>NC_135894.1:66920884-67563714 GCF_964194155.1 Cetorhinus maximus
GGAACATCAAATATTATTGTATTGGAAGACAGAGCAGGCTCAAGGGGCCATAGCGTTACTCCTGCTGCTATTCCTTATGTTCTGATGAAGTTATGGAAGCTGCAAGACATGGATGTGAGGTTTTTAGCATTGGTAACTGGTGAGGTGGAGTATTTGAAATGTTGAAATGAGATCTGATTCCTAGAAATTGTTGATGCGTGAGTGATAGGGGCCTGGTGCATTGAGAAGTGTGAGGGGTTGGAGAAAATACATTCACTGATCTTGACCAAGCGCAAGAGATCATTGACCTTTTTGCAGCACTTCGGCCAGGTCCTCGGAGCTAGGCTCTTGAATTGACTTCCATGGTTATCTGCTTCTGTCCCTTTCCAAGTCTAGAGAACCTCCTGGTCCTCTGCGGAACTATGAACTCCCTCCTCCTCTCCATTTCTGTCACTAAGGCCTCCAACACTGCATCAGTGAACCTGGGAGCCCTCTCTCTTTCCTGTTGCTGCATGTTCCTTCTGAGAAACTCTTCCACAAACAGTTCCAGAACCTGCATCAACCAGAATGCTCGTCCCCTTTAAAAGGTGCAGGCTGGCTTGAAGAAGTGCAGACTATCCTTAACTTGTGCCAGCGTTGCACAAACCAGGACCCCTTGCTGAGTGTGCAGCCACTCAGAAGCGTGTTTGACCACTGGACTGCCTGCACCATTCAGTGAAATGAGCAAGCAGCACAAGGTTTGCCCACATCTCATCAATTGGGCATGGGTTATCATGCATTGCGATCCCTGCACCCTCAAACCTCATGCTTTCGCAGATCCTCAGTAATTTCAGCAGCTAGAAGCACAGTGCACCTGCAAATGGGTCTTATCCAGTTTTTAGCCGTGTGACTCCATAAAGAAATTGTGTTTCACACCACATTAAAATATTGATATGCAAGCATAATTCAACTTAGTGAGGATGATCCAGTGACATGAACTGAATTTTAACTTATTAATTTTGGTCAAGCATCTGTTTACATGCTAGTAAATTAGATTAAATTAAATTACAGTTAGCTTTAAGTCACATTGTCCCCTGCATGTCAATCTAATGCATGAAAATGTTTCATATATAATCCAGAAAGAGAGGCAGTAAAGACCAATCATATCTACCCTCTGTTCAGCAGCCAAAAACAACTAGTAGACATGAATTGAAAATAATTGGAATTATTAGTACAAAAACAGGCCACCCAAACGCATTGTGGTTGTGGCTGTAGCTGTGTGCTAGCTTTTCAATTGAAGCTGTCTACTCAGTTGTTAAAAGACAATACCTAGTGTTTGATAGGCCACAAAGGCCAAAAGTTCACCAATTTGCCTAAGTGTCCCTGGACAAATATTAAGTCAGTCAGGATGACCATTGCAAATCACTACACAAACACTGCTGCTGAAAAATACACATGTGTGAATGGCATATTAGGCTACTACTGGGCCTGGCTATGATATCCCTCAATGTCAATTAGCTTACAAACAATGGCAGTCAAGGCTCACACATGAAGAATAAGCACTAGGGCAGGGTCCTGGAAGAAAACTAGTGTCCTTGGAAGCATACTAAAACATGGGCTGCCCTCAGGAACCTGTGCTGGATGTAGTCTGCAGCCCATCCTTCAGTAGATGGCACAACTTAACAATAACTTTTATTTATATAGGATATACTTTCATTGGAGGCAGTATAGCACAGGTTCACTAGATTGGTTCCTGGGATGAGGAGGGTTGTCTTATGATGAGAGGCTGAGTAAATTGGATCTATATTCTCTGGAGTTTAGAAGAATAAAAGGCAATCTCATTGAAACATACAAGATTCTGAAGGGGCTTGATAGGGTAGACACTGGGCAATTGTTTCCGCTGGTTGGGGAATCTAAGACATGGGGGCACAGCCTCAGGATAAGGGGCCGATCATTCAGGACTGAGCTGAGGGGAAATTACTTCACTCAAAAGGTTGTGAACCTTTGGAATTCTCTGCCCCAGAGGGTTCTGGATGTTCCATTGTTGAATACATTTAAGGCCGGGAAAAGGATTTTTGGTCTCTCGGGAAATCAAGGGATATGGGGAGCGGGTGGGAAAATGGAATTGAAGCCCAGGGTCAGCCATGATCATAATAAATGGCGGAGCAGGATCGACAGACCATATGGTTTACTCCGGCTCCTATTTCTTGTGTTCTTATGTTTAACATACCAAAACACACTGAAGTGCTTCACGGAAGTGTTATCAAGCAAAATTTGACACTAGGTTAGGTAAAGAGATATCAGGGCAAATGAGCAAAAGCTTGGTCAAACAGGTATGTTTTAAAGACCATCTTAAAGGACTAAAGAGAGGTAGTGAGACAGAGAGGATTAGGGAGGGAAATCCAGAACTTAGGCCCTTGAGGCTGAAGGCACGGTCCCCAATTGTAAAGTGATTAAAATTGGATATGCTCAAGAGGATGAGTTAGAGGGAAGTAGATATCTTGGAGGGTTGTAGGGCTGGAGGAGATGACAGACATAGGGAGGGACAAGGCCATGGAAGAATTTTTAAAAAAGGGCTTGAATTTTACGTTCATCGGGCGCGCGCGATTGGTGGGCCCGGAAGCAGACACAAAATGCGCTTCTGTCTGCGATTGGCCCCCGAATGCAATTTCACGCTGGCTGGCCAGCCAGAGTGAAACATGCCTGAGAAAGGCTCAGCACTGCCAGGAGGGATTGTGGTAAGAGGGCGGACGCTGAGAGAAGGAAGGGCGTTGGCTTGAAATCCCTGAAGTCTGATGGCTACTGTGGAGCTGCCTCAGGGAGTTGCAGTAATTTAAAAGTGAAATGAGCTGAATAAACTGCTTCAAACTGTGATAATATTGTAAATGCAAGCAGCTGGCAGCAGAATACATTGCAGATCATCCCTCAAACGTCTTCCTTTATTTTATTTAACCCCGGACATTTCATCCCGCCCGTGAAGGCCGCCTGGCCGTTTGGCCTGTCTGCCAACTGTAAAGAGGATGGGCTGCATAAAATCACTGACAATTACCTCCTTAATGGGCTTAATTGCCCACTTAATTGTCGGCGGTCATTCTCCCGACTCCCGTGCGCACCCGCCAACCGTAATGTTGCGCGCGAGCACAATGATGTTGGGACGCACGCCGGATGTCGTCTTGTGCGATCCCAGGCTGGCCGTGCGCCTGCATGAACAGTGTAAAATTCTAGCCAAGAATGAGAATTTTAAAATCAAGGTATTGCTAAACCAGACACAATGTAGGTTAGCGGGCACAGGGGTGATGAGTGCATGGGACTTGGTGCACGTTAGGACACAGACAGTAGAGTTATGGATGACCTTAAGCCTATGAGGGGTGGAAAATGGGAGGCTGGCCAGGTGTGCGTTGGAATAGTCAAGCCTATGAGGGTTTCAGCAGCAAATGAACTGAGACACGGATAGAGTTGGGTGATGTCACGAAGTTGGAAATAGGCATTATTAGTGATGATACAAACATGTAGTCAGACACTTCAGCCTCAGACATTTGCCCTGTTTCCCACTTAACACGTGGTTGATGAAGACAGGTCTCTTCTAGCATGGCATAACAATTGGGCCTGGGTTGTATTACTGAAGTCAGGTGCGCCTTATGCCTAAGGTGCAAGCACAGCCTCCTTATTGTCCTTTGCAAGAATTCCTCTTTCTCCTTCATATCCTGGCCAGCCATTTGCAAGCCCAGGTTGAACATTGTGCTTCCTGCTGCAGTTGGAAACACATGACAGGAAAAGTGCTGCAATTGAAGATAAGCAAGCAGTAATGAATTGCAGAAAAACAACAGTAAGCAGCAGGAAAATAAATGTACTAGCTATAATGCACAATTTGGATCGGCAAGCCAAAACAACATTCAAAATGCAAGTCTCACAAATATTGCAGTCCACATTTAGGTGCTGAAATTTTAAATGAAATCGTTTGGAGGTTTTCCAATGTCCAATTTTTATATGTACTCAGTGAATGAGAAGCTTTGCTACAGAACAATGTTAGACATTCATCATGAGGCAGAATTTCTTTACTTTAAATAATTCTGCAGCCTGTAATAAAGGTAGCACATGCGCCTAGTGTGATGTCAAAAACTTGCAAGAAGTTTTTCCTGTGAAATTGGAACTTTGGTACTGAATTCACAGACCTATTTTTCCAATTCCACAGTCCTTGAGCTCTTAGATTAGGGAGGCTGCTCTTTGAGAAATCAATTCATATGTGGGTGTAATTGGTCTTTTGAAAGAGTGTGAATTGGCAGACCATTTTACACCCCCTCTTGCTTTCTAGTCTATTGAAGTCAATGGAAGAGAAAATAAGACAGGTGCTGCTGATGTACTACTGCCTGAAGACCAATTTCACCCCCATATCTCTTGGAAGTTGAATCTCCCAGATTCTAAAAGATGCAGCTCATTAAATATCCTTGAAAACAGCCATGGAACATCCTAGATATTCAACATATTTGAAACAATTGGTTGTCATACACAGAACTGTACAAATCACAAAATGAAGGGAATCTTATTCCCAAAGAATAGGTGGACTGGGGTGGGTGAAAAGGTAAACATTTTTAATATCTCCAATCTGCCTCTGATCAATCTACTCTTAGGAGGTGGGTTGGTTACTGAAATCTTTTAAGGAGATTGTGTGTCTCCATTTCGGCAGAATTTTTAACTCATGGAGGCCGTGATTCCCAGACCTTGGGAATCCAGCCAAGTAAAAGGAGCAGTTTACTGAAGGACCAGTTCCATAAGTGTGTTGCTTTATTTTTTTTATTCATTCATAGGATGTGGGCTTTGCTGGCTGGGCCAGCATTTATTGCCCATCCCCATTTGCCCTTGTGAAGGTGGTGGTGAGCTGCCTTCTTGAACCACTGCAGTCCATGTGGTGTAGGTACACCCACAGTGCTGTTAGAAAGGGAGTTCCAGGATTTTGACCCAGCTACAGTGAAGGAACGGCAATATATTTCTAAGTCAGGATGGTGAATGACTTGGTGGGGAACTTGCAGGTGGTGGTGTTCCCATCTATCTGCTGCCCTTGTCCTTCTAGATGGTAGTGTTATGGGTTTGGAAGGAGCTGCCGAAGGAGCCTTGGTGAATTCCTGCAGTGCATCTTGTAGATGGTACACACTGCTGCTACTGTGCGTCAGTGGTGGAGGGAGTGAATGTTTGTGGATGTGGTGCCAATCAAGTGGGTTGCTTTATCCTGGACAGTGTCAAGCTTCTTGAGTGTTGTGGGAGCTTCATTTATCCAGGCAATTGGGGAATATTCCATCACACTCTTGACTTGTGCCTTATAGATAGTGGACAGGCTTTGGGGAGTCAGAAGGTTAGTTACTCTTTGCAAGATTCCTAGCCTCTGACCTGCTCTTGTAGCCACAGTATTTATATGGCTAGTCCAGTTCAGTTTCTGGTCAATGATAACCCCCAGGATGTTGATAGTTGGGGCTTCATTGCTTGTGGATGAGGAGGAGCAGAAGTGTTTCCTCCAGGCTCCAGAAGTTTACCTTAATGTGATCAAGCATCTAACCCATACCACTGCGACATCTGACCCTTCCCTCCAAGATGTCCGATTCACCACCCCCAACCCCTCCATGATGTCTGGTTTGCCTCCCCTTCCCCCAGTGTCCGATTCGCCCTCCCCGCCCAAGGTCCGACTGACCTCCGCCATTGCATCCCCCACCCCCCCCACCACTTCAATGTCAGGCTCACCTGGTATCTCCACTCCAGCTTCCTGCTGAACAGCACCTAGGCTGGCAGACAGGTAGGAAACTTGTTGAAAAAAGTTAAAAGACATTCGTGATTAATTTCTGCAGGACATCCAGGAGACTCTTACTTATGGATTTTCCATTTGATAATCCTCACCCTGACTCTCTTCTGGGCCCTGAGTAAGCATTGGCGCCAATGAGCATATGATCAAACATAGCTGGGCACTCCTCTCAATTTTTACAGAAAACTGATGAATCTTGCAACTTTTGATCCAAGTTAAGCTTTGGAGAAGATTTTAATTCAAGATAATTTCTCTAAACCCCCTTAATCCTGAATTTAACGTTCGATAATATTAGGTAACTTAATATAGCTCAAGTTGATAGCAGTGGAAAATCATTTAAGGAAATGTTCTGCAAGATTCCCCACCCCATAATCATTCAATGTATTCCCTGCCATTTTCACAGTGACAGCACTGGGCACACGGGAAACCTGTGCATCCCCGCCATTTTGGCACGAGACTGGGATGGATTAAATTTGCAAAGGCTCTCTTTAGCAAAGCAGTTGATTGAAGACAACTAGCCAGTCTAAAAAATACCTTTTGCTATTCCCCTGGATCCTATTATTTGTGTCATAACAAAATGCCTTTCTATTATAAAATACAAGGCAGAAGCCTTTTTGCCAGACACAAACTAATTGAATTTAGCTCTTTGTCTACCTTTACCTAAATCTGTAGAACCTTCTCTATCAGCCAATTAATCTCCATCAATATGATGGTCTCTCAGTGAATCTACCTTCCCTACATAATTACATCTACAATACTGTCCTTATCTGGCTAGGTCTGCCTTTACTAAAAGACACATTCAAGACAAGATGTACAATTCTAATACATCCTGAAATCAAGCAATAATCAAAACACATAACTCTGTACTTCAAAGTTTCCATGTGACCATCATGGGAATGCAATCTGAACTTATACATAACCAGAAGCTATGAATTAATGTCTGCCATAGCAGCATATCAATTGTTTAAGAGCAATAGGAGCAATACTGGTGATGGAGAAGCTGGTATTCATTTGTCAAAAATCTTAGGCAGGAACAGTAGCAATCTAAATGATTTACTTCCTTATAAATGTTATATGCCTCCTCTATAAATTTCATACAGTTCCTGGATATGTATGATATGCACAACACTGGTAGCTTTTACATACTAGGGGTGATCAGGAATATGGTCTGGCTGCAGTTGTACAGGGGCTGCTGTGTGTGCCCCTACAGTGAATGGAGCAGACCTTGCAGAATAATGGATATAATTGTGGCATATGATGCATTGGACGTTTTAAAGGGCTGTTGCTTACCCTTAAGCGTGTCCCTCTAAATAAGAGAGAAAAATGGCTGAAGCAAGTCAATGAAGCAGCTTCAGAAGGTATACAGCAGGAGCCCCAGAAAGAAAGACGCCCTTTTTTGGAGCTGAGGACTACCTTACAGTGAAAAGCTGCAGGAAAGTGGGCTGTATAGAGGTTGCAGAAAAGTAAAATGCTTTTTCTTCAACTTTGTAACACCTCTAAAGCAGTCTGTGCCTACATGCAAAGACCTGGACAACATTCAGGCTTGGGCTGATAAGTGACAAGTAACATTCACGCCACACATGTGCCAGGCAATGACCATCTCCACCAAGAGAGAATCTAAATATCTCTTCTTGACATTCAAAAGCATTACCATTACTGAATTCGCCACTATCAACATTCTGGGAGTTACCATTAACCAAAAGCTTAACTGGATTAGCCATATAAATGCTGTGGTTACAAGAGCAGGTCAGAAGCTGGGAATTCTGTGGCAAGTAACCCCCCCACTCCTGATTTCCTTGTCCACCACCTACAAGGCACAAGTCAGGAGTGTGATGGAATACTCCCCACATGCCTGGATGAGTGCAGCTCCCACAACACTCAAGAAGCTCAACGCCATCCATGATAAAGTGGGTTGTTTGATTGGCACCCCATCCACTCCCTAAACAATCATTCTCTCCACCACTGACGCATAGTGGCAGCAGTGTGCACCATCTACAAGAAGCACAATATCAACTCACCAAGACTCCTTCGATAGCACCCTCCAAACCTGTGATCTCTACCACTTAGAAAAACAAGGGCAGCAGACACATGGGAACACCACCACCTGCAATTCCCCTCCATGTCACTCAGCATCCTGACTTGGAATTATATCACTGTTCCTTCAACATTGCTGAGTAAAAATCTTGTAATTCCCTGCCTAAAGCCACTGTGGATGCAACTACACCATGTGGACTGTAATAGTTCACCATCACCTTGTCAAGGGCAATAAATAGGCAATGCTGACATCCCATGAATGTATAAAAAAACATACCTAGGAGCGGATAAGGAAGAAAATTATTAGATTCAGGGAGATTGCAACATTAAACAATGCTTACCTATTGCTCATGATTAGTATCTTCCTTTGATTTTTATTTTTTAACTCCTTACTTATTCATTCATTTCCTCACATGCAGCGTTGCACCGTGACACATGACAACGTTTTGTCTGAACAGGTATACCAATGCGGTTTGCTGATTCTAGATAAGTGCAATGTCAGGCAGCCAGAGACCAACTCGGCCAATCAAAGGCTGACCTGGGGGAAGTTGCGATTGTGGATGTGGGAGCTTGGAACAGGAACATTTTTCCGGCCTCTTCTGTTGTCCTTCCAGGTTTTACTAAGTGCAGCATCCTCCTAGCATATTCTGCCCAGTAGACTGTTCAAATGCCACCAGAGTCCAATGAATGTTATCATATTTTGAATTGCTTCAAGTGATGAGGCTCCCACTTGATTCACACGCCTCTGCCAACCATGAAACTACCGGAGGGAATATAATAGTGGATGGGAAATAAGGTGGTAAATTCAATGCTACGATTTTAAACTCTGGGCAGAATTTTTCGTTTGGTATGTGGGGGGTGGGCCCGCACGTCCATGTGTAAAATGACGCGCGGTGATGTCAGCAAGCAACGCACGCTCGCCATTAATTAAGGGGCCACTTAAGGCCCTTTAGTCTTCAATCGATGCCAATTTTTCGGCGCCCATGCGATCTTCGGGTCGGCGCACGGGAGCCATGGGCAGGTGGGTAAAAGGCTTTTCTATTAACCTCATCCACAGGTGGGATAAAAGGGCTCAGTGGGGCCGAGAATCTGCTCTGTGAAATATGTATTGGAGAAAATATTTTAAATTTTCCGGTGTGATCTGCAGTACTTCAGAATGCATCCCAGCTGCTTTTTCTGGACTCTTAACCTTCAGGTCAGCACTCTGCAGTGAGGAATCTTTTGAGGGTCTGTAACTTTCAGGAAGCCTTCCCTTAGCCTGGGTATGGGATCTGATCTGTCCACTGTAGGCAGCTCCTCTGAGGAGGAAGGGAGGGCTAGAAGGAGGAGGAGGCCAGGAGTGCACATTCAGCCTCCAGGGGAGCCACCTTTGGGAGGCGCAGGCACAAGGGGCGCTGGGCCAAGAAGTAATCCAAAGCGGAAGGGGCCGCAGAAGGCTCCACTATCCTGCTGCCAGGGTTTACAGGCGGCGAAGCAGCTACCTCAATATGTCTGAGGTGCAGTGCTGAAGGAGGCTCTGACTGTCAAGGGAGACAGTCAACTACATCTGTCAGATGATTGGGCCTGAGGTCTCCCCTAACTGTGTGGGTGGACACCCCATGCCAGTGGCTCTGAAGGTGACAGCTGCTATCAACTTCTATGCCTCTGGCTCCTTCCAGGGCTCGATGGGTGATCTTTGCGGTGTCTCCCAATCAGCTGTACACACTTGTGTCAAGCAGGTCACAGATGCTCTGTTCAGGCATGCATTGACCTTCATCCACTTCCGCTGGGACCAGGCAAGCCAGACATAGCGAGCCAGAGGCTTCCCGGCCATTGCTGGCTTCCCCCACGTCCAGGGTACAATAGGCTGCACACATGTGGCCATCAAGGCGCCAGCAGGTGAGCCCGGTGCCTTCGTCAACAGGAAGGGCTTCCACTCCATGAACGTGCAGATAGTGTGTGATCACAGGATGTAGATTCTGCAAGTTTGTGCCAGGTACCCAGGCAGCTTCCATGACGCCTACATCCTCAGACACTCCCAGGTGCCGGGGCTCCAGCCCGGCTGGATGGATGGTTGCTGGATGAAAAGGGCTATCCCCTCAGAAGGTGGCTCATGTCGCCTCTCCGTCATCCAAGAACAGAAGCTGAGCAGCGGTACAATAGGAGCCACGGTACCACAAGGGCTGTGGTGGAGAGAGCCATCGGTCTTCTCAAGATGCACTTCCGATGCCTGGACCGCTCAGGGGGCGCACTCCAGTACCCCCCAGATCGTGTCTCGGTGATATTGGTTACATGCTGCGCTCTCCACAATTTTGCGCTGGAAAGAGGGGACGCAGTGGACGATGAAGACGTCGATGCAGTGTCTGCAGCTGTACACGATGAGTCCGAGGATGAGTATGCATAGGGAAATCCTGAGGGGGTAGACACTGAGCCAGGACTACTACAGGGAGGCAGGGACACCCAGGATGCTTTAATCCAATGAACCTTCAGCTAGCACAACACAGATGGATCACCAGGACCAACCTTGCCTGACACCTCGATACTTGACACCTAAGTGCAAAATCTGCCAGGTCACCAACAGGAACTAAGGGCCTTGTACATAAAGTTGAAAGTCCGAAGAAACAATCATGACACTTTTCTTAAACATACACATGCAGGAGAAATGAGGCACCCTCAGCCATGGTCACACATCTGGCATTTAATGTGTGATTCAGAAATTCTCACAATTATTAAACACTAGTGCAAACAATCAAAAATAAATCATAAGGATCTAATCTCGGCCAACACAAAAGCACCAGTGTAAAACCCGCGGTGTACCTAATGTACCTTATGCTTTTGTTTCCGGGTGCTACGTCTTGGTGCTGCCCCATCGCTCGGAGTGGCATCTGAGAGTGGCAGCCTGCTGACTCTGCTGTCCTGTTGGCCTCAATGACCTTGGCGGTCGTCCTCTGGCCCGTGCTGGCCCCGCCTGGGAGGGAGCTGCCAGTTCCACAGCTGTCATCTCCCCAGTCGTTGCACCCTCACCGGATGATACGGTCACTGGGAGAGGGGTGGAGGACCTCCCGCCCTCATCCAGAGCGCCCTGAGAGGTGCCCGCAGAGATGCCAGGCAGCTGCTGCCCCAATGTGAAGTCGCCTCGGACCTCCCTGCTCACCGTGGATGGATGGGCAATGAGCTGGGAAACTTGATGCCCACACTATCTCCCACACTGGCACTGACCAGCTGAGGTCAATGCCGATGTGAGGGCTTGCTGGTCAGAGCGCATCCCCAGGAAGCCCTGATGGGTCTCCTGGAGGAGCCTCTCCACGAGAGTCGCCACTCTCTCCACGGAGGACGGATGGCGCTTGGACATGTGGCTCACTGCTTCGGCGATCGTCCACAGAGACTCCTCCACCACGGAGACCAAGCCAAGCATAGCCTCATTTATCTCCCCCAGATGCTCCCGCACACCCAGCCACATTTCCTGCACCTGCTGCATCGCAGACAACTCCAGAGGCACATCATCAGCCACTGACTGAGCATGTGGCTGGTCCCCTGCAGTCCTCCGACTGCTGGTGCCATGGGCACTCTCTGTCTCTGCCAGCTCCTCCAGCGAGTGTGAAGTGCCCTCACCGCTGTGCCCCGGGATATTAGCTGTTGTTTCAATTCCCACCAAGGTGCTAGTATCTGCGCTGGTGCCTGCCTCGCAGAAATGGTGTGACGCTGGACAGACCTCAGGTCCCTCCGAAGTGAGAGGGGACCTCTGCTGGACCTCCTCCCGGCCCTGCTTCAATGATGCTGAAAGGAAGAACAAGGACAGTGGATCAGTTAGCGTGCACACACTGACAAACAAACTTCACCCCTGCTGCACCACCCCCCCCACCTCCCCCCCAAACCCCCCCACCCCCACACCTGGCTCATTATGCGCTCAAACTTCCAGAACCAATTGACACGAAAATTGTTGGGGTGGCAAATAGTGAGGAGGATAGCCTTAGATTACAGGAGGATATAGACGGGCTGGTCAGATGGGCTGATCGTGGCAAATGGAATTTACCATGGGTAAGTGTGAGGCGATGCACTGGGGCAGGACAAACAAGGCACGGAAATACATGATGAATGGTAGGACCCCGGGAGAATCAGAGGGACCTTGGTGTGCATGTGCACTGGTCCCTTAAGGTAGCAGGACAGGTGGTTAAGAAGGCATATGGGATACTTTATTAGCCGAGGCATAGAATATTAGAGCAGGGACGTTATGCTGGAACTGTATAAAACGCTGGTCAGGCCACAGCTAGAGTATTGCGTGCAGTTCTGGAATCCGCATTATGGGAGGGATGTGATTGCACTGGAGAGAGTGCAGATGAGATTTACCAGGATGTTGCCTGAGCTGGAGAGTTTTAGTCATGAGGAGAGATTAGATAGGCTGGGGTCATTTTCCCTGGAGCAGAGGAGATTGAGGGGGGGCATGATTGAGATGCATAAAATTATGAGGGGCATAGATAGGGTAGACAGGAAGGAACTTTTCCCCTTGGTGGAGTGATCAATAACCAGGGGGCATAGCTTTAAGGTAAGGGGCAGGAGGTTTAGAAGGGATGTGAGGAAGAAATTTTTCACCCAGAGGGTGGTGAGAATCTGGAACTCACTGCCTGAAAGGGTGGTAGAGGCAGAAACTCTCATAACATTTAAGAAGTATTTGGATGTGCACTTGCGATGCTATGGCACACAAGGCTATGGGCCTAGTGCTGGAAAATGGGATTAGAATAGTTAGGTACTTGTTTGACTGGTGCAGACTCAATGGGCCGAAGGGCCTTTTTCTGTGCTGTAGACCTCTATGTCTGTAGACTCTATGACCCAGCAATGTTGCAACAATAACTAATTTAACAATCTTCAGTGCTATGGCTGTTGGGAGGACAATGCAGACCTCACTGTTGGCCTTAAATGCCTGGACATGGCACCCCGGACTCACCGACACCAGTAGACCCGTGTGCATGGTACCTCTCCAGCTCAAGGCCCCCCTGTCCGAAACAGCTTAATATGGAGATCTGTGCCTGGCCACCTCCAGTCCTCACACGCTTGGACGTGATATGAGCATTCTTCTCCTGAAAATGAGAGAAGACCATTCATTAGGGTAAATTGCACATGGACTCGGCACACGCACGCCACACCCCAACCAGAGTGGGGTATATCAGGCCTCTAGTGCCTCCTGTCCCCGCTGTAGCTGATCGCTCAGACCAAGATGCTAGGCCTGCTCCCCACCCCTCCCAACATGGACACATGCAGGGTACATCACATTAGGAACCACACGGTATTTCCTCCCATAGCAAGGAGGTACAACCACGTGTAGTGCCGAGGGCAGCAGATGGTTCTTTGCCACGACACCTTGAGGCTCCCCTTCCACCATCTCATCACCCTGAATAGGACATGTCCTGGAGTTCTGGAAATGAGCCTAGCTGCAGCTCCTCCAGATTGCCCCTAACCTAGTAATTTGCGACCAAGAACAACACATGGTGCGGGGGAGAATTCATCTCCTCATGACCCACTCAGGCTGACCTCAGCATGGGCACTATCTGCTTGGCCACCCAGCAAAGGAAAAATGCCCTAAATGATTCAATGCAGTCACGACAGCAAGACTTGGGCGGGGGAGCCTCATGGGTAAGTCTACCTGCTGGGTTAAATGCCCAATGCAAAGATGGTACTCATCCTGCCAGAGCGCAACGAATCGTTGAAGCGCTTGCAGCACTGGATCCAGGTGCACCGCACCAAGTCGCGGGAGCTCACCACCTCCGCCACCTCCTCCCAGGCACGTTTCGTCATGTGGGGGTCCTCCTCCTCCCATTCTGGGGGACCAACACCTCCCGCCGTGCTGCCATCTCCTCAAGGAGAGCAATAAGACATTCATCAGAAAAATGAGGGGCACTTTGGCTACCCACTGGCCTACCCTGCAGCCTGGCCTGCTCCTCTGGCCTTCCCTGCAGCCTGGCCTGCTCCTCTGGCCTTCCCTGCAGCCTGGCCTGCTCCTCTGGCCTTCCCTGCAGCCTGGCCTGCTCCTCTGGCCTTCCCTCCAGCCTGGCCTGCACACCTGAAACCCTCTGGTGTGGCCTGGCACAGGCCAGTGTGAGCAGCCTACAAAAAGCTGCCAGGCCTTCCTTTAAACAGGCTGCCAGGTCACCACTGGACCCGGCAGTCTGTGCATGCCCGCCGCCACCCGCACACTCCAGCTATCCATGGGAGTTGGCAAATAGGCTGGACAGGCCTAAATTGGCCCACTCCAGCTCCGTCCGCTGCCCTCCCCCACAAATGGAAAATCCTGGCCTCTGTTCTGTACAGGAGAGAGGTGAGACAGGCAAAATGTGCTTATTTCCTCTCACCAACTGTCTGTAAGCAGAAGTGTTTTGGATTATTTTTAAAGTATGCTGTGGCATGTTTTCCCAAACCCTCAGTTTTGAAGTCCAATTTACTAATAACTTGAGCTCAAAACCTGGGGGAGGAGCGTTCACAACTTCGCTCTCTACTACACACACACACACACACACACTCTAAAGGCAGTGGAGCGGGGGTGGGGCGGGGGCGGATGGAAGAAAGAGTTTTACAACTATGGTAGTAACAGTACAAGAACTACAGGAATAAATATTTGTTCATGTGATTTCCAGAGTCCGAGATATCAAAATCCAGAGGGTGTTTTCTTCATGGCGGAGATCAGTTCCGGCGAGCTTCTGGTTGAAGACAACAACACAAAAATCCTTGAAACCAGTAATACTGTAACACAATGGGCTGCCTGTGCTTAAACCGTTAAGCAGGTGTTGATCAGAGACTTTTAAAAATCAAGCAGCCTCCAAGGAGTTGAGAGATGGTAGTCAGCTGCTTGCTCGGCCAGGCAGTTGGAGTCCTTTCCAGCTGATGTTAAAACAGTCGCCTGCCTGTGAGGAAAAAGATGTAATGTTAAAACTGTCCAAAAGACCAGAGGCTTGAGTCATGTGACTTAAAGTTGGTGAACGGGCAGGAAGAAAAAAAGGGTGCCTCCTTTTGGGGGATGGCTTGTGCACATCGGGGGCACAAGACTGTGCATGTGTAGGGAACTGGTTGGTCACATCTGCCAGCTGCTGCAGGTAAAAGTAGAGAAAGTCCCAAGATATTCTATAAGTATATCAATGGGAAGAGGATAACCAGGGAAAGAGTAGGGTCCATTAGGGACCAAGGGGGCAATCTATTGGTGGAGCCAGAGGGCATCGGTAGAGTATTGAACGAATACTTCTCATCTGTCTTCATCCAAGACAATCAGGATGAAGGTATCGAACTCGGGGAGAGAGACTGCGAGGTTCTTGAGCAAATTGATATATGGAGTGATAAGGTATTGGAGGTGTTGGCAGGATTAAAAGTGGACAAATCTCCAGGTCTGGATGATTTGTGTCCCAGACTGCTAAAGGAGGCAAGGGAGGAGATCACAGGGGCTCTGACCCAAATTTTTAATTTCTCTATGGCCACAGGGGAGGTGCCAGAGGACTGGAGAACAGCTAATGTGGTTCTGCTATTTAAGAAAGGTTGTAGAGATAAGCCAGGGAACTACAGACCAGTGAGTCTCACATCAGTGGTAGGGAAACTATTGGAGAAAATTCTGAAGGAGAGAATCTATTTCCACTTGGAGAGGCAAGGTTTGATCAGGGATAGTCAGCATAGCTTTGTCAGAGGGAGGTCATGCCTAACAAATTTGATTGAATTTTTTGAGGAGGTGACCAGGTGTGTAGATGAGGGTAGTGCAGTTGATGTAGTTTATATGGATTTCAGCAAAGCCTTTGACAAGGTCCCACATGGGAGCCTTATAAAGAAGGCAAATGCACATGGGATACAGGGTATTTTGATGAGGTGGATTCAAAATTGGCTTAGTTGTAGGAGACAGAGGGTGATGACAGAAGGATGCTTCAGTGACTGGAAGCCAGTGTCCAGTGGCGCACCACAGGGATCTGCGCTGGGTCCCCTATTATTCGTCATTTATATAAATGACATAGGTGACTATGTGGGGGGGAGGATTAGTAAGTTTGCGGATGACACAAAGATTGGCCGGGTGGTTAACAGTGAGGTTGAGTGCCTTGGGCTACAGGAAGATATAGACGGGATGGTCAAATAAGCAGATAAGTGGCAGATGGAATTTAACCCTGAAAAGTGTGAGGTGATACACTTTGGAAGGAGTAATTTGACAAGGAAGTATTCAATGAACGGCATGACACTAGGAAGTTCTGAGGAACAAAGGGACCTTGGCGTGTGTGCCCATAGATCTCTGAAGGCGGAGGGGCATGTAAGTGGGGTGGTGAAAAAGACATATGGGACACTTGCCTTTATCAATCAGGGCAAAGATTACAGAAGTAGGAAGGTCTATGTTGGAGTTATATAGAATCTTGGTGAAGCCACAGCTGGAGTACTGTGTGCAGTTCTGGTTGCCACATTATAGGAAGGATGTGATTGCACTGGAGGGGGCGCAGAGGAGGTTCACCAGGATGTTGCCTGGGACGAAACATTTAAGTTATGAAGAGAGGTTGGATAGACTTGGGTTGTTTTCATTGGAGCAGAGAAGACTGAGGGGCGACCTGATCGAGGTGTACAAGATAATGAGGGGCATGGACAGGGTGGATAGGGAGCAGCTGTTCTTCTTGGTTGAAGGGTCAGTCACGAGGGGGACACAAGTTCAAGGAGAGGGGCAGGAGGTTTAGTGGGGATGCGAGGAAAATCTTTTTTACCCAGAGGGTGGTGACGGTCTGGAATGCGCTGCCTGGGAGGGTGGTGGAGGCGGGTTGCCTCACATCCTTTAAAAAGTACCTGGATGAGCAATTGGCACGTCATAACATTCAAGGCTATGGGCCAAGTGCTGGTAAATGGGATTAGGTGGGTAGGTCAGGTGTTTCTCACGTGTTGGTGCAGACTCGATGGGCCGAAGGGCCTCTTCTGCACTGTGTGATTCTGTGATTCTGTGATTTAGTGCTACAGGGACATGGAGGGCATCCACTGCCAGTGGACATGCCCTCTGTGATAGGGCTCCTGTCATGGAGACACAGTGGAGGCCCTAATAGGTGCTGGATTCTGGGATGATGATGATGACATGCAGTGAGGGCACTCCATAGATTTTCACATAGCCTCTGTGAATGTCTGAGTCGTGTCTGGCTGAGGGCAGCTCATTTGCACTCTTTGATCAGGGTCATATCATGGACACGCAGCTGTGAAACTTTAAAAGTGCCTGATCCTTTGTCAGCCTTCAGCACCTGACCCCTTCAGGAGCACAGCATCACTGGTCACAGATGCTGAGGATATAGGGCCAGCCCCACCATAAAGGTGCTGAGTGCAGACAGGGAGAATGATGGAACTCTGTGAAACCTGCCCACGACATTCTGGCAACAATGACAAGAACCATTGTGTCCAGGGAGTGTGAGGCCAGGCCATCACTTTGGTCTGAAGGCTGCACAAAGCACAGGGAATAGATGCTGGATTGAGACGCATTTATCTTGTGCAGGAACCAAGCATTCACATCTGAGTGACACGAACACTGATCATCAGAACAAGGAGCCATAGGCAGACAGATATTCTTGGGAGTTTATTTGCAATCATGAATTTTATGTAAAAGTGATTAACACCCATGCCCAGGCTGTGCAACTACATCTTTTTAACCTTCCTAACCCTGCCACTACACCTTGGTGTTCCCCAAAAATCCACAGCAGAGGTGGAGGCAGTCTCCTGACTGTTGCGCCCTGTCTGTGATGACCTTGGCAGGCATCCACTGGAGGATCGAGACCTGGAGGGCCCCAGCCTGCTTTTGGGGTCCTGCTGTGTGGGAGCTGGAACTGTTAGGGCCACAGGTAGAGGGGATTTGGATGGGCCAGACACTCCCGGAATGTGCACCTGCTGATCATCCTTTCTATGGCTGCCCTAGGGCCCCTGGCCGACTCCTTGAGGAGAAGGGTAGCTATAGTGAGAATGAGCTGCCCCGCACTCCTCTCGCGTACACACTGTTGGAGGCCAACTATGGCGTCAGCGATGAAGTTCAGCCCACATAGCAGTGTAGGAGCGATGTCCTGGACCAAAGTCTCCATGGCAGTCGCTGTCCTACCAGTGTTGACCTTAGCGCGTTGGCATGCCGGCACTATCACCTCAGCCTGAAGATGGATGGATTCCTCCATTGTGCCTTGCAATCTGACGAGTGGACATTCCTTCCTGATGTTCCTGTGATTGCCTTTGCAGCTCCCGCAACTGTGACATGACCAAATCCAGAGGCTCGTCATCTGACAAGGACTCAGCAGACTTCTGGCCTCCAGCAGTCCTCTGAGTGCTAGAGACCTGGCAAGTTCCTACTTCCACCTGCTGTGGATCAGACAGTGTGATGTGCTCACCTGATAGTGATCCCAAGGCTACTCTAAAGCTAGGTTCCACCGAGGTGTGTGTCAGAAGATGTGGAATCCATACGTGTGGAGGTAAGAAATAACAAGGGGAAGAAGACTAAGGTGGGTAAAAGCAAAATACTGCGGATGCTGGAAATCTGAAACAAAAACAAAAATGGCTGGAAAAACTCAGCAGGTCTGACAGCATCTGCGGAGAGGAACACAGTTAACGTTTCGAGTCCGTATGATTCTTCATCAGAACTAAGGAAGACACTGGTGGGAGTAGTCTGTAGGCCCCCTAACAGTAGCTATGCTATCAGACAGAGAATAAATCAGGAAATAATGAGGGCATGCAAAAAAGGCAGCATATTAATCATGGGTGACATTAATCTCCATGTAGATTGGGAAAATCAAATTGGCAGAGGTAGCCACGAGCAGGAATTCATGGAGCGTATTCGAGACGGTTTCCTAGAACAATATGTTATGGATCCAACCAGGGATCAGGCTATTTTGAATCTGGTAATGTGTAATGAGGCAGGTTTAATAAATAATCTCAGAGTAAAAGGTCCCCTTGGAAACAGTGACCATAACATGGTGGAATTTAGCAATCAGTTTGAGAGTGAGAAACTTGTTTGGAAACATTTGTGCTAAACTTAAATAAGCATAATTACAAAGGAATGAGGGCAGAGTTGGCTGGAGTGTGGACTGGGAAAGGAGTTTAGCAGAAAAGATGGTTGATGAACAATGGCAGACGTTTAAAAAAATAGTTCATGTTTCACAACAAAGATATATCCCAGTGAGGAAGAAGGATTGTAGGAGGGGGATAAACCAACCATGGAAGTTAAGGATAGTATCAAAGTGAAAGAAAAAGCATACAATGTGGCAAAGATTAGTGGTAAGCCAGAGGATTGGGAAAGTTTTAAAAACCAACAGAAGATGAACAAAAAAAGAATAAAGAGGGAGAAAATAAACTTTGAGGGCAAACTAGCAAGTAATATAAAAAATGGATAGTAAGGGCTTCTTTAAATATATAAAAAGGAAGAGAGAGGCCAAAATCAATATAGGCCCCTTAGAGAATGAGGCTGGGGAAATAATAATGGGGAACCAGGAAATGGCAGAGGAGTCGAATAAATACTTTGCATCAGTCTTCACGGTAGAAGACATTAATAACATTCCAAAAATACTAACTAATCACAGGGCAAAAGAGGGTGAGGAAATAAATACAATAACTATCACTAGAGAAAAAGTACTAGGGAAACTAATGGGGCTAAAGGCTGATAAATCACCTGGACCTGATGGGTTGCATCCTAGGATATTAAAGGAAATAGCTGCAGGGATAGTGGATGCACTGGTAGTAATCTTCCAAAAGTCCTTAGATTCTGGAAAAGTCCCAGAGGATTGGAAAACTGCCAATGTAACATCCTTATTCGAAAAGGGAGGGAGACAAAAAACAGGCAACTATAGGCCAGTTAGCTTAACATCTGTCAGTGGGAAAATGTTAGAATCTATTATAAAGGGTTTAATAGCAGAGCATTTAGAAATACATAATCTAATCAGGCAGAGTCAGCATGGCTTCATGAAGGGGAAATCATGCCTGACAAATGTATTCGAATTCTTTGAGGAGATAGCAAGCGGGATAGATAAAGGGGAATCAGTAGATGTAATATATTTGAATTTCCAAAAGGCATTCAATAAGGCTACTTAATAAGGTAAGAGCCCATGGTGTTGGGGGTAGTATATTAACATGGATAGAGGACTGGCTAACTAATAGATGACAGAGAGTTGGGATACCAGGGTGGGGTGTCATTTTCAGGATGGCAACCTGTAACTAGTGGAGTGCTACAGGGATCAGTGCTGGGGCCACGATTATTTACAATATATATTAATGACTTAGATGAGGGAAATGAATGTACTACCAATTTTGTGGATGACACAAAAATAGGTGAGAAGGCAAGTGATGAGGAATGACACAGAGTCTACAGAGGGATATAGACAGGTTAAGTGAGTGGGCAAAAATGTGGTAGATAGAATATAATGTGGGAAAATGTGAGGTGATGCACTTTGGCAGGAAGAATAGAGGTGCTGAATATTATTTAAATGGAGAAAGACTGAAGAAAGCTGCAGCACAGAGAGATTTGGGGGTCGTCATGCATGAATCACAATAAGCTAGCATACAAGCTCAACAGGTAATTGCTACGGAAAATGGAACATTGGCCTTTGTTTCAAAGGGAATGGAGTATAAAAATAGGGAAATCTTGCTAAAATTATACTAGGCACTAGTTAGACCACACCTAAAATATTGTGAACAGTTTTAATCCCCTTATCTAGAGAAAGATATACTGGCATTGGAGGCAGCTCAGAGAAGATTCATTAGGTTGATCCCGGATTTGGAGGGATTTTCTTATCAGGAGAGATTGAGTCAATTGGGCCTGTACTCATTAGAGTTTAGAAGAATGAGAGGCAACTTTATTGAAACATATAAGATTCTTAGGAGGCTTGACAGGGTAGATGCTGAGAGGTTGTTTCCCTTTGTGGGAGAGTCTGGGACCAGAGGGCATAATTTCAGAGTAAGGGGACGCCCATTTAAAACAGAGATGAGGAGGAATTTCTTCTCTCAGAGGAGAGTCAATCTGTGGAATGCTTTACCGCAGAGGGCTGTAGAGGCTGGGTCATTAAGTATATTCAAGGCTGAGATAGACAGGTTTTTAATCAGTAAGGGAATCAAGGGTTGTGGGAAAAAGGCAGGAAAGTGGAGTTGAGGATTATCAGATCAGCCATGATCTCATTGAATGGTGGAGCAGACGCGATGGGCGGAATGGCCTACTTCTGCTCCTACGTCTTATGGTCTTATGGTCTCTGCACTGGTGGAGGGTGTGAGTGAGTGCTGTGACTGGACTTCAAGGAGGGTGCCTTCAGGTTCCTCTTCAGAGGTTTCTTCGGGGCTTGATTGGAAGCCCTATGCCGTGGACTCCATCGGCTATTTCCCAGATATGCCTACTAAAGCAAAGAAAGATAATTAGTGAATGGCAGGAAACTGTGGAACAGGAGACATCATTCACAGCATGGCTGTTTGACGCATGTTGCACTGTTGGATCCTCACTTGGTAGAGCACTGCCAACCTTACTGTCAACACAGGACCGGTCCAGATCCTCGCCAGCCAGCTAGATGACTCTATTTCAAAGTCCATGAGGACCTTGATTTCAGGCATTCCTCCACCGGTCTATGACCTCTCCCTGTTGTTGTGTGCCAGCTCATCCTGCATGAATAGAGATGGAACGAGCGTAAGCAAGATGCCTGGCAGGCCAGATGATAAGTATGCCTGGCATCTTTGGGTGGCGAGTGGTCCACAGATGTGATGAGGACCATGAAGGTGTGTGTGAGAGAGTGATTGGTGATGTCCCTTGAACTGACAGTGAGTGAGAAACCTGTGGATGTGTGATGGGTTTGTGAGTGTGTGAGTTGAGAGTGATGAGGAGAGTGACTTACCCTGGCGAAATGGAGGAGATCATTCATCCTGTTTTGGCTCTAGGGGCTGTCCTCTTTTGTAGGGCGTTGGTGCTGACCCCTGCTGCCACCAACTCCCATGCTGGGTTAGTGATGTTGCTGCCTATCTTGCGGCCAGAGGGGGGGCAGAGGACGTCACAGCATGCCTCCACTGCATCCAAAAAGCACTCGAGGAATGCATCATTAAACCAAGGGGCTGCAGTCTTCTTGCCTTTCAGGGCCATGTCTTCTTTGCAGTAGTCCTGGGCTGGAAGCACCGAGAGGTGTGCACGTGGCTACATTTTAAATATGATGCCTGGCCTGATGAAGCAGCGTGGTGATGACTTGGCGGGCGAATGAGAGCCTGTTCACCATCGAAATGGCGTGTTTCCTGGGAACGCATTATAAATGAGATGGAATTGAGATGATATGGCATGAAAAGCCGCAATTGCGGCTGGCAGATAAAACGTCCTTGTTCCCGCCCACTACTGCACTTACTGCAAATCTGGGATGATTACGCCCATAGATTTCAAATGATATGCAGGATGGGTTGGAGGGTAGTTAAGCCATTTTTCAGCCAGGGGTTGGTGACTGCTTGGAACTGACTGCCTGAGAGGGTGATAGAGGCAGAAACCCTCATTGCATTTAAAAAGTACTTATATACACACTTAATGTGCCGTAAGCTACAGGGCTATGGACCAAGAACTGGAAAATAGGATTAGGGTGGATAGTTCTTTTTCGACTGGCACAGACTGGCCAAATGGCCTCATTCCGTGTTGTAAATTTTCTTTGTTTTTGCCACTGTCATCTGCATAGGATGATTCTGAAAGTTCATATTTTCTGACACATTGATCACTGTCTCAAGGGTAATTAGAGGTGGGCAATAAATGCCTTTGTTCTTGTTGACCTTTCATCAATGAACTAAAATATTGAGCGGAATCTAGTCCATTTTGTTCCTGCTGGAATGGTGGGACTATTTTCGGGTTGGGAACCCAATTTCTTAATTGGCACTTTACTGAAGGTCTTTCCCAGAGCTACAGCATTAGCATCCCACCTCCAGGCTGCCTGACTAATTAGGGAGATTGAGCAGGATGATGCATCCATTCTGTCAAAGGGAAGATTTCTAATTAAAGAGATCATGGCATAGGTTACAAGAGCTCAGCAGCACTTGGATTTTTGATGCTGCAGCAACTTCAGCAATGGAGAAAAGACCTGGGAAGGCTTCTTCCCAGTTCTCTCACTTACTTGAAGGTCCTGCTGCAAGCTGTAAGGGATTGCAATAATATGGGCTCTCTCAAGGATGGGAGGAAGAGGAAAACCTCTCCAAATAAGCAGGAGAGAATGGAAGTGACCGAGGAAGTCAGCAATGTGGTCCCTCCAGCCTGGAGACAGGGCACCAAGAGGATTCAGGACTTCAGAAGGGCATGACAGGTTAGTGGCATAGCAATTTCAGGTGCCAAGCCGCACAATCTGACTTGCCTATCATTCTCCTGAACAGCACTCCTCAGGTCAACACACATTGCAGTTCCACTCATTGCTCTCTCTCTGTAGATATCTCATATCCCCATTTGAACAGCCAACACTCACACTCACCCTCATCCTATTACTCCTTCACATCCGTAACTCATGGTCATGCTGCCCTCCCCTCTTCTCCACACAAGCTATTACAAATGCACGCATCTCTCTGCTCTCTCTCCTTACAGGAAAAGAAAGTGTATGCCTTGGTGAGAGGCAGAGACCCAGGATCATGGCGAGGGTGGGGGTTGGCCCTCTGGTGACAGGCACTTTGTCAGCCACCGGCAGTGCCAGCCTACCTGGTTCATTGGGAAGGAGGTCTTGTTCCAGGAGGCTGTAGGTGTCAGCAGTGACCTGCCATAAGATCCGTGAGCCTCCTGAGGACTGATGCTCACACATGTTGAGAGAGCTGAACCTGTGCCTGTGGACCCTGTGTTGGGGCTCTTGCCGCCTTCGAGCTGGATCTCGGCATCCACCCCCTCTGCCCTGTGGACTGCCAAGTGGCTTCTGCTCTTGCCCCTCATCAGAGATGGAGGGTGGAACCGCATAAGCTGCTGACATGCCATGGTGAAGGTTGGCAGCAGGAAAGTGAAGATAAATGAGTGAAGTTCTAAACGGTGGAAGTGCGTTCAAGAAGTTGGAAATTACCTGCCAAGCAGTAAAAGAATTCTCTAAAGGAAGAAGTCCTTTGAACAGCAGTATCTCAATGGCCATGGCTGGAGCTCTTCAGTGCAATTGATCAAAACCTTCCCAACTTGTCAGTTTCACTCAAGTAGCTCTTCCTGCTGTCCACTTGCTTTTGCTATCTTGGCAAGGTGCAGACACAGCGTGGAAGCCATGTACTGTGGGGAAAGAAGGTAAAAAAGGCTCTTAATTGTCATTTTAATTACCTCAATTACTTTCTTACCAGACCACGGCAGTCCCCCACAAGACTTGGAACCTGCTCTGTGGAAAGCTGGAAGAGGGCAGGATGACCTTGGGGTCGTCTTTTTCTGGGACCTCCCTACCCCGCAATACCAAGAGCCCGCCTCCAGCTGGCTGGGAATATTCTGCACATTAACTCTGTTTCTCTCCCCACAGATGGTGGCTGACAAATATTTCCAGCATTTTCTGTTTGTAAGCTAATAATACTTTTTCATGTAAAGTCTCCTTACTTAGGGTCATTCCTGCACATTCAAACTGTTAAAACTCTTCAGAGTAGAGGTTTTACACAGTTTTTACATGCTCAGCATCTTCCCTATTTAGAACCAGGATAGGTTTTTCTCAAATTTCTAAAACATTCCTTTACAAAGCAGAGGATTAATATTCAATAAAGCTATTAAGTCATTAAGTTTAGCCCCCTATAAAAGGGACAGTTGGTTAATCGTACATTGTAACATTTAAGTAACAGACTGTACAAAAATGTGATACATCTGGTACAAGCCACTTTCAGTCAGAGGATGGATATATAATCACCGCTGAGTTGGTGTTACTGTATACATTGTGAGCTCAGACGGCATTTGTTAATTATGCTGTAATTTTTTGATGCAAAGGTTATCATTTGAAGAACTCTCAGCTTTATGTATTTTACTATGAACTATGATTGATTTATCAAGATGGGGAGACAAATCGTACCAAGGAGGACTGGAAGAGATTTGGAACTCAAGGCAGAATTTGTAAACTTGTGGTATCAGGATCTGGAAGCTGTAGGAAGGAAAGTTATGTCAAGAACACAAATTAAAGGAACCTGAGTGGAAATCCCTGATGGTTATCAGGTCCATTTTGAAACAAGGAATCAGATATTACTTGGATACACAATCCCTAATAGAAACAAGTTGTTAGAAATAACAGCTGACACCAAAGTAGTCACTACTATTCAATCAGATATAAATATAGGAAAGAATAAGCCCACTATGTTAAATGGAAATAGAGCACAATTGTTGACCTATAACTTCCGAGCTCCCCAGTGTCGGATTTGGGGGGTACCCCAAAGATGCGCTGGGGAATCCCTCTGGGAAATTCCCAGGTAAGGGTTTACACGGCAATTGCCCAGAAGTGCACACTTCCTCTGGACAATAGCGCTGCACTGAGAACCATCCAAAAGTTCGATTTAAATCGCAAACTTCAGATGGGTCAGCCAGGGTTGTACCAATAGTTAAAGAATTAAAACCTCTTCTAACTTCTGAGTAACTATTGTAAAGACCCAGACCGACCCCACAGGATGCACCCCACATCCCCTCCCCCACAGGACGTCTCTGACACCCCCCACCCCCTCCGGACATCGGAACCCACCCCACGGACTTCCGAAACCCACCCTGTCACCCCCACAACCCTGGACCTCCAACTGAGGTCCACCTCAGACCACCGCCACTCCCCACAGACTTCCGACCGCCCCCTCCAACCTCGGACCCACACACAAACACCCCCCTGACCTCTGAAACCCCCCGACCTCTGACTCCCACTCACCCGTTGGGACCTCTGACCCAGCCTCCCACTGAGCTCCACCCCTGACCTTGGCACCCTCCCCACATCCACCCACCACTCCCATACCTCAAATCCCACACCCACAGACCTCTGACCAACCCCCGCCCCCCACTCTCCCGGACCTCCAACCCACCCCCTCTCAGACTGCCCCCGACACCCCCACCCCCCAAACCCTATCCATTTTCCTTAGACACTTACATTCTCCCTGGCCTGTCAATTTCCAAGACCTTTTAAACTTGCCTGCTTTACGGCAGCCGTAAAGGAGGGGGCATGGCCTCCTTGAATCCACTGGAGCTACGAGGGGTCTTTTGGTGCAGGCCCCAAGCAGCTTGAATGGAAGCGTCGATGTTATTTTCAAGACCAGGTAAGTGTGCTGATATGTCTTCTAATTCCTGCGGGCCAGCACCTTCCGACGCTAGTCGGAAGTTATGGCCCATCGAGTGACTGGCTGAATTCAATGTCGCCGCATAAAGCAGGGGAAGAATTTTGACCCAGATAATTCCTACATCCCTTATTATTTGGAAAGGCAATGTCGCCAAGGGAAAACTAGGACATGGGAGGAATCTTCCAGTTGTTCAGACAAGTGTTCTTGCCTCCAGCAGAGATTACCTTATCCTACAGGAGATCACAGCTAGCAAGCAATGGCTTAGTAACCCATTACCCATGTTTGTGTGATTCGTTATTGCACAGTTCAGAAGCGTGTTGTCAGTCAATTTATACTCATCAAATCTCAGTAGTTTTGAGAAACCTGAAATAAATATTGCACTGGGAGCTATAGATTTGCAACACCTGAAATGATTTACAGGCCCATGAAGTAGATTTGGGTTGGCTGATATGTGAACATTTCAAGTAATCTCTTGAAAATTGGTAGCTTAGCACCTGAAAAGCTTTTGCTGTAGTATACCCAACTTCACAATCTTGACCTGCTTATATTGCAAGATGTTTCATCGGGGGAAGAGTTGATGAAATCCAGGGAGAAGTTACAGACTCCAAACAGCTATAATTATGTTTAGGGGCTTCCTGTGGAAAAAAGACCAACACAAAACTGCAAACAATGAAACTCAGATGATATAACATAATTCTTGAAAAACAGCACGAGAGCAGCAGAGCAGATAAAACAGTGTGAGAGGAGGGAGCAGATAAAACAGCATGAGAGCAGCGGAGCAGATAAAACAGCACGAGAGGAGGGAGCAGATAAAACAGTGTGAGAGCAGCGGAGCAGATAAAAGAGCTGGTAGTCCCCCAGAGTGGGACCGGGAGGCATTGCAAGAAGAACGGCGGCTTTGGTAAGATTTAAAAAGAGCGGGAGTTGAGAGTCAGAGCAGAGATTTAAAAAGAGCAGGAGCTGCCCTTGGGGCTGAAAGTGGCGCGAGGACGTCACAGTTCAAAAGGTGATGCAACACAGGGGAGGCAACTGATTGGTAAGTAGAGTCAGGTGGGTACTTCTACTTCTACTTTTTCTACTAATTTAATTGCTGCAGTCCATTAGTTTAAACAAAATAAGGTGAGGACTTTGGACTGTAGTGGGAGTGTTTGGAGTGGAATAAGGCCCCTAGCATAATTATTATTCTTTAAAGGGAGTAACTAACTAGCTTAATCTAAAGGGAAGTCATGGCAGCAGAGCTTGCACTCATGATATGCTCCTCCTGTGCTATGTGGGAAGTCATGGACACTTCCAGCATCCCTGGCAACCATGTGTACAGGAAGTGTGTCCAGCTGCAGCTACTGGCTAACCGCATTTCAGAGCTGGAACTGTGGGTGGATTCACTGTGGAGCATCCGCGATGCTGAGATTATTGTGGATGTTTGGTGAGGTGGTCACACTGCAATTAAAGACTGAACAGGCAGAAAGGGGGTGGATGACCACCAGACAAAGTAGAGAAAGGCAGGTAGTACAGGATTCCCCTGTGGCCATCCACCTCTCCAACAGATATACCGTTTTGGATACAATTGGTGGGGGGGGGACTTCTCAGGGGAAAGAAGAGCAGGAGCCAAGTCCATGGCACCATGGGTGGCTCTGCTTCACAAGAGGGGAAGAAGAAGAATGGCAGGGGTATTGTGATAGGGGATTCAATAGTAAGGGGAACAGACAGGCATTTCTGCAACCGCAAAAGAAACTCCAGGATGGTATGTTGCCTCCCTGGTGCCAGGGTCAAGGATATTTTGGAGAGGCTGCTGGGCATTCTGAAGTGGGAGGGTGAACAGCCAGTAGGCGTGTTACATACTGATACCAATGACAATGGTAGAAAAAGGGATGAGGTCTTACAAGCTGAATATAGGGAGTTAGGACGTAAATTAAAAAGTAGGACTGCAAAGGTAGTAATCTCTAGATTACTACCAGTGCCATTTGCTAGCAAGAGTTGAAATAACAGGACATATCAGATGAATACATGGCTGAAGAAATGGTGTAGAAGGGAGGGATTCAGATTCCTGGGACACTGAGACTGGTTCTGGGGAAAGTAGGACTAGTACAAACAGAACAGGCTGCATCTGGGCAGGACCGGGACCAATGTCCTCAGGGGGGTGCGGGGGGTGGGTGGTCTTTGCTAGTGTGGTCGGGGATGGATTAAACTAGAATGGCAGGGGAATAGGAACCTGAGCAGGGAGATAGAGGAGGGGGAAACAAAGATAGAAACAAAAGATAGAAGAGTAAGAAGCAAAAGTGGAAGGCAGAAAAAACAAGGGTGAAAACCAAATGGGGTCATAGTGCAAAATAAAGTTAAGATGACTAACAAGGTTAAAAAGACAAGTCTAAAGGCATTGTATCTTAATGCGTGGAGCATTTGCAATAAGGTAGATGAATTAATAGTGCAAATAAATATAAACAGTTATGATATAGTTGCAATTACGGAGGCATGGCTGAAGGGTGACCAAGGATGGGAACTGAACATCCAGAAGTATTCAATATTTAGGAAGGTCAGACAAATAGGGAAAGGAGGTGGGGTAACATTGTTAGTAAAGGAGGAAATCAATGCAATAGTGAGGAAGGATATTGGCTTGGAAAATCATGACATGGAATCTGTTTAGGTGGAGATAAGAAAAACCAAGGGGCAGAAAATGTTGGTAGGGGTTGCCAAAAGGCCCAAACAGTAATGAAGATGTAAGGGAAGGCATTATGCGGAAAATTAGAGATGCATGCAATAAGGGTACAACTGTAATCATGGATGACTTTAATCTACATATAGATTAGACAAACCAAATTAGCAATAATACTGTGGAGGAGGACTTCCTGGAGTGTGAACGTGATGGTTTTTTAGACCAATATGTTGAGAAACCAATTAGATAGCAGGCTATCCTGGACTTGGTATTGTGCAATTAGAAAGGATTAATTAACAATCTTGTCGTGCTGGGTCCCTTGGGGAAGAGCAACCATAAAATGATAGAATTTTTCATTAGGAAAGATTGTGAAGAAGTTGAATCTGAAACTAGGGTCCTGAATCTAAATAAAGGGAACAACGAGAGTATGAGGTGCGAGTTGGCAATGATGGATTGGGGAACCTTATTAAAAGAGTTGACAGTGGATAGGCAAAGGCTAATATTTAAGGAACATATGCACAAATTACAACATGCATTCTTGTCTGGCGCAAAAATAAAACAGGAAAGGTGGCTTAACCATGGATTACAAAAGAAATTAGGGATAGTATTAGATCCAAAGAGGAGACATGTAAAATTGCCAGAAAAAGCAGTAAGCCTGTGGATTGGGAGCAGTTTAGAATTCAGCAAAAGTGGACAAAAAGATTGATCAAGAAGGGGAAAATGGAATATGAGAGTTAACTTGCAGGGAACATAAAAACTGACTGTAAAAGCTTCTATAAATATGTGAAGAAAGAAAGATTAGCTAGGACAAATATAGGTCCCTTACAGACAGAAATGAGGGGAATTCTCATGGGCAACCAAGAAATGGTGGAAGAATTGAAAAGATATTTTGGTTCTGTCTTCACAAAAGAGGACACAAATAATTTCCCAGGAATGTTAAGAAACCAAGTGAAAGGGAGGAATTGAAGAAAATCAGCATCAGTAAAAAAAATGGTGCTAAAATTAATGGGGTTAAAGGCTGAAAAATTCCTAGGGCCTGATAATCTACATCCCAGAGCACTAAAGGAAGTGGCCCTGGAAATATTGGATGCATTGGTGGTCATCTTCCAAAATTCTATAGACTCTGGAGCAGTTCCTACAGATTGGGAGGTGGCAAATGTAACCCCACTATTTAAAAAAGGAGGAAGAGAAAAAACAGAGAATTACAAGGCCAGTTAGCCTAACATCAGTAGTGAGGAAAATGCCAGAGTCTATTATAAAAGACGTGGCAACAGAACACTTGGAAAGCATTAACAGGATTAGACAAAGTCAGCATGGGTTTATGAAAGGGGGGACATGGTGGCATAGTGGTATTGTTGCTGGACTAGTAATCAGGTGACTCAGGGTAATTCTCTGGGGACCAGAGTTCAAATCCTGCCACAGCAGATGGTGGAATTTGAATTCAATAAAAATCTGGAAATAAAAGTCTGATGATGACCATACAACCACTGTCAATTGTTGTAAAAACTCATCTGGTTTCTCATCAGGAAATCTGTTGTCCCTTGTCTGGCCTACATGTGACCCCAGACTTAACTTGCCTCTGAAATGGCCTAGCAAGCCATTCAGTTCAAGGGCAACTAGGGATAGGCAATAAATGTTGGCCCAGCCAACAAAGGCCACATCCAATGAATAAAAAAAAGGAAATCATGCTTAACTAATCTACTGGAGTTTTTTGAGGATTTAACTAGTACAATACATAAGGGAGAACCAGTGGATGTGGTGTATTTGGATTTGAAGAAGGCTTTTGATAAGGTCTCACATAAGAGGCTAGTGGGCAAAATTAAAGCGTATAGGATCAGGGGTAATATACTGGCATGGATTGAGAATTGGTTGAGAGACCGGAAACAGAGAGTGGAGATAAATGGGTTTTTTTCCAGGTGGCAGGCGGTGACTAGTGGTGCACTGCAGGGATCAGTGCTTGGGCCCCAGCTATTCACAATATATATAAATGACTTGGATGAGGAAACGCAATGCAATATTTCCAAGTTTGCTGATGACGAAAAAACTTTGCGGGGTTGTAAGTTGTGAGGAGGATGCAAGGAGACTTCAGGGCGACTTAAACAAGTTGTGCATGTGGGCAAACACATGGCTGATGCAGTATAACATGGGTAAATGTGAAGTTATATGCTTTGGTGTGAAGAACAGAAAGTCAGTATTATTTAAATGGTGATATATTGGGAAATGTGGATGTACAAAGGGATTTGGGTGTCCTTGTACACCAGTCAATGGAAGTAAACAGGCAGGTGCAGCAACCAATTAGGAAGTCAAATGATATGTTAGTCTTCATTGCAAGAGGATTTGAGTTCAGAAGTAGGGATGTCTTACTGCAGTTATAAAAGGCCTTGGTGAGACCACACCTGGAGCATTGCATGCAGTTTTGGTCTCCCTACCTAAGAAAGGATATACTTGCCATAGACAGAGTGCAGCAAAGGTTCACTAGGCTGATACTGGGGATGGCAGGACTGTTGTATGAGGAGAGATTGGTTCGGCTGGGCCTGTATTCACTATAGTTTAGAAGACTGAGAGGGGATCTGATTGAAACGTATAAAATTCTAATAGGGCTGGACAGACTGGATGTAGGGAGAACATTTCCCCTGGTTGGGGAGTCTAGAACCAGGGGCCACAGTCTCAGGATACGGGGCAGGCCATTTAGGAACTGAGATGAGGAAAAATGTCTTCACTTTGAGGCTGGACAACCCGTGGAATTCTCTACCACAGAAGGCTGTGGAGGCCAGATCACTGAGTATATTCAAGAGAGAAATTGATAATTTTTTGGATATTACGGGCATCAAGGGGTATGGAGAGAATGTGGGAATATGGCATTGAGATAGAGGATCAGCTATGATCATATTGAATGGCAGAGCAGGCTTGAAGGGCCGAATGGTCTACTCCTGCTCCTAGTTTCTATTCAAATTTAATTACGACCTTAAGGAAAATAAAAGATGAGAGAAAATTTCACATCTGATTACCTATATTAATTATATAAATTCCCAGCATGTGTGTTGGACATGTCTCTGCAAGGAGAGAAAATATTCTTGGGTGAATCCCAAATGAATACTTCACATCTGTCTTCACCCAATAGAATGAGGATGAAGGTATCGAACTCAGGGAGAGAGACTGTGAGGTTCTTGAGCAAATTGATATAGGGAGTGACAAAGTATTGGAGGTGTTGGCAGGCTTGAAAGTGGACAAATCTCCAGGTCCGGATGATTTGTGTCCCAGACTGCTGAGGGAGACAAGGGAGGAGATCGCAGGGGCTCTGACCCAAATTTTTAATTCCTCTATGGCCACGGGGGAGGTGCCAGAGGACTGGAGAACAGCTGATGTGGTTCCGCTATTTAAGAAGGGTTGTAGAGATAAGCCAGGGAACTACAGGCCAATGAGTCTCACGTCAGTGGTCGGGAAACTATTGGAGAAAATTCTGAAGGAGGGAATCTATCTCCACTTGGAGAGGCAAGGTTTGATCAGGGCTAGTCAGCACGGCTTTGTCAGAGGGAGGTCATGTCTAACAAATTTGATTGAATTTTTTGAGGAGGTGACCAGGTGTGTAGATGAGGGTAGTGCAGTTGATGTAGTTTATATGGATTTCAGCAAAGCCTTTGACATGGTCCCACATGGGAGACTTATAAAGAAGGCAAATGCACATGGGATACAGGGTAATTTGATAAGGTGAATTCAAAATTAGCTTAGTTGTAGGAGACAGAGGGTGATGACAGAAGGGTGCTTTAATGACTGGAAACCAGTGTCCAGTGGGGTACCACTGAGCTCTGTACTGGGTCCCCTATTATTCATCATTTATATAAACGACATAGATGACTGTGTTGCGGGGAGGATTAGTAAGTTTGTGAAGGACACAAAGATTGGCCGGGTGGTTAACAGTGAGGTTGAGTGTCTTGGGCTACAGGAAGATATAGACGGAATGGTTAAATGGGCAGATAAGTGGCAGATGGAATTTAACCCTGAAAAATGTGAGGTGATACACATTAGAAGGAGTAATTTGACAAGGAAGTATTCAATGAACGGCATGACACTAGGGAGTTCTGAGGAACAAAGGGACCTTGGCGTGTGTGTCCATAGATCTCTGAAGGCGGAGGGGCATGTTAGTGGGGTGGTGAAAAAGGCATATGGGACACTTGCCTTTATCAATCGAGGCATAGATTACAAAAGTAGGGAGGTCTATGTTGGAGTTGTACAGAACCTTGGTGAGGCCACAGCTGGAGTACTGTGTGCAGTTCTGGTTGCCACATTATAGGAAGGATGTGATTGCACTGGAGGGGGTGCAGAGGAGATTCACCAGGATGTTGCCTGGGATGAAATATTTAAGTTATGAAGAGAGGTTGGATAGACTTGGGTTGTTTTCGTTGGAGCAGAGAAGACTGGGGGGCGACCTGATCGAGGTGTACAAGATAATGAGGGGCATGGACAGGGTGGATAGGGAGCAGCTGTTCCCCTTAGTTGAAGGGTCAGTCACAAGGGGACATAAGTTCAAGGTGAGGGGCAGGAGGTTTAGGGGGGACGTGAGGAAAAACGTTTTTACCCAGAAGGTGGTGACGGTCTGGAATGTACTGCCTGGGAGGGCGGTGGAGGCAGGTTGCCTCACATCCTTTAAAAAGTACCTGGATGAGCACTTGGCACGTCATAACATTCAAGGCTATGGGCCAAGTGCTGGTAAATGGGATTAGGTAGGTAGGTCAGGTGTTTCTCACGTGTTGGTGCAGACTCGATGGGCCGAAGGGCCTCTTCTGCACTGTGTGATTCTGTGATTCTGAATACTAACCCCTGGGGAACTCCACTACAAACCTTCCTCCAGCCTGAAAAATATCCATTAACCATAACTCGCTGTTTCCTATTACTCAGCCAATTTTGTATCCACATTGCCACTGTCCCTTTTATTTCGTGAGTTCTAACTTTTCTCACAAGTCTGTTGTGCTGCACCGTATTGAATGCCTTTTGGAAGTCCATGTACACCACAACAACAGCACTACCCTCATCAACCCTCTCTGTTACCTCTTCAAAAAACTCCAGCAAGTTAGTTAAATGTGATTTTCCCTAAAGAAATCCATACTGGTTGAAAGGATTTGTCAGTGCCTTTTGTCTGTGTCATGATTTAATTTATTAGCAAGAGGTAACAATCACACCTAGTAAATGCTTGCACTTTGATAACAGAGACTCAATGTTCCACACTGCAAAGGCAGCGCCTCAGGGGCTGGTTACTGTTAGACAGTACCCCTTGGATAGATCCATCCAACTACAAATTGCAACACCACGGAACCTCTTTTCTAAGGTACATTGTAAGGTAGCCAGACAATTGTTTGGCAAAAAGACTTTGTCCAAGGATATTTGAAGAACAGTTTGAATTTATTGACAACCAGGTCTCTGGCAACATGTCAGAGAAATTGATTTGTTGAAACTCTGATGTGAATCCTGTACTGAGATGGATTGATAGAATCCTATACACAATATGTTGAAAAAAAGGAAGCTTTTCTATTGACTTAACCCCTTATTGCAACTCACTGGTGGAAAGAGCATTGTAGAGAAACACATTGAGAAGATGCTAGCAAATGATATTATTGACCCAGCCTCTGCTCGGTGGGCTTCTCCTGTCGTGGAAGTCCCAAAGCCACTTGGGGAATGTAGCCTATGCATCAACATCAGAGAACTAATTGAGGTAACTATTAAAGACAAACCTTTAATACCTTATGTAGATGACTATTCAAACTTCTTGTCAACACTAAATATATTAGCAGACTGGGCCAGGATTCTGGATAATAGCAAATGGTTATACATCCTGACAGCAGGGCTCTCTCACACACTCCAGCGGGAATTCAGTGCACAAGGGGAAGGAGGTGCTGCTTTTCTTTCTTTTTTATTCCTCCAGAAGCTGGTGAGAGTTTTTCTTTTGTCTCAAAACAAGGAAACTAACTTGCTATTACTTTTCTTCACTAAGTTAGTAATAATTAATTAATTAGTTAAATAAATAAATAGGGCAGAATTTTGCCCTCGTCTTTTCTTTTTGCGCTGCCTGTGTTGGGGGGTGGGGGGTGGGGGAGAGCAAGCAGGCAACTTCGTGCATGCGTGTGGGTGCATGCTGGAAAAGCTCCCTGAAGCACAAAGCTGCCCCAGGGAGATGAACAGTTTTGAAAATTAAAAATAAAGATTTTTTAAAAGTTAAAAAACATGTTCCCTCATGTGACACTGTCAAGCCTGGGCCCTCAAGGCCTTGACTCTCCAGAGGACGCACGCTGAAGTCATTAGAAGCAACAGGGCCAACCATTGCATAGGCTGTCTCCACCCCTGCTGCGGATGTCAGGGCAGCACCCAGAAGAAGTGATAGGCTGAGGAAAGTTAAAAAGTTCTGATCACAAGTGGTTGCACAGGGGAATACATTTTGTCACTTTATAATCTGAAAATATATTCACTTTCACTGAATAATCTTTCATGTCTTTCAGCCTCATTTACAAGCTTCGCAAGTCCTCCCACTTCACCCCCCTCCATTAGCAGTTCAGCTGCATGCAGCCAGACCACGAGTAATTCTGGAGGGAGAAGTGTGTGTGTGGCAGGGCCTTTCAGAGCCTCGTGCATGCACACTCCCACGACGCATGCGGAGCCTTCATCCACCTCACACTCATCTCACAGTCCCGAGCATTTTCAATGCTGCCTGCTGGGGCTCTCTTTCAGTTGTCCATCTGAACTGACTTGCATCGCCACCCGCCTGCCCACTGATGGCACTCCCATGCAGCACCTGTGCCCGTCCAACACGAGGCTCCGCTCACTTTCAATTTCAACAACCATAGTCGTAGTGAAATTTTGGATCAGCTCCCCAGTCTTTTCCCTTCCCTCCAGTCACCCATGTCCTTTCCCACATCACTGTTGATCCCTATGGCATTACCTGCCACCTCCCCACTGTGACCTACCAACCTAAACCCTTGTTTTTCCTGGATGTACAGGTTAACATGCACATTCCCTTCCTTCCTGAGAATCCCACCCCCATCCACATTGACTTCCCCAACCTCATCCTTCCCACCCCCAGGGTCCATGTCTGCCTCCGAGGCCCAACCAACCACTCTCGCCACCCCTTTTACCGCTACCAATGCACCCTCACCCTCCAGCTCCCTCTGCTCCCTCTCACACTCACTATTCCCTCCTACCATGCCCACCCTCAGTTTGCTCCTCAGAAGGCAGTCATTGACTCCACAAACCCCTCCCCTGCACGTTCACCTCCCTGCCTGCTTAGTCCCTCCTCCACCCTTACTCCCTCCTCCACCCTTACTCCCCTCTCCCTTGGACAGCTTCCCCCCCCTCCAAACGACCTCATACCCCCGGACATCTTCCCCCCTCTGAACTCCCTCCCTTACACCTTCCTCCCTCCTTACACCCACCTCCTCACCTGTTGCATTCTCCCCAGTTACACCCTCCTCCCGCTATACTCCCTCCTCCCCCTCCCAACTTCACTCCACCGACACCTTCATCTCCCCTTCCGAACCTCATCGACCCGACAGCTTCGTTTCCCCCCTCCCAACCTGGTGATCCCGCTGTGCTTTCATGCTGGCATGTAACTGATTTCTGCCCCTCCCGCCGAATTGTTGCCCCCTCCACCGCCATGACATCCGTTGCTAACGGGACTGGATGATTCCACCCTTGGATGGAAATAAAAGGATTATGTGTTGTAACAAATAAGTGTTTATGAAATATGGTATTAAGATAGTGGTCTTTCTTTTGTTTAACTCTTGTACAGTAAAGATTTTTGTTTGAAGAGTGAAACCTTATGGCATAATCCTTTCAGTTAATAACTTGGAGTTTGAATTTCTTTTTAAAAGTTATTGGTCTCCACCACAATCATAACAAGAAGAAGAGAGAAAACGGGAACTATGGGCCAGTTAGTCTAACATCAGTAGGAGACAAAATGCTGGAATTTACTATTAGGGCTGTGTTAGCAAGGCGCTTTGAAAATCATAATGTAATTGAGCAGAGTCAGCATAGATTTATGAAAGGGAAATCATTTCTGACAAATCTGTTAAAGATTTTTGAGGATGTAACTAGTATGATGGATAAGAGGATGTAATGTATTTAGATTTTCAGAAAGCATTTAATACTGTGCGACACAATGGCCAGGATTTTCTCTTCGGTGTTTGGGGGCGGGCCTGCACGCTGACACGTAAAATGACACGCGGTGACGTTGAGCATGCATCCTGATGTCACCGATGCGTCATTCCAATCGTCCGTTCGGCGGGCATGCACCGGAGTCAGCTGCGCGCCCGCCGAACTGTCAAAGACCTGTTAAGGCCATTAATCAACCAATTAAACAAATTGTCAGGGCTACCCGTCCAACCTTAAGGTTGGCGGGCAGGCAAGGAGCCCAGGCGGCCTTCACATTTTTCATGAAACCTCATCTGCAGGCAGGTGAGATTTCATGAAGGGTTTATTGATTAAATAAAAATTTCCATGAAAACCCATAAACATGTCCCAGCTCATGTGACACTATTACAAGAGGGGACATGTCTGAATAATTTTATTTTTTCTTTTTTTCAAAGTTTCACATTGAACATAATCTCCCTGAGGCAGCTCAGGGAGATTTCTGCGCTCTTTAGTGTGCATGCGTGTGAAAGAACGCATGCACCGACTCTCCCTCCTCCCCCCGCCCGCAAGGTAGTGCTGAGCACTACCGGGCGCGCGCCACATCGGGCGGGTCATAATTGGCCTGCCCACGTAAAATGGCAGCGCGTAGCCGATCGTGGGCGGTGATTGGCTCTGCGCCCGCCCGTGCCCACTCCCGACCGGCCTGCCCAACGGGGAGAAAATTCTCCCCAATATGTTTTGTCCTCGGATTCCTTCCATCTTCATAAGATGATTGACATATAAAAAATCCGTTGGGGGTGGGATAGCTTCATTCACAAGAGGCTAGGACTCATGGATTGAGGGTAATATATTAGCATGGATTGATGATTGGTTAACGGACAGAAAACAGAGACTAGGAGTAAACGGGATATTTTCAGGTTGGCAGACTGTGCTAATGGGGTACTGTAAGAATCAGTACTTGGGCCTCAGCTATTAACAATCTATAATAAAGACTTAGATTAGGGGACTTATTGTAACGTATCCAAGTTTGCTGATGATACAAAGTTAGCTGGGAAAGTTAACGATAAAGAGGACACCGAGACAGATATAGACAGGTTGGGTGCCTGGGCAAGAACATGGAAGATTGACTACAATGTGGCAAAGTATGGAATTATCCATTTTGGTAGGAAAAATAAAAATCAGAATATTTTTGAATGGTGAGAGATTGGGAAATGTTGCATTCAGGGTGAACTGGGTGTCCTTGTATATGAATTACTACAGTTAACATGCAGGTACAGCAAGCAATTAGGAAGGCAAATGGCATGTTAGCTCTTGTTACAAAGGGATTAGGGTATGACAGTAAAGAAGTCTCACTACAATTATACAGGACATTGGTGAGGCCTTACCTAGAGTATTGTACTGGTTTCCTTACCTAAGGAAGGACATACTTGTCCTAGAGGGAGTGCACTGAAGGTTCACCAAACTGCTTCCTGGGATATGGGGATTGTATAATGAGGAGAGATTGAGCAGAGGAGGCCTATATTCTCTGGAGTTTAGAAGAATGAGAGGCGATCTCATTGCAACATACAAAATTCTTAAAGGGCTTGACAGGGTAGATGCTAAGTAAATGTTTCCCTTGATTGGGAAATCTCAAACATGTGGTCACAGTCTCAGAATAAGGGGTCGGCCATGTAGGATTGAGATAGGAGAAATTTCTTCACTCAAAGGGCTGCAAACCTTTGAAATTCTCTATCCCATTGAGTATATTCAAGACAGAGGTCGATAGATTTTTGGGTACTAAGGGAATTAAGGGATAATGTAGGAAGGCAGAGTTGAGGTAGAAGTTCAGACATGATCTTGTAGAATAGCAGAGCAGGCTTGAAGGGCCAAATGGCGAACTCCTGCTCCTATTTCTTATGTAACTCGATCTTTCACTCCAACTAAAGGTTGTTTCAGTTGAAGGTACTACCATTTGGTTATGTAATGCCCCCACTACATTCTTATAAACAATATGATGGTCTCATTTATAACTGTTTTGTAATGCACCTGGATGACATGGTTGTGGTTCCAACCATTATACTGGTTCCTAAAGGACCTCCTTCAACAGTTGTCCCAACTGCTGAAAGCAGGACTGACTGTAAAATCCAACAAAAAAAAATCAATTTTCAAGAAACAAATTATCACTCATAGGATGAAAACACCTTAGGAGAAAAACCCAAGTGGATTTCGATAGGAATTAAAACTAGGGTGGTGGCAGGGGGTGGAGGGTGGGTGGCAGTGACAATGGTTCTCTAATAGGCAGATGATCCGCAATAGCAGTTTTACACCCTGGTGGAAAGTTGAAAGTCTATCCCATTGAGTTTAAAACTTCTGACATTTTTATTTGCTGCTTCACCATTTCCCCCCTCTCCTGAAGGCACTGATGGTTTACTGGAAAAGGCAAATATCCAGACAGCAGTTCTTGTATGCCATTCAACCAAGTATAATTCTGTCCTTATTTGAACATAAACATGGAAGAGGTCACTAGATAAGGATCAGAAATAGGAAACCTAGCTATTTTTTCCATCTCTAATCCAATTGTACTGCATCTATTTTCACTTCAATTGAGGTCAGTTAGCTCAGGACATAACATTTGAACCTGGGACATTCCTAAACTGAATGGCACAGCTACTCGCTGGCTAAACCTTCTGAGTTATTAGAGAAACATTTATTTTTAAAAAATTTTAATTAAAATTTAAGTGTTAAAACTATTTAAGATACCTTCATTCCTGATGTCCAAAAAATAAAGAATATTGACATGCATTAAAGCACTAAATCGTAAGAGAAACCACATAGTAAGACAACTCACCCCCACACATTTACACCTTCAACAAGCCATATACAATTTGCACTATAATGAACTCTCCCCAATGTATAATCTTCCAAGATGATGAAAATTATTGATATTTCACCCTGATCCCCAAAGGTACATAAGTGAAAAAAGCAGGCTATCTAGCTAAAATTGCCATTGATAACATTCTGAAAGCCATCCAATCCCTTGTACTGAACATCTACATCCTAGGGCTCTAAAAGTGGTGGCTGCAGAGGTAGTGGATGCACTATTTTTGACCTTCCAAAGTTCCCTAAATTGTGGAATAATCCCAGTGGATTGGAAAGTAGCAAATGTAACACCTCAATTCAAGAAAGGAGGGAGACAGAAAACTGAGAATTACAAGTCAGTTAGTTTGACATCAATTGTCAGGGAAATGCTGGAATCCATTATTGAGAAATTGGTAACAGAGCTTTCAGAAAGTCAGAGTTGACATGGTTTTATGAAAGGGAAATCATATCTAACAAATGTATTAGAGTTTTTTGAGGATGCAACTAACAGGTTGGGTAAAAGGGAACCAGTGGATGTAATACATTTGGCTTTTCAAAAGACTTTCGATAAGGTGCTAAATGAAAGGTTGTTGCACAAAGTAAAGGCTCATAAGGTCAGGCGTAATATATCAGCATACATAGAGGATTGGTTAAAGAGTAGGGCCTGGATTTTTAGACCCCAATGTTGGCGGGCAAGGATACAGGTAGACGTGGAACTTCATACCGCCAGCTGGCGTGCCAGTTCCCTGGCTCCATCCTGCCCCGGGTCATTTTCCTGGAGGCAAGAATGGAGTGGGGAGGCAGCAGCAGGGCTACCCTCCAGTAAGCAGCATGTGGCTGATTCAACCAATTATAGGCCTGTTAAGGTCTATTATCAGAGGTCCACTGGAATTTTAGTGGGTCTCTCTTCCTACCTGTCTTCAACCACAGGCCTAGGCCACCCTGTTGAGGGGTTCCCCTTCACAAATGTGGCCAAGCTGCAGATTCTACTTTTTATTTTAAATTTTAAAACATTGGAGCAAGGGCAACTCCACCTTGGAGTGCCTTCTCCCTTACTTACTTTGAATAGTCTCCCATTGGCCGTTTAGCTTCGAGATTCTGCCCGCTATCCTTAATTGGATGGCAAGCTCACCATCTGGCCACCAATTGGCCAATTTGGGGAAAATCACATATGAGTGACTGCAGCCCCCATTTGAGCCTGATGGCAGGGTTCTGTCCTAGGAATAATTGAGTCATTTTCAAGTTAGCAGGCTATTACTTGTGGAGTACTGCAAGGATCAGTGCAGGGGATCAGTGTAGCTATTTCAAATCCATATTTATGACTTAGACAAAGAGACCTAGAATAATGCAGCTATGTTTAGTGATACAAAGAACATGTAAGCTGTGAGAAGGACATAAAGAGTCGCAAAGGGATATGGATAGGATATAGATCGGTTAAGTGAGTGTGGACAAGAGGGTGTGGATGGAGTATAATGTGGGAAAATGTGAGGTTATTCACTTTGTATAAAAAATTGCACATTCTTTAAATGGTGAGAAATTATTAAACCTTGGTCTCAGAGAGATTTGGATATCTCCGTACATGAAAGTTAACATGCAGGCATGGCAAGTAATTAAGAATAGTATGTTGTCAAGAGTAAGAAAGCTAACTTTCATTGCAACTCCTCTAATGCAAGGAAGTCTTACTGCAATTGTTTAGAGCTTTAGTGGGACCACACCTGGAGTACTGTGTACAATTTTGATGTCTGTATCCAAGGAAAGATATAGTTCTCTTAGATGGATTGCAACAAAGGTTCACTAGATTGATTCTTGCAGTAAGACGGTTGTTCCATGAGGAAAGATTAAGTAGAATGAGCCTTTACTCTCTGGAATTTAGAAGAATGAAAGGTGATCTCGTTGAAACATATGAGATTCTGAGAATGTTTGACATGGTAGATGCTGAGAGACTGTTTCCCTTGGCTGGAGAGTCTAGAACTAAGGGGCATAGTCTCAGGCTATGCAGTTGGCCATTTTAGACTGAGATGAGGAGAAAGTTCTTCACTCAGAGAAATGTGAATTTTTGGAATTCTCTCTGCTAGAAGGTTGTGGATGCCCTGACATTGAGTAGATTCAAGGCTGAGATTGGTAGGTTTTTGGACTCTAAGAAAATCAAGGAATATTGGAATAGGGTTCGAAAGTGGAGTCAGGATGGAGGATCAGCCATGATCTTACGTAATGGAGGAGAAGGATTGAAGGTCAAAATGGCCTACTCTTGTTCCTATTTTTATGTTCTTATTCAACCATGACCAGTTTCCGTTCACAGATGGTATTTTCGGCATTGTAACCATAACATTCCACGGAGTATTTGACTATCTATGTATATAACTAATGTTCAGTTTTATTCTCAACCAGCTTCCTTTTAAAGTTAGTAATTAACATGACATTAGCTAATTCTAATGCGATACAAGAATTAAAATCAGAAATAAATGAAAAGTCAAAATTTAGAATTAAGCTATAGCTTTAATGGGCAGAATTTGTAAGTCCTCGTGCAGGCGCACCCCGATCCGATCGGCCGCGAAATCGCGTGGATGACATCAGGTGAGCGTTCCAACGTCATCCCACTCTCGTGCAATATTTCTGGCGGTGGGCACACGCAAAAGTCAGAAGTATGCCTGCCGACAATTAAGAGGCCAGTTAAGGTCATTAAAGTTGTAATTATCTCCAATTTTTTGTGATCTGCCAGTCAGCCAGGAGGGCTTTGCATTTTTCATGGCCAGGATTTTTATCTTGTTGGGTGGGCGCAGCGGGCAGGCCCGGGAGTGGTCGCGATGCTGACCACTGCCTGTGATCAGACCCTGACTTCCATTTCACACTGGCTAGCCAATTAATGGCTAGCCAGCATGAAACGCGTGCTGCAGCGCTGCTGGGCTGGGGGTGAGAGGAGGGCGAGCCCGGAGGTTCGCACGTCCGCGCAAGTGCGTGCATTGAAAGCTCCCTGAGGCACAGAGCTGCCTCAGGGACCTGAATATTTAAAAACGCAAAAATAAAAAATTTACCACTGTTAAAAACATGTCCCACATGTGACTCTGTTACATGAGCAGGGGCATGTTATGAATGAAATTTAAAATTTTTTTATTTAGTTTTTAATTGCTGTTGGAAACCTCATCCTGCCTGTGGATGAGGTTTCCTAAAAAGTCCAAAGGTCGCTTGACTTTTTCACCTGCCTGCCAGCCGTAAGGTTGGACGGGCAGTGAAAAATGGGTTTCAATTATTTGATTAAGGGCCTTAATAGGCCTGTTAATTGTCGGCAGGCGCGCTGTATCACTCGAATGCGCAATGATGTCGGGACGCTCGCCCGATGTCATCACACGTCGTTTTATGCTCGAGCGGGTCGGGCACACTCAGCGCAAACTTCTGCTCCATGAAACCTCAACCAAGGGTGGGATAAGGTTTCCGTTATTAAATTTTTAAAAAAAATGTATGGACGGAATTTTTATCATGTATATGCTCAGGTTACTGATTGTGATGCATATACATTTTTTTCCTGATTTTAAAAACTTTATTTATTGGTTTTAATGTTTCAGCTCCCTGAGGCAGCTCTGTGCCTTCAGGGAGCTTTCATTCAGTGCTCACCTGCGCCCGTGCTTATGTCAGCGCCTGCCCTCCTCCCGCCCCCACCCTGGCAGTGCTGAGCATTTCAGGGTCAGGGGCTGATCTCGGGTGGCAGTCTGTTCCCCGGCTGTTCCCAGGCCTGCCAATCGTGCCCACCTGCCAACCTAAAAATCCTGCCCAATGAAGTTTTTTTTATTTTCAGGAACTAATTGGATATATTGTCGAGACTACAAATAAACTGTGAGTTCTGCAGAATGTCAAGTTCTTATTACTATAACAACCACTGACACAACTGTCTATAATGTTAGTTATTGTGTAGCAGAGCTTAGCAAGGCACAACATTTATCTTCGATGATCAATGTTCAAATCCAAAAAGTTCTAGTCCAAAAGGCAGAACATTTGACTAAAGGAATATATAATTTAACATTTGGAGCAAATAGGATACTGCAGCAGTACATCATCCCAGTTAGATGGGGAAAGATTTGACTTGTAGAATATTCCTGCCACCATTAGCATAACCTTTTCATTAAATGCTTAAAAGTGAAAACTTCCTAAGGTGATTCAATGGCCTATGCTGCTCAAAGGGCGTGTAAGTGAAAATAAAACTTTTAACCCACTACAAGGATACCATGTTTGTCCAAGGTTGTTAAGAGTCAGAAAATATCATGGCAGGAAAACATTTGTGAGAGCTAGGGCTGGGGATATACAAAAAAGAACAGAATATATATTTGTTCGAACAAAGCATTGGAAGTTTTACCCTGAAATATCCCTGACTTGATATATTGACGCTGGGTTCCAAAAATAAAGAAATGCTCTATTCCCATTGCTAATAACATACATAATTAATTGAAGACAACAGGTATATATTGCATTAGAAGCAGTTCAGAGAAGACTTACTAGGTTAATACCAGGAATGGGTGGGTTGTCTTATGAGGAAAGGTTGCACAGGCTAGGCTTGTATCCACTGGAATTTACAAGAGTAAGAGGCGACTTGATCAAAACCTTTAAGATCCTGAGGGGTCTTGACAGGGTGAATGTGGAGGGGAGGTTTCCTCTTGTGGGAGAATCTAGAAGTAGGGGTCACTGTTTAAAAATAAGGGGTAGCCTGTTTAAGAAAAAGATGAGGAGAAATCTTTTCTCCCAGCGGGTCGTGAGTGTTTGGAACTCTTTTCCTCAAAAGGCAATGGAAGCAGGGTCCTTGAATATATTTAAGGCAGAGCTAGATAGATTCTTAATTAACAAGGGGGTAGGCGGGAGATGACAATCAGATCAACCTTGAAGGGCCGAGTAGCCTACTCCTGCTCCTAGTTCGTATGTTTTTCGTGTGTTAGATTTAATGAGAATCAACCATGTCCTACTAGTTTTTGAATTTAGCATTGCTAGAACCACCACTCAGCTTAAATGAATTAAAATTGTTTGCTTTCTCAAAAATATAGTTAACTTTGCTGTTAATTCTATGAGGAATTATCTTATTCTTGTATTATTTCAATTTTCCTGATGTTTAAGCTTGAAATACAATAGTTCCCAAAAGTAAATTACAGTAAAATGTTATCCACTATTAGGATATTTACAATTATTGATAATTTCTTGCATGTTTGTAATTATAATTGAAACTTTTGTTACAGACAGAGGAAGGCAGGCAAACTGCATTGATTTCCTTTTACCACTTGTCCATAAGCAGAAGGTGTTTTGAATCAGTTCTTAAAAATAGGCAGGGGTGCGTTTTCCAAATCCCTCATTTTTTGTGATCCAATTTACTAATAATCCACACCAAACTCGAGTTTAGGATGAATTCAGAAGATTAGTTTATTTTCCACACTGGAAACCCGGGGGAAGGAATGTTCGAAACGTCCCAGTCCAAACACAGACACGCACGCACGCGCACGCGCACACAGTAAAGTGGGGTTAGAGAAAAGGAGTTTTACAGTACAAGAAGCACTGAAATGAATATTAGTTCATGTGATTTCCAGGGTCCAAAGTTACAATAAGGAATTATTTTGCGTAGGTGTGCAAGTTCAGCTGGCTGAAGACTGGAGTTGTAGTATTCACTTTTCAGTTGGTGCTGATGAAAGATGAAGTAGGTACGCAGCAGCTGGGTGAGTTCTGTGATGGATTCAATGTATATGCTGTTGTTCTGCCGGGAAGGGCCTGCTTCTTGGTGGCTCACCAGTTGGATGTTAAAACAACAGACTGACTATTTCTCAGTTCTCAAAAGCATGAAAAGATTTCAAAATGGTCATGAGCCATGTGACCTTCCTTCTCACTATGGCTTCAAAAGGGATGTTTATCCAGCATCTGGAATTGGCTTTGATTTCAGGTCTGATAATGTCCCTGACATTAGTTGTTAAAAGAGATGCCATATATGTTGAGAGTCTGGTGTTTAGGATGCCATTGTCTCAGCAGACCCACTGATTCCACTGGCAAGGTGATCTTACCAGATGCAAATTGCAACCCTTTTGAAATGGGCCTGGTCAGTCCGGGTGTGATATGAGTCTGTTAGGCATAACAAGTTCTGATGTGCAAGTCTCCTGACCTTTGGTAATTACAATGGGCCTGTACAATGAGGTGTGAGATTCCAGAAACTGAGCAAAGAATTCTTTTGCTCTTGTAACTTCTGGAGGTAGCACCCAGACAAAGGGCCAATCCTGTGGTCATGTAACTTGTAGCAGCCATCTTTTTTGGTTCAGCATAAAGTCCATTTTTAAAAATAGCAATAAGGATAAAGTTTTGAACAAACAGTGTTGGAGTTCTTCTCATGTTGTTGGAACCCAACACTTATCTGAATTTAAAACTTTCTTACTGTAGTATAATGGTTGGCAACAATAACAGTTATTATGCAATCTGTGACATAGCATCTGGCTAAATATTTTGGCTGTGTATAGGAATTATGCTTGGTATTCAATTGTATTAATTTTGTTAACATTTAAAGTGATTATGTTCAATTGTAGTCAGTGTTTTAATCATGTTAACATGCCATTTTGTAACTAGTGAGACCACTAAGGGATCTCGGTGGGATTGCTTTTATGTGTTTTAAACTGTTCATGTCTGTATGACAAACTCAGGGACACAGCACTGGTTTGGGCTACAATCGCTAAAGTACGGTTGCAAACCTCGTTAACTCCTGGGCTTGAACTTTGCGCTGTTCGGGCGCGCGTGATCGGCGGGCCTGGAAGCGTTGTGGGTCTGCTTCCCTCTGTGAACGTCAGAATGACCCGATTTCTCGCTGGCTGGCCAATTATAAAACGAGGCCAGGCAGCTCCCTGAAGGCTGCCAGGAGCTGGGGAGGAGCCTAACAGAGTTGTTGATGAGAGAGAGTGGAAAATTTGGCATGTGTTGGCCTCAGCACCCAGTGAGCATGGCAGGCAGGATGCCAATGCTGGTGGACACTCTGCCCCATGATTCTCAGACGACTGCCTCCAGTGGAGACAGTGACTGCCCAACATGAAATTCTCAGGATGGCAAGAGGAGGCCACTCCACCAGACAAAGGCGGCCTGGACTGAGGTGGCCGCCCAGGTGAGAGGGCATGATGTGGTGCACTGCACATGGATCCAGTGCAGGATATGGTTCATTGATCTTCTGTGCTCCGCAAAGTTGAGTGCCAACTTGTCATGGAACTGCATATAGATGTCTTGGAGGGTGGCTGTAAGTTGCGGCGCTCAGGGGTGTGAGATGCATAGTGCCAAGTTGCACATATCCCTGAGCCTGCCAAGGGTGTGAGATGTTGCCTCTCACCTTGTGTGTATAGAAGGGCAAGGAGTACCAATCTGACAGACATCTCAAGCTGGCTCTCTGGAGGGGGTGCAGTGGGTTGGAATGGTGTTGCAGGTAGAGGATGGATTACTGAATGCACTTGTTTACATTTAGGAGAAGGGAAGCCATAATGCACTGGAGTGCACAGGAATGGCTGGTGGGATGACCAACATCCTGATCCTGTCCAGACTTGAGATGGACGCCCTGGACATGGAATGCGAGCAAGGAGCAAGGCCACAGGTCTTGGAGAGGCAGGGGTCTCGGAGGATGGTAAGAGTGCAGTGGACAGATGAGAGACTGGGGGAGTGTGCAAGAAAGGTAGGGTTGTGGTATCTCCAATGAAAAGTTCAAATCCAAAGTACCCATTGCTTGGCCACTCACAGTGCCTCAGTGAGGCAAGTGTCCGTTTGGGCAAGCAAATGTCATGCTTGCACAGACACTTAGTGATGATGTTCTAAACTGCCATATTCTGTTTCTCCCTCAGAAGCGCCATCCTCACAATGTGCAGTGGACCTTTAGGATGCCCGTTGACACCTGAGGAGGAACCGCCGAGCAATACACTCTCATCACACCTGATCTCTGCACCAAGCACCAGTGCAGATACAGGCACATCAGTGGGCTATAGTGCCTCACCTCCATTTGGAGAGTACTTCGGTGAGGGCACATAACATTTGCACAAGGAGCTGGCGGAGGCAGAGAGTGCCCAGGGTGCCAGCAGTCAGAGGGCTGCTGGTGACCACAAGTATGAGGCAGATGGCGAGCCTCTGGAGTTGTCCATCAGGTGCCAGATGCTGGATGTCCTGCAGGATGTGTGGGAAGATCTAGTGGAGATTCCTGAGAGGGATGGGAACCTGAGCAGGGAGACAGAGTGGGGGGAAACAAGGATAGAAACGAACGACAGAAAAGTAAGAAGCAAAAGTGGAAGGAAGAAAGAACAAGGGTGAAAAACAAATGGAGTCAAAGTGCAAAATAAAGCTAAGATGACTAACAAGATTAAAAAGACAAACCAAAAGGCATTGTATCCTAGGACAGAATTTTACATTCGGCGTGCAGGCACGCGCCTGACATACCGGAATGTAAAATGATGCGCGATGAAGTAGGGTGGGCACCCTGACATCATCGCGAAGTTGCGTGATATTTCATTCAGGGGGTGCGCGCCAGAGCTGGCTACGCACCTGCCAATAATTGAATGGCCTATTTAGGCCATTAACCAGGTAACTAAACTGCATTTCACGCTGCCTGTCCAACCTTACAGTTGGCGGGCAGGCGAAAAGGCGAGCGGGATGAGGTTTCCTGATGCTATTACAAATTAAATAAAAAGTTTCATTTGAACTTAAAAACACATCCCATCTCATGTTACACTCTGTTTGGGGGCCTATAGACAACCCCCACCAACATTTTCTGCCCCTTGGTGTTTCTTATCTCCAACCAAACAGATTCCACATCATGTTTTTCCGAGCCAGTATCCTTCCTCACTATTGCATTGATTTCCTCCTTTACTAACAGTGCTACCCCCCCTCCTTTCCCTATTTGTCTGTCCTTCCTAAATATTGAATACCCTTGGATGTTCAGTTCCCATCCTTGGTCACCCTGCAGCCATGTCTCCGTAATTGCAACTATATCATAACTGTTTATATCTATTTGCACTGTTAGTTCATCTACCTTATTGTGAATGCTCCGTGCATTAAGGCCAGGATTTTCCATTCGTCGGGCAGGCTTGATGGGAGCGGGTGGGGCAGTCGCGGAGGGTACAACTGTAATCATGGGTGACTTTAATCTACTTATAGATTGGACAAAGCAAACTAGCAATAATACTGTGGGGAGGATTTCCTGGAGTGTGTACGTGATGGTTTTTTAGACCAATACATTGAGGAACTAGAGAGCAGGCTTTCCTAGACTGGGTATACTGCAATGAGAAAGGATTAATTAACAATCTTGTTGTGCTGGGTCCCTTGGGGAAGAGCAACCATAAAATGATAGAATTGTCCATTAAGATGGAAAGTGAAGAAGTTGAATCCGAAACCTGGGTCCTGAATCAAAATAAAGGGAACTATGAGGGTATGAGGTGTGAGTTGGCAATGATGGATTGGGGGACCTTACTAGAAGGGTTGACGGTGGATAGGCAATGGCTAATATTTAAGGAATGTATGCATAAATTACAACAATTATTCATTCCTGTCTGTCGCAAAAATAAAACAGGAAAGGTGGCTCAACCATGGATTACAAAATAAACTAGGGATAGTATTAGATCTAAAGAGGAGACATGTAAAATTGCCAGAAAAAGCAGCAAGCCTGAGGATTGGGAACAGTTTGGAATTCAGCAAAAGTGGACAAAAAGATTGATCAAGAAGGGGAAAATGGAGTATGAGAGTAAACTTGCAAGGAACAAGAAAACTTGACTGTGGAAATGTGGATTTACACAAGGATCTGGGTGTCCTTGTACACCAGTAAACAGGCAGGTGCAGCAAGCAATTAGGAAGGCAAATAGTATGTTGGCCTTCATTGCAAGAGGATTTGAGTTCAGAAGTATGGATGCCCTACTGCAGTTATACATGGCCTTGGTGAGACCACATCTGGAGTATTGCGTGCAGTTTTGGTCTCCCTCCCTAAGAAAGGATGTACTTGCAATAGACGGAGTGCAGCGAAGGTTCACTAGGCTGATACCAGGGATGGCAGGACTGTTGTATGAGGAAAGATTGGTTCGGCTGGGCCTGTATTCACTAGAGTTTAGAAGACTGAGAGGGGATCTGATTGAAACGTATAAAATTCTAACAGGGCTAGACAGACTAGATGCAGGGAGGATGTTTCTCCTGGTTGGGGAGCCTAGAACCAGGGGCCACAGTCTCAGGATACGGGGCAGGCCATTTAGGACAGAGATGAGGAAAAATGTCTTTACTCAGAGGGTGGTCAACCTGTGGAATTCTCTACCACAGAAGGCAGTGGAGGCTGGGTCACTGAGTATATTCAAGGAAGAAATTGATAATTTTTTGGATATTAGGGGCATCAGGGGTTTGGAGAGAAAGCTGGAATATGGCATTGATAGAGAGGATCAGCCATGATCATACTGAATGGCAGAGCAGGCTTGAAGGGCCGAATGGCCCACTCCTGCTCCTAGTTTCTATGTTTCTATGTCTGTGCACCATAGTAGCTGTCATGGAGGAGTCTATACGGAGCTTGAACACTGCATTGACTCTGAGTACCGAGCGCACAGCCTCCTGCGTTGAGTAAGTTGCGACTGTCATGGAGAGGTAGCCCCAGGAACAGAATCAGGGGTTCCTGGGGTCACGCTCTTTTCTGCAAGCCCACACACTTGCTGTGACCTCAGGAGAGATGGATGAGGCACCTAACCTCTCTGCTAGGTGCCCGTCCATCAATGGTGAGCAGGGAGGTCCATACATACCTCACACTGGCAGACGAGCTGCCTGTCATCTCTGTGGGCTTCTCTGGGGCCAGCTCCTCTGCCCCTCTATCAGTGACCGTGGCATCTCCTGAGGCTGCGATGACTGGAGTGCCCAGCCATGTCCCTCGTTGCACCCTCCCAGGCAGAGCCTGCTCAGGTCCCGCTAGCAGAAATCGCCAAGGTTATCAGGGCCGACACGGCACGATAGCAGAGCCAGCAACCTGCCTCCAATGCTGTTGCCAGTGAGGAAGGGGCGCCAAGACTTTGCACTCGCAAGTGAGCGCAGGATGGGGTTTTATAATGGATGACTTGTGTTCATTTCATCAGTGCTATGTATTATTTTTGTGTGACTTTGGCAACTATATAATGTTTTCTTCCTTGTTTGCAACTCTGGTAAAGATATAAAGCAAGATTCTGTTTCAATGCCTTGAGTGTCCCTCATGTTTTTCTATAGATACAGGCCTCTTCGGTGCCTTATGATAGACAGCAGGGGCAGTACCTTTATTACAGAGTGTGAGGTGACATTGGAGTCATGGCGTTGCCTCCTCAGATATGTGCGTGATGGAGGTGGCTCCCTTGCATTGGAAGCCAAGCCTTGGCGGCCTAGCTGAAGGAGCCTTGAATCAAGGCCTCCCTGGTGTCCCTGCCTCCCTGAAGGTTCATCAAATCTGCCTCGTCTTTAAACTGTGCCTGCCCGGGCTCCTCATCAGGTACATCTGTAGAGTCTTCCCCGAGGCATGTGGAGCTGCTTCGGTATCCTCAGCCTTTTTGTGAAGTGAATCCCTTCTTCTCAGTGCCAGATTGTGCAGAGCACGACGATGTGACATGCACTCTGAAGGATAGTGCAGGGAACCCCTAGAACGGTCCAGGCAGTTGAACCTCATCTTTAGTAGCCCTATTGTTCTCTCAACCACTGCTCTTGTTGAGGCATGACTCTGATTGTATCTCTCTTCCACCTCTGTCCTAGGGTCCCAGAGTGGCATCACCTTTTCAACAGATATCTTTGTCACCCAGCTGCCAAGCTGGAGCCATGAACAGCCTTAGCACCTGGGAGTGTCCCAGGATGTATGCATCATGGGAGCTGCCAGGGTAACTTGCACAGACTTGCAGAATTTGGGTCTTGTGGCTGCCAACTATTTGCACTTTCATAGAGTGGTAATCTTTCATAGTCACAAAGGCACCCGGCTGACCCACTGGCACCTTGATGGCCACATGAGTGCAGTCTACGGCACTCTGGTTGCGGGGGGAACCCAGCAATAGCTGCGAAGCCTCTGGCTCACTCAGCCTGGTTGGCTTGGTCCGTACGGTAATGAATGAATGTGAGGACCTGTCTGAAGAGAGCATCAGTTATGAGCTTGACGCAGCTATGCACAGCTGAATGGGACACTCCACACAGATCCCCCACTGATGCCTAGAAAGATCCAGATGCACAAAAATTGAGGGCTACTGTGACCTTCAGAGCCACTGGCATTGTGTGCCCACACATACAGTTGGAGTCAATCTCCGGGTATAATGTCACAGTGTCCCTAGAGAAACGAAGCCTCCTGCAATACTGAACCTCGAACATGTTGAGGTAGCTGGGTCGCTGCCTGAACACTCTGGCAGCAGGATATCATCTGTGGTCCCATCTGCCTTGCTGTCCCTGTTGGCCCTGCACCTCCTATGCCTGTGCCTCTCCTCCCACAGGTCTCTCCCTGTGATGCTGCCTGCAGACACCTGGCCTCCTGTCTCTCCTATCCCTCTCTTCCTCCTCAGGGGACGTGCTCCCAGTCAAATACACAAGCCCCACCTGCTGAGATGCAGATGGCATTGCCTCACACACTGAAAGCTGCACTGGGCAGAAATGCTCCAACAGAATTGACAAAACAAAAGAGTCCTCAGAACAAGGCTAACAAAGCAAATACTTCAGAAGAAACCAGAGGAAAAGGTCTGAAATCTCAACAATAAAGCACCAGCAAACTCTCACCTGAAATCCTAAGATCTGACACAGCCAATGCTCCTGTCCCCTTTTACCCCGCCCTTGTACGAGAAAAGTGAAAAAGCGGGATGGCTGCCTGCCTGTGTTGCCTGTGCACCAACTGAAAAATCGCACAGGCAACTTAAGATTCCAGTCAATTGCCCTTTTAATTGCCTTAAGTGACTGAATAGTTGTTGGCGAGCGCGTTGCTGACTCCCGTGCCCGCCCACCTATTATAACATCGCATGAGTGTGCGATGATGTCGGGATGTATGCCCAATGTCACCACGCGCGATTTAATATTCTTCCAGGTTGGCCGCATGCTAACACGTAAAACTGTGGCCCTGATCTTAACTGTATTAGCGTGAAGCTATGTGGACTTTGCTTGAAGAGTAACTTTTGGATACCCAGGACTGATGACACAGGAGAACAAGTTAAATTAGTTAATGGGCTGTATAAGGAAAGCGTATGTGGTCAGTATGCAAATATCAATCACTTGGACAGAGCTAAGTCAATTGGACTAATCACGAACTATTAGGCCCCTTCAGAACCAATCATCAGGTAGAATTGGATCGTGCACAAGGGAATCCTCATGCCCAAAACAGGATAAAAGAGCACAGCCAAGAACCGGTCTTACAACAGAGAAGGGGAACACCACAGCAGACAGCTTCACGACCACATAAAGATGTCATAACAAGACAAAGAAGCAATGAGGTCCAAGCTGAGTAGCATGTTCAGTGTCCTAGATTAACATGGGAAATAAAACCTGCAGTGACTTGTAAACTACTACCTGGTTTGTTAAGTTTTGTCCCTATATATACTTAATAAATTCTCCCAAATTGCCATGAATTGATCTGCCCCACTGTCAACTTTCTTTGTCAAGTCCAAGAATCCTTACAGTTGTAAATTTGTAATTAGCTCAACAAAGTATTCATTTAATGATAATTTGTAACTAACACTGGCAATAATTAATAAAAGCAAATGGAAAATGGGTATGTTTTATTCATACATGTATATAATGTATCACTTAAAGGACAGTAATTTATCAAACATCTCTGAAGTAGAAAAGTGGAATAATTCTGTTTGGTTTGTTATAAACTAGCAGAATATTATTTTTGTGACAAAAATATCTATTATAAAAAATGCACTTGCCACAATCTATTTTTCTGCAGTACTTGTCAACGTTATTTCAATTAAGTATTCAAATAATGTGTACCAAGTAGATACCTCATATGGTCATGAAGAAATACAATAAATTTACAGTAGGTAAAAAACCTATTGTCCAAAACCAAGTACAGTTAGCCTCCTATGCGATCAATAAAGCGGAAAGATCTCCTAAAAGTAGAAACTCAAATTACAATGGTCCCAATTTGGCTGTGATTCTAGATACTGATTTTTGAAATTTCCGCAGCAAGAAACTCTTCCTTTTGTACACTACATGAACAAAAGCCACAAGGTTATAACATTAAAATAAAGTAACAGGTTGCTGCAAGATCGTGCAGGGATTTGTTCAATTGAAGAATTACAAATGCTTTAAAAAGGTTAGCAGTTTTAACGGGACTGTGAGATATCTTCCATGTTTTACTGGTTTTATGAATGCTGGACAAACCTTCTATGATGCTTCCCTAGCCTGGTGGTTTTAGTGCAAGGGATGGGGCGTTTCACCTCCGAGAAATGTATTGCAAACCTATGCCAAAAGGCATTTATACTGAGCCTAAACTATAAAGCCGATAATGTAATTATAGTTCTGATTGACAGATGAACCACAATAGAGACTGCAACCCCAGTCAGTACACATTGCAATGGTCCCGCAGTACACACTGATTCCTTGTCCAAATTCCTCTGAAACATACTGAGAGGGAACACTTAAATCACTGAAAGGGTAACCTTACACATTACATCTTAAGCGAGCTACTTGTTTATTATAAAGGAGCCAGTCTTTGATATGAAACTGCGACTTGTTTCTCCGCAGATTGATTTTTCTCTTCTCTGATTGCCTCATGACTCGGGTAGCTCCATAATTTCCTGAATGCCGGGGCAGTGCGGGGAGGTTGGAAGCAAGGTGCCTGTCAGTCAAAATGGATTTTCGGGAGCTTTGATCCAATCGGATCAAGGCGGGGCGGAATTGACTACAACCCCCAGAATTCCGCGAGCCTCGGCTCCGATGATAGGTCAATATGGGTGGAGATGGTCCAATGAGATGTGGAGTCCCAGCCGGGACTTCCGGTTAGTGAGGCTCCTTACCGTTAGCGCAATTTCTCCCTCAGTGTGAGCATCCTGAGCGCGAGCGAGAGATGGCACCTGTGTGAGAGGAATCGCGTCCGATAGCTCACACATACACAAATATATGTATACATAATGTTTGAAAATATTGTTTTATAATTAAATATGTATATTTATTAGAGACATTATTTTCCGATAATTTTTATTTTATTTTCCTTGTGAGGATATTTATTTTTGCGGAAAAAAACAGGGCGCCGGCACGGTTAAAAATTACGATTTTTGAAAATTGATTCGTTATGAAGAAGTTTAATTTCCGAAAGGTGTTGGACGGTTTGACAGCAGCGTCCTCGCCGGCTCACTCTGGCAGTGGCGGCGGCGGCGGCGGGCTCGGATCTGGGACAGGTGGCGGCGGCAGCGGTGGCGCTGGAAGCGGAGGCAGTGGCGCTGGCAGCGGCGGCGGCGGCGGTGGCAGTGCCATGGGAGGAGGGAGGGGAGGAGCTGGAGACTCGGAGATACCGGAGACACTCACATCGGAACACTTCCAGATCTGTAAGGTAAGCGAAATAAACATGTCCAAAACAAAAATAGATTTCAATTGAAGGGAGAGCGAAATAAACACATTTGGCTTCTTGTTGATAAACATGATAATGAGGTGCAAGACCTCAGCATAACTGCTAACTGTGTCTGATTTGTCGAGTAATTAAATTAAAAACTTTTACATAAACGGCTCTGTCGTGAATTTTCCATCAGCCAGTTCATATCGTGAGGTTATAGTGAAGGATTTAAACACGGATGTTGGGACTATGGTAACCCTGACACGCTGATTTGTGGAAGATTTAATGAGTTTTCTCATACACATATAACAATTTTAAATGCAGACACGATTAGAGGCGAAAAGCATTGTACAGATGCACCTGGTGAGTTTAATCATACCTCCCATCGCACTTTAGTAAGGAAAATAAAAACATACCGTATTATGTTTTTTTAACTAAAATAGTGAGTGTAATCTATTGTATCCGAATTAACACAAATCGTAATGAGGGGCTATGCAAGTCTCAGTTTAACGCAGAGTTCTGCAAACTAAAAGAAATGGTTGTAAATCAATCGACGCCTGTATTAGAGCCTGTTGGAAATAAAGACTTCAATAGATTTCACATAGCAGATAAAAAGTACAGTTAAGAACCTGCATGGTAACTTAATATATTGGAACTCAGTCAGTGTATCCTGCAAAATAATAAATGCAGGAGGAGTGTGTCAAGGAGGTGCCAAGACATCTCACCTCAGAATATGAAGTCTGTAAGGAAACATAGACAACGTATATAGACAACGTATGCTATATCAGAATGCTGTAAATGACATGCAAAACCGGTTGTAATTAAAAAAAAATGCGCATCCCTGAGCTTGTCAAAATCAGCGTAACATAAAAAGCAATTACTTTTTGAATATATCAGCTTCAGGTTAAGATGTCAAACATAAATTGAAATTAACACAAAACTCAGAGAAGCCAAGGGGAAAATGACATTCAGGGTTTTTCATGATTACAATGTATTTTTCCATGTTGTGAAGAAAGGCGGTTAATAGGAACTGGGGAAATATCACTCATGAACACCAGCTTGTAATTACAGGTTTAACATTCTCCAATATATCATTTGAAACAATGTGCACAATTAATAACTGGGAGATAAGATGCTCTCGGTCAAGAATTTGACATTTAAAGAGTGTTGCTTGCCTCTCAGTGCAATAATAGATGGTTTGATTTAAAAACCAGTGACCTATAGAACTGACTTCAGAACATCTAATGGCAGTCAGCTAAATAAGTTAAATTATTTTGTATATAAAAAAGTAATGTGATGCAATATGCATTAAATAATGCTATCATAAAGTTTTTGAGTGGAAATGCCAGTAGAGAGCATATTTTAATGGAATGTGAGAAATGTTTTGCAATTTTGGGTGCGCTTATATACACTCAGAGGAACAAATGTTTCCATGCAAATAACTAAATATAACCCTGTATAGAGAATGCAAATTTATTATATTTTTTTAGAATTACTTAATTATTATAATAGCAATAGAAATGAACAAAAGTAAGAAAGCTATTTCTTCCCCACAAAATAAATGTAGTCATCCTCAGTTTTTGAATAGTATTGGCATAATATAGAAATGTAATGCTTACAAATCACAATACGTGAGATGTAGTCTAATTAAATCACCTTTGTTATAATTACCTTAAACCAGAAAATATACTCTAAAGATCATGGTGGGATTTGGTACTTAAGCAAAATAAGTTTTCGGAAAGTAGATCGCATTCTACAGCGAATGACACAATAATCGTAAAACAATTATCCTGCTATAGATGTTTGAATACAAAGGAAAAGAGCCAAGGATCTCTGAGTATTGAAAATTAACCGTGGATTCAATAAAATGAGAAACTTTTGGTACAGTACAAGAAATTGTTACTGCAAAAATCAGATATCTGTGACATTTATTATTTTTAAAAACAAAATTACCCTGGGACATCAATAATGTTTTACCAAATGACGATATAAAAATGAGTGCTGCAATATTTAAATATCATATTTAGGTCACTATCAATCTGATTGCTTCAATTGTAACATATAAAATCTGCATGAATTATTTTCTGTAACTTAAAAAGGCTATTTTGTAGAATACCTAGATGTAATGAATACAACAATTTTTATTTCTATAACGCTCCTTAGATGGAGAAAGGCATCTTAAACCACTTAGCTCAATGGACATATAATAGATAATAACCTGTGTCAAGAAAGGGGAAAAAATGAGGAATGGAGTGAGGTTGGGCCAAAGTAAGGCAAAGAATGATGGGGTGACAAAGCACACAATTAAAAAAATTTTAAAATCTGCTAATTAACATTTTATTCCACTGATATCTTTGATGGTTTCACAATCCATTGATGTGGCAGTTCAATGTAATGATGTAAAATTGGTGAATTTGTAGCAACAGTTCTGCCTGTGAGGCATGCTTAGATTAAGTACGGAATGTGAAGGGGCTCATCGATAGACTAAATAGCACTTTAGCAACAGAGAGCTGCTGATGTACTTTCAATCACACGCTTGTGGTACTGATGAAGAACTGTTGTAATCCACTGTCATTGCCAGTACAATACCTATTTGTAATCATTTCTATTCTTTGATTTTAATGAAAAATGATGTTGAAGTCCTCTAAAAATTAACTAGTCCCTAGTGTATGTATTAATGTTAAAAAATGTTAAAATAATAAGTAGAGGATAATATATAATGGAAAGAGAGGTATTGATTTTTATTCAGTTATTCAGAAGTGAGAGATTGCATAACTCTTGGAGCACTGCAGATTTGAGAAACGTATGGTCTGTTTAAAATCAATCCCTTCATATCATATCGAATTCTCAGTTTATGTTATGTTCTTCAGATGTCAAGAAATGCTTCATTCTTTGCTTTTAAGTAATAATTAATTTCTAATGTTCCAAAATCACTTTACTTACTGGGCTATGATGCAGTGCAAACAGTGTTTAGGTTACTATCTATGCAAACCGAGACTGTCACTTTCAATAAGACCACTTGTGAATATTACCAATGTAATATTCATTCAGATAGGAAGTATTTTTATTTTATTTTCTCCAGAGGAGAGAGACACTGCAGATCCTCATGTCAACAATGACAAATAATAGAGGGAATTGACTGACCATTTTTTTTGTGTTGTTGAGTTGATTGAATGACCTATGTTTATCCTTATGTTCCACTAAAAAAACATTTGATCTAGTTATTTTGGATACATGGAATTGCAGTGAGAGATTATGCACTGTATAAACCAAAGATGACCATTTTCCTTATAAAATACGTGGACTTGTGAAAGGGAAAAAAGGATCCATGGACTTCAATCTAGATTCTAAACCACTCAAATCTATAAATAGAAAAGTGGATATTTGCAGTTTCATTGTATTAACCAGTCTTGTAAATACTGCAATACAGAATTGGTATTCTGTAGAGTAAAACATAAATAGACATGACCTCTACTATGGTTTTGCGCATAACTCCCGTGAAATTAAAATATTGATTTAACCTTTGGAGCTGGTAGTTATTTGCTTTTTTTAAACTGTTATGAATGCATTCTTGTTTATCACTGATGTAACATTCCAATGTACTGTTCAGCTCCTAATCTGCTTTGGGGTAAATGATAATCTTAGAATACTCAAAAAAGTGTGGGTAAATTTTAGTCCTGAATATCAGCAGTCTTTGAGCTATAATATTAAAATGTTACTTATTCTGTGACATGATGAGTATGCAATCATCATTTAGATCTTCTTCTGTTGTTTGCACACATGCCCTGCAGATATCATCAATATGCCAGAGTACCTGGAAGAAATATTTTAATATAGAGATTCCAACAGGAGTGAACTTTTACTATTGCCCCCCTGCTTCAGCAGATAATTGAATAAAAGACATATTTGTCATTTAGGGCGCCTGACTGATCCCGATTCCGTAATTCTTTAGTTCAAGCATCCAAATGTAGTTTTATTGCAGATGTCATGGTGATGGCCACATATTGATGAAATTAAAACATGCTTTTGACACTTGTTGCATTACTTTTATCGCCAGATCACACTGTGGTCTGACCCCTACTCCTCTGGCACTTTCTCCTCCTTTGAACATCCCACCTTATTCCACCTGCCTCACCTGCCATTTAAAATCCGTGTTCTCTATTGCCCACCCAAGTACTATTAAAGGTTTCTTACTGAGATATCTTCACTGCTTTCCTCTCTTAGCTTCTGCACTGAGTGACTTCTCATTCTTGGTGATTTCATCTTGCTTTCTTTCCTCTGAGTCATTGCCCTCCTAGCCTCCCTTAATCTCTCTTTCCATATAAACTCCTTACCTATGCTTGTGGCTACCCCCTTGATATTGCCAGCTCACGTGGTCTTGCTACTCCTATTGTGTCAATCACAGATAAGGCCATCTCTGATCACTTCCTCATGTCACTTTCCACTTCCATCCTCCTTTTCCCTCCCAACTTTACTCCCTGTTGCCCCGGCCCTTGGAAAAGCATTCATCCAGTTCACTTACAACTGCACTTCAAAATCCCAACTGCCTAGCCTTTCGCCCTCGATTTGCAACATCGCTGAAGCTACCAATTTGCTCAACCGCAACCTCACCTTCACTTTTGGTGCCCTTGCCCCCATTAAACAATTTATCTTACCCTGGTACAACTTTCATCTCTTTTTCCAATTTCAAAGGATACAGACTTGAACAGGTATGCCAGACAAATACTTTAGCTATTAACTGCTATATCTGGCTGGGCCCCATAAAGCACTGAACTCCAGGATCATCTGGAATGCAAAGTTAACTTCAGGTTTCTATTCTCTAATATAAACCCCCTCCCCTGTGTCCTACCCCCTCACCTCCAACAAAAAGTGCAACGAGCTCTAGGGCTTTTTAACCACTAAGATCGAGGCCATCTGATAAGCTGCCTCTGCCAATGCCGTCCCTTCCCCCAGCCCACAAGGCCAAACTTCCTGTAAGGCTTCCTGCTGCCTTATCCCTGAAGTTGCATTACTGTAGTTTCACTCTTATCTCCCCTCATGCCTCACAAGTCTGTGCCCACCTTTCCTGCAACTGTATACTTGAATCTCTCCAGTCATGTTCCTGCCTTTGTCATAGTACTGAAATGGTTCTTATGCAAGTCACAAAATACATCCGGTGTGACTGTGACAATGATAAGCTATCCTTCTTAACCTGTCTATGGCCATTGACATGGTTGCCTCTCCAGTCACCCAGCTGGTGGGACTGCACTCACTTGGTTCCATTCTTAACTATCCCATTGTAGTCATAGAATAACCTGCAATGGCTTCTCTTCCTGCTCCCATACTTTTACCCCTAATGTTCTCCAAGGATCTATCTTTGGTTCCCTCCTATTTCTTAGCCACATGCCATGCCTTGGTGATAGCATCCGAAAACGCATTGTCACTTTCTGCCTGTGCACTGAAGGCATCCAGCTCTACCTCACCCACACTTCTCTTAACCCTTTCACTGTCTGTAAATTGGCACACTGCTTGTCTGACATCCAGTACTTCATGAGCAGAAATTTCCTCCAGCTAAATATTTGCAAGCTGGCCACAAACCCTAGCCACTGACTCCATCCCTATCTGTGACAACCATCTGAGGCAAAACTAGACTGTTTGCAACCTCTGTCATGTTTGACCCTGAGATGAAGTATCGGCCACATATCCACACCGTCACTAAGACCGCATATTTCCACCTGCAAAACATCGCCCGACTCCAGCCCTCCATGGCTCATTACTGCTGAAACCATCATCCATGCCTCTGCTACCTCTAGACTTGACTATTTCATTAGATGCCTGGCAAGTTTCTACGCTTGTTAACATGATGTCTTCCAAAACTGTTGCTCATGTCCTGATTTGCACCAAGACCCTGTCACCCATCACTCCTGTGCTCGCTGACCAACATTGGCTCCTGGCTAAGCAATGCTTCAAATTTTAAAAATTTGCATTTCTGTTTTCAAAATCCTGCATGACTACACCCCACTCTATTCCTGTAAGTTCCTTCTCCCTACAACCTTCTTGAAATACTTGCACTGCTACAATTCTGGCCTCGTGTGTGATCCTGGTTTTCATCGCTCCTCCATTGGTGGAAGTGCTTTCAGCTGCCAGGGTCCTAAGGTCTGGAATTCCCTTCCTAAACCTCTCTGCCACTCAATTTCTTGTTGCTCCTTTAAGGTGCTCCTTAAAACCTACCCCTTGACCAAGCTTTTGGATATCTTCCCTAATGTCTCTATATGGCTCGCTGTCAAAATTTGAACACTCCTGTGAAGTGCTTTGGGACATTTTACTAAGTTAAAGATGCTATATAATTACAAGTTGTTATTGCTTTAATAGAGATTTGTTGGTACCCCTTAGCATATGGTGTCAAATTCCTGTGATGCTATTGAAATAATTCTCCCTTTTTGCACGTTAGTGAATATTATTGATTAATTTGTAAAATCAATAGTTGCCTCAAAAATAATATTGTTAGGAAGAAATAAAAATTATCCTTTTAGTTTGTGAAATAAAATGTACAGTTTTGGGCTGTGGGTTATTACAGAGTTAAGCAATGCTACAAAGGGTGGTTGATTAGAGGATTTGCTTAGTTTTTTTGATTATAGCTACGTCAAGCAGGAGGGCAGTGAGTCGAGTGAGTGGCTTCTTCTAACAAGGGGAGGGAAATTGGAGAGGCCATAAGTCAGGCTGATCTTTGTGCCCTGAAAGCTGATTGCATGTGTCATACATGACTTGGGAGCTTGACCAAATATCCAACCTGTTGACTGCAGGCATTAGACACGACAGACAATTAAAAGAGTAAAAATCCAGGGTGAGGCATATTGAGTAAAATAATTGTAGTAAGGATGTATTTTATACTGCGGTATATTTGTTTTACAAAGTTATGAAACTGCTTTTCCCTCCCCTTCATCATATATTTACCATCTGTGTATCCAAAATTACTGAGGCTAATTAAAAGTGTACAAAATTAGATAAGTATACAATATTTTCCAAGCATTACAACAGTGACTGCACTTCAAAAGTAGTTTGTTGGCTGTGAAATGCTTTGCGATGTCCTGAGGTCAGAAAAGACAAGATGTAAGGATTTAGATGTAAGGGTTTTTTCCTTTCTTCAGAGCAAATTGATGATTGAACAAATATATTTGGATTTCCAAAAGGCGTTCGATAAGGTACCGCATGTAAGGCTACTTAATAAGATAAGAGTCCATGGTGTTGGGGGTAGTGTATTAGCAAGGATAGAGGATTGGCTAACTGATAGAAGACAGAGTTGGGATAAGGGGGGCATTTTCAGAATGGCAACTAAATATAACTAGTGGAGTGCCACAGGGATCAGTGCTGGGGCCTCAATTATTTACAATATATATTGATGACTTAGATGAGGAAAGTGAATGTACTATTGCCAAATTTGCAGAAGTTACAAAAATAGGTGGGAAGGCAAGTGGTGAGGATGACACAAGGAGTCTACAGAGGGATATAGACAGGTTAAGTGAGTGGTCAAAAAAGTGGCAGGTGGAGTATAATGTGGGAAAATGTGAGGTTATGTACTTTGGCAGGAAGAATATAGGAGCTGAATATTTTTTAAATGGAGAAAGACTGCAGAAGGCTGCAGCACAGAGGGATTTGGGAATCCTTGTGCATGAATCCCAAAAAGCAAACATACAAGTTCAGCAGGTAATAGGGAAGGCAAATGGAATGTTGGCCTTTATTTCAAAAGGAATGGAGTATAAAAATAGAGAAGCCATGCTAAAACTGTGCAAGGCGCTAGTTAGACCACACCTAGAATACTGTGAACGGTTTTGGTCCCCTTATCTAAGGAAAGATATACTGGCGTTGGAGGCAGTCCAGAGAACGTTCACTAGGTTGATCCTGGGGATGGAGGGATTTTCTTATGAGGAGAGGTTGAATAGGTTGGGCCTGTACTCATTGGAGTTTAGAAGAATGAGAGGCGAGTTTATTGAAACATTTAAGATTCTTAGGGGGCTTGACAGGGTAGATGCTGGGAGATTGTTTCTCCTTGTAGGGAGAGTCTAGGACCAGAGGGCATACTCTCAGAGTAAGGGGTCATCCATTTAAAACAGAGATGAGGAGGAATTTCTTCTCTCGGAGGGAAGTTAATCTGTGGAGTTCTTTACCGCAGAGGGCTGTAGAAGCTGGGTTGTTAAGTACATTCAAGGCTGAGATAGACAGATTTTTTAATCAAGGGTTGTGGGGAAAAGGCAGGAAAATGGAGTTGAGGTTTATCAAATCAGCCATGATCTCATTGAATGGTGGAGCAGACTCGATGGGCTGAAAGGCCTACTTCTGCTCTTATGTCTTATGGTCCTATGGCCTTACATCATGTGAACCCAATTTGATTTTAATTATTCTGTGATTGAGTTACTGATATTCATCTAAAACATATATGTTTTCAAAATTAATTGCAAATTAAGAGCTGCAAGTTATGTAGTTCTTTTATTAATTTTATTATTTTCTCAAAGATAATAAGTAATAAAGAAAATAAAATTCTCATTTAACTTGACTTGGGTATGAACAAATCATTTCAATTCAATTATATTCAATTTAATATTTAACCTATTAAAATATTGCTTATAAATTGCAGAAGATGTCAAAAATAGAAATAAGTCTTGGCATGCTGTGCTTCAGATTGGGTTTGATAGGTTAAATTGAAAATAGAATTACAACTTTGGTTAAGCAGTTCTGGGGTACTGATGAAAGGTCACAGACTTGAAATGTTCACTCTGTTTCTCTCTTTCCGGATCCTGCCAGACCTGCTGAGCGTTTTTGGCATTTTCTGTTTCTATTTTAGATTAAGCAGGTTTGATTAACAAATGATCTGTGATTCCTGCATTTTTTAAAAAACATGATTTTCTGGAACTGAACCCCTTTGTAGGAAATAAAATCAAAATTAATCATTCAAGTCCAATATGAACACTAACTAAAAGTGTTTAAGCAGGAAATGCGCATTTTTGCTATCAGTTTCATATTGCCGTTCATTTCAATGAACAAATTATAACTTTAAAAAAAGTTGGCTTGGAACAATGAATTTGGATTTTAGCTCATTTGATTTTTGATTATACAATGCTTTAATTTTAAATGCTATTTGGTAATTCTTGAGCAAATTACAAAATCTTAGAAAAAAGCTTGTTGGTTTTAAATTTAGAAAAGAATTTGGTGACAGCTATCCAAGTAATGTATGAAAGAGTTCAAAAAGGTAGTGAACTTATCCATTTTTATCTTTAAGTGGAAGAACTTTGATGTGTTCTATTAGGTTTGCAACAGTTATAACTTGGGTATATTTCTGTAGCATCTTTAACATAGCAGACTGAGCAGGAACAAAATTATGAAGGTAGTCAATGGTACAGCACAAGAGGTCGATTTTAAGAAGGTTTTTGAAGGTCGTCAGAGATGTAGCAGAGTAGATGGGTTTAGGGAGACAATTCCAAAATGTGTTTGTGGAACGGCTGAAGGCTCTACTACCAAATGAAAGGGAGTGTGGGTTGGAAGCACGTAGTAGCCTGGAGTTGGAACTGTGAAGGGTGTGACGGAGATGTAAGACTGGAGGGGGTTGCAGAGATATGCAAGAGTGAAGTATTGCCAAATTTGTAGGTGAAACCAGGAATTTTGAAGTTCATATGCTAAGGGACAGCAGGCCAATGGAGATGGGCAAGAACAGTGCTGGTAAGTAAGTGGGACTTCAGGCAGCATTGAATGCAAGAGGTGCAGTCAGGATCAGTTGGAATTTATAAAGAGTTTAACTTGGAAAGCTGGTGAAAAAGCATAAATGAGGTTTCAGTGGCATTGGGATGAAGTCAGTTTTTAGATAGGTGATATTTCAGAGGTGGAAGTAGATGGTCTTGGTGATTGATTTAAAGCTCAAACAGGTCAATGAGATTGTGCTTTGTCTGGTTGAGCTTAAGCAGGTATCCAGGAGGGTAAATGGTTTGGGGGCTTGAAATGCAGTATTTTTAGCTGGGACTGTTTAAAAATAGCTTTGGCCCTGTTAATGTTGAAATTCAAAAAGTCATGGCTCTTTCCTGACTTGATGCCAAATAGACAGTTAGAAAGTACAGTGCTAGCTGTGTAATTGAGGGTTGTGACGGGGAGGTGAAGTTGGCTGTCTTTTGGCTTACATATGAAAGCTGATCTCATATTTACATGTTATGATACAATAGCAAAATATAACTGAGGAATGTGTGTAGGCCAAGGATGGAACCATGACTTGTTGCAGAGGTGACCATGCGGGCAAGGGAGAAGAAGCTATCGCATAAGATGCGCTAGCTGCATTAGTACAAGTATGAGAACAGTGCCATGGAAATCCACAGAGGTGGGCATGGAGGAAGAAGGTGTGATTGTGTCAAAAGGTGAAAAAGAGTAAGAAGGGGTAGTGTACTGTAGTCATAATCACACAAAATCTCACTGTTAGCACATCTAGGTCCTAACAATTCTTTCAGTAGAAAAATATCTCCTCATTGCTCTGTTTGTTCTTTTGGTGGGACTGTTTAAAAATAGCTTTGGTTCTGCTAATGTTGAAATGGCTCTTTCCTGACTTGATGCCAAATAGACAGTTAGAAAATACAGTGCTAGCTGTGTAATTGAGGGTTGTGACGGGGAGGTGAAGTTGGCTGTCTTTTGGCTTACATATGAAAGTTGATCTCATATTTACATGTTATGATACAATAGCAAAATATAACTGAGGAATGTATGTAGGCCAAGGATGGAACCATGTCTTGTTGCAGAGGTGACCATGCGGGCAAGGGAGAAGAAGCTATCGCATAAGATGTGCTAGCTGTATTAGTACAAGTATGAGAACAGTGCCATGGAAATCCACAGAGGTGGGCAAGGAGGAAGAAGGTGTGATTGGTTGTGTCAAAAGGTGAAAAAGAGTAAGAAGTACTGTAGTCATAATCACACAAAATCTCACTGTTAGCACATCTAGGTCCTAACAATTCTTTCAGTGGAAAAAGATCTCCTCATTGCTCTGTTTGTTCTTTTGGTGATCATAAATTTACATAGCCTACTTATTCATCAACTAGTGGAAATAGTTTTCCCCATTTATCTTACCAAAAGCTTTCATGATTTAGGACTCCTCCATTAGATCATTTCATAACCTTATGTTCTAAAGAAAGAGCCCCAGTTTCTCTCATCTCTCCTCATATCTAAACCTCAACCCTTTTTCTGTACCTCTTCATGTCTTGACATTCTTGTTGAAGGGCTCAAAACCGCCATGGGCTCTAACTGCAACCTAACCAATAATTTATATGGGTTTAGCATTTGTATTTTATGATCCAGTTTATAAAACTTAGAGTCCTAGATTCTATTTTTGTTTCATAGCAGTTTCCGACTTTGGTAAGGATGGAAAGCTCAGTGGCTTAGTCTGGGGTTAAGAAAGCAGGTAATGGGTCACATGAAGGGAATAAGTCTGATGAGGGTTGGATTGCAGATCGGCGTGAAGTTATAACATGTTGTGAAGTTGGAGCTAGGATAAGGGGTGATCTGGAGTGGTTAGGAAGGATAGAGTGGCTAGAAATTGAGGCATCTAAACTTTGGAGAGACATTCAAGAATCACAACTAGATGATTATTAGATGTGAGAATGGATAGGGCAGGAGAGAGAGGTTGAAGAAGGCAGTTAATAGTGAAGAAGAGAAATATGGAATTTCACTTGGATTCTAAGATAATCTTGGAATAGTAAGATGACTTGGGTGTAGAGAGGGAAAGTTGATATTGTTGTAGTTGAGCTGGATCTGGTGATGAATAACTTAGGATAGTCATGCGCTGTGCTTTTAAATCTATGATCCAATTTGGGGGCAAGGTAGTTTTGTTGGAGGAGTGTTGGGGTGGCAAACTATGAAGGACCTGATGATGATGCGAATACCACAGGGGAAGCAAGGGAATTGTTAAGTGCATTTATGGAGAGAGCATCATCATGATAGATGTTGCGAGGGTACTTGGAGTAGTTATATTCCAACAGCAGAGAGTTATGCCAATAGAATTGAAGATGACTAAAAGTGTTTTGATAATAAGGACATGGTGATGGAGACCTTGGAAGTGACAATTAAGGTTAAGATTAAAATAATAACAATCACTGTCAGTTTGTAAAGTATAAACCTCATAAATCTCATGCTAATTTGGATTGACAGTATGTTTGACGGATGGAAACCACTGAGGAACCATTTACAAGAGTCTACAGCAATTACGTGCAACAGAATTAGCTTGTGTCATTAACTTGCGATAAATACAAACATACGAAAATGACAAGAGGAAAAGCAAGCTAGTCCATTAAACTTAACCATTGCAATTTAAGCACATCATGAGTCCTATCAATGTGAATATCAACCCAGTGAACCTAAACCTTAATTGTTAACTTTTGGAATTCTGAACTTAAGACTGATGAAGCATCTTAATTTTTTGCTTTTCCTTAACATTTGTAATAATAGTGTGTGCAACACCGCAGAAGTTATACACTTTGAGGACATTCAGATGGTATAACTATCAAGGTATGATACCTTGGTGGAATGGGAGGGACTGTTGGTGCGTTTGGGAGAATTGATTCAAGGGAAACTTTGCTTGAGGAGTTGCTGCCACAAATTTCTGGCAGCTAACTGGATTGTGGCCCCTGCTTTTTATTGGCATCTTCATCTTCCTCCTCATCTTCCTGCTCCCACACTTCTTCCTCTCCAGGTGTCAGTAAGGATTAGCCCCTCTGCACTGCAGCGTTATATAGGATGCATCAGACGATGATGAATTTGGACATTCTGCATGTTCTGTATGTGATACAAAATGCTGCCAGATCTGTCCAGGGAGTGGAGCCTCTGCTTCAGGTTTGTTCTATGAGAGGTGGATGCATGGGCCTGATTGTAGCACTCCTCAGTGTAAGTTTTGTGTTCCTAATGGAAGCCATGAGCCAAAAGACTAGAGGATACCCGTAGTCCTCGAGCAGCGATCCTCTACCCTAATGGTCTGGGTGGAAGAGAGGTGCGGTTGAGGACTAGCACAGGATAAAGGCATTATGAAACCAGAGAAAGATCCTCACAATGTGATGCCTGTCACCACAGGATGAGGCAGGGATTCAGGGAGTGAAATCCCTTCCTGTTCGCATATATCCCTGGGTCTTCACATGAAGCATGCAAGGCTTTGTACATGCATTCTATCATGCCCCTTGCAAATACAGAAACTCTTCTATCCTAGCAAAGTTCTTTCCTTGCTTTGCTGCCTTCATGGTGAATGAGGTGTATTGGTTCCTCAGAGTACAGTGCTTCCATCACATTCTTGATTCAGTAGTCAACTGAAAACTGGATGATTGCTTATATCATCTGTTGCATGCTGGAATGACCCTTCAGCATATAAAATTAAAGGCCATCATTACCTTAATAGCTACAGGTTCCTCACACTAGGGTTTTCAACCATTAGGGTTATTCTAGAGTATCCAGGGATTAAAGGTTAATCTCTTGCCCAATATTGCAAGCAAACCAGAAAATAAGATCATGGGGCATTAAATATAGCTTTGATCATTGGGCACATTTGTTTATTAGTTATATAAATATTGGGGCATGGAGAAATAAGGCTGTTTTATTAATAGCCAAGAGTCATTTGACCAGGTAATGAAGTGTTTGTTTGCTTTCCAGTTAGCCGTGAGAAGATGCTGCATTGTGGATGCGATGGGCAACCAAAGCTGCAAATGTGGGGAGGGGGCTGTTGGAGGTGGGAAGTCATGTGATAAAACCTCCTGGAATACATCCAACCAGAATTGGCAACCCTGCCTCTCACATTGCTCATCAATCTGCTTCAGATACAAAATCTAGAAACATAGAAACTAGGAGTGGGAGTAGGCCATTCGGCCCTTCAAACCTGCTCTGCCATTCAATATGATCATGGCTGATCCTCTATCTCAATGCCATATTCCCGCTTTCTCTCCATACCCCTTGATGCCTCTAATATCCAAAAATTTATCAATTTCTTTCTTGAATATACTCAGTGACCCGGCCTCCACAGACTTCTGAGGTAGAGAATTCCACAGGTTGACCACCCTCTGAGTGAAGACATTTTTCCTCATCTCAGTCCTAAATGGCCTGCTCCGTATCCTGAGACCGTGGCCCCTGGCTCTAGACTCCCCAACCAGGAGAAACATCCTCCCGGCATCCAGTCTGTCTAGCCTTGTTAGAATTTTATACGTTTCAATCAGATCCCCTCTCATTTTTCTAAACTCTAATTTCCAAACGCACGCAAGGTCTAGGGCCTCCGGTATCCTTCCTGATCTGTCTACTCTACCAGCATCTTCTGGTCCATGCATGTCTCCTTGCTGGTGCTGTTGCTCTTCATCCTTCAGCCGTAATGGTAAATCTAGTAGAACAACCATGATAAAAATAATAACACTGAATACAAAGCACAAGAAACTCCTTTACATTCAGACATTTTTTTGAACATTGCTACTGGAACCAAATTAGCCAAAAAAAGGCCCTAGCAACCTAAAATTACTAATCAGAGACTTAATTTAATGGTGGTAAGGATTGCTTTAGATAGCACTTCTGCAGCCTTTTTCTTGATTGTTTCTGCCTCATTGCTGGATGGGCTTGAGATTTAGTGAATCAGGCGCTGGCACAGATTAGTTTCACGAAAGGTCGCTAATTTAAATAAATTAATGACATAATACTTTTTTTAATAAGCATCTGGGACAACCAATGTGTTGCCAAACCAATGACGCAAACACATTTATGGCTAATATCAGGTGCGCAAAATTGCAGCCTGATATTGGTAAGTTTATTTTTTCACATCTTCCCGTTCATGGGATGTGGGTGTCGTTGGCTAGGCCAGTGTTTATTGCCCATCCCTAGTTGCCCTTAAGAGGGTGGTAGTGAGTTGCCTTCTTGAACTGCTGCAGCCCATGTGATGTAGGTACACCCACATTGCTGTTATGTTAGGGAGCGAGTTCCAGAATTTTGACCCAGCGATGGTGAAGGAATGGTGATATAGTTCCAAGTCAGAATGGTGCGCGACTTGGAGGGGAACTTGCAGGTGGTGGTGTTTACATGCATCTTGTCCTTCTAAGTGGTAGAGGTCGCCAGTTTGGAAGGTGCTGTTGAAGGAGCCTTGGTGAGCTGCTGCAGTGCACCTTGTAGATGTTGCTTGACCAGGCGCCAATATAGGTCAGCGAACACAGAGGTGATAGTGGAATGGGACTTGCTGAGAGTTAAGACACGGGCAGCAGTTTTGGATGACCTCATGTTTACAAAGACTGGGGAGACCTGCCAATCATAATCATGGACCAATCCATTGGAAGTCCATGGTCACCATTTTCTTCTTAGAGCATGGTACCTGAAGGAGGAGGAGGGGAGACCAGCTAGGAGTGTGTTGGAATAGTTGAGACTTGAGGTAACAAAGACAACAAGCATTTTAAAAGTCTGAAACAAAAACAAAAATTGCTGGAAAAACTCAGCAGGTCTGACAGCATCTGTGGAGAGAAAAACAGAGCTAACGTTTCGAGTCCTTATGAAGAAAAGCCATAAGGAATTGAAACGTTAACTCTGTCTTACTCTCCACAGATGCTGTCAGACCTGCTGAGTTTTTCCAGCAATTTTTGTTTTGTTTCAGATTTCCAGCATCCACAGTATTTTGCTTTTACCTTTTAAAAGTGTTAGTCATACTTATTCAAATGATAAAAGAAATTATAGTGAGATCACAGTGCTGAAATTTAAAAAAATTAATATTATGCTACAGTTTCCATTAAGTTTCCCCCTGTTGGTGTGAGAAATTATTGATATAGCAAGTATAGACAATGGAATGTACTATCATATTCAAAAGAGGACATTCTGCTTTTTTATAACACAGCTTATAGACAGACTGCATGATGTCTGTTTTTTTGACTGTTACCACAAACAATTTATTCAGGTTTGCCACTAATAAAGTTGTTATCCATCATGGCTGCCCTATTATGGGTATTCTGATGAGGAGGTTATCTCTAGATCAGTATGTGATATGAAAAGAGCGACTATGTTTAATTGTAGGGAATTGGTTTTCAAAAATTCTGGCTTTTACTTAAGGGGAATGAGGGATAATCTGAGTGGCAGCAGTGTGTTCTTGAATTCACTCACTTAACCATTTGTTTAGGGTTTGCAGCAAAACAACTCAAAATTATCAGAGACATGAGCTTATATAAAAAGGTTGTTCAAATTTTTGATATCAAGAACTTGAAAAAGCTGTTTGGTCATTTAAAATTTTTGTTTTGTTGGTCTCACAAACTTGTTTCACTTAACAATTTGCTTTTATGCAGTGCCTTTAATATACTAAAATGTCAGCTCTGTTCTTACCCCATTGAGGTTGGCCCTGGATTGCTATATGTCCTTTTCTATACCATAACATTGTCCCCTAAATGTTCCTCTACTGACACCTGATCAACTTGACCCACCTCATTTTCCTAGAACCAGATCCATCATTGCCTCCTTTCTCTTTAACCTGGAACCATACTGATGTAGAAAATTCTCCTGAACACACTAAGAACTCTTTCCCCTCTCTGCCCTTTAATTATCCTAATATGGGCAGGGATAGTAATAGTGTAAAGTCCCCAATTATTGCTCTACTATTCTTGCACCTCTCTAAAATTTCCTTGCAAAGTTCCCACGAGTTGATGGTGTGTAGAATTCAGCCAGCAATGTAATGTTACCCCTATTGTTTTTTTTAGCTGTAACCAAATAGATTTTGTTTTGACCCCTCGAGGATATCCTCTCTCCAGCATTGTAATGTACTCCTTAATCAATACTGCTAGCCTTCCTCCCTTCTTTCCTTCTCTATCTTACCAGAACACCTTGTGTCCAGGAATATTTTGTACCCAGACCTGCCCTTCTTTGAACCAGGTCTCTGCTATCACCACAACTTCACATTTCCAAGTGACTATCTGCGTTTGCAGCTCACCAACCTTATTTACCAAACTCTGTGCATTCGCATATATACTCAGAAGCCTTAATTTGGACCTTATTATATTCATTCTTACCCTGACTCCACCTAATGCCTTACTATTTCCTACTCTAGCGCTACCAGTCTCCCCCAGTTCTTTGTGTGCTTTGCTATTCCTCTCTTATTTTACCTCCTGGTTCCCATACCACATACTGGTTTAAATCCTCCCCAACTGCACTAGCAAATTACCCGGCAAGGACATTGGAACTGTGTCTGTTCAGGTGCAAACTGTCTAGCTCAAACTGTCTAGCTCGGACAGGTTCAAATCTCCTGGAACTGGTTCTAATGTCCCAGGACTCTAATGCTCCCCTGCAACATCTCTCCAGCCACGCATTCAGCTGCTCTATTTTCCTATTTCCATAGTTAATTTTGTGTGCTACCAGGAGTAATCCACAGATTACTGCCTCTGAGGTCCTGTTTGCTAGTTTCCTTCCTTCCTACCTTCTGAAATTCTGCCTACATGACCACACCCCTTTCTTCACTTATGTTGTTAGTACCAATAAGGACCAAGACCATTAGCTGTTCACCCTCCCACCTCCAGAGTTCTCTGCAGCCACTCAGTAACACCCTTGACCCGGGCACCAGGGAGGCAACGTACCATCCTGAATTCATCTGTAGCCGCAGAAACTCCTGGATTCACTTCTGTAGCTGCAGAAACACCTGCCAGTTCTCCTTACTAATGAATTCACTACCAATATTGCTTTTTTTAATCCTTGTCCTCTCCCCTGTACTGCTGAGCCAGCCATTGTGCCCGGAATTTGTACATGGCTGCAGTCCCCAGATGAACAATCACCCTCATCAGTATTCAGAACTGAACACGGTTTGGCAAGTGAGATCACTGAGGCGATTCCTGCACAATCTTTATGATCCTCTTGACTGCTAGGCAGTCACCCTGTATATACTTTATATCTGACCTACGATCTCTCTGTGTGCTTTTTAAATCTCTACTCTGCTACCACTCCTTTATATCTGGCCTTCGATCTCCTGCCTTTTCTTTGCATCTCTGCTCTGCTCCTTTACATCAGGCTCTGATTCCCTGGCATGCATTTCTTTTGTATTGTCAGAAAATTTGGCTACAATACTCTCAGTCCCTTCATCTAAGCCATTAATATAGATTGCAAATAGTTGAGGCCCTAGCACTATTCCTTGTGACACCCCACTAGTTACAGTTTGCCAAATTGAAAATGACCCATTTATCCCTACTCCCTGTTTTGTGTTAGTTAGCCAATCCTTTATCCATACTAATATATTACTCCCAACACCATGAGCCGTTGTGCAGTAATTTTTTTTGTGGTACCTTATGGAATGTCTCATGGAAATCCTTGGAAATTACCTCTACTGGTTCCCCTTTATCTGGTCTGCTCATTACATCCTCAAAGAACTCAAATAAATTTGTCAAACACAATTTCCCTTTCCCAAAATCCAGTTTCCTAGAGGACTCTATATTATGAGGTCATGAATTAATCCTGTCTCATTATGCATTCTTATTGATTTTCTGAAGCACATGCTTATGTCTGCCCCCATAGCTAGTTTTTCCTGGAACGGGTTGCTAACCTGTCACCAGAGTCTATAGTTTGAGGGATGCCACTCCACATCAAGCATGGCTAACTAGGAGATTCTCATGCACTTACCGCCTGCCATTGGCATATTGGAAGGATTTAGAGGTTGATAATCAACCTGTTTGGCCACATTACAAACACACTCTCCATGACCATCAAGTCCTGGAGTGGGACTGAAACCTGGAGCTTCTAGCTCAGTGGCAGGGACACTACCACTGTGCCACAAAATGTCCCCCATTATACATTACCGGATCTAAAATAGTCAGTTGCCTAGTTCTTTCCACAATGTATTGTTCTAAGAAATTGTCCAGAATAAGGGGAGGCAATGGTATTGTGGCTGGACTAGTAATCCAGAGACCCAGAGTAACACCCGAGTTCAAATCCCGCCATGGCAGAAGGTGAAATTTGAATTCAATAAAAATCTGGAATTAAAAGTCTAACGATGACCATGAAACCATTGTTGATTGTTGTAAAAACCCATTTGGTACACTGACGTTCTTCAGGCAAAGAAATCTGGCCTACATGTGACTCCAGACCCACAGCAATGTGCTTGACCCTTAAATGCCTCTGTCTCACAGACTAGTCAAGCAACAGCCTGACATAGTCATCCTCATGGAATCATACCTTACAGATAATGTCCCAGACACCACCATCACAATCCCTGGGTATGTCCTGTCCCACCGATAGGACAGGTCCAGCAGAAGTGATGGCACAGTGGTATACCGTCGAGAGGGAGTTGCCCTGTGAGTCCTCAACATTGACTCTGGACCCCTTGAAATCCAATGGTATCAGGTCAGATATGGGGAAGGAAACCTCCTGCTCAACTCCACGTACAGCCCTCCCTCAGCTGATGAATCAGTGCTCCTCCACGTTGAACACCACTTAGAGGCAAGCACTGAGGGTGGCAAGGGTGTAGAATGTACTCTGGATGGGGGGGCTTTAATATCTACCACCAAGAGTGGCTTGGTAGCACTACTACTACCCGAGCTGGCTGAGTCCAAAAGGACATAGATGCTAGACTGAGTCTGTGGCAGGTGGTGAGGGAACCTGCAAGAGGGCAAAACATACTTCACCTCATCCTCACCAACCTGCCTAGCGCAGATGAACCTGTCCATGACAGTATCGGTAGGAGTGACCACCACACAGTCTTTGTGGAGACGAAGTCCCGCCTTCACATTGAGGATACCCTACATCGTTTTGTGTGACACTACCACCGTGCTAAGTGGGATAGATTTCGAACAGATCTAGTAACTTGAGACTGGGCATCCTTGAGGCACTGTGGGCTGTCAGCAGCAGCAGAATTGTACTTGAACACAATCTGTAACTTCATGGCCCGGCATATCCCCCACTCTACCTTTACGATCAAGCCAGAGGATCAACCCTGGTTCAATGAAGAGTACAGGAGCATATGCCAGGAGCAGCACCAGACATACCTAAAAATGAAGTGTCAACCTGGTGAAGCTATAACACAGGACTACTTGCGTGCCAAACAGCATAAGCAGCAAGCGATAGACAGTTAAGTGATCCCACAACCAACCATTAGATCAGATCTAAGCTCTGCAGTCCTGCCACATCCAGTCGTAAATGGTGGTGGACAATTAAACAACTCATTGGAGGAGGAGGCTCCACAAATACCCCCATCCTCAATGATGGAGGAGCCCAGCATATCAGTGCAAAAGATAAGGCTGAAGCATTTGCTACAATCTTCAGCAAAAAGTGCCGAGTGGATGATCCATCTCGGCCTCCTCCGGAGGTCCCCAGCATTACAGATGCCAGTCTTCAGCCAATTCGATTCACTCCACGTGACATCAAGATATGGCTGAAGGCACTGGATAGTACAAAGGCTATGGGGCCTGACAATATCACAGCAATAATACTGAAGACTTGTGCTCCAGAACTTGCAGCATCCTTAACCAAACTGTTCCAGTACAGCTACAACACTGGCACCTACCCGGCTATTTGGAAAATTACTCTGGTAGGTCCTGTACACAAAAAGCAGGACAAATCCAACCCGGCCAATTACCGCCCAATCAGCCTACTCTTGATCATCAGTAGAGTGATGGAAGGGGTCATCATCAGTGCTATCAAGCGGTACTTGCTAAGCAATAACCTGCTCACTGACACCCAGTTTGGGCTCCGCTCTGGCTACTCAGCTTCTGACCTCATTACAGCCTTGGTTCAAACGTGGACAAAAGAGCTGAACTCCCGAGGTGAGGTGAGAGTGACTGTCCTTGACATTACAGCCGCATTTGACCGAGTGTGGCATTAAGGAGCCCTAGCAAAACTGGAGTTCATTGGAATCAAGGGGAAAACTCCATTGGTTGGAGTCATAGCTAGCACAAAGCAAGATGGTTGTGGTTCAAGAACCACCTTCTCAAGGGCAACTAGGGATGGGCAATAAATGCTGGCCCAGCCAGCGAAGCCCACATCCCACAAAAAACAATGCTATGAACTCGTCCTTAAGGCTACGTTTGCCAATTTGATTTGCCCAACCTTTAGCAAAGATTAAATTCACCCACGATCATTGCAGTACCCTTCTTACAAGCCCCCATTATTTTTTGATGTGTACTCTGTGCAGAACTTGAATATTGCTGAAGAGAGACATGTTGCTGAAGCTTTTTGTCTTGCACTCATCAGGACAAACTCAAGAATGCCAAATTTCAAATAATCGCAACAATATATTCCACAGGAGAAAAGGGTGCTGATTGGCTGGCAATTGTGCTGATTTTTTTTCAAAATATTTGGCTAGGTTTCTGCTGTCATCTTTACTCAGCTCCCTGCTATTAAACAAATCTAACCCTTTCTCTGCTGCCCACAAAAGTATGTAGCTAAACTTTTCCTCCTGGTACCTTTTAGGAAGCTACTGGATGTCAATCCACATTTTTGTTTAAGCTTCTCAAATGCCTCAACGACATCATCAGCTTCCCAATTCGTCATGGGCTAGAACTGTGTGTTTATTGCTGGGGTGGCCATTTTGTTTAGGCATGATCACTCAGCTTTTCTCTCTCCCTCTGACACCTCGGGTTGACTTTTCAATTTAATTCAGCATTAAATTTGTTTAAAATATTTGGCTTTTTACTTGCAGGCATCCTTTTGCCACCATGTTATGCCTTCTGATTCCCAATAAATTTGAAATAATCACACTTGAAACTCAAAATGCTGGAAGGTGTATTCCTTGCTGCTCTCCATGTGGCTGGTAAACTGATCTAATGTTATTTGGCACATGATTGCAATGCGACAGAGAATGTGGTACCCGGACTATATATTTACAAAACAATTAGTTCTTATCTCTTTATGATTAATATAACTATATAACGCAGTTGCCCGACTTGGCGGACTGTCAGATTTAGCCTCCATATTCTTTATCAATAGCAATTGATGTTCATAAAGTGTACATATTGCTTCTTCATTCTCTGAACAAGCCTTTTTCTTAAAAAACATTTATAGTTCAGGGGCAATCAAAAATTAGTCACAGATCATTCCAGGTATGGCCATTATTCTGTGGGTGGGTCAGCTGGCCACCTCTAAAAAGTGCCAGCGCCTTATGGGGAATGAGTGCCTGGAGGGCAGTAGTCATGCCCTTGATGATTCCCTTTGTTCCTTGAGGGTAAACACATCCTTGAATTAACCAATGACAGCCACAATCTACATGCCGTGACTGGGTGACGTAGTGCAGCCACTTCATAAATCTCAGTTGAAACCTGCATCATGCACATGAAAGCACAATAGCTAAGGCCGTTCTAAATTCAAAACGTCAGCATCATTCGATGATTTAACAATACTGCATTATATAATGCAATTTCCTTGAGTGCATTTTGCAGAGAAAATTGGTTCTAGAATTCATTTCTTTATCTGGCAGATCAGAAAATGCCAATACTGCAGGCCTGAGGTGCAGCTGTTTAGATGTCTCTAGTTGTTAGAAGGCCACTTCAGTGTGTGAATCCATGGAGTATTAATATAAAATCATTAAAAAATTTTATAGGCAATATGTAAATTGCTCTGGAAAGAAAAAAATACTTTATTAATTGTTACCCTTTATTAATTCAATTCTTAAGGAAAGATCTATTGATATTATATATATATAACATGCCAAGCAAACCAGCACTAATTGAGCAGCGAAAGCTTCATTGGCTTGTTCAAGTCTACAGGATGGAAGATGGCCACATCCCCAAGGAAACCCTATAGGGGAAATTGCCTGTGCCAAGAGACCAGCAGGGCATCCAAGGCTCCAATTCAAGGATACTGTCAAAAGAGACACGAAAGCCCTCAAAATCAATCACAACAAGTGGGAAACTCCAGGAGACAATTGATGCAAATGGCAACACCAGCTGTGGGCAGGAATTTGCCACCACAATAACATGTGATTTCTGAAGCTCCAAAGCAGGTGCCAGCCCTGCAAACAAGGCATCAGCAGAGATCATCCTGCAACACCAGCAAGGAACAACTTCATGTGTGGCAGACTTTGCCTTTCCAGAATTGTCTTGTTCAGCCATCAAAAGAAGTGCAGCAGTTGATCTCATCTGACCCCTCAAAAGTTCTGAGGCTGCATTTCTATCATCACTTGCAGATAGAAGGATGCCAATCACCAACCCTGAACATAGCTAGTATTTTATTTCACAGGAGAGGAAATCTACACTTCTTTCTGATATTAAATTAAATGTAAAATTGTCTAAGGTTAACCGTACTTCAGCTTTGCTCAATTTTAACATATGTACACTGTTTAGTACGTTTTTTTCTATGTAAGCAAATCTAAGTTTGTGGTGATGTTGCCGATCTGAAATTTGATGTGGTCTGTTGAACGTTTTTTTGTGATCCAACTTCAAACTGATTTCCCTTTATCTTTCATAAAGAAAGGAAACTTGGAGAATGTTGCTAATCCTTCCTTCCTTTGTTTAGTTCATAGTTTCAGGAAAATTTCCAATTGATATTTTTAGAGCCTTGTTTCATTAATACCTTAATATAGAAATTGACATGATTTGTCTCATTTGAAACAAATAAACTGTTTTGACAAATATTATTGCAAGCTGTTATGATCCCCATAGAGACTGATAACTGGAAGTTCAAATTTTCTTTTTAAAAGTTAATAGCTGAAAGAATGACATGACAAGATTTCACATTTTAGGTTGTTTACTGTGACAAAAGACATAAAGTTCTGTTGGCTCAACATTTTCTTTGTAGACAGCTTATACTTTAAGCCATAGAACAGAATTCCCCTTTTTATTTTAGCGCAACCGAAAAAACAGATTTCAAGGTTTACATTACACTGTCCTTTAAGTAGACATTCAATTTTCCTAAAATTAGTTCAAAATGATTCTTAGCTCCCTAGGGTTTACTTCTGTTCTTTTTCTTCCTTAGCCAGGAAACTTCTAACCCCAGAACTGTCCTTCATGGTGAGATTATTACTGGAGATCCTCCTCTAGTGCAAACTAGGCAAACCTTCCAGCCTCTTTTTAACTCCTCATGAATTTCATCTTTTCTATCCCAGCATCAGCTTCCACCCATATTCTGGTGTAGTGAACCATAAAGACTTTCAACCTCTTGCTGCTCTCTCTCTGGACCCAGCAGACTAACCTGTCTGTCATATAGAGTGATATTTTAGGAAAACCTGTAACCCAATATCACAATGGCTTCCTCTATACCCTAACCATCTGAAAGCCTATTACCATGGCAATATGAATCACATGGGTCTTGTATCCAGGTAGAGATGCTGATTAGCTATCCTTAAGCACCCACCTGTCTTTCATCTAGGTACTAAGTGGACAGTTTAAAACACAACTGTTCATAGCCCGACATTCTAAACACTTTTCTGGGACTTTGGAGACTCACAGTCTATCCACTGTTAGCACACAGACTACTGCCATTGTTTCCAAGCATAAACAGCTTGCACCTTCTTCCCAGTAAAACAACCTGGGCCCCCTTTAATCTCTGACAATCAAACCACTCAGGCTTGCTGTCAGGCAGACTTCAGAACAGGTCAGATGATCCGTTTCATTTTACCCTAAATGTATAGATACAGTTCCAAAAAGTAATAATCTTATACCTGTAACAAAACTTTTACTTATATTTGTTTATATTGTAGATTAAAAGTTTTAAGATCATGAGAACACCGACTGCAATAAAACCTGGTCAGATTTTTTTAAAGTCAGAAAATTAAAACTTATCTAATTTGCTTTAATCATTCTCTATATTGGAGTTTTTCATTCACTAGTAAATTAGAATTTGTGCAGTATGTTGTAATATTAATAAAAGCATCCTTAGAGTTTGAAATGCAATTTTTTTGATTTATATCAAGTGGCTGATTAAAACCATCCCCCCTGCCCGCCCCAGATCCCCAGACTTTTGGCTGTCTGTGCATAATGTCTGCCTTTCATTAAAACGAGTTCTGTCAGACTGGTCATAGACCACTGTAGGTGGACTATTTCACAAAAAGAAGGATTATGGACATAAATAAAATACCTGTCATTATACGTTACTCACTACATTGGGGAAAACAATAGATACCGAGGAATCATTTCAAAGCAGAACTCTAAACATCATGTCAAATTATACTTGTGTTTATATAACGATTTTCATAGCCATTGGATGTCTAAAAGTGCTTTGCAGCCAATAAAGTACTTTCGAAGTGCAGTCTCTGTTGTAGTGCAGGAAACGCGACAGGCAATTTGCACACAGCAAACTCCTACAAAACAGCAATACGATAACAATCAGATATGTTTTTTATGAGGGATGAATAGTGACTAGGACACCCCTGCTCTTTGATTTTTTTTGTCATCACTCTTTCATGGGATCTGAGTGTCAGTGGCAAGGCCACCGTTTGTTGCTCATCCTTAATTGCCCTTGAGATGGTGTGGTGAGCAGCCTTCTTGAACTGCCACAGTCCATGTGATGTAGGTAAACCTAGGGTGCTGTTAGGAAGAGAATTCCAGATTTTGACTTGGTGACATTGAAGGAACGGCAATATATTTCCAAGTCTGGATGATGTGTGGCTTGGAGGGGAACTTGGTGGTGTTCTCATGCGCCTGTTGACCTTGTTCTTCTAGGTGGTAGAGATCAAGGATCTGAAAGGTGCTATGGAAAGAGCTTTGACAAGTTGCTACAGTGCATCTCGTATATGGTACACGCTACTATCATTGTGCATTAGTGGTGCAGGGTGTGAATGTTTAAGTTAGTAAATGGAGTGCTGATCAAGTGGGGTTTCTTTGCCCAGGATGGTGTCAAACTTCTTGAGTGTTGTTGGAGTTGCAGTCGTCCAGGCAAGTGGAGTGTATTCTAAGACACTTCTGACTTGTGCCTTGTAGATGAAAAGGACAAGCTTTGGGGAGGCAGGAGTTGAGTTATTTGTCACAGAATTCCCAGCCTCTTACCTACAACCACCTGAGCAGGCAGATGAAGCCTCAATTTAATGTCTCATCCAAAATATGGCATCTCTGACAATGCATCACTCCCTCAGTACTCCACTGGAGTGTCAGCCTTGATTTTTGTGTTCAAGCCCTGGAGTGGATTCATTATGAACCCAGAACCTTAACTGAGCCACAGTTAACACTCAAATTGTTGACGTAGGTTGTAGTTTATGACCATTACCTGTATCTAAAGGTTAGTGTCTTGAAAATGCTGTTTCTTCACACATCCATGCTTCTGTTTCATTTCATAAGGTAGTTATTAAGATGTTAACTGTCACGTGTGTGAGTATGAGTTATGGTTATATTGTGCACTTGCATTGGTGTTGGCTGGAGAAAAACAACAAATCTCCACAGATGTATATTTAAGTAGAATCTCAAAGCTCTGTTCATGGGTCCTCAACAGCCAGTAAAACTTGTAAAGGTAAAAAAGAGCTGATGGGATCCTATGCCATCTTTAATCATTGGAAATTTAAATGGCAGTGTAGTAACCACCTGAGCTGCTATTTTGATTTAAGGATGAAAAATGTTATCTGCCTGCCTGTCGTAATGATTCACTGAGAATGTTGGCAAACTTCTACTTAAGCTGCTTTGGATATCCTTTGTTGGCAAGAATCTCTGGTGGCAAGAATCTCTGGAGACCAGATATTACACCAAAGAGTGATCCAGGGACATAGGATGTATGAATTAATGTAAAATCACAGTATTTATAATTTTGTTTTATATTTTTCAAGTCATGAAAGCTGCTGAACACAAAGCATAGTTATGATAACCTTGGTTTAATAAACATTAATCTTGTCACTAGTACTATGACTGAAACCATTCTAAATGCTGTTCACTGTGTTTTCAATAAATGATATTGAATTAGATAAGCTATTAAAGCCCATGACATTTTAAGTTCTAATAGAAATATGATACTGGTCTTTGTTATCTAGAATAATGGATGTGTAGATGATATTGAGGAGAATAGAGTTTTGATTAGACATTTTTTAATATTGTATATTAAGAGATGTAAATAAACATTCAGATTACTTCCTCCAGGTATTCACTAATGAAGACATGAGCAATGTAAATAATCCAGTAAAGTAAAGTTGGATGATCAGATTATTTGAATTGTGGCTTTGAATTAAGAATTTAGCTGCATTCATCTTTCCAGTACTTTTAAGCACATTTTCAATCAGTTGTTTTTCCCTCAAAATGTGAACTGATGCATCATTAACTGCTGTAACTGGAACCAGTCCCAAATATTCACTACTATGTAATGTATGAGGGTGTGTTGGTGGGAGCCTTAGTTTCCTTTAAACTCAAATCTTGGTGATATCACTCTCATGCCACATTAACATTTGAGCTAAATGTGATGTTATGAAGTATAAACCTGAAATGGACCCTTTCCTGTAAAACAAAATTAAGTTGAGAGGTCAGGTAACCTTTTCTTTCCTACCAATACACATGGAGCTGCCAGGACCCTAAATTAATCTTCATGTCTGGAAATGTCTTGACAAAGTCATTAAAATGCAAAGATAAAAGCAAAATACTGCGTATGCTGCAAATCTAGAACACTAACAAAAATACCTGGAAAAACTCAGCAGGTCTGACAACATCTGCAGAGAGGGATACAGTTGACGTTTCGAGTCCGTATGACCCTTCATCGGAATTAAGACATATACAAATGAGATGAAATAAAAGCTGGTAGAGGGGGTTGGGTGGGACAGGTAGAGCTCGATAGGGGGCCAGTGATAGGTGGAGGCCAAGAAGAGACTGCCAAAGATGTCATAGACAAAAGGACAAAGGGGTGTTGACGGTGGTGATATTATCTAAAGGATGGGGACATTAAGGGTAGAAAGTAGGACGAGCAAGTGGCAAATGGCCCTAGTGGGGGTGGGGGGGAAGGGATCAAAATGGGCAAAAAGGTGGAGCTGAAACAATAGATCGAAATAAATTTAAAAATAGGAGGGAAAAGAAAAATATATTTGTAAAAAAATGATAAATTATTGGAAAAAGGGGGATTGGAAAGGGGGTGGGGATGGAGGAGAGAGTTCATGATCTGAAATTGTTGAACTCAATATTAAGTCCGGAAGGCTGTAAAGTGCCTAATCGGAAGATGAGGTGCTGTTCCTCCAGTTTACGTTGAGCTTCACTGGAACAATGCAGCCAGCCAAGGACGGACATGTGGGCATGAGAGCAGGGTGGAGTGTTGAAATGGCAAGCGACAGGGAGGTCTGGGTCATGCTTGCAGACAGACCGAAGGTGTTCCGCAAAGTGGTCACCCAGTCTGCGTTTGGTCTCTCCAATGTAGAGGAGACTGCATTGGGAGCAGCGAATGCAGTAGACTAAATTGAGGGAAGTGCAAGTGAAGCGCTGCTTCACTTGAAAGAAGTGTCCACCCCCTCCCATGGCACCTTCCCATGCAACCGCAGAAGGTGCAACACCTGCCCCTTTACTTACCCCCGCCTCACTGTCCAAGGGCCCAAACACTTGAAAGGAGTGTTTGGGCCCTTGGACGGTGAGATCAGAGGAATATCTAGAGCAGCGAAGGAGAAAGACCCTGACTAAGAAACACCAGTAGGCAGAGACACTGGTTGGCCTTGACCTCTTTACCTGAGAAACTGGACCAGGGCTTTGCTACAGGGCCTCATTGTTGCGCCTTGACTGGAGTAGAGCAAGAGAAATCTGCTATTGCGAACTTAAGACAACAGTGAATCTGTCTTCCTAAACCTCCAGATTCTCCTCTTCTGTTGTCAAAGAGGATTACAGGCCTGCATCATTTCAAGATTTCAACCTGGGGAAAAGCGAGTGGAACAGAACACTCATGAAATCCTAAAACCTAAACGCATGCTACTTCTCTAACCACAATCTTTTCCTGAGTGTGTGCACATCTGTATGAGTGTGAGAATGGGTGTAGTTGCGTATATATTCGAGTGTTGAATAATAAACATTCGTTTTTCTTTTAAAACTTATGAGAAAACCTCTCAGTTATCTGTTCGTGATCATTACAGCAGTCAGCGGTTAAAACATTTCTTTTAAAACACGCTGCCTGTTCTTTCGAGAGGTGGGGTGAAAGGGGAGCCATCCCCATCATCATTCCCCTATTCGTAACAGTGAGGTGCTTTCATCATACTTATGTTCTTTGGTTTAGATCTAGGATCACAGTGCATGTTAAGCTAAATGACTTGTGTTTGTGCTCTTACATTTTATGATTCAATCCTCTCAGCATTTTAAAAACTGGATCATGTTTTCTCTGATTTATTAGTTTACATTTAAACAGGGACCTCAAACCTGAGTCCCTGTTGTATGAGAAAACATTAAAGCTTTTTTTCAAAGTTTCTTGTAAAATAAAGATGTGGCTTCCTGTTAGAAAATGGACCTAAAATCATGACAAGTTACTGCAAATTGGGAAAAGTTTCAAAGATGGAAGAGTGTCTCTTATATACGGAATAATTACAGTCCTCCATTCACCCTTCCTCCCACCTCTTTCCCCACCCCTCCCCCAATTCACACATAGTCCCAATTCGCTAAATAAGTATGAAAATATTTGAAAATTGCATTGCTTTTATGTAATTAATTTGATGTGTGTTGAAGCCTTGAGACACATAAAAATCAATTCTTGCTATAAATGCTAAATGTCTAAATTAATTTTTAGAAGTTAGAAACAGGTTTTTACATTGAGGATTGTTGTGGATTCCAATGGCTTTTGCCCTCTGTATAAATGTGGATTTAATTGTTTATGACTATCATAGGAATGTTTGCAATATGGTTAATGTATTGGATCACTGATACTAAAATGCTCGTTGCCTTGGCTGTCAATATGTGTTGGAAAACAAATGTAGTTGAAAACACTCAATTTTGTTTCCTCATTCGGTGTGCACTTTTTCTGTTTTGATAATTTATGCTTTTTTGATTAGACTTGTATAAAAACAGTATCTTGCAGGAAACAGTTTGATTTGACCTGCAATACAGACCCAAACTGTTAAGAGCGCTCATGTGTCACTATTCTTTTCTTTGCATCACAAGTATCAAAAATACTGTGCCTGGCTCTTGCCATTGTTTTAAAAAATCCTGATGGTCAACCTGAGCTGACTGCTCTGCCAGTAGTAAAGACTACAGGGTATGAAAGCTCTTGAGCACAAGAACACAATGTATATCTGATGTTGTAGATGAAAAATGAACAGAAAAAATGCATATTTTGATTGTACAACTTGCAAATATTACACTTTCGGAAGTTTAAAGAAGCTACTTGGTAAAACAGCAATAATATTCAAGAATACCATGTGACTCATGCAGGTAGAAGTGCATTATTTTAAATCAATTATATGCAAAGAAGTTCCCTGTTTAACCCTGAGAATCTTTACTACATTATTGAATAGCAGTTATATTGAAAATGAGGAATGTGAACATTAGTTTAACAGGTTAGAAAAGGGTAATGTATTGGGCATAATATGTTTGGATGTTCAAAAGGCTTGCGATATTAGATTCATGACTAAAGTCGGAATCAGGGGACAAGTAGTAGAATGGATAGGAAGCCGGCTACAAAACGAAATACGATAGGGGTTAAGGATATTTGCTCAAACTGGCAAAAAATGGGAAGTGGCCTTCCAAAACGATTTGTGCCGAGATCATTGTTCACTATTTACATAAAAGATTTGGACTTGGGAATTGGAAACACAATTTCAAAATTTGCAGATGACACCAAAGTGGGGACTAGCTAATACAGAGGACTGCAACAAAATACAGAAATACTTCAATAAAGTTGTGCGGTGTGTGTGTAATTGACTATTGAGCTTCAATATAGATAAGTGTGAGGTGGTAGATTATGGTTGGAAGAGTAAGGAGGAAAATAAATGTTTAATTGGATTAGAAAGAAAGACTTGCATTTATATAGCACTTTTCATGATCACCAGACAGCTGGACATTTCAAAGCACTTTAGAGGAGCAGAGGGATCTTGGTGGTACAAATAAATCATTAAAAGATAATAATGCAGGTTGGTATGGTCATCTTAAAAAAAAATAAAGCATTGGATTTCATTTCTAGAGGTATAAAATCAAAAAGCAGAAAAGTTATGTTAAACTTTCATAGAACTTTTGATAGACCACATGGAGTACTGCAAACAGTCCTGGTCACCATATTATAAAAAGAATATAAAGGCTCTGGACTGCAAAAAAGTTTTTACTGGGGTGATACCATAACTGAGGAGCTATATCTATTAGGAAAGATTGAACAGACTGAGGTTTTTTTTCCCTGAAAAAGAGAAAGACCTAATAGAGGTCTTTAATATTCTGTAAGGTTTTGCTAGGATAGGCTTAGAGAAACCAGAAGGAACCATAAATATAAGAAAACCATTAATAAATCCAATTTGTAATTCAAGAGGAACATCTTTTCCAAAGAGTGGTTAGAATGTGGAACTCGCTACCATTAGCAGTAGTTGAGGTAGCTAGCCTTAATGCATTTTAGAGGAAGTCATATATACACATGAGAAATATGTTGCTGGGGTTAGATGAAGAAGGAGGAGGCTCATTTGGCACATAAACATGGGCATGGACCAGTCGTGCAAATAGCCAGTTTGTGTGCTGTAAATACTAGGTAGTAATATGTTTACTTTTTGAAATTTGATAAATTTAAATGGGCCTGATTTTAACTCTGGTTTTGAATGAGTTCAAATCTCACCCATTATGTTTCATGCCACAAGAATGGGTTTTTAAATGTGTAGAAATGCATAGATTTAAATGCAGGTTATGGCAGCCAATTTTTAAATATATACTATTTTACTTTGTGAAAGATGCCCAGAAGGTCAGTTTTTAATGTTTCCTTTGTTCCCATCCCTTATTTTGCAGACGGTGCGTCATGGCTTCCCCTGTCAACCGACTGCCTTAGCTTTTGATCCAGTGCAAAAAATCTTGGCCATTGGGTGCCGCACAGGAGCACTACGAATGTATCCTTTTTTAAAAAATTATTTATTTTGACCTGTTTGCAAGAACGTTTGTAACAATGGATACTTGCATCTTCCCAGATATTGACTATTGCTTTCTTCTCCATTGAATCTGGAATGTTTGCAGTGCAGTCATGGATAATATACAGCCTCATCATCTCATTATAGTAAGTATGTTTACCTGCAGATTGTTTCATACGTAAATATTATTCAAATGAGTCTAGTCTGGCAGTATTATACTCATGTGACTAGGGTTATGTTGGAAAGTGATGATGTGATTCAATTTGGATCAGCTGCAGATGGGAGTAGGGTATTTGTTTCCTTTTACCCCATTTCCCTTACTGGTATTGTGGTTTACATTCAATTTGCACATATGGTACAGTACAAAGCGAAACAGCTCAGTTCTCTTCCAGCATACAAATTTTATCAGCTGATGGTTTGATAGTTGAAATTATCATCTACATATTGTTTTCAATTTCCATATCATTCTGGCGTTCCTTTGTCTACAGTTTGTTACATGCGTTCCAGCTGTTTTAAGATTGAAAATCCTTTGCAGCTTTCAGAATAAATTTGCAGCATTCACAGATTCTTTGATGCAATATGTTTCTCACTTATTTGCACATGATTGAGATGAAGCAATTTTATTCAAATTGAATAATTATTTGAGGATTATTTTTTGAATAAAAACTTAGCATTGGGGAATTCCTTCTTTTATATTTTCTCCCTTTTTATTCTCTTTTTATCATTGTCAGGCTAGCACCTCAACATACAATTTGCGTTCAGGCTCTAGCCAATGCAGATTTTGTCTTAACCCTTAAGGATGTCTTTGAATGTTTTGAATGATTCTGTGCCCTTGAATCCTGTCCCTTTCTTTAGAAAATATAATAGATGTTAATGAAAGATCAGACCAACTTCACCATATTGATGTCTTACTATCAAAAAATTGTACATAATTTACCCAAATGCTCTGTATTCAGACAAAAACTTAATTTTGTTCCTTCACCATCAGAAATATTGATCAATGGCAAGGTTTATGACAAATGAGTAGTTTGAAATTTGATATAGAGGCAATCAAGGAAAATATGTTCAATGGTCACAATTTCATTGAAAATGACAGACAATTACTTAATTCAGAGTTCTGTGTAACAGGCTACTCCAATCAAACTGCTTATTCTACAATGTGTTCATTGAATGAGATGGGCTAAGTGATTCACAAGTAGTAGAGTTCAGAAATTCCTACTTGCAAATGGAATCAATTTCAGATTCAGTATGTGGGGTAATATAAGTATTTAAAAAAGTACTCTATTCCTATAATAAGAACAGAAAATTCTGGAAATATGCAACTGGTTAGGCAGCATCTGTGGAGAAAAGATGGTAGGTTTAACAGTCTTTATATTAACTGCCCCATGATGGGGAGAGGACGAGGGTTGGGGGAGCAAAACTGTCAAATCACGAAAGGTGACATTAACCCCCACCCCACCCCCGCAGCTGTTGCCATTTTAATGGGAGCAGATATCAGGGCATCTGGGTATTCCTCTTTAGAGGGGCTAGTTTGATATTAGCATGTTTAAATGAGCTGCCTATCATGTGATTTTGACAATTTTAATTTAATGCCTGCTGCATAGGTTTGGGAAACTTGGCAGCAAAACCCGGGCAAGATTGATCAGCAGTTTATTGAAATGGTTAAAGGTCAGGATGCCAGATCTGATAAAGGTTAAGTTATGGCAGCTGCTTTTCAGTCTCTGATGGAAACCGGTTTGGTGAGAGTACTTGTGAGAGACTTATTTGTACAGTTGGAGGTGTTAATCATGATGCATCATGCCGTGGTTGCTTTTGATTGGTCTTCAGGTACGGAAGATAATCAGCACCGTCAGAAGCAAGGGCATGTTGTGGATGGAGCGGCAGTTGTCAACAGAGAAGGAGTTGAGGTTGCAGGCAATACTACCCTCTTAACAGAACCTCAGCTTTCTTGATCTCTTTGAAGAGCAACTGCTTCCAAAGACTGAGATTGTCACATAAGGTGGTCACAGGCATCTCCAGTGTCCAAGAAGGCCTGCTGAACGTGCAGTGGCTGAGAAAGCCACTACCATTCTCAATTTTTGATATCTTTCGTTTCTTCCTGGGTATTACCAGAGACATAGCAAGGGTCTTGTAGTTGGCTGCATATAATTGCAAAAGCCAATTGACTTAACTTTTTAAAAAATTAATTCTTTCCTGTGATGTGGACATCGCTGGCAAGGCCAGCATTTGATGTCCATCCCTAATTGCCCTTGTACAGAGGGCACTTAAGAATCAACCACATTATTGTGGACCTGGAGTCACATGTAGGCCAGACCAGGTAAGGATGCCAGATTTCCTCCCCTAAAGGACATTAGTGAACCAGATGGGTTTTTACAACAATCAATGATGGTTTCATGGTGAGATCACACCCGGAGTAGTGTGTGCAGTTGTGGTCTCCATATTTAAAGAACAATATACTTGCATTGGAGGTTGTGCAGTGAAGCTTCACTAGATTGGTTCCTGGGATGAGAGAGTTGTCCTATGATGAGGGGCTGAATAAATTGGGCCTATATTCCCTGGAGTTTAGAAGAATAAGAGGTGATCTCGTTGAAGCATATGAGATTCTGAAGGAGTTTGACAGGATAGACACTATTAAGTTGTTTCTTCTGGCTGGGCAATCTAGAAAAGGGGGGCACTGCCTCAGGATAAGGTGCCGATCATTTAGGACTGAGATGAGGAGAAATTTCTTCACTCAGAGGTTGTGAATCTTTGGAATTCTCTACCCCAGAGGGTTGTGGATGCTCTATCATTAAATATATTTGAGGCCAATATAGACAGACAGATTTTTGGCCCATCAGGGAATCGAGATGTGGGGAGCAGGTGGGAAAGTGGAGTTAAATCCGATGATCATATTTATCAGTGGGGCATGCTTAGGGGGGGTGTTGGTGATGGTATGGTCTACTCCTCTTATTTCCTAGGTTCTTGGGAGGCAGCACGTTAGGCACTGAATGTGGGAGTGCAGTGGACTACAGGGATAACTTGTGAGATGTACAACTTGTGTTTGTACTTTCATCTCCCTATTGCCTTTGTCCCTCTCATGAGACATCAGCACATCACTTTGAGAGCAGTTTGGAGCAGAGCAGGCACTCCTACCCAGTATCTCTCATCATATTGAAGGTGGGAAGAATGTTGGCATCTAGAGTTTGCAGAACCATCATTAAGAACTGCCACGATTCAAGTTCCACAGAGGAGGCCATTCTTTCACTGGAAAATATTCTTACATTTGTGGATTGATGTAGCAGAAATTGTTTGAGCTGGACTTATGCATCCTCTGTGATGTTATGAAAACTGTGCCAGGCAGGTTTGCCAGTACCTTGCAGATTTGCTGTTGATCCTTCTTTGCAATGATGGTCCCTCCACCGCCATCCCTCCTACTGGCTCAGCATCTCTATCCAGCTGAATAGAACTTGGAGAGGACTTTTCCCTCCAATGTAGACTCTCCACAGCAGGCTTTGCCAGCACACTCTGTTTATACTCACTTACGCTGTGACATCCCAACTAACTGTCCAACTGAATGCACCGAATGATTTTATCTGCACTGGTGCCTACTTCTCGTGCCCTGTGATAGTGCACCCTTAGAGGAGTGAACTCTGAGGAATCCTTGTCTGTAAATGGTAAAGGGCTGCTGTTCTTCAAATGATGGCATAGAAGAAAGAAGAGCTGGACATGCTTTAGTCATGGGAACGGAGAAATGTTGAAATGGATGTGGTTAAAATGATCATATTTAATTCAGTTCTGAATTCAAGTCAACTTGACAACCTTGTAGGAGAGGAGGGTTGGAGAGATTAATTCTGTTGACCTACAGCATTGAAGTATGAATCTCGCTATCTCTGATGTTCAGGGAGTCTGATATGGTGCAGGAACTTAATGGTGTAAGAAATTATGTGATTGGAGAATGATTGACAAGGGAGCGAGAGAGGACCAGAGGTGTAACCCCACAGATCTTTACTGCCCTCTGAAATGGTCTAGCATGCCACTCAGTTGTATCAAACCGCTACAAAGTCTCAAAAAAGGAGTGAAACCGGATGGTGCACCCAGCATTGACCTAGGCACCGGAAAAGACAATGGCAAACTCAGCCTTGTCGACCCTGCAAAGCCCTCCTTACTAACATTTGGGGGATAGCGCCAAAATTGGGATAGCTGTCTCACAGACTAGTCAAGCAACAGCCTGACATAGTCATCCTCACAGAATCATACAATGTCCCAGACACCACCATCACCAACCCTGGGTATGTCTCGTCCCACCGGCAGGACAGACCCAGCAGATGTGGCGGCACTGTGATATACACTCGGGAGGGAGTTGCCCTGGGAGTCCTCAACATTGACTCTGGATCCCATGAAAACTCATGCCATCAGGTCAAACATGGGCGGAAACCCCCTGCTGATCACCACGTACCGCCCTCCCTCAGCTGAGAATCAGTGCTCCCCCATGTTGAACACCACTTGGAGGAAGCACTGAGGGTGGCAAGGGTGCAGAATGTTCTCTTGGTGGGGGACTTCAATGTCTATCACTAAGAGTGACTTGGTAGCATCACTACTGACCGAGCTGGCCAAGTCCTAAAGGACGTAGCTGCTAGACTGGGTCTGCGGCAGGTGATGAGGGAACCAACAAGAGGGAAAAGCATACTTGACCTCATCCTCACCAACCTGCCCAGCACAGATGAACCTGTCCATGACAGTATCGGTAGGAGTGACCACCGCACAGCTGTTGTGGAGACAAAGTCCCACCTTCACATTGAGGATACTCTCCATCGTGTTGTGTGACACTACCACCACGGTAAATGGGATAGATTTCGAACAGATCTAGCAACTCAAGAATGGGCATCCATGAGGCACTGTGGGTCATCAGCAGCAGCAGCAGATTTGTACTCGAACACAATCTGTAACCTCATGGCCCGGCACATCCATCACTCTACCATTACCATCAAGCCAAGGGATCAACACTGGTTCAATAAATAGTGCAGGAGGGCATGCCAGGAGCAGCACCAAGCACACCTAAAATGAAGTGTCAACCTGGTGAAGCTATTACACAGGACTACTTTGTGCCAAAACAGCATAAGCAGCAAGTGATAGACAGAGCTAAGCGATCCCTCAATCAATGGATCAGATCTAAGCTCTGCAGTCCTGCCACATCCAGTTGTGAATGGTGGTGTTCAATTAAACAACTCACTGGAGGAGGAGGCTCCACAAATATCCCCATCCTCAATGATGGGGGAGCCCAGCACATCAGTGCAAAAGATAAGGCTGAAACATTTGCTACAATCTTCAGCAAAAAGTGCCGAGTGGATGATCCATCTCAGCCTCCTCCAGAGGTCCCCAGCATTACAGATGCCAGTCTTCAGTCAATTCGATTCACTCCACGTGATATCAAGAAACGGCTGAAGGCACTGGATAGTGCAAAAACTATGGGCCCTGACAATATTCCAGCAATAGTACTGAAGACTTGTGCTCCAGAACTTGCCGTGCCCCTAGCCAAACTGTTCCAGCACAGCTACAACACTGCCAGCTACCCAGCCATGTGGAAAATTACTCAGGTATGTCCTGTATGCAAAAAGCAGGACAAATCCAACCCGGCCAATTACCGCCCCATCAGCCTACTCTCCATCATCAGTAAAGTTATGGACAGGGTCATCAACAGTACTATCAAGCGAGACTTGCTTAGCAATAACTTGATCACTGACACCCAGGTTGGGTTCCACCCTGGCCACTCAGCTCCTGACCTCATTACAGCCTTATTTCAAACATGGACAAAAGAGCTGAACTCCCGAGGGGAAGTGAGAGTGGCTGCCCTTGACATCAAGGCCGCATTTGACCAAGTGTGGCATCAAGGAGACCTAGCAAAACTGGAGTCAATAGAACCAGGGGGATAACTGTCCACTGCTTGGAATCATACCCAGCACAAAGGAAAATGGTTGTTGCTTTTGGAGGTCAGTCATCTCAGCTCCAGGACATGTCTGCAGGAGTTCCTCAGCGTAGTGTCATGGGTCCATCCATCTTCAGCTGCTTCATCAATGACCTTCCTTCCATCATAAGGTCAGAAGTGGGGTTGTTCACTGATGGATGTTTGCTGATGATTGCACAATGTTCAGCATCATTCACGTCTCCTCAGATACTGAAGCAGTCCATGTCCAAATACAGCAAGACCTGGACAATATCCAGGCTTGGGCTGACAAGTGGCAAGTAACAAACAAGTGCCAGGCAATTACCATCTCCAACACAAGAGAATCTAACCATTGCCCCTTGACATTCAATGGCCTTGCCATCACTGAATTCCCTACTATCAACATCCTAGGGGTTACCATTGACCAGAAACTAAACTGGACTAGCCATATAAATACTGTGGCTGTAAGAGCAGGCCAGAGGTTAGGAATCCTGCGAGGAGTAACTCACTTCTTGACTCCCCAAAGCCTGTCTACCATCTACAAGGCACAAGTCAGGAGTGTGATGAAATACTCCCCACTCGCCTGGATGAATGCAGCTCCCACAACACTTGACGCTTGACACCATCCAGGACAAAGCAGCCCGCTTGATTGGCACCACATCCTCAAACATTCACTCCCTCCACCACTGACGCACAGTAGCAGCAGTGTTTACCATCTACAAGATGCACTGCAGGAATTCACCAAGGCTCCTTTGACAGCACCTTCCAAACCCACGCCTACTACCATCTAGAAGGACAAGGGCGGCAGATAAATGGGAACACCACCACCTGGAAGTTCCCCTCTAAGTCACTCACCATCCTGGCTTGGATATATATTGCCGTTCTTTCACTGTCGCTGGGTTGAAGTCTGGAACTTCCTTCCTAACAGTACTGTGGGTGAACTACACCACATGGAGTGCAGCGGTTCAAGAAGGCAGCTCACCAGCACCTTCTCAAGGGCATCTAGGGGTGGGCAATAAATGCTGGCCCAGGGAAGCCCATTTCCCATGAATGAATAATAAAAACAAAATCATGAAGTGCACAGATGCCGAGCAGAAGGTTATGGAAACACTCGTGTATGTTGTGCGCCCTTGTAGAACAGCGCTTAAAGTATCCAGGGCAATATTTAGGTCGTATCACCCTTTGTCAGAATGTGGTGAGTGGCAATGGCGTATGGAGGAAGATGAAACTGAGGACACAAAAAAGGATGCGGCAGAAACTTCATGGAGTACCATTGACTGGATGGCAGTGGTGGGTAAGGTTTTAAAACAATAATCATGAAAAAAATCAACAGCTTCTTAGAAATATAATTAAGGAAAGCCAACATGGATTTGTAAAGGGCAGATCATCAGACTAATCTAATCTAACTTTTTGATGAGGTAATAGAAAAGATTGATGAAGGGAAAACGTGGATGTTATCAATAGAGATTTTAAGAAAGCGTTTGACAAAGTACTACATAAACGGCTGATTCACAAAATTAAGGCTCATGGAATAGAAGGATCAATGTCAGCTTGGATAAAAAATTGGTTTCGGGACAGAAAACAGCATGTGATGGTAAATAGTTGGTTTTCAGACTGGAGGATAGTAGACAGTGGTGTTCCTCAAGGTTGAGTACTAGGACCAGTGCTTTTTTGAGAGGGATAGGTATAATATATATATATTGGGTAGGATATTCGAATACAGAATAACATTTCAAAATTTGCAGATGATACAAAACTTGGAGGTGTGGCAGACTGTAAGGATGAATCCAATCAACTGCAGCAGAATGGGCAGACAAGTGGCAAATGGAATTTAATACAGAGAAGCGTGAAGTGATGCACTTTGGCAGAAGGGATAGGGAGAGGCATTATAGACTAAATGGTTCAGTTCTAAAGAGTGAACAAGGACAGAGTTCATGTGCACAGATTTTTGGACAGATTTTGTTTGCCATTTTGGATGTCCTTTTCATTGGAAATAGTTAACTTGGGTTTCGATTGTGTCTAGATGTTTTGCATATTCTCAGTCAAGATATTAGATGTGCTTTTATATTGAAAAATAAATTGGTTTGCTTCATGCAAAGCTCAACATGAAAGTAGCAATGTTGTATTTCATGAATTTGTGCAGTGACCACTTGTAGCTTCTGTCTACACATTCTTTTTTGTTCATAACAGGAGATAACCCACCAATATGTCAGCACTTGTGCAAAAATCCATGATCATAATCATTGTGAATATTTCTGTTATAAATTTAAGCACTGATGTAAGCTGAATTTGGAAAAATTGACACTTTGGGTATTTTGCCAATATATTTAATGCACCGTATGAACTGTGTTCTATAAAAATTGTCAGAATGGAAAACCTGTTACCAATAATTGACTATCTCCACCATGTCAGGACTTCTTTGTTTATTCGTTCATGGCACATGAGCATTGCTGGCAAGGCCAGCATTTATTGTCAATTCCTAATTGCTCTTGACATGGCGATGTTGAGCCACCTCCTTGAACCGCTGCAGGTATTGTAAGTACACCCACAATATTGCTAGAGTGGGAGTTGCAGGATTTTGAACCAGCAACAATGAAGTAATAGTGATATATTTCCAAGTCAGGATGGTGTGTGACTTGGAGGAAACTTATAGGTGGTAGTAATTCCATGAATCTGCTGTCCTTGTTCTTTTTGGTAGTAGAGGTTGTGGGTTTGGAAAGTGCTGTCGAAAGAACCTTGATGAGTTGCTGCAGTGCATCTTGTAGATGGTATGCAATGCCAGTGCACTGATGGTGGTGGGTGTGAATGTTTTAAGATGGTGGATGGGGTGCTGATAAAGTGGCTGCTTTGTCTTGGATGAAGTCGTACTTCAAGTGTTGTTGGAGCTATACTCATCAAGCTTGTCGCTTTTAGATTGTGGAAAGGCTTTGGGAAGTCAAGTGGTGAGTTATTCGCTGCAGAATTCCCAACCTCTGACCTGCTCTTGTAGTCATAGTATTTATATTACTGGTCTAGTTAAGTTTCTGGTCAGTGGTAATCCCCAGGATATCAGTGGTAGGGGAATGCTGTTAAAACATCAAGGGAAAATGTTTGGATTCTCTCTTGTTAGAAACCTTCATTACCTGACACTTGTGTGGCTCCAATGTTACTTGCCATTTATCAGCCCAAGTCTGAAGATGGTTGGGCCTCAGACACTATCCTGAGGAGCTCCTGCAATGGTGTCTTGGGGCTGAGATGATTGGTCTCCAGCAATCACAAACAGCTTCCTTGTGATTTCAACCAGTGGAGTGTTTTCCTGCAGATTCCCATTCGCTTCAATTTTGTTAAAGCTCCTTGAATCCATACTTAGTCAAATGCTGCCTTGATGTCAAGGTCAGTCATCTCATTGAAATTCACCTTTGGAGTTCAGCTCTTTTTTTTCATATTTGGACCAAAACTTGAACTATGAGTTCTGGAGATAAGTGGCCCTGATAGAACCCTAGCTCAGTATTGGTGAGTGGGTTATTGCTGAGTAGATGCTGCTTGCTCACATTGTCGATAACAACCTTGTATCATTTTGCTGATGATTGAGTGTAGACTGACTGTCCGACATTGACATAACAAGAGTTTATAAAAAATAAATTGCAAGAAAACGATTAAACTTACTTATGAAAAGAAGTGACAAATAAGTTTATATTAAAAAAAAAGATGCTAAACAAAAAAAAACTAAGCAGGCCAAGGAAGGATGTGAAAAAAGGCTACGAGATAACACACAGGGAAACGGTAGTGGGTTTTATAAACACTAAAATGTAAAAAAAAAGGTGAGGTCAATTAGAGAAAGAAAAGGAAATTTTATGAGGACCAAAGATCAGCAGAGATACCAAATGAGTAAATTGTCTCATTTTTCACACAAGAATGTAAAATGGTGCAAAGAGAGGTTGAGCAATTGAATTAGGTAAGATAGCTCAGTCATGTGGAATGCGTGTCCTGTAATACGTGGGAAGTCATAGACGGTACCAGTGCCCTAGGTGACCACCTGTGCAGGAAGTGTCACCAGCTACAGAACCTTGAGCTCCAGCTGGAGTCACTGGGTGGAATCATCCCAGATTTGCACAAAGTGAGGTAGTGAGCGGGTGAAAAGCTGTTTTACTGGCCGGCCACAATGGCGGATGTTTGCGCCATACTTTCCCACTCACGGTACGCTCCACCTCATTAATAATGCATTCATGGGAAACACTCCAGATTGCTGGTGGGTGGACTCGGATTTGCCCGCCCTGCTGTGACCTCAGCACTTCTTCGCTCTGGGCGCCATATTTAAAGTGCACCAGTGCGCATGCCTACTTCATGTCCATGCTTTAGGTGATGGCAAAGAAAACGCCAGCCCCCCAATTTAGCGATGCCTCTTTGTGGTGCCTGCTGGACATAGTGGAAGGCCACCGCGATGCCCTCTACCCCGCTCTGGCCGCAGGAGTTACTAGTGTCACCAATCTGGCCTCTGAGGTGGTGGCAGCAGCAGTCAGCGTCACCGGAGCACATAGGAGGTCAGCCATCCAGTGCAGGCAGAGAATGAATGCTCTCATCCATTCCACCAGGGTAAGTCAACCACCTCATCACTTTGAACTCTCATACTTACAAACCCATCACATATCCACAGGGATCTCACGCCTCAAGGGACAACTTCACTAACTCTCTCACACATAACCTCGCATCTCCATCAGGCTCATATCCTCTGGAGCTCTGCTCACTCCACAAACATTCCACGCAGTGTCATGCATCCTGCCCACACTCTCTCTATCTGTTTTCATACAGGAGAAGCTAGCTCACAACAGCACCGAGAGATCCTAGACCGGGGGTGGAGTGGCCCACATCAGGCCCCTCACTCACTTTGAGGAGCATGCCATCACACTGACTGGTGAGGATGTGGACCGTGCCTGTGGTGACAGTGAGATCAGCGGCGAACATCCACGTGAGGATCCTGCACTGAATCATCCGTCTCTCAACGCATCTGTGAGTGCTCTCTCTCCTGCTTGTTACTTTGCTGCCATGCACTAATCATTTCTACTTTGGTTCACAGGGAGCTCTGCCAAGCGACTGACGCCCTCAGCTAGCCAGTCCCTCAGCTCCAACTAGGCCCTCACCTCCAGCTAAGAGGACACCTCCTGCATTGAAGAGCTAGAAATAAGCAGCCTGGAAGATCCATCACAGCGTTTACCCACACTCTCTACCAATGCAGAGCACACACCTCAGTGGGATGTAGATCTAAAGCAGATTCAGGTTCACAATCTGGTGGTCACTGCACGGACACATGTCCGCAGCCAGGTTCCCGAGCTCCCTGGCACTCTGAGGACTGCTGGGATAGAGGTATTTGTGAGGTCCAAGTCAGATGGCAAGCCTCTGGATTCGGCCTTCCAACTCATGTGAAGACTCAGCAGAAGGCGAGGTAACATCATGCAGAGCTGTTGGAAGCCCTCAACAGAGTGGCACTTGAGCTAGAGGAGTGTGTCTGCCTGCTCCTTGAAGTGGTGCCCACATGTGCGTGTATGGAGGTCTACATGGGAAGGATGGTGGTCACCATGGAGATCCTGGTCTAGAAGAACATGGAGGTGCATGCAGACCTGCACTCCATTGTGTTAGCTACTAGTGAGTTCCTGCAGTGGCAAAACGAGAGGGAAATGGGGCACCACAACGTCCGTCCAGGTGCTTCTTCCCCTCAAGGTGTTAGGCTGGTGCCCTCGGGCATCCGAAGGGAGGAGGAGCGGCAGCTGAACAACCCCTGAGTCCATTCAGGAATCTGAGACTGTCCTTTCCCTCTGATTCCCCTTTGCCTGTGACCCCCTGAACCTCGTCCTCTGTCACGGCAGCGGGAGCAGCTGGCCCACAGAAGGACAGCCAAAGCAAGTCAGGGCCCTCAAGGCCTCAGCTCTCCAGAGGACGTACACAGAGGTCATAAGAGGCAACAGGGCCAACCATTGCACAGGCTGTTTCCACCTCTGCTGCAGATGTCAGGGCAGCACCTAGAAGAAGTGGTAGGCCTAGAAACGTTAAGAAATTCTGATCACAATTGGTTGCACAGGTGAACACATTTTGTCACATTATAATCTGAAAATATATTCACTTTCACTGAATAATGTGTCATGTTGTCTTTAAGCTTCATTGACAGGCTTCATGAGTCCTATCACTGCATCCCCCCGCCCCCCCCCCCCGCCCCCACCCCCCCCACTAGCAGTTCAGCTGCACTCAGCTGGACCACAAGTGGTTCTGGAGGGAGAAGTGTGTGTGTGTGGCAGGGCCTTTTGGAGCCTCATGCACGCATGCGGAGCCTTCATCCATCACGCTTATCTTACAGTCTGAGCATTTTCAATGTTCCCTGTTGGGGTTCTCTTTCAGTTGTCCCTTTGAGCTGTCCTGCACCTCCACCCACCCACCCACTGATGGCACTCCCATGCAGCACCTGTGCCCGTCCAACACGAGGCTCCACTTACTTTCGAATTCAACAACGATGATCATAGAAGTTTTTGTTTAGCGTCCCCGTCCTTTTCCCCCCACCACCCCAGTCACACATGTCCTTTCCCCCATCTGTTGAACTCCCATCAGCTACCACCTTCCCACCATCACCTACTATCCCGAACCCTTTTCATTCCAGGATGTCCAGGCAAATATGTACGTTCCCCACCTTCCTGAGAATTCTACCTCCATTGGCATAGACCTCCCCAACTTCCTCCTACCCACCCCCAGGCTCTGCGTCTGCCTCTGAGTCCCCACCAACCACCCTCGCCATCCCTTCTACTGCTACCAATGCATCCTCACCTTTCCAACCATCCAGCTCCCTCTGCCCCCTGTCATGCTCACCATTCGCTCCACCACGCCCACCCTCAGTTTACTCCCCAGGAGGCAGTCATTGACTCCACAGACCTCTCCCTTGCACGTTCACCTGGACATTCTCCCTCCTCCACCCTTACTCCCTCCTCCCCCTGGACATTTTCCCTCATCTGAACTCCTTCCTCACCCCCGCCCATTCCTCACCAAACTGCGTCCCCCCCCCCTCGGAACTCCTTCCCCCCTCCTAGCTTTCTCACTTACACCTTCCTTTCCCTGTGGACATGAGCCCTCCATCATGGGCCAGCAGGAGCACCAACGTTGCAATTCCCCTCATTTCACCCAGGCACTTCAATATGAGAGTGAATAGTTAGACATCAGGCTCACATTGTCCTGACCCTTTGAAGGACGATGAACCCCCATCTTAGCAAGGACACATGCTGCCGAGGTGCTAACTGGAGGAGGGTTTCCCTGCATCAGATGTCAGAAGGTGCTGCCTCTTCAGCATCCCAGTCGCAATGGCACCCTGCAAGAGCCAGGAGCTGTTGCACGATCCTCAGTAATCTTGTAGCTGTATGCCTTCAATGTGACAAGGACCCTCAAGGACATACATCTCAAGCAATGGAATGCGCACTCTGTGTAACATTGATGGTGAATTAGATAATTAATACTTGGGACGTGGCCATGGATGACGTTCCACTGCTGTGAATTCATTTAGGATTGACTCAGTTGTCTGTGGTGCATTCTTCCAAATCATACTGACATCCGGCACTCCCAGTTAGGGATCCTGGGCTGCATTTATCCTCAGCTTGATATGGATGCGGATCACCTGAGCTTGACGACATCAAACACTTGTCTGTCAGACATTAAAGTGGCTCTTCTTTAACATTGACATTGTGCCCTCATGACCAGCCCTGGCCCTTGATAATTTCACAATGCGCACACACCATGAAGCCTTCAAGGGCACGTGTCATTGCTAATAAAGAGCACACTTCAGCTTCAGTACACGGTTCATCAAAAAAAGGGAGGCATAGACAAGAAGAGATGTGAAATGACTGTGATTCTATTTATATTTGTGTATAATACATACGTGTTGTGAACACCCATCCCACCGCTGTGCTCCTAAATCTTTTCAACATTCCTAACCCTACCGCTATGTCTTGGTGCTTCCCTAATATCCACAGCAGAGGTGGAGGCAGTTTGCTGACTGCTGTGGCCCATTACCTGAGATGACCTTGGGCATCCTCTGGAAGGCCAAGAGCTGAAGGGCCCCGGCCTGCTTTGGGTGTCCTCCTTTGGGGAAGGTGCACCCTTCTGGGCCTGTGGAGCTGGGGGTGATGGGGTCACAGGAATAGGCGATTTGGATCGGCTGGAGAGTCCCAGAGTTACCTGGCTGGATGGCCCCTAGGTGTGCGGCTCCACCCCATGAATGTCTGAGGGCCCCTGGTTGACTCCTTGAGGAGAATGGGCAGCTGGAGTGAGTGGCTACTGTTGGATGCCACCAAGGGCTATAGCGAATGGAGTGATGCTCCTGCAGCAGTGCAGGACTGATGTTCTGGACCAAGGTCTCCATGGCAGCTGCCAACCAGCCAGTGTTGACTTCTATACGTTGGCATGCTGGCACTATCACCTCAGACTGAAATTGGACGGACTGCTCTGCCGTCCGTTGCAATCTGAAGACTGCAGCTGACATCCCTTATTGGTATTCCCTTGACTGTTGCTGCAGCTGCAGAAACTGATTTGGGAGCGAGACCTGAGGCTTGTCATCTGACTTGGACTCAACAGAATTGTGGTCTCCAGGAGTCCTCCGAGTGCCGGCGACCTCGGATGCCCTTGCCTCCACTTGCTGCGGACCAGATTGTGCGCTGTGCTCACCAGATCGTGACACCGAGTCTGCTCTAGAACTATGTTCCAAGGAGGTGTATGTCTTTGCGCTGGTGGAGGGTGTGGGTGAGCGCTGTGATGGGCCCTCTATGGTGCTCTCCTCTGGTTCCTCATCCGAGGTGTCCTCGGGCTGAAGTTGAGGCTTGTGGATGCCATTGGGTGCTTTCCAGAGGTGCCGATGAGAGAAAGGAGAGCTAATCAGCGTATGTGACTCTAAAACAGGACACAGCACTCACAGTATAGTTGTCTGAAGGGATGAGCTGGTGCAGGATCTTCACTTTTGTGTGTGCTGCCAACCTCGTCCTCGATGCGGGCACAGTCGATATCCTCTCCGGCCAGCTCGATGGCTCGATTTTCGAACCCTGTGAGGATCTTGATGTCAGGCACTTCGCCCCCTGGTCTGGGACCTCTCCCTTTTGTTATGCGTAAGCTTGTCCTGCATAAAGATAGACTGACTGAGTGTGAGAATGACCCGTACCAGGGCAAATGATAATGGCGCCTGGCATATGTGGGTGGTGAGGGGAGCCATGGACGGGATGAGGATGCGATCTCCTGAGTAGATGAGCCCAGATGGAAATGTGAGAGTGAGAGAGAGAGTGGTGATGTCCCTTGAAGCTGGCAGTGAGAAATGCCAGTGAAGGTGTATTGGGCTTGTGAGCATGTGAGTTGAGAGTGATGAGATGGTTGACTCACCCTGGTGGAATGGATAAAATCATTCATCCTCTTCCTGCACTGGTTGGCTGACCTCTTCTAGACCGCGTTGGCACAGCCCACCGCTGCCACAAGCCGGATTGGTCACCTTGCTGGACCTCCCGTGGCCAGAGAGGCAGTAGAGGACATGGCAGCGGGCCTCGACTGCATACAGCAAGTGCTCCAGTGAGGCCTCACTGAACTTGTGGGTTGCTGTCGTCTTGGGTTTGGGGGCCATGTCTTTAGTGGAACACTCCTAGGCTGCTGACATTGAAAAGGCTGTACGCAGTTATACTTTAAATATAGTGCCCGGAGTGGTGAGCTGACAGCAGGCGGGCGAATCAGAGGCCACCCGCCAGCGACCCACCATGTTTCCCATGCCTGCATAGTTAATGAGGCGGGGAGTGGACGATACAGCACGAAAGCCTGCCATTACAGCCAGCAGGTAGAACAGTGTTTTTCAAGCCTGCTCCCGCACTTAGTTCAATAAGGAGAAAATCCCCCACAATGTTTCAGTACACATTAACTCAACTGCAACTTTTCCACTGCTGTAAATGCAGTCATGAAATCACAAAATCATAATTTACAAGTACAATATATGCATTGATGATTGAGTTTAAAACAATTCAGTTACACAGCAATGATAACAAGCCCTTTGATGACCAGTGTTTTCCCTCTCAAATGGCAGATGCTTACACTGACTTTAAAGACATTTAAACATTTTTCCAAATGTTGGCCTTCTGTGCAATGGCTGTAATCATCTAATGTAGGCCTAGCCCCTGCCAACTGTTGCTTTACGAATAGCATAAAAAAAATTATGAACAAGGTCAAGATTAGTTGAGTACCTGTCACCACTGCCTTGTGCACTGAACGGCTTGTTCTCTCCCTCTCGCTCTCTCCCTCTCTCTCTCGCTTTCTCTCTCAGAAGTGTACAGGAGCACCAGGCATACCTTTAAAAAAAAAAGGTGCCAAAAATGCTAAGCTACAACATAGGACTACACCTATACTAAACAGCAGAAGAAACATGCTATAGGTAGAGCTAAGTGATCCCACAACTAAAGGATCACATTAAAACTTGGCTGTCAAGGAAGCCTTGGAGATTTGCTGCAGTGCATCTTATACACGGCACACACTGTAGCCCAGTGTGCCGGTCATGGGGTGAGTGAATGTTTAAAGTAGTGGATATGGTGCCAATCAAGTGGACTGCTTTGTCCTGGATGATGTTGAACTTTTTGAATGTTATTGGAGCTGCACTCATCCTGTAAAGTGGAGAATATTCCATCACAGTCCTGGATTTATGCCTTGTACATAGTGGAGAGGCTTTGGGGAGTTGGGGATTTACTTGCCAGAAAATACCCATTTTCTGACCTGCTCTTGTAGCCACAGTATTTATGTGGCTGGTCCAGTTAAGCTTCTGGTTAATGGTAATTCCCAGAAAGTTGATGATGGGACATTCAGCGAAGGCAATCCTGTTGAATGTGAAGTGGGGATGATTAGACTCTGTCTTTGTTGGAGGTGGTGGTTGCCTGTATGTGGGCTGCACTTCTGATTGCGAACATTACCGCCTTGTCTTTTGCACTTGTGCTGGCTCCTGATGAGGATGCTCATGGAGCTTCCACCATCTGTCAATAGTTTAATTGTTCACTACCATGCATGACCGGATGTGGCAGGACTACAGAGCTTTGGTTAATCCCTTAGCTTGATGGTAATGATAGAGTAAAGGATATGCTGGGATCATGAGGTTACAGTAAGATAAAAGCAAAAAACTGCGGATGCTGGAAATCCAAAACAAAAACAAAAATACCTGGAAAAACTCAGCAGGTCTGGCAGCATCTGCGGAGAGGAACACAGTTAACCTCTCCGCAGCTGCTGCCAGACCTGCTGAGTTTTTCCAGGTATTTTTGTTTTTGTTATGATGTTACAGGTTATGCTGGTATATAATTCTGCTGCTGCTGATAGCCATGGATGCCTAGTTTTGAGCTGCTAAATCTGTTCTGAATCTACCCATTTTGCATGGTGGTAGTGTGACAACATGATGGGGTATGAAGACAGGATTTCATTTTACAAAGACTGTGCATTGGCCATTCCTACCAATCCTGTGATGGATACATGCATCTGTAATAGGTCGATTGGTGAGGATGAAGTTGGTTTTCCCTTATGTAGGTTCCCTCATCACCTGCCGCAGGTCCAGTCTGGCAGCCATGTTCTTTAAGACTCGGTTATCTTCATCAGCAGTGGTTCAGATAAGCTTGTTTTCATGATGGACATTCAGATCCACCCCTCCCTCAACCCCCCCCCCCCCCCCCCCCCCCCCCTCACCCCGTATACTCTGTGCCTTTGTTACTGTCAGTATTTCTTCCAAGTAGTGCTAAACATTTAGGAGTATTGATTCATCAGCTGAGGGAGGGTGGTAAGTGTTAGTCAGAAGGAGGTTTCCTTGCCCTTGTTTGACCTGATGCCATAAGACTTCATGAGTTCAGGAGTCAATGTTGGGGAATCCCAGGACCACGCTCTCCCAACTATGTCAACTCTAAACCACCTCTGATTGGCCTGTCCTGCTGATGGGATAGGACATACCGAGGGTTAGTGATGATGTGTATTTCTGTGAGTGCGGCTATATTGGACTGTTGCTTGGTTCTTCTGTGGGACAATTCTCATACTTTAGACAGAAGTCCCCAGAAGCTAGTGAGGAGGACTTTGCAGGGTTGCCTGGGGTGGGTGTGACTTTATTGTGTCCGGTGTCTAGGTCGCTTTCAGGTGGCCAGGTGATCTTACACTTTTCTGTGTAAGATCTGAAGAAGAGTCATATGGACTTGAAATGTTAACAGATGCTGCCAGACCTTCTGAGTTTTTCCAGCTTTTTCTGTTTTTATTTCAGATTACCAGAATATGCCATATTTTGCTTTTACTACATTTTTCTGTAGTGGTTTGATAAAAATGAAAGGCTTGCTAGGCCATTTCAGAGTGCAGTTAAGAGTCAAACACAGGTCAGGAGTGATGTGTAAGCCAGATCAAGTAAGATTTCCTTCTCTGAAGGACAGTAGTGCACCAGATGGATTTTTACAGTAATCTGATAGTTTCATGATCATTATTATTGATATTAACATTTTTAAATTTCCCAACCACCCCCCACCCCCACAATTTTTCAGCAGCTTTGGAGACTGACGGTCTATCTACTGTTAGCACACAGGGTTCTGCCATTGTCTCCAAGTGTAAACATCTTGCACCAAACCAGTAGAACAATCTGGGCCCCCTTTAATCAAACCGTCCAGGCTTGCTGTCAGGCAGACTTCAGAACAGGTCACGTGACCCCTTTATTTTACCTTGAATTAAAGGCACAGTCCTAAAACATAATCTTTTAAATCTTATAGTTGTAGCAACATAAATGGCATGGATTCAGATAAAAAATGCAAATAATACTGAAATGAAGATATGTAATAAGAGCACAAAGAACTGTGCAAGGACGAAAAAAATTCAAAATGGGGAAAAAAACATTAGGAGATAAAATTTAGTACAGATAATTGCAAGGTTTTATATACTTGATAAAAGAAAGAGCCACATTTATTGCTGTTAAACGATTTGGGAAAGCGGCTGAAGGAGATCAGCAAATGATGGTAGATTTCACATTTAGCATGTCAAGTCACTGCAGAAGACCAGGGAATATAACTAATGAAATGCCAAACTATATTGCCAAATGGCCTGGAGATAATAATAGGTAATCTTGGTGATAGATGAGGTGTGGGGTTTGAAGTTCAGCACAGAGTTTAACAGGTATAACAACTAATGTTGGGTTCGGTCTGAGTGAGGGTGATGGAGTCAAGATTTGGGTGTGGACTGTTTAGCAGGTCCTCAACAGCATGACTTCTGTCTTAATGATGAATTTGAGGACGTGCCTATGGTATAATGATGGGAAGTGGTCAGGCAGCACAATTGTGGTGTTGGAAAGGTAGGGTTAGCTATCCTTCTGACCACATTCCTGTACTGATGTTGCTGAGGGTCACCATATAGAGAATGGATAGATGGTGTTACAGCATGGAATCTTGTGGTAGTCCTAGAGGGGAACTTGCAGAATGCGAAGCAAAGTCATTGCAGGGTTTGTGCTGTGAGATGTGGGACAGTTTGGAGTGAAAACAAATGTGGACAACGGTATAGAGCGGTGCCTCCAAAATATTTTTCAGTGTGATCCCAAGTTAACATGTAAAAATTAACGTGACATCAGATGCCAGCAAAATAAAAACAGGAATAAAGCCGTGTAGTAACATTCAGTGTATAATTATGTTATGATTCTAGACCAGACCTCCAAGTTTTTGGTTGGACCTGGTTAGGGACAATAACATTTTGTTTAAACTAGAGAAAGTTTGAGAGTCAAGACATTTGCTCAGAGAATAAAGCCATAAGATTCCATGGATTTTGAACGAGCAAAAATGAACTTTACAATGCAAGGTCAGAAAGATAAAACAATTTACAATATCTATCTTATACTCTAACTTTAATATGAGGTACTCATGAATTAACAGGCAAACTGTGGTCAAAGACACCACATTGCACAATAAATGACAAATGCAACCAAGACAGATTCGAGGTATTTATCAACAACCCAACCAGACATCAGTGACATTGTAAGTCAACCAATCTCATTGAAATTCTTTCTTTCTCGCAAGGAATTCCAATCTTCAGCTTCAAAGATCGCACCTTGGGATTCTTTTTAAAAGTCGCTCTATACTCGGATGGAGTCAACGCCAGCCCACCTTGCAGGGTTTCAACCTCGTCTCCTATGATTCTGTTACCCTGGATTCCCGAGTATGCACTCAAAGCACAACTCACAAGCACAACTTCAGCTCTTCAGCCGCACTGAGCGGAATACTACTGTTCCAAAGGGCTACTTTTGCCCCAACAACCCGCAGCCCAGACTCACCAACCTTCTGCTGCCTTCTTAGATCTTCAGGGCTTCTCTCAAGCCCTCTCTGATTGATAGGGCTTTTCCTGAGTCTTCACCACTTAAAGTCTGCCAATCTCAGCCCTTTTTCTGCTTGGAGCCTCTCTTACTGCTCCTCTTTCTTCTCTCCCTCTCCCCTGTCTGGGACTCCTTTTTTTGGGACCTCTCCCTGTCCTCTCTCCCTTTGGGACCTTACCCTGTCCCCTCTCCCTGTACTCTGCTTGGAACCCTTTTCCGCAATGGCGCTCTGGTCCCATCACATGACCCATTTATTGCGGCCACTCCCAGTCCACGCAAGCACGAAAATGTCGAGGTCTGTTGGGACTTGGAGTTCCCGACCTCTGCTTTCGACGAGAAGGTCAGTTTGCTTTTATACCAATTATTAAAGTTCCTGTGTTATATATCAGTTCATAATATGTATTGATATATAATACATCATATAAATATGAACACCTGTGTTTTTAAATTACATTGTAAAAATGTTATTATTTTATGTTCTCATGGAGGTTTTAGCTAAGCTCTCTATATTCCCCGAAGACTGATGCCCCTCTCCCCTCGATCCTCACACACACACATTGTATTCACCCCTCACCCCCCACCACACACACACATCTTTTCAACACCCCTCTATCCAACCCCCTTACCCCTCCTCCACTAACTCACTCAGCAGCCCCTCTTCCCAACCCCCCTCCACCACTCACTCAGCCCTTTTTCTTTCTCTCTCTCACTCACTCTCTCCTCACTCTCACTCACTCTCGTGTGTGCGCGCGCGCACACACACACACCCAGCCCCTCTTCCTAAACCCACATACACACACACACACACACAGACCCAGCCCCTCCCCCACTAACTCACTCAGCTGCCCCTCTTCCCAACACCCCCTCCATCCACTCATTCAGCCCTTTTTCTAATCTTCCTTGACCCCACTGACACACATTCACCAGCCTGTCTCCCCTTCATCACTTTGGGTCCAGTTGCTGATGCCTGGAATGCAGAGTCGCTAGCACGGGGTGAGGAGCCTGTACAACAAGCATACAGGGGCAGAAATGTACACCTTCCTGGCTCAGCCGCATGACCGTTCGGTTTTTCCCACATTCTGGACACAGTCAGTCTCTGCCTGCCTCCAGCTGCACCAAGTTAGTGCACAAACATCCCAGCCCACTTAAACTTGGTACTAAAAGTGTTTTTTGAAGTTAATGAGCACTTTGGGCTCACCGTCCACCCCATGCTGTTTGGCAGAATTACTTCAGTGTGTCCCAGACAGTCCTTTCAGTGTTTCTGGACTGGGTTGCCTCCTCTCCACAGGAGGAGGAGGAGCTTGTGACCCTAATGTGACCTCTGTGACCCCACTAGGGGTTGCGACCCACAACTTGGGAGCCTCTGGTATAGAGTTAGGAACCATGAGGAAAAGACAGTGGAGGAATATGTTCACCATCTCAGACACTGCAAAGAGGTTGAAAAGAACAGACAGTTGCCCATTTTTTTAGTAACTGGCTAGGGTGGTTTCTGTGCTGTAGGCAGGGTAGAAGTGAAATTGAAAGGATAGGAACATCAGCATGGAACAGGATAGATATGACAAACCTGAGGCCTCTAGAGAGGAAATGAAGATTAAAGATGGGGTAGTAATTAGAGAGGAATGCAAGATTGAGAATTAGAGCATAAAATCTCTGGGAATCATTCAAAAATATTTCTGTCGATAAATGAGCTAAATGGCTACTGTCATCTATGCTTTTTTTTAAAGTGCAATGACTGTTGTGTCAGGAAATGTGGCAGCCATTGTGTGCACAGTCAGATCCAACAAGCAAAACTGTTGAATGATCGTGGTGGTTAGTCAAGAAATATTGTCCAGGCCACCCTTCCTTTCTTTTCTTTGAATATTGTAATGTAATCTTTAACTTCCATGTAAATTAGCTTGGACAGAACCATGCTGTTTGAAACAGACAGATGGGGTCTTAGTTCATTGTGATACAAGGATGACATTCCAATAGTCCAGAATTAGAGTGTTAGCCTAGATTCTCAAATCCACAACCTACTGACTCAGGTGAAAGTGCTGCCAAGTTGGCACATGGTGAAAATGACTAATGGCATGTTTAGCAGGAAATGAGTTAAAATAATGTGCCAATATTTTTTGTAAAAGTATGGCAATCTGCAGAGTACTAATTAGAGTGTTAATAAGACAGGTTCTCTGGCTTTGAGCCCAAATGCTTGTAATTATAGTAAGGTACAGTGCTAAGTGTTATCTGACCTAAGGATAGATTCAGAAAGTGATTTCTGGTATAGTGGAGATCTGTAAGTTGCATGATTGTGCAAAGCTATTTTGCTGAGTGTTTAAGCATATGATTCTGTTGAGCCCATTTTTGCATGCTGTACTGCTTCATTTATGACTTATTTAGTATTTATATTTATAAGTACATGTTTATTTAATATATAAACGGAAAGAACCATTCATCCCATCGTGCCAGTGCCAGAGTCATAGGGCGGAATTTTCCCAGAATTGTATTAAGTGCTGTGGCGGGCAGGTAAAATGGAGTCCTCCTTGCTGACGAAAATGGCGGGTTTTCACGCCATATCGTCCCGAGCCTGCGTCATTATTTATTCACTTCCGTGAAACATGCCATTTCCATGGCGGGCAGGCTCTCATTTGCCCGCTCGCCATCACCCCGCTGTTGCATCACGCCAGCCTATCTTTAAAAGGCAGCCGCCAGCAAAACGCTCATCGCCACCAGCTCACCACCGCTGCCCAGGAGACATGGCCAGCAAAGGAAAGAAGACTGCAGCCTCCTGCTCAATGATGGGTCCCTGCTGGATGCCATGGAGGCCCACCTGGATCTGCTCTGCCCCCGCTTTGGCCGCAGGATGGGCAGCAATGTCACCAACCCGGCTTGGGACGTGGTGACAGCGGTGGTCAGCGCAAGCACCCTGCAGAGGAGGACAGCTACCCAGTGCCGCAAAAGGATGAATGATCTCCGTTCTGCCAGAGTAAGTCACTCTTTTCATCACTCCCAACTCTCACACTCACAAACCCATCACACAACCACAGGGCCCTCACTCACTGCCAGTGCAAGGGACATCACCATTCACTGTTTCACACACACTGTCATTGTCATCATCCCATCCATGGGACCACTCACCACCCATACAGGCCAGGTATACTTATCATCTGGTCCGGCAGGCGTCCTGATACACTCTCCCCATCTCTATCCATGCAGGATAAACTGGCACACAACAGGAGAGAAAGGTCGCAGACAGGTGGAGGGATGCCGGAGATCAAAGTTCTGACTGAACTTGAAAACAGAGCCATCCAGGACCGGTCCTGTGCTGACGGTGAAGTCAGTGTTGCTCTATCCAGCACCGCAACATCCATCAGACAACCATGCCGTGAATGATGTGTCCTCTTTCACAGGCCACTGCCATGCATTAATTATCTCCCCTTGCTTTTGCAGGCACACCTGCGAAACAGCCGACAGCGTCCATGACCCAGGGCTTCCAATCAAGCCCTGAAGAAACCTCTGAAGAGGAATCTGGAGGCACCCTCCTTAAAGTCCTGTCACAGCGCTAGCGCTCACCCTCACCCTCCACCAGCTCAGAGAGACACACCTCAGTGGGACCTAGCTTTAGAATAGCCTTGGGATCACAATCTGGTGAGCACATCGCACTTCCTGATCCACAGCAGGTGGAGGCGGGGCCTTCCCAGGTCCCCGGCACTCGGAGGACTGCTGGAGGCCAGAACTTTGCTGAGTCCAAGAAAGATGACAACCTCTGGACTCAGTCATGTCACAGTTGCTGGAGATGCAAAGGCAAGGTAGGGAACATCAGGAAGGGATGTCTGCTGCACTCCTCAGATTGCAAGGCACAATGGAGGAGTCTGTCTGTCTTCAGGCTGAGGTGATAGCGCCGGCATTGCAACGCACTGAGATCAACACTGGCAGGATGGCGGCTGCCATGGAGACCTTGGTCCAGGACGTCGCTGCTGCACGGGCTTAACTCCATCGCTAATGGCATAGTTGGCCTCCAACACTGTGTACGGGAGATGGGATGCTGGGCAGCTCGATCGCATTCCAGCTACCCCTACTGCTCATGGAATCAGCCAGGGGCCCTCAGGCATCCGTAGGGAAGAGGATCAGCAGGGACCATTCTCCCAGGTGTCTCTGAGAGTGACCAGCCCATCCGAATACCCTCTTCCTGTGACCTCTGCAGCTCCAGCTTCACAGACCAAGGAGGGTGCCACTGCCACACAGCAGGACCCCGGGGCCCACCAAGTCTCGGCCCTCCAGAGAACACCCGCCAAAGTCATCACAGACAGGCCGCCACAGTCAGCAGGCTGCCTCCACCTCTGATGTGGATGTCCGGGGAGCACCAAGACGTAGCGGTAGGGTTAGGAAAGTTAAGTAAGAGTGGTTGCACAGCCTGGGCACAGGTGTTGATCACCTGTACATACTGTTCACTATTGTCAATAAACTCCTAAGAATGTCTCCCTGCCTGTGGCTCTTTGTTCTGATATGAAACCTCTCTGCGCAAGTGCACAAGATAAAAGGCAGGTGTCTCAGTCCAGGGCCTCTTCCCTGTGCTCTGTGCAGCCTTCAGACCACAGTGATGGATCAAGCCGCACACTCCCTGGAAATATTACTGATGCCTACACCTCGTGGGTTCTGGTCATTGCTGCCAGAATGTAGTGGGCAGGTGCCATAGAGTTCTCTCATTCCCTCGGTGTGCTCTCAGTGCCTTTAAAGTGGGGCTGGCCCCCATCACACCAGCATCTGTGACCAGTGATGCTGTGCGCCAGTTCCTGAAGGGCTGAGGTGCTGAACACGGACACAGCATCAGATGCATCTAAAGTTTCATGGCTGCATCTCTGAGATGGCTCTGATCATGGAGTGCAAGCTTGCTGCCCTCGGCCACACATGAGTCAGACATTCTCAGAGGCTATGTGAAGAGCTATGGAGTGTCCTCACTGCATGTTGTTATCATCCTCCTGCGATCGAGCGACTATTAGGGCCTCCACTGCATCTCCATGACAGGAGCATTCTCTGAGGGTATTGGCGCTGCGATGTGCCAGACTGGAGTCAAACGTTCACAACTGCGATGTGAGGATCTATGGGGACACCTCACTGCATATCATCATCATCCTCCACAAATCTGGCAGCTATGAGGACCTCCCAAGTGCACCTGCCTCATATAGCCAGTGTGAGAGCCTCATTCCTGTCATCATCACTAGCGAGGACCCCCTCACCCTCATCCACATTGGCATCTGCCTCATCCGAGGAGACCTCCAGCTCCTCCATCTCCTCCTCAGTTTTCCCGTTGGAGTGCCAGGTTGTAAAGGGCACAGCAGATGACGATGATAAGACCATAAGATGTATGAGCAGAAGTAGGCCATTTGGCCCTTCGAGTCTGCTCCTGCAATCGATGAAATCATGGCTGATTTTATAATCTTCAAATCCACTTTCCTGCCTTTTCTCCATAGCCCTTGATTCCCTTACTGATTAAAAATCTGTCTATCTCAGCCTTGAGTATACTTAACGGTCCAGCCTCTGTAGCCCTCTGCAGTAAAGAATGCCACAGATTGACTACCCTCTGAGGGAAGAAATTGCCCCTCATCCCGGTTTTAAATGTGCGCCCCCTTAGTCTGAGATTATGCCCTCTGGTCCTAGAATCTCCCACAAGGGGAAAGAAACAACCTCTCAGCATCTACCCTGTCAAGCTCCCTAAGAATCTTAAATGTTTCAATAAGGTCACTTCTCATTCTTCTAAATTCCAATGAGTGCAGACCTAACTTACTCAACCTCTCCTCATAAGAAAATCCCTCCATCCCTGGGATCAACCTAGTGAACCTTCTCTGGACTGCCTCCAATGCCGGTATATCTTTCCTTAGATAAGGGGACCAAAACTGTTCAAAGTACTCTAGATGTAGTCTAATTAGTGCCTTGTATGGTTTTAGCAAGGCTTCTCTTTTTTTATACTCCATTCCCTTTTGAAATAAAGGCCAACATTCCATTTGCCTTAGCTATTACCTGCTGAACTTGTATGTTAGCTTATTGTGATTCATGCACGAGAACCCCCAAATCCCTCTATGTTGCAGCTTTCTTCAGTCTTTCTCCATTTAAATAATATTCAGCTCCTCTATTCTTCCTGCCAAAGTGCATCACCTCACATTTTCCCACATTATATTCCATCTGCCACATTTTTGCCCATTCACTTAACCTCTCTATACCCCTCTGTCGACTCTTTGTATCACCCTCGCCTCTTGCCTTCACACCTACCTTTTGCTTAACACCCTCTGTGGACTGTATTACAGGGTGCCATCAGACCAGTCCAGGCACTGGAACCGCATCTTAAGCATCCTGATGGTTTGCTCCACCAAGTTGCAAGCTGCTGCATGAGCCTCATTACAGCGTTGCTCTGCTGCAGTCTAAGGCCGCTACACAGGCGACATCAGCCACGGCTTCTGCGGGTAGCCCTTGTCCCCAAGGGCCAACCCTGCAGCCTTTGTGGAAGATTGCAGGGATCTGTGAGTGACTCAGGATGTAGGCGTCATGCACACTCCCTAGAAACTGTGCGCTAACTTGCAGGATGCGTTTCTTGTGTTGCATACCAGCTGTATGTTCAGTGGATCCTTGCGGTCGGTGAAGTGTAATGTAGTGACGGAGACCTGAGCGCCACATGAGTGCAGTCAATCGCACTTTGCACCTGTAGGAATCCTGAGATCAGGCCGAATCCAATGGCCCTTAGCATCCTGGCTGTCCTGGACACGGATGAAATGCACAAAGTTGTGTGCCATGACCTCATGGATGCATTTGTGGGGGGTGGATTGTGAAATCCCACAGAAGTCACCTGTGGATCCCTGAACGGAGCCACTGGCATAGAAATTGAGCGCCGTATGGAGCGCTTGGTGGCCCTTTTGTGCCGCCGCATTGCTTGCATGGTCGGGCAGGCTAGGAGCCTGACCCCAATCATATCACTGTGGCTGCGCCTGATCTGTGTCAGTTGCAGAGACATGGTCAGTTTATGCAGGTATCCCTAATGCGTGGCCACTTCCTTCGCTTACCCTGACCCCCACCTCGATTGCCCAGGATGCAGCGCCAGGGCAGCACTTGACCCCCTCCCTACCCACTGACAATGGTCGCCTCTGAGGCTGGCCAGCACTTGCCCATGGACACCTCCACCCCTTAGCAGTTGCCTCCAAGGCTGGCCAGCACTTGCCCCTGGACAACCCCCACCCTCAGCTGTCTCCTCTGAGGCTGGCCAGCACTTGCCCCCAGACACCCCCCCCACCCTGCCGCTCAGCAGTCACCTCCGGTGTCAGGCATCAGTTGCCCACAGCACCCCCGAGGCTTGTAAACAACAGGCGAGCTATGGTAACATTACTACTCACTCACCTCAGTTCTCCTAAAGCGAAGGCTGCCAAGTGCACGTCGCCTGCATGCTGTTGTGAAACAAGTTGGTCTGCTTTCCCACCGACGTGGATGGATAATGCAGCGGGGTTCCAAGAGCATGGCAGGATGGACTTTTAATGATAAGCTGATGTATTACAATTAGCTCCCCGCCGACCGCTTGCGGGAAACATGGCTTGCCGTTGGCGGGCTGAGCGGATGATCGAGACCTGCCTTCACACCATCGTGAAGTAGGTCATGCCATATTTTCTGCACACGCCACCTATCACGCCCGTAACCAGTGAGCTCAGAAAATTTTGCCCATAGAGCTATTATGGCACAGAAGGGTGCCATTTACTCCATTGAGTCCATGCCAGCGCTCAGTAGAGTCAGTCAATCCCATTCCACTGTTGTATCCCCTTCACCTTCAAGTTTATTTCCCTCAAGTATCTATCCGACTTCCTTTTGAAATTATTATTCGTCTCTGCTCCCATCATCCTCATGCGTAGTGAGTTCCAGGTCACTACCACTCAATGTGTAAAAAAAATTATAAGAGAAGATGCAGATGTACACTATTAAAAATAGTGCACATGCCAGTGAAATTGAGTAAGGGTTAAAAAATTCAGAAGTGTCAGCCAGTCTGGTAATTCTAGTAGCAGAACTTCAGTTTAAATTCTGGTCAGTGGATATCACTTGAATCTAGCTTTGACTACTTAAGTGGCCTCATTAAAACCTTGAAATGTAAAACTTCATCTGTCAAATACTGGACTATTATTGTCTTAAATTGCTTTTTGAAGCACCTGTGATAACCAGTGAGTAAGCTGGCTATGCAAGTTTTTGCTTGTATCCACACTGGGGAAGCATGAGAGTGGCTCAGGAATGCGATTTCTGTTGACATTCCCTTCATTTCCTTGGGAAGCTATCTGCCTTCTACTTTACACATTTTCCTTTTCCTCATAGAATTGTAGCTGAGATCAGAATTTGAGCATAGCAAAGAATTTGTCCCTTGTACCATCACGCTGTACATCAACTGTGCTTATATTCACTTGAAGTCTTTATAGTTAAATTAGGTGCATAAAATTGCAGATAATGTTTTTCAACTTCAGTTTAATTTTCCTTTAAGGTTTTCGGGGTTAGCCTGATATATTTGATACAAAATCAAATGTTGTATTGTTGTTCATGTAGGAGATACATTAAATATAATCGTCATAGTGATGGGATGCTAAAGCTTTTATCTCTCGCCATTACAGTTGCAAGGCTCATATAATTGTTTGAACATTCTCACTGATGAGATTTTATTGTTTTTTCTCTGGAGGGAGATCAAGATAAGTATTATTGACAAATAGAGAAAAATGCAAGAACAACAGGGCCATTATAATGGGTCACTTTAATTATCCAAAAAATGACTGGGGTAAAAGTATCATAGGTGACAAAAAGAGAAAGGAATTTCTATGTAGTGTCTAGGTCAGCATGCCTTTTGTCTAACAAGGGAGGAGGAAGTGCTTCATCTAGTTGTAGGAAATTGAGTGGGGCAACTAGGTAGCTTGATGTATTTAGGAAACATCAACCATTATATATTTAGATTTGCCATAAAACTTGAGGGAAAAAAGAGGAAACAATCAAAGAGGAAACAATCAAAGATGAGGAAAATGTCAATTTCAACGAGATAAGAAAAGAACTAGCCAAAGAAAGTTGCAAAGTAAAATTGGCAATCAAGTCAGGGACAAACGAGAAACATTCAAATAGGAGATAATTAGGGTTGAGGTATATTCCCCCAAGAAGGAACATTGGTGAGGCTGGAGTTATTTTGCATGAGTAGACAACTTTATACATGGGAAGTCTTGTGGCGCAGTAGATAAGAGTCACTGCCTCTGAGCCAGAAGCTCTGGATTTGTGTCCCACTCCAGGACTTGATGACCATGGAATATGCATTCATAATGTGGCCAAACAAGTTGATTATCAAGCTGTAAATCCTTCCAATACACCTATGGCAGGTGGTAAGAGTGGGAGTGGCACCCCTCAAGCTGTAGCATCTGCTGACAGGCTAGTGACCTGTTCCAGGAAAGCCAGCTATGGAAACAGATGTAACCACATGCATCTCTGCCTCATACACCAATAGGCATGGGAAAAGAAAAATAAGACAATTTTAAATTATGATCAGAAGCAAATGATGAAACTAGAACTAAGATTAGCACACTAATTAAGCGATTGTATTAATTTGTAGTAAGTGTTCTAGAATCTTCACAACTAATTTCTCAAGAAAAAAATCTTTTTTGTTTTAAATTCAGCTTAAATTGAAAACTTTTGGGAGCCCCTTGTAAGTAAGTCTAGTAGTTTGACCAGTATGTGTTATACATTTGTTATAATTTTAAGCATTTTCCTACTGAACTTCATATCATTGGGGCTACTCAGCACCGTACAGGGAGGAGAGATATATTGTTGTAGTACTAGATTTTTGCCAATAGAGGTCATAAGTCATCATCTAGGTACAAAACGTAGATGCTGCAAAACTTATTTAGAAATATTGGAAATGCTGGAAACAATCAACAGGTCAGACAGCATCTGTGGAGGAAGAACAGGTAAGCTGGTGTTAAAGGCATTGAACCTACATCATAGATCACAGCTGAAACATTTTTTCTGTTCTCTCACAGATTCTGCTTGACTTGCCAAATATTTTAACATTTTCTAATCTTGTTTCAGATTTGCAGCATTTCAAATTTTTGTTTTCTGTTTATACTGTCACTTGCAACATCTTTATATTGGATTGAAGCCATATTGATACATAAACAGAACAGATTGTGAGTAATGCTAAAGATAACATTTTGGCATCGAATTTAATGATGTATATATTTCCCCATTAATTTAAAAAATGCAATGAATCTTGATTTGGAAAACTCATCCATAGAAAAGTTTTCTCCCATATGAAATGGCACACTTGTAGTGTATGCCAGAAATGTGAGCTGGAAAATTGAAGATAAGTAATTGCATTATGCCTATTCCTGTTTTCAATGCTAGAATGCTCTAATTCACTGCCTTGTTGTCTTTGGTTTCTGAAATAGTCCGATAGAAACTGCTATTTGTCCACCATAGCTGCACAGAGAACCTTGGGACATATTTTGCTGTTATATAGCCTCTTCCTATGAATGCCTTGAATCCAAGGCTGTAATCTAACTAAACAGTTTAAGTTGCGTCATAAATGGCAAGTGAAGCTTAAATGAGTTAGTGTTATCACCTAATATTAGGTTATAGTTTTTAAGTTCATTTCTAGTTACCATTGGCTCTGTTTCTGTAAATTATAGATAATGGAATATTAGCCATTTTTTCTTTGCTCTTGCATGGGATGTGGGTGCTGTTGGCAAGGCCAGTATTTGTTGCCCATCCTTAATTGCCCTTGAACTGTGTGGCTTGCTAGGCCATTTCAGAGTGCAATTTAAGAGTCAATCACATTGCTGTGGGTCTGGAGTCACAAGTACGTCAGACCGGCTAAGGATGGCAGACTTCCTTCTCTAAAACCTATTTCCCATTCTTTCATAATGTAAACAGATTTCCAATGATACACGCATTGCTGGGCAAATATTGGAATACTCAAAACTTTCATATTCTGAGGAAAGAATATAGACTACATGGCAATAAATTATCTACCAATACCATTTGAAATAAAGCCTATTTTCTTGAGAAACTTTCTGTGTACTATACCAAATCATAGTGTTGTACACAACTTCTGCAGATCTGTTAAATATTATGGGAACCTACTTATAAAATATGTATGCATTGTACACGAGATTGCATTGTACTTTGGCAAATTGGTTGCTGTGTTTTCTATGTTGCAACAGTGACTTCAAAAGTACTTCATTGGTTGTAAAGCACTTTGGACAACTTGAGGTTGTGAAAGGTGCTATATAATTGTAATTTTCCTTTTCTTTTAAGATTTGAGCACATCAAAAAGCCAAAGTCAGTATAAATTGATACTCATCAAACTTAATTATTAAGAGTTTTTGTATGTCTCAGTTAGTCCAGAAATTGTATCAGACATTGCCTGTTCTTTAGATGCTGCATGGACATCTAACACCCCAAAATGGTGGGTAGGAAGCATGCACACATTTCTACCTGGAAGTACATCAACAGCCATGTAGAATAAGAACAAATGAGGCATCCTTTACCCACACCTGAAGACAATGTTGGACCTTTTGTATTGTAAGATTTAAGGTTTTGAGGTATAAAACTCTTCTAATTAAAATCTCTAAGTTCCTAATTCTTAATTTCCTCAGTTGTGCCTGACCTAACAAGGTATGAACAACTAGTAATTTTGAATCAAGTAGAATTTATTAAGCAAGATTTTACATATACTTAACAAAAAACAGTGAAGGCAACTTGGAAGTCTCTCAATCCTAGAATTCCTTGAGCGTTGCCAGCACCGTCAATGTCTTTCTCTTCTTCTGTCTCTGAAGTGATGTTGAACTGTGTCTTAGAAGAATCATATCATCTAAGCCATGGTAAAACTGAGCCAACAAAGACTCCAATTTTCTAACTTTTATCTCCACTTCTCATTATTCTGGAATCCCTTATTTGGAAATAGTCCAAATTCACCTCTTTCATTGTCTTAGGGTGCGGGTCATCTGGTGTCACCCTACCTCTGTAACTAGAGTCATATAAACTGAAGACAAATGTCCATCCCTTGTATCCTGGACCCCCAGAGTTTACAGTCCATTTTGAACAAAGGACACATTTCCTTTAGATACAGAGCAGTTACAAACAATATCACATCCTCTTCAACGTATTTTAACCCAAGTCCCATAGATACTAAAGCCATTAAGAACAAATGTCAATAACACTTCCAACCACAATGTCAAAACAGAAAGACAAGTTTTCCTCTAATACGGATGTTCTGTCCTATCAAAATGGTTAATTAATGCATGGGTTATGTTTAAAGATAGTGTCATCCTAAATAAGCTACCTTTCAGCCATTTCTTCAAAGCTGATAAAAAAAGACTCTTAATTGCCCACAATACAATTAAGACATACAACTGCTCGAACCAGACTCTCAGGCAACTTAGTCATACATCTATTAAGTGTAGTTTCTCAAACAACAACTTCCATCCTGTAAAGTGTCCCCAACTAGCAGAAACTCAAACTGAACTATTTAAAAAGTAGTTAAAAATAAAATCCATAGATGTTACTTCAGACCAACAATGAATCCTAAAACTTAGTAGTATTATCAAAATCCTACAGTATATGCAAGTAAACGGTCTAACACCTGCTTGAGATCCCCTCTCCAGGATTGGTTTGCCCTGAAGCAAAAATTTCACCTGCTTCCATCCTCAACATACCCAGTCCTCCAATTGCTCTTGCCCAGCCTGACTGACTCCAGGCTCCCCTAACCCAATCGGCACCCTGCACTGCTGCATTCCCGACTTAATCTTAGCACCCACCCGGAGCAACTCTAGGCCTCTTGATGGTTGATCCATCTCTTGATGCACTTAACCTGAGAACTAGCAGTAGCTTGTGAGCTAGCAGTAGCCCAGATTTTCTTCAATTTTCATTTAGGGCTGTTGGAATGGTTGAATTGGACCTGTGACAAACTTTGACCACAAGCAGTACAGTAAGGAAAATTTGTAATTTCTGTAAAAGGTCTGTGGAATCTGTATTTGATTTTAAGAATGTTTGAAATGAACTTTGAAGAGTTTGTAAAAGGAATCAATTGTATTTTTCTTGGACAGGAAGACTTGGTGACTCTCTACCTGGAAATGGTACCAATAGGAAGGAAGTAAGACAGATGCCATGTAGCCAGACAAGAAGGAGACTACAGACACAAAAGAGAGGTACAAGCAGAGGACCTGGAGGGTCAAGGCCCAGGTGCAGATACAAAGAGAAAGCAGACAGAGACAGAAAGAGGAACACACTGAATTCTTGTGAGGAGAAGAAGCAAATCTTGTTCATCTTTCGAGGTGAAGATGGCAATGTTCATCATCTGCAGTATTTAGTAGAGATCCAGTGGGTACGTAGGCAACTGCCAAGGCTGATCTGTACCTGGAAGATTCTGCTGCTAATACAACATGTACCGCAGACATTGAGTTTTGGATGAATTGTTGGCTTGGGGTTTCCCCTGCTTGCATTTTCTCTGTGCTTCTGATATACGCTTGCTTTTGAAGGAGGCCACGCCAATATTTATTTGGTTGCAGCAATCTTGGATGAACTTCTTCCAGACTTCCTCGAAGTCAATATCAAAATTCCTCTAAGTGAAGCCTTGTCTTTGTAATGCTTCCCATGACCGCCATGAGAGCCTGCCCCAGACTCGAGCTCTCCAAGAAAGATTTGCTTTGGTAAGCGAGTGTCAGGCATTCTTGCTGCATGACTAGCCCAATTCAGTTGTGACTGTCTCAATATGATGTGGCTTAGCATGACAGCTTGGGTGAGCACTGAGTGGGGAGGACCATTGCTCTATAGACTTTTGGTTGGTAGGCCAGTTTTCTTTGTGCTGATTGTCAGGCCAAAGTAGTTGCATGCTGTGAGATCAAGTCCATGCTACGTTGCATGTCAAGCTCTGAACTGGCAGCTAGTGCTCAGTCATCAGCAAGCAGGAAATCATAAAGTATGTCCTTGGAGACCTTGGTCTTTGCCTGGGGTTGTCTCAGATTGAGCAGCTTCCTGACCATGTGTTATCTGATTTCAATGCCAGGATCACCATCATGGAAGGCATCAGAGAGCATGGCAGAGAAAAACATGCTGAAGAGGGTTGGCGCTAGCACGCAGCCCTGTTTAACCCCATTAATAACTGGAAATGAGTCAGAAGACTCACGATCAACTAGGAAACATGTAAGTATGCTGTCATGGAGCTGAATTTTTAGGGCAATTGAATTTCTGCTGGATTCCTTCCAAAGGCCCTCACAGCTGGCTGTGTCAAAAGCCTTGGCCAGGTCAATAAATCTGACGTAGAGGTCCATGTTCTGTTCTTGACATTTCTCCTGAAGCTGTCTAACTGCAAGCACCATATCAATGGCTTCTTGATTTTTTTCTGAAACTGCACTGACTCTCTGACAGCAGACCCTGTTCAAGATGTTTCACAAAACAATTCAGAAGGATTCTGATGAAGATTTTGCTGGCAATGGAGAGGAGTGCAATTCCTCTACGATTGTTTTAAGATTGGCGAATTCCTTTCCACTTGTAAGGGTGGACAATGGAGGGATCTTTGTATTCTTGTGGGATGGTTTCTTGCTCCCACATAGTCTGAAAGAGTTCAGTGAGCTTCTTGACCAGACATTGACCTCCATTCTTGTGGACCTCAGCTTCTGGAGCTTTGCCATTGGACAGGAATTTGATTATGTTAGTTGTTTCTAACAGCGTGGTTGGGTCATCAGGAGAGCAGTTGGTGGCAACTTGTGGCATCTTCATTGATGGATGAAGGCCAATTGAAGATGTGGGTAAAGTGTTGTGCCCATCTTTCTAGAATTTGAGTTTTTTCTGTGCATAGTGTTGATCTGTCAGCACCAAGGATTGCTGATGAACCAGTAGACTGGGCCCATAGACTGATTTCAGAGCATCCTAGAATCCCTTCTAGTCTTTGTCACCTGCATATGACTGAAGTTCATCTGTTTTCTGATTTAGCCAAATGGCTTGCATCTCTCTGAACTTGCATTGGACAGTCCTGCAGATGTTTTGGTAGGCATGGTGCTTGGATAGTGATGACTTAATTGTCATTTAGGAAAACCCTGTAGAGGTGATGTTTCTCCTCCAGTAGTTTCTGGAACACCTCATCATTTTCATTGAAACAATCTTAATGCTTATGAAAGGTAGCCAAGGGCCTGTAGAGCATTGGGCTATATTATATCCCTGAAAGTTGCCCAGTCATCCTCAATGCAGTGAGTGTCCATTTTTGCTGTACACAGGCGATTCTTGAGTTTCTCTGAAATTCTTTCATGAATGCCCGTTTGAGCCTGGAGACATTGAGATGCTTCTGGACCTTCATGCCCTGGGGGTGTCAAGGGTGATAGATCTTGATAGTTAGCTTTGAAATGATAAGATGGTGGTCATTCTAGCAGTTAGTGCCGCAAATAGTTTTCACGACATGCACCTTCTGCCTGTCCCCCTTTCTAGTAATGACATAGTCGATTAGATATGTGTGCATGAAATGCGGGTGCCTCCAAGATACCTTGCTGTGACTAGGGAGGTGGAAAACTGTTGGTGATTAAGAGCTAATATTCAGCACACACCTTCAGCAAGAGGAGACTATTGCTGTTACAAATGTCAACCCCATTTTTCTGATGACCCCTTCCCATGTCTGGTGATCTGCACCAATTCTTGTGTTGAAGTCGGCCTGAGTGATTAGCTTGTCTGGCTTTGGCACACTAATAATCAAGAGTGGAGGTCATCATAGAATTTACCCATGACTTCACCAGGGTTGGTTCTGGTAGAGGCATACACACTGATGAGAGTTGCTTGCCTGTTGCAATGCAGGGGGAGCTCTGACCATCAGATGATCATTAAAATGCTTGGGAAGGCAAGTCGACTTATTGATGAGATAGTTCATGGCAACAAAGCCCACACCAGCTTCACGCACTTCTCCTTTTACACTGCCATTCCAAAAGCATGTGTTACTTGCACCGATTTCCTTGAGCTAACCCTCCTCAGGTAGACGAGTCTTGCCGAGGGCGGTGATCTGGACGTTGTACTTGGCCAGCTCTCTACTGACGAGGTTTATTCTTCTCTCAGGTCTGTTGGCTATGGCATTGTCCATGAGGGTGCACACATTCCATGCACCAATAGTGACCGGTGTTGCTTTTAGCTTCATTTTTGAGATTAACTTAAGACTGCATTGATAGGATCTCTGCCGACTGTGGCCCGCTGGTCAGGGAAATGATGCAGACAATATTTAGGACATCTTGTTTAGCTTCTTCCTTGTACTAGAGAGGTGAGCAGTACTGAAAAGAGCTACTCAGTCATTCAGGGCTGCTGAGTTCCACTTCTGCTTCGTTCCAGTGAAACTTGACCCTATAGCTTGAGCTGCCAATGTGCAGGTTTGCAGCTATAGTTCCCAATGAATCCACACCTGCTGCAACATTGCTTGCCCATCACCACAGGACTTGTGACAGATAGATGATAGAAAGATGAACATGACTGGCAAGTTAATTGGATTATAGTAAAGGAGAGTTGAGTGTAGTCAACCTCGCTGTCTCATCTATCTTGGTCAAGTGGCAAGACTAGTCTAGATGGCTGGAGATAGATTTGGAGGCAGTGGGTGATCAGGATGTCGTCTTCTCTTATTAAGCTCTATGCATTCCACAACACAGTGCTGCCCTGTCTTTAAGACCTTTGGACCTTAGACTGGTCTCATGTACCCAGTCTACTGGAATCAGCCTTCACATACCAGGGTAAACAAATCTCTTAGGTCATCAAGGGGAGGATGGCTATCCTCACCTGATTTGGCCCACCTCTAGAAGCGGCTTACCAGGGTGTGGCTGCTATTGCATGTTAACAACTACTTGGAGCCACAGATGAGAGCTGGGTAAAGGTGAGGATCAATATAGAATGAACCACTCTAAAGAGTGTGGCGAGCCCACCTGTGAGAGATGCTACTCCTCCATTACACCCCCTACACAGTTTTTCTGTTTGGCAGTAAAGGAGACCGGAGCTCTTGGAGGCAATGTGCGTGCTGGTTAAAAAATGTCTGAAACCTGGATAGCTATGTTAATAGCTCGGAGACGCAAAAGAGCAGGGTGTTTTCCCAGAAGTGGCCAAATCTTGAATCGATGTATAATTGGTTGGTCGGCTGAAAAGAAACTTTGGAAAGCTACACCATCTGACTGTTGTGACCTGAGGGAGTGAGGGTTCATAGAGGCGTGCCTTGCTGATGATAATTGTACCTGTGAAACTCGGAGGTGAAAGCTATTGTCAGATAGGTATCCTGATCTACCCTACATGAATAAAGAACAGCATATTGTGGAACTGTGTAGCTGTGTAATGCCATATATGCTGAAGGGGAATGCTTGTGTAAGATGTACCTTTGTTGCATCCACTATTTAAAGTGAAATTTACTTTTTTATTTGAAGTATCATTAGCATGTTAATTCATGTTTCACTTGCGTTGGTTCCATGTTGTGTTAAAGCATAAGTTACAAAAAGAAATATCTTGTTGGTAATTTCTTCATTTGGGGATCATTTGATAAATTTGGTTATTTTGGTTCATGGTTTCCCCACAGCCATCATAACGGATTTCACTGGCTACTTCTTCCCTGGATTGTTTTCATCACAGTGTAAGTTTGCGGTAGAGAGATGTTTCCAGATTAATTTAATGGCTATTTGTCACTTCTGACTACAATCTAACTCATAAAATTAGGTATTAGAATGGTATACACTTAATGAGCTGCAGACAGAATACACAAAACTATTAACACGGTGACAATATACTTTCAAAGGCTACTGTAATCATTATTGGTCTCCTGGTACCCTGTAATTTATCAAGAAAGGGAATAAATACATTTCTGGCTTCCCATTAAAATGAGTTTACAATGTTTTAGTTTTGTTATTTAAGCTGTTTTTCTATTTGTAGATGTATTCATGTGCACGCATGAAAACATAAGTTGGCTTCAGCACAGAAAATAGAATTATGTGAGGATTAATTAACATTGAGGATTATGTATGAAAACTTCCCACTGCTCTCCAGCTGCCTTCTTTCCACACGTTAACTTAGATGCTTAAAATTTTCATCCGTTACAAATACATCACAGTTATGTCTTAATTTAATCAGAATAAGAAAGGAGGAAAAATTGTGTTACTTATTGCAACTATTCTATAATAACTCATTTACAAAGTATGCAAAGCATTATGTTATGGCTAAGTTAATTCTGCTTCAAAATTGAAACATAATATGAAGTGAAATTTCAAGTCACAGCTAGAAATTAAAGTTGCTAGGCTAAATAAAAGCAAATTCCTATCACATTGGTGTTTTGCGATATTGGTCACATAAACTGACGTCTCCATATTCTGTTCAGGTTTTGTTGTTGTGACTGAGATTTTCCTTTTAGCCACCTTTTAAATTATCCATTATTTGTTATAGAAACATAGAAAATAGGAGCAGGAGTAGGCCACTCGGCCCTTCGAGCTTGCTCCACCACTCTTCATGATCATGGCAGATCAATAGCCTGCTCCCGCTTTCTCCCCTCTCTCCATATCCTTTGATCCCTTTTGCCCCAAGAACTATATCTAACTCCTTCTTGAAAACATACAATGTTTTGGCCTCAACTACTTTCTGTGGTAGTGAATTCCACAGGCTCACCACTCTCTGGGTGAAGAAATTTCTCCTCATCTCAGTCCTAAATGGTCTACCCCGTATCCTCAGACTATGACCCCTGGTTCTGGACTCCCCACCATTGGGAACATCCTTCCTGCATCTACCCTGTCTAGTCCTGTTAGAATTTTATAGATTTCTATGAGAGGCCCCTTCATTCTTCTGAACTCCAGCGAATATAATCCTAACCGACTCAATCTCTCCTCATATGTCAGTCCCGCCATCCCAGGAATCAGTCTGGTAAACCTTCACAGCACTCCCTCTATAGCAAGAACATCCTTCCTCAGATAAGGAGACAAAAACTGCACACAATACTCCAGGTGTGGTCTCACCAAGGCCCTGTATAAATGCAGCAAGACATCCCTGCTCCCGTACTCGAATCCTTTTGCTGTGAAGGCCAACATACCATTTGCCTTCTTTACCGCATGCTGCACCTGCATGCTTACTTTCAGTGACTGGTGTACGAGGAAACCCAGGTCTCGTTGCACATTCTCCCCTCTCAATTTATAGCCATTCAGATAACAATCTGCCTTCCTGTTTTTGCTACCAAAGTGGATAACCTCACATTTATCCACAATATACTGCATCTGCCATGCATTTGCCCACTCAGCTTGTCCAAATCATACTGAAGCATCTCTGCATCCTCCTCACAGCTCACCCTCCTACCCAGCTTTGTGTCATCTGCAAATTTGGAGATATTACATTTAGTTCCCTCATCTAAATCATTCATATATATTGTGAATAGCTGGGGTCCCAGCACCGATCCCTGCGGTACCAGACTAGTCACTGCCTGCCATTCGGAAAAAGACCCGTTTATTCCTACTCTTTGTTTCCAGTCTGCTAACCAGTTTTCTATCTATAGCAATACACTACCCCCAATCCCATGCGCTTTAATTTATACACTAATCTCTTATGTGGGACTTTGTCGAAAGCCTTCTGAAAGTCCAAATAAACCACATCCACTGGCTCCCCCTCATCAACTCTACTAGTTACATCCTCGAAAAATTCCAGTAGATTTGTCAAGTGTGATTTCCCTTTTGTAAATCCACGCTGACTCTGTCTGATTCTGCCACTGTTTTCCAAGTGCTCAGCTATTAAATCTTTTATAATGGACTCTAGAATTTTCCCCACTACCAATGTCAGGCTGACTGGTCTATAATTCCCTGTTTTCTCTCTACCTCCCTTTTTAAATAGTGGGGTTACATTAGCTACCCTCCGATCTGTAGGGACTGTTCCAGAGTCTCTAAAATCTCAGAAGATGACCACCAATGCATCCACTATTTCTAGGGCCACTTCCTTAAGTACTCTGGGTAATTATCAGATTATCAGGCCCTGGGGATTTATCGGCCTTCAATCCCATCAATTTCCCCAACACCATTCCCCTACTAATACTGATTTCTTTCAGTTCCTCTTTCTCTTGCTAACCCCTGTGTTCCTCAACATTTCTGGTATGTTATTTGTGTCCTCTGTGAAGACAGAACCAAAGTATGTATTTAGTTGGTCAGCCATTTCTTTGTTCCCCATCATAAATTCCCCTGTTTCTGACTGTAAAGGACCTACATTTGTCTTCGCCAATCTTTTTCTCTTCACATACCTATAGAAACTTTTACAGTCAGTTTTTATGTTCCCCGCAAGCTTATTCTCATACTCTATTTTCCCCTTCTTAATCAATCCCTTGGACCTCCTTTACTGAATTCTAAATTGCTCCCAATCCTCAGGTCTGTTTTTTAGCCAATTTGTATGCCTCTTTCTTGGATCTAATACTATCTCTAATTTCCCTTGAAAGCCATGGTTTGGCCACCCACCTTTCCTGTTTTACTTTTGTGCCAGAAATCATGGAAATAAATTTATTATCATTAATTGTGTTTTTAAAAAAAAAATACACGGTGAGCAACAGACATGTTCCCTATATTAGTTTTATTCCAAACTTTGTCTTTTGAGAATTACATCCATAATCTATTACGTGCAACAACAACAACTTGCATTTATATAGCATGTTTAATGTAGCACAATCCTTACAGAAGCATTGTCAAAGACAATTAGACACTGGGCCAATAAGGCGATACTAGGGCAGAGCTTAAGGCCTCGGGAGCTGAAGGCACAGCCATAATTGGTGAAACGATTAAAATTGTGGATGTGGAAGTGGCCAGAATTGGAGGAGCGCAGCTATCTCAGAGTTCTAGGGCTGGAGGAAGATACAGAAATAGGGCGGGGGGTGGCCAAGAAATTATTTGAAAATGAGGATAAGAATTTTAATTTCAAGGTGTTCCTCAACCCGGAGCCAATGTAGATCAATTTGGACAGGACTGATGGGTGAACGGGACTTGGTGTGAGTTAGGATACGAGCAGCAGGGTTTTGGATGACCTCAAGTTTATAGAGGTTGGGAGATGGGAGATTAGCCAGGAGTGCATTGGAATAGTTGAGTCTAGAGGTAACAATGGTATGAATGAGGGTTTCAGCAGCAGATGAGCTGAGGCAGCAGCTGAATGAGGCAATGTTATGGAGATGGAAATAAGTATTCTTAGTGATGGTGGGATATTTGGTTGGAAGCTCATCTCTGGGTAAATATTACACTGAGGTTGCAAACAGTTGGACAAGCAGTTTGACAATTTAGAGATAGTGGAGGGGTCTAGAGAGGTGGTGATGAGATAGAGTTGGTTGTCAGCGGTGTGGTCCTTGCGTTTTAGAAGATATTGCATATGAGATCACAAAGAAGGATTATAAGAATCTTCTTTTGATCAGTGTGTAGCCTTGACTAATTTATCAAACATGCTTCTTTTAATTTAAGTGAATTTTGAAGCTATATCTATTAAAGATTTCCAATTTGCTGCAGGACTTTAAACTCAGCTGCAAGTCTCTACCATATTTTAATCAGGTTGATGTTGGAACTCAGGGTGGGGTCAGTGGCCAGCACATTGAATGGATGCAAACTGCACATTTCCCTACTTGCAGTTGGGGTTATGCCCAATTTGAAAATCTGAATTTATGAGTCATTTGACTGTCCAGATACTGAACCCTCATTGCACAATCAGACATTAATTTAAAGCCTTGATTAGAGATAATCATTTATACATATTACTAAGTCAAATGGATAAACTTTTAGTTTATGACAATGGCAGAGTATTAGGTTACCTTTATCTAATCACGATTCCACGCAGATACCTGCAAGCACTTTAAATAAAAAGGATAGAATTTACATACGTTTAGCTAAATAATATGACTCTTTGAATTCTGATTTTTCATTTTGTGAAGTATATCTAATATTGTTCAGTAAGCGTTTTGTCACATTAGGCTGTTGTCACATAATCAGAGTCATGAGGAGACACAAAGGAGTTTACATCTTATTAGCACCCAAATGCAAACCTGCTGTTGAATTAATTAACAATATTTTTTGAGGGGTATATGCAAGATATATTACACAAAAACTTAGCTGAAGTAGAATGAACAAAAATGAAATTAATTTGTTTGTATGATTTAATTTTACTGGTGTAAATGGAATGGTATTAATAAATTAAAATTAATGGTATTCTGAACCATATACTGCTTTGTTTGGTTTGTGAAAATGTTACAGAGCACTTCATCAGAAAACATTTACTTTGAGTAATGATAGATTTTTTTCATCCTAGTGCAGTTCCAAAAGAAGTAGAATTTGGTGAGCTTTTCTTTGTAATTATGAAATTATGTGATATAACAAGAATAAGTAGCTGACACTGTTGCCAGCATAAACAGTCAACATGTCTGGCAGGGGAGAGAGAAGCAGAGTTAATGTTTCAGGTCTGTGACCTTTCATCAGAACTGAGAAAAGTTAGAAATGTAATCATTTTAAGCAATGAAAGCCTATCACAGATCTTCCCTTTTGTTCTTCTTCTTCCCCCTTTCACCTGCTCAAAACCTATTATGTTTCTAACTTTTCTCAGTTCTGATGAGAGGTTAACTCTGTTTCTTTTTCCACAAATGCTGCCAAACTTGCTGAGTGTTTCCAGTATTTTCTATTTTCAATACCTATAATGAATTGCATTGTCATACCTTCTGTGTTATGTCAAAATGTCATTCTATATTCTTCAAATAGAAGAAATTATAAGAAATGCAATATGGGATTTGATGTTTCCAGCATTTGAGGCCTGTTGCAAGCAGTGCTGTTCAAATTCGGGGGTTGTCAGTCAATTAACCCTTTAATCCCTTAACTCTCAAGATCTGAAATAATTCAATGTGATATCCTTATTGATGACAGTGGTTACATTTTATTCAGTATAAGTCAGACTTGACACATGCTAATGCCTGAGCAATAGTATCAAAGTGCAATAGTATTACATTATGTCCTGACTGCACCAAATGGCCATGCCCCAAGCACTGTTGCATCAAAGAAGCATGTACAGGTTATATCCCTTCACCAGCTCATCCCTTCTCGCGGGTTCTTCTGTGGGATTGTCCCAGTCCATTGACCTATGTTTGTATGTTTGCGTAGGCTATATGGGTAGACAGGAAAATAGAGTTGAGGCTGCAATCAGATCAACCATGATCTTATCAAATGGTGGAGCAGGCTCGAAGGGCTGAATGGCCTACTCCTGCACCTAATTCATAAGTTCATTTGTAAATATTGGGCAAATACCTCTACTCCTTAAGAGCTCATAGCACCCTTTCTTATACTCTTGCTACACAGCAAAGTGTATGGAGATTGATTTAACCCAATCATTACCTTGCAATCGGGCACCTCAAATCATAGCAAGAGATATCATGTACCCATTTCCCTGCCCAGGCCAGGTCAGTGTCTCATGATTCTTGACATCATCCGTTCTTTCCTTCTCTCAGACCCTGATCAGCTCATTGATATTTCAATGCTAATGCCTGGTCAAAGGAAGTAAAACATGGTGGCTTTAGCACCCAGCTGTCTTGTCTAGGATTAACGGCCTCGGGAATTCTGTTAATATGTTTATCTTAGTTTTCACACCGCAACCTGTCTGTTTTCATGCATTGCTTGAATTTCTGCTGAAGTTTACTGTTTTACCATTTGGTTCCTTTTGAAACCTTTGGGGTCCATAAGTGTTTGGTCAATGAAGGCCCAGATCGCAATTTCCCATCAAGTAACATCTCAGCTCGGCTCCACAGATGACTCTGAGACAAAGACAACTCACCAGAGTAGTTGCTGAGCTGAATGAAAAGATTAATCAACTTGGAAAATAATTGGAAAATAAAAGAGTGAACAAATATTTGGATGGAACTGTGAAAAAAGTGGAGATGAAGGTTCCATTTATCAAGCGTCAACAAGAAGAATATGAATGTGTGCAGAAGCTGTAGCATATCTCTTGGATAAGCTAGAAAATAACTTGAATAAAGAGAGGAAAACTCCCTTGGTGCAGGTTTATTCACCTGGTGTTGATCAAAACAATGAAACAACAAAATCTGTTATAGAGGAAGTGAGTGAAAAAGATAATTTTGAAGCTGGTTGTCAATCAGACATACATGCTTTCCGTAGCAAACTTAAAGGACCCATTGAAGGCACGTTTCCATTAACAAAGGAGAAGAGTAGGAAAAGCCCCAAGTTCTTCTGTATTAATATTGAGAAACCTATGTGAAAGTCATTTGGATCACATAGCATGACTAATATGCATCCATATGTGAAGAGGAGAAGATGACCAGAGTATTGGTTTGCAGTTACCCCAGAAAGGTTGAAGACCAATGGTACAAAATAGAAATACAAGTTGGTCAAGATGTTTCTAAAGAAAACTTTAATGTATTGTCACTACTTTTGGTTGATCATGAAAAGATTTTGGGAAAACCATGCAACTGTTGGTGTTCTGTTCAGAGTTTAAAAAAGGGTACAGGAGAAGAGGCTGGTTCTGAGTTATGATAATTCTATGATGTTTAAATCCTAATCCTATTCGTTACATGTACTTGGCTTTGTTTTGGTTAAGCCTCGGTACCTTTATAATACAATATAGTACCATAGAAAAATTGCAGCACAGAAAGAGGCAATACTGCCCATCATGCCTGTGCTGGCCAAAAAAGAGAGAAAAGAAAGAAACTAGCTGCTCATTTTAACCCCACTTTCCAATACCTGGTCTGCAGCCTTGCAGGTTACAGCACTTCAGGTGCAGATCCAGGTACCTTTTTAAATGAGTTGAGCATTTCAGCCTCAACCACCAATTCAGGCAGTGAATTCCAGACACCCACCACCCTCAGGGTGAAAAAGTTTTCCCTCATGTCCCCTCTAAATCATGCCCCTGGTAATTAACCCATCAGCCAGAGGAAACAGGTCTTTCCTGTCTCCCCTATCTAGGCCCCTCATAATTTTGCACACCTCAATTAGGTCACCCCTCAGACGCTTCTGTTCTAAGGAAAACACCCAATCTTTCCTCATTGCTGCAATTTTAAAGCCCTGGCAACATTCTTGTAAATCTCCTCTGTACTCTCTCCAGAGCAATTATGTCCTTCCTGTAATGTGGTGACCAGAACTGGACACAAAATTCCAGCTGTGGCCTAACCAGCATTTTACATAGTTCCATCATTATATCCCTGCTTTTGTATTCAATACCTCATCCAATAAAAGAAAGCATTACAATTACAATTACAATTACAATTCCAAAATGCAAAGTTTATCTGCACAGTATGTAATGAGCTATTTGTTTGAAGTTTATGATGTTAAGTCCTTCTTGTAAAGAACTTGTAAAGCCATTGTAAAAGAAAAACCTTCACTATGGTGAAGCTTTCTTTCATCCAAGGGAAAAGGTGTTATGAAAGTCAGACTTGCTTTAAAGTCGAGAGTGGGGTCAGGAACTCCAAGTCCAGGCAGACCTCAGAGTTTCAGCAGATGTGCAGATTGGGAGCGGACTGCATGTGTGCAATTCAACATTCTAAATTATTTGGGCCAAGGATGGGCAGATAGGCAAATGGTGTGAAAACCCTGATCATGAGACTGGGAGCGGAATGCCATTGAAGAAGTACCCTGGGCAGGTGACAAAGAGAAGTCCCATAGGGAGAGGGAACAGGGAGAGGTCTCAAAGGGACAAGGCAAAGGGAGAGGTCCCAGTTAAGTTAAAAAGAGAGGAGCAGCGAAAGAGGCTCCAAGCATGAAAAGGGCTGTGGTTAGCAGAATTTAAGTGAAAAGGGCTCAGGAGAAGCCCTGGCAACCAAAGAGGGCTAAGGAGAAGTCCTGACAATCGAAGAGGGCTTGGGAGAAGCCCTGAAGATCCAAGAAGGCAGCAGAAGGTTGGTGACTCCATACTGCGGGCTGTTGGGGCGAACGTACCCCTTTGGAGCCATGGTGTGCTGCTCAGCATGACCAAAGAGTTGAAGCTGTGTTTGTGAGTTGGTGCTTGAGTGCAGATTTGGGAATGCAGGAGAACGGAGTTTTGGGCGACGAGATTGAAACTCTATGAGGTGGGCTGTCATTGAGGCTATCCGAGTTAGAGCGACTTTGAGAGAATTCGAAGGTGAGATCTTCGAGGGTGAAGACTAGAATACCTTGTGAGAGAAACAGAGTTTCAACAAGACTGTTTGACTCACAAGTGTTTACTGATGTCTGAGTGGGTTGTTGAGAAATCTGTGGAATCTGTCTTGGTTGCATCTGCCATTTATTGTGCAGTGTGGTGTATTCGATCACAGTTTGCCCGGTAATTCACATGTACCTCATATTAAACCCTGAATGTTCACATATAAGGTAGATATTGTAAGTTGTTTTATCGTTCTGACCTTGAACAAACAAAAATAAATTTTACTGTACAAAACCTGTGGAATCTTATGGCTTTATTCTATTAGCAGGTGTCTTGAATGTCAAACTTTGTCTGCTTTAAATAAAATGCTATTGGTCCCTAACTCGTCTATCTTACCAAAACCTTGGGGGTCCGGTCCAGGATCATAACATTGAGAAGACCAGACAACAATCTGAACTTTGATCCAAATGAATGTGTAACTTTTGATCTGTGTACATCAGGGGTTCCCAAACTGTGGGTCCTGAACCCCACTGGGGTTGACATTAGATTTTGGATTCGTGAGCTCCCAGGCAGCAATGGTGGCTGTGGAGCTCAGACTGAGTTTTGACAGCTGTGAGGCCGCTTTAAATGTTTGTGTTTTTTTACTGTCAGTAGATATAACTTAATCGTCTGTTCCCTGAGGCCCAATTGCTGCTAAAACCACAGGCTGCAAAAATGTGTTTCCTCGCTTTTTCAGCACAAACCCAGCAGCTTTAAGAGCCCACCATTCCCCTCCACTTATCACTCTGGGGTCACACTAAATCCGAAGCATTAAAATGGTTACATCAGTAAAAGTTTGCTAAGCACTGGTGTCCATTATACAAGAAAATATTTCGCTCTGTTTACACTTTAATATTCTTTTCAAAATAAACTTTTACTCACTGAATCTCATGTACGGAAATGTCAAAATTGCTGATTGTTTCCATGTAAACTTTTTTGAAAATTAGCTTGTAGAGAACTGAGTGTGTGTACACTGCTGTTCTATTTCAGAAGTTTGTGCAACTTAAATTTAGATAAATAAAGTTGTAAAAAGGAAAAGTTAGACTTCTAAATGCTTATGGTAATCACATCAAAAATGTTAAACTTTGCTTTAGTGCAATTCTTTTTGCAGTGGTTACAATATAAAACCTACAGTGAACATATTGACTATTGTAGAAGGAGATTGATACTTTAATGCATTGTGATGTTCTGTTTTGGAGCACTAAGGTGGATCTAATTTTGCCTTTCCACTGATGTTCAAGATGTTTAAATAACGATTTTGGGGTCCAAGATGGACCTGCGTTATACTTGAGTTCCACGCTATAGCGGACTGCGGAATGGGGGAGGGGGGGTGCGGCTGCAGGGTTCCAGTGTATTTAAGTTAGTTCTCATTAGTTAGCAAGAAAACCTGATGTAGGAATTTTACAGTATTGTTACAGTGCAAATAGAGGTCACAAACCCAAAACACAAACTGTTGACATCTATGCTTTTTAAGTCATTCTGATTGTATAAGTGGCATTTATTTGAGAACTGATGGTTTAGACTGGGCGAGAGTTGCTTAACATTAATATTTTATGGTTCTCAGCCAGTCGTGATATTTGTCTTGTCATCTGAATATTTAACCCATTGAGTAATTTGGAAAATAAAATCTAGTGTCATTTAGCCTCTTGGAAAAAGTATATTTTTGGAAATGTTTATATAACATTATTTAAGTTGGATAATGGTCAATTGCAGATGTGAAGATAATTAAGTTCCAATAAGAAAATTTCTTGCTAGCTTTATTGTCAGCTGAGTGGATTCATTGAATGCTAATGTTGCTTTGCTGAGAAAGATGAATTGTGTACAGTGAGTTGGTTTGAATGTTCTGCATCTGAAATGGCTTTCAGCTTTTCTGACAGGTACAGCGCACATTATGTAACCTGTCACTCTTCTGGAGAGAGATGAGGCATTCATTTGTTATTTTGTTAGTCACCGCAGGCTGCTGAGCTACCTGACATAATTGGTGTAACACATTTTAACTCTTCTGATGTTAAATTTTCTTTACATATAGTCAATCCTTTTTTATTCAGAAGTTTTTGTTCATACCATGTAAGTCTTTTATTGCTGCATTCTATATCATTACTGCTTGCTTTGGAGTGGTTGGTTGAAGAAAAATGTGAAAATTAGACCATTATTAATAGGCTGTGGCATATTGAAACCTTCACATTTAAGACACTGTACATCATGATTAAATTTGCAATTTACTTCATATTTCAAGTTCTGTTATTTATTGCATTTCACATAACATTGATAATGCAATCATGAAAATCATACCCCCTTTAAGAAATTAATTAGCTGAAACTCAGTCTTTCTTGCTGAGTCCTGGAACCTGACCTTCATTAGACTTTTGTTATTAATATGAATCACTGCTGGTTCACTGTGAGAAATGTAAGGGTTGCAGGAAGGTGTTGCATATTTTTGAGCTTTGGAAAGTTTTTATCTAAATCATGAGTAATTTTTATTTTTACTACAACTGAATACAGAAAAAGACCTGTGCTCTTCAAACAGTTAAATGTTATTTTTTGATTTTTATGCCAACTTGCTTTCAAATTTTGTTAAATTGCAGGGAAAATAAACTAAGAAACTACCAAATGTAGCATTATTTTTAAGGAAAGCTCATTTTAAACCAAAAAAAAGATGACAATGAGAAAAGAAAGAGGACAGTGCTCAGATGAAAATCAGGCCAAGTCCATTAGAAAGGCTTGCTATAGTTTATTTAAGTAAACAACATCAAATCTTCTGGCGAAAGTCAAGACATTTAGTTTGATGCCTGTTTTTGTTGGACTAAAATTTCATGATATAAATTAAGAAAACAGAATTGAAATAAGATTTCTTGGCTGATTAAGCTTATTTCTTTTAGAGTCCAATGTACAAGTGATCTATTCCATAGTGACCTGAACCCAGAGTAGTTAAATTTGAGGAAAGACCTAGTTCTGAATTTCCTCCCCCAAAATGGAGTATAACTGCAGAACGCGGATCAACCCTTGTGATCATTTTTGTTCCTCTGACTAATTTAATTCCCCAGGTGATTGTCGTTGTTCATTGCACCAGTAAAATCTTACATCCTTCAATTTCTTTGAGGCACAATTTCTTACACTGGTTTAACATGCAAAAGAGGTTATCTCATTTTTGAGTGAGCACTAATTCTTCATAAGTTGGCATTCTTGGACTCACCATCTCCTCTGATGTTAGATAGACCCTCGACTTTTCCATTTACTATTATAACTTCAGAAGCCTCTTCATGCAGCACATCTCTTTTACTCCTGCATGATTTTTAACTATGATACATTCAAGTCCATTCAAAACCTGAATTCTGCTCCATATCCAGGGAGTCGCTTTCAGCATCTGTTTTGTCAGTATCACCTTAGCTCAATTAACAGCACTCTCACCTGTGAGTTGGAAGGTTATGGATTCAAGTCCTATTCCGGCAATTTGAGCAATAATCTAGACTGACACTTTTGTGCAGTACCGAGGAAGTGCTGTGCTGTTTGTTTTTTTGGTCTTTCAGATAAATTGTTAAACCAGCCTTTGTCTGGTCTCTCAGGTGAACATAAACGATCCCATGGCATTATTGGAAAAAGAGTCTGGAGTTTTGAAAGTGTACAAGACAGCACTTATCTCATTTTCAACATTACTAAAAACAGATTATCTGTTCATTCGTGTCATTGCTTTTTGTAGGACATTGATGTGTCTATTAGCTGCAGTTAACTACTTTTAGAAAGTAATTCATTGGCTGTGAAACTTCAGGCCGCGAATTGCGCTATATAAATGTAAGTTCGTTCTTTCTTCCTACCTGATTCACCACCACCAGCCCTACAACTGTCTAAGATCTCTGCACTCTTCCAATCCTTTTTTTAAATTCATTCACGGGATGTAGGCTTCGCTGGCTTGGCCAGCATTTATTGCCCATCCCTAATTGCCCTTGAGAAGGTGGTGGTGAGCTGCCTTCTTGAACCACTGCAGTCTATGTGGTGTAGGTACACCCACAGTGCTGTTAGGGAGGGAGTTCCAGGATTTTGACCCAGCGACAGTGAAGGAACGGCGATATATTTTCAAGTCAGGATGGTGAGTGACTTGGAGGGGAACTTTCAGGTGGTTGTGTTCCCATCTATCTGCCCTTCTAGATGATAGTGCTCATGGGTTTGGAAGGTGCTGCCGAAGGAACCTTGGTGAATTCGTGTAGTGCATCTTGTAGATGGGACTCACTGCTGCTACTGTGCGTCAATGGGGGAGGGAGTGAATGTTTGTGTATGTGGTGCCAATCAAGCGGGTTGCTTTGTCCTGGATGGTGTCTAGCTTCTTGAGTGTTGTGGGAGCTGCATTCATCCAGGCAAGTGTGGAGTATTCCATCACACTCCTGACTTGTGCCTTGTAGATGGTGGACAGGCTTTAGGAAGTCAGGAGGTGGGTTACTCATTGCACAATTCCTAGCCTCTGACCTGCTCTTGTAGCCACATTATTTATATGGTTAGTCCAGTTCAGTTTCTGGTCAATGGTAACCCCCAGCAAGTTGATAGCGGGGGATTCAATGATGGTAGCGCCATTAAACATCAAGGGCGATGGTTGGATTCTCTCTTGTTGGAGATGGTCATTGTCTGACACTTGTGTGGCATGGATGTTACTTGCCACTTGTCAGCCCAAGCCTGGATATTGTCCAGATCTTGCTGCATTTGGTCATGGACTGCTTCAGTATCTGAGGAGTCACGAATGGTGCTGAACATTGTGCAATCATCAACGAACATCCTAACTTCTGACCTTATGATGGAAGGAAGGTCATTGATGAAGCAGCTGAAGATGGTTTGGCCAAGGACACTATTCTGAAGAACTCCTGCGGTGATGTCCTGGAGCTAAGATGACTGACCATCAACAACCACAACCATCTTCCTTTGTGCTAAGTATGACACCAAACAGTGGAGAGTTTTCCCCCTGATTCCTATCAACTCCAGTTTTGCTAGAATGCCAAATGCGGCCTTGATGTCAAGGTCAGTCACTCTTACCTCATCTTGGGAGTTCAGCTCTTTTGCCCATGTTTGAAACAAGGCTGATATGAGGAGCTGAGCGGCCCTGGCGGAACCCAAACTGGGCATCAGTGAGCAGGTTATTGCTAAGCAAGTGCCCCTTGATAGCACTGTTGATGATCCCTTCCATTATTTTACTGATGATGGAGAATAGACTGATTGGGGCGGTAATTGGCTGAATTAGATTTGTCCTGCTTTTTGTGTACAGGACATACCTGGGCAATTTTCCACATAACCAGGTAGATGCCAGTGTTTTAGCTGTACTGGAACAGCTTGGCTAGGGGTGTGGCAAGTTCTGGAGCAGAAGTCTTCAGTACTATTGCCGGAATATTGTCAGGGCTCAGAGCCTTTGCGGTATCCGGTGCCTTCAGCCATTTCTTGATATCACATTGAGTGAATCGAATTGGCTGAAGACTAGCATCTGTGATGCTGGGGACCTCCGGAGGAGACCTCTTGCCATTGTCTTCAGATGTCTAGGCCTAATGCTCTCGAATTCCCTCTTTAAATTTCTAAGCTTCTTAGTCTCTCCACCTCTGTTTCCACCTTTAAGATGGTCTTTAAAACCTTACTATTTCTTTGGCCAGCTTTTAGTCACTTGTTCCAAATATCTCTTATGTGGCTTGGTGTCAAATTTTGTTTGATAACAAAAATAACAGAATCCTCCTTTACTATGTTGAAGGTGCTATATAAATGCAAGTTTTTGTTTTTTCTTCCCAACCTAGGTGTCTTGCACATTTGGCTTTCATCTTGGTTTTTCAATAACAGTAAAGTTTAAAAATAACAACACTTTTTATCAAACATCCTTGGTAGCATTATGGTACTGGATTAACTCTATATATTTTCCATTTAGGGGTGCTATAATAAATTATGTGCAAATCTACCTCTTGTGTTTTATGCTCATTTCTCCTATGTCAATCTACATTATTATATTAAGAATATAAAGTTATATGCTGATTCATTTACATAATCAGCATTCTTTTGAATGTGAATTTCCCTTATAGTGGTGACTGGTCTGCAAAGTATAATAATCTTGTGATGTTAATAAATGCACACCTCCATAATATTTACAAAGTATTTACAACACAAAAACAGGTCATTAGGTCCAACAAATCTCAACTGGTGCTTATGTTCCACACAAACCTCCTCCTACCTCTTTTCATTTAACTCAATCAACATATCCTTCCTTTTCTTTTTCCTGCTGGTGTTTATCTAGCTTTTACTTGAACATAGCTATGCTATTACTCTCAACTACTCGCTGTGGTAATGAGTTCCACATTCTAACCACTTAAAGACATTTCTCCTGAATTTCCTTTTAGCTTTATTAGTAGCTATCTTATATTTATGGCCCCTACTACCATTAACCACTAACTACTACCATTAACACCCCATTGTCCTTTTGTTCATGACATCTTTGTCAATCTCCTTTACCTCCACCTGTTGCTGGCCTTCTATCCAGCTTCACCTGCGCCACCCTCCTTAAACAGTATAAATTTCATCACATTTTTACGTCTCTTTAGTTTTGAGGAAGAGTCATACGGACTTGAAATGTTAACTCTGTCTTTCTCTCCACAGATGCTGTTAGACCTGCTGAGTTTTTCCAGCATTTTCTGTTTTTGTTTCATATTTCCAGCATCCGCAGCATTTTGCTTTTATATTTATGACCCCTAGTTGTGGGCTGGGTGGGGGGGGGGGGGGGGTGTGGGAAATGGGCAGGCAGATGGGAAGGGGGGCATAAAATGCCTTGGGCGCCATCGCTGCCACCTGTGCCTGCTCCTGTTGCAATTTTATGAGCAGCGTGGTAGGCGTCAGGCAACCTGCACACCAATGGGCCAATAGCACCTGCTGTCACTGGAATTTAACCTGAGGCGGGAGAGATCTATGCCAAATATCTAGCCTGGCAGCTCTATGCAGGCTGATGGCGTGCAAGGAAGGGGGTCCCTCCTTAATGGGATCCCTGGGCAGAACAGAGGGCCTCCCACCAGGTTGTTTTTCCCCCTGCCCCCCTCTCCCCCATAGCCTGGCCCTGGCAATACCCTTGTCCCCAACATGCCTTTCACTCCAGCTCCTTGGCGTTTGGACTGCTATAGTCCCAGCAGTGGCTACCACCCCTGCTGCATCTGCTGGGACCAAGGAGATGCTGGCCAATTGAATGGAGGTGGGACTCCCTGCCCAGATGGGAGTGGAAGTCCTGTTTTAACTCAATTAACATCTCACCGAGCGTTGTTTTCTTTGAAACAGAGGATGATGGTGAGTGACCTAATTGATATGTACAAAATTGAGGACTCAAATCCCCTCTAAACCTCCCTTACTCTAAATCTACTCCACCCAGGGGAATAGGGCCTTCTTATCCACTATATCTGCACAACATCAAAGGGACTCTTAGAATTTCTTGAAACTCATTCATTTTCAAATGAATGGGACCCCAACGTGCTTTAAAGGACACATCCCTATGATGAATCACTGCATTAAAAACACATCTACGTTACAATACAGCACCTAATAGTGAAAGTTGAAGCTGTGAAAACACTTCACCTTTCAGAATGTTCCAGAGTCCTCGGCAGGCTTTCCATTTTCTTCATGAACTCCCAAATCTTGCATTTTAGTGGATTTTTAAAATCCCGCAACACTGGATGAAAGTGCTGTGCGGGAGGATTTCCTGCATTTCAGCTCTCATCCCTTCCCTTACCCGCCTCCAGAACCACAATAGAATTCCCCTTCTCCTCACTTTCTACCACCAGCCGCCGCATTCAATGCCATTTCCGATAGTGGCATCATGCTGGACCTATCAAACACGTTTCTCCACCCCACCCTTTCAGCTTCCAAAGGGATCATTCGCTCCACAAAAGCCTAGTCCACTCTAAAGAACCCTCAACTACCCCTCTGCTTCTTACAGCACCTTCCCATGCCAGCAGAGGAGATGCAACATCTGCCCTTTTACCTCCTCCCCGCTGTCCAGAGGCCTAAACATACCTTCCAGGTGAAACAGTGATTTACTTGTACTTAAATTAGAAAGATTTACAGCGCAGAAGGAGGCCATTTGGCACCTTGGGCTGGTGTTTGGAAGCCCACCAGAGGCAGGAATGAAGGTGAGCAGGCCAGGAATTTCCTGGTCGGCATGTCAGTTTGTCAGCATCTTCCTGCCTCCAGGCCATTTTTAAGGAGGTAGCTCAGGTGGGGCGATGGTTACCCACCTGCATGTGGCTGGTAGTTTGTTAACATAATTAATAGGCTTATTAAGGCAATGATCAGAGGCTGACTGGAATTTTCCAGTTGGCGTTCTGGTCCTCCAATGTGTCTGGAGCCCAGCATATGCCTGAATATGATCTTCTAGTGGCAGACCTGACGGGGTGAGGACAGTAGTCCAGGATCAATTTGAGCCCTCCTCCCTTGTAGCTGTCATATCTAAATGGTTACACCTGTGGCCACAAGCCACCCTGTGGAGTGGTTCCCCTAGAAGCTGTGGCTATTTCTTTAAAGTGCATGGGATTGGGGTAGTGTATTGAGATGGATAGAAAACTGGTTGGCAGACAGGAAACAAAGAGTAGGAATAAACGGGTCTTTTTCCGAATAGCAGGCAGTGACTAGTGGGGTACCGCAGGGATCGGTTCTGGGACCCCAGCTATTCACAATATATATGAATGATTTAGATGAGGGAATGTAATATCTCCAGATTTGCAGATGACACAAAGCTGGGTGGGAGGGTGAATTGTGAGGAGGATGCAGAGATGCTTCAGTGTGATTTGGACAAGCTGAGTGAGTGGGCAAATGCGTGGCAGATGCAGTATAATGTGGATAAATGTGACGTTATTCACTTTGGTAGCAAAAAACAGGAAAGCAGATTATTATCTGAATGGCTATAAATTGAAAGAGGGGAATGTGCAACGAGACTTGGGTGTCCTCGTACACCAGTCACTGAAGGTAAGCATGCAGGTGCAGCATGCGGTAAAGAAGGCAAATGGTATGTTGACCTTCATAGCCAGAGGATTAGAGTACAGAAACAGGGATGTCTTGCTGCAACTATACAGGGCCTTGGTGAGACCACACCTGGAGTATTGTGTGCAGTTTTAGTCTCCTTATCTGTGGAAGGATGTTCTTGCTATAGAGGGAGTGCAGCGAAGGTTTACCAGACTGATTCCTGGGATGGCGGGACTGACATATGAGGAGAGACTGAGTCGGTTAGGATTATATTTGCGGGAGTTCAGAAGAATGAAGGGGGATCTCATAAAAATCTATAAAATTCTAACGGGACTAAACAAGGTAGATGCAGGAAGGATGTTCCTGATGGTGGGGGAGTCCAGAACCAGGGGTCACAGGCTGAGGATACGGGGTAGACCATTTAGGACTGAGATGAGGAGAAATTTTTTCAATCAGAGAGTGGTGAGCCTGTGGAATTCGCTACCACGGAAAGTAGTTGAGGCCAAAACATTGTATGTTTTCAAAAAGGAGTTAGATATAGCTCTTGGGGCGAAATGGATCAAAGGATATTGGGAGAAAGCAGGAGCAGGCTATTGAGTCGGATGATCAACCATGATCATAACGAATGGCGATGCAGGCTTGAAGGGCCAAATGGCCTACTCCTGCTCCTAGTTTCTATGTTTCTATGTTTAAGTTTGTAAAAAAAGTAACTGCTGAGCGGTGCCTCTCTTTCTCTCCCTTGGGCAGTCTGCAGCTTTCTGTGATAGAGGGCCACATATTGACCCTCCAGCACTGGGATCCTGCCACATTTAATTGGACAGCGATGTGCTCTCTGGCCATTAATTGAAAATTGTGTTGAATGAATATTTCAGTCATTGTGAGGTGTCGGGTCCTGGATTTGATCTGTGCTGGCCGAAAAGCTGCTATCCAGTCTAATCCTACCTTCCTCTCTTAGTCTGTAGCCTTGTAGGTTACGGCACCTCCAAGTGCATACCACAAGTGTCTCTTAAATACGAAGAAAGTTTCTGTCCCTACCACTCTTTCAAGCAATGATTTCCAGACCCCCATCACTCTCTGGGTGAAAAATTCCTCCTCAACTCCCCTCTGATCCTTCTACTGATTACTTTAAATCTATGGTCCCAGGTTAATTGACCTCTCCGTTAACGGAAATAGGATCTTCTTATTCACTGTATCAAGGCCACTCATAATTTTATACACCTCGATTAAATCTCCCCTTAGCCTCCTCTATTTCAACAAAAATAAATCCAGATTATGCACATAGATAAAATTCTCCATTCCTAGCAAAATCTTTGTGAATCTTTTCTGTACCTTCTTTAGTATAATCACATTTTTCCTATAATGTGGTGTCTGAACTGTACGCAGTACTGTTGCTGCGATCTAGCAGTTCTGGTATAACCTCCCTGCTGTTATATTCTATGTCTTGGTTGATAAAGGAAAGTACCCCGTATGCCTTCATGGCCACCTTATCTACTGATTCTCACAGAATCACAGAATTGTAACGGTACAGAAGGAGGCCATTTGGCCTGTCGTGTCTGCACTGGCTCTCCAAAGAAGCATTATGACCTAGTGCCATTGCCCTGCCTTTTTCCCATACCCCTGCACATTGTTTCTGTTCAAATAATCATCTAATGCCCTCTTGAATGTCTCGATTGAATCTGCCTCTACCACACTTCCAGGCAGTGCATTCCAGACCCGAACCACTCATGTAAAAAAGTCTTTTCTCATGTCACATTTGCTTCTTTTGAAAATCACTTTAAATCTGTGCCCTCTTGTTCTTGATCTGTTTATGAGCGGGAACAGCTTCTCCCTGACTACTCTGTCCAGCCCCCTCATGATTTTGAACACCTCTATCAAATCTCTCCTTAGCCACCTTCTCTCCAAGGAGAACAGTCCAAACCTCTCCAATCTATCTTCGTAACTGAAGTTTCTCATCCCTGGAACCATTCTTGTAAATCTCTTCTGCACTCTCTCCAATGTGTTCACATCCTTCCTATAGTGTGGCACCCAGAACGGTGCACAACACTCCAGCTGAGGAATAATGAGTGTCTTAATTAAATTCAGCATAACCTCATTGCTCTTGTACTCTATGCACCTATTAATAAAGCCCGGGATACTATATGCCTTATTAACTGCTCTCTCCACCTGTCCTGCCGACTTCAATGATCTATGCAGATATACACCCAGGTCTTTCTGCCTTGCACCCCCTTCAAAACTTCACCCCATATGTTATATTGTCTGTCCATGTTCTTCCTACCAAAATGCATCACTTCACACTTCTTCACATTCAAATTCATCTGTCACCTATCTGCCCACTCCACCAACTTGTCTATGTCCTTTTGAAGTTCTACACTGTCCTCCTCACAGTTTACAACACTCCCAAGCTTCGTATCATCTGCAAACTTTGAAACTTTCCCCTGCATACCAAGATCTAGATCATTAATAAATGTCAGGAAAAGCAAGGGTCCCAATACTGACCCCTGGGGAACTCCACTACAAACCTTTCTCCAGCCTGAAAAATATCCATTGACCATTACTCTCTGCTTCCTACTTTTCAGCCAATTTTGTATCCATGTTGCTACTGTCCCTTTTATGCCATGAGCAATAACTTTTCTCACAAGTTAGTTGTGTGGCACTGTATCCCAAATGCCTTTTGAGAGTCTATGTACACCACATCAACAGCATTATCCTCATCGACATTTTCTGTTACCTCTTCAAAAAAACTCCAGCAAGTTAGTTAAACATGATTTCCCCTTTAGAAATCCATGCTGACTCTTCCTTATCAACCCATATTTTTCCATGTGACTACTAATTCTATCCTGAATAATTGTTTCTAGAATCTTGCCCACCACTGAGGTTGAACTGACTGGTCTGTAATTGCTGGGCTTATCCTTACAACCTGTTTTGAACAAGGGCATAATGTTTACAATTCTCCAGTCCTCTGGCACCTCCCCTGAGTCTAGGGAAGACTGAAATATTATGCAATTTCTACACTCCCTTCCTTCAATACCCTTGGATGCATCTCGTCTGGTCCTGGTTCCTTGTCAACTTTAAGTACCGACACTTCCTCCTTATCAATTTTGAACCCTTCTAGTGACAGAGTTTCCTCGTCTGTCACCATGGCCTGGGTAGCATCTACCTCCTTGGTGCCTCCAAAGTATTCATTTAATATCTCAGTCATGGCCCCTTCGTCCTTGTGTAAATTCACTTTAGGTCCCTAATTGGCCCTACTCCTCCTTTTGCCACCTTTTTACTAATGATATACCTATAGAAGACTTTGGGATTCCACTTTATGTTGGCTGCCAGTCTTTTCTCATAATCCCTCTTCGCTCCTCTAATATGCTTTTTCACCACCCCTCTGTACCTTCTGTATTCCTCTTGGTTCTCAATTATATTTTCTACCTGACACTTGTCATAAGCACACTTTTTTAAAATCTTAATTTCTATCTCCTTTTTCATCCAGAAAGCTCTGGATTTGTTTGCCCTACCTTTCCCCGTCGATGGAATATACCTGGACTGTGCCCGAACCAATTCTTTTTTGAAAGTATTCCATTGTTCAGCTACAGTTTTTCCTGCCAATCTTTCGTTCCAGTCTATCTGGCCCAGCTCGGTTCTTGCCCCATCGAAGTCTGCTCTCGTCCAGTTAATTATTCTTCCTCTGGATTGCCTATCGTCCTTTTCTATCATCACCCTAAAACATACAATACAATGATCACTGTCTCCTAAATGTTCCCCCACTCATACTTGATCCACTCGGCCAACCACATTTCCAAGAACCAGGTTCAACAGTGCGTCTTTTCTTGTTGGATTGGACACATAGTGCTGTAGAAAATTTTCCTGAACACAATCTAGGAACTTTTTCCCCTCTCCACCCTTTACACTACTACTGTCCCAGTCTACATTCTGGTAATTAAAGTCACCCATTATAACTACTCTATAATGCTTGTCTCTCTGTACTTTTCCTGGAGATTTGTTCCTGCATTTTTATCCTGCTACCTTCAGGGGTCTGTAGACATAAACTCTTTCTCTACACTTTTCAGTATCCCCTTGACTTGCTTGTCCTCCCCAAATGCACTACCTCATACGTCTCCGGATTGAATTCCATTTGTCGCTTTCTGTCCACCTGACCAGTACAGTGATATTTTCCTGTAGTCTACAACTTTGTTCCTCACAATCATTCACATGACCAATTTTTGTACCATCTGCAAACTTCTTTTAGTTTAGTATACTGTATTTGCTGTTCACAATGCTCGAGAAACAGTCCTTCATCTTTCGCTTAGGCACTTTACAGATTTCCAGACCCAAATATTGGAGTTTAACAATTTCAAACCATAATTATTGCTCCCATTTTATTAAACAGCTGCTCTTGGTAATGATTCTGCTGTAGCATTTATATCTCTTCTGGTTCTTTACTTTTAAAAAATTTCTTTACTTGTCCCATTACCTTTTGCCTTGCGCAATTATTCCTTTTATCATTTAATCTCTCCTGCCTTCCACTTCAGCCTTCCCTTTTGTTCTTTCCTCCTTTCCTTGCCATTGTAGTTGCTTAAAGTCTTTTTCATCTCTAACCTTATCCAGTTCTGATGAAAAGTCATGGGCCTGAACCTTTAACTTTGTTTCTCTCTCCACAGACACTCCCTGACCTGCTGAGTATTTTCAGCATTCTGTTTTTATATAATATATTGATAAACTCAGGTGAACACATTACATTGAAATCCTTGGATTGAGGTCTGTAAAATCAAATATACAAACATACATTATTGTGCTTACAGACCCTAGCCATTCTAAATGGCAATACATAAATGCATGCATATCTGTTTGAAGAACAGTTTTGAGATCACCTTGAGGCAGTTATTCTGTATCTAATGGAATAAACATAAAATATAAAGCTAAAGTTTGGTGAAGGACATATTCATTACACTTTATTCAGTGAATAGATGTTTAGCAATTTGATTATGTTGTAACTTATTAGGATATTGTAAATTTTAAGCTTGGAGATACTTACCTACTAAAATTTAACTTCCTTAGTTTCCCTTATATTTAAGTAAGGGTTCCAGGCTTATTGTCGAAATGTTTCATGAAATGGATCTATCTCAGCACCTGACACCCCAGTGATAAACTCGTTTAATAAATCAGGGAGTTAACAGGATGCAAAGACCTTTGTAGCAACACTATTCAGGGACTACAAAAACAAAGTACTATGGATGCTGGAAACATGAAGTAAAAACATGTGAGCTCATCTGCTCTTACAAATTAGTTGCTTGAGTATTATTTTAGGTTGCCGATTAACTTGTGGGCATTATTTTGCATATTTTTAAAATTCTACGACTGAATTGTGCCTTCTCATAGCAAGTTATTGCTTTTGTCTACCTCCAAACTGGGTTTATTACAATCCTGAATGGTCTGCTAGGTTTGCCTTTGGAGCTGAAGGATAAGAGTGTGTATGGTGTGTTACAGCACCCTCAAGCATGTAAGACTGTGTTAGTCCACTAGTTTTGTATGTTTTCTTGCAGTGGTTGTGACCAACCTTTTTCTGAAAACACATACAAGACATAATAAAAATTGGAAGGGAAGGCAAAGACCAAACTAAACTATCTGCATGTTGCAGCTTTTCTGGAATTGTGCAGAAAATAGGGAATCTTGTTTGGATGTTTTGCATAGTATCTTCCTGAGGGCGCTGCAATTCACAATTTTGGTTCTATCCTGTTTGTTATCCTGCAAAATTAATAAGTATACAGCAGTGCATACACACTTACTTTGGAATTCCTTCTGATTTTATTAAACTTCCACTATTTTTTTTCCTTACTTTTAATTTAGGCTTGTGGACCTGTGAGACTCCACTCACTCTTTCTGTTGCTTTCATCCATGTAATTTGCACCTCTGCTTCCACTGGAAGGCGACTTCCACGAAAAGGCATCACACCTTCCATTGCTACACCTTCATATTACCCCTTTAGGTGCATTCCCATTTGTGTAATTTTTAAGAGTTGCAGCCTTGCTGAAAATTATGCCCCTTCCCTACACAATTGCACTTCTGGTTGAATTACTATCTCTAGGTGTGCGAACAAGGGTGGGAAAGGGCTAGCCTTGCAACTTCTGGTGAGCTAACCCTCCACGCTGCTGGCACTCATGTGTTTGCACCATAATGAGTATGAACCTAAAATTGTAAACAGTGCCATTGCAAGACAGATATCTCTTGTTAAATGAACTATATAAGCCTTGAAATGGCATTGTTTACAATTTCTTCCATTGATTTAGTTATGTAAGGCAAAAAGATGATACATACTTTTAGAGGGATTTCAGGACTACTACTTTGAAACCTGCTTTGTCAAAAGTACAAGATTAAACTACCTTCTTAACAACAACCCTCTTATAGATTTTAACCATAAAAGTCCAGTAATATTACCCAAACCAAAGAATTGTTATCACATTAATATAGGTACACCTCATGATTTCTCAAACACTTCCACTCTGATGTAAAATTCCAAAAGAGGTTCAGAAACAAATTGTTTCCTAAAACATAGACTTTCCTGGCTTAACACTAGTTGGCTGCTTCCAATTCAAAACTTTCACAGCTTTTCAATGGATCACACACCAAGGAGCTGGTCTTCAGGGCTTTTCCCCCACAGCCATCACACAACTCAGTTAAACATCCTTCCTTAATTGCCTTTTTTTCCTCTTTCATCTCAGATTCCTTTGTCCTCAAACACCTCTTTGAACTCAACTTTTGCACATATAAAAATCTTCGTTTTCTATTTTGTCTATACTTTCGGGTCAATAAAATTTAATATACCTTCCCCTGTTTACTAATGAAGTATTTATAAGATGCAAATATTCCTTTCCACCTCTGAAAACCCTTTTGAAATTCAACAGCTGAAAAACCAAGTTTCCCACTTACCACACAATGCAAATTTTAAATCCACCCTCATTACTTGTAACTCACCTCACTATAACCTCGTCTTACAAATACATCAACTGAACACGTTTAACTTTCCATCTCTTAGCCCTCACAGACAATCTGTCTCTAGTAGGTTCCCCCTTGTTTAATTAATCCTGGAGACACACACACACAGACTTTTTTTTACCTACACAGAATACCAACATAATTCCCCAAAAATGTTTTAAAAATCTCTCATCACAGCTTCTGAGAAAGTAAATAAAACTAAAATGAAAATAAAGAGAATCCAATCTATAAAAAGGAGAAAAGTGAGATAGAATTTGTTTCAATAAATATTTACATCACCAAAGGAATAAAATTTAACAAATGTTATTACTAGTGAAATTTGGAATTCTAAATGGGTGAAGAGCAGATATGCGCTCAAAACGCATATAAACAAGTACATTATTAACTCAAAGTGGAAAACATAGAAACCATTTTTATTTCTGCCGTTTCCTGTTCTTGCCCTGAACTGGAAAATTTCATGAACTTTGCAGGATGTTATGCTTCAGTTATACAGAGCATAGCTGAGACTCCATCTCGAATACTGTGTGCAGTATTGGTTTCCTTATTTAAGGAAGGATGTAAATACATTAGAGGCAGTTAAGAGGAGGTTTACTAGATTGATACCTGGAATGAGCAGGTTATCTTATGAGGATAGGTTGGACATGCTGGCCTTGTTTCCACTGGAATTTAGAAGAGTGAGGAGTAACTTGATTGAAGTATATAAGATCCTGAATGGTCTTGACGAGGTGGACGTGGAAAGGATCTTTCCTCTTTTGGGTGAGTCCAGAACTAGGGGTGAATCTTTTAAAATTAGGGGTCGCCCTTATAGGACAAAGATGAGGAGATATCTTTTCTCTGAGGGTTGTGTGACTTTGGAACTCCTTGCCTCAGAAGGTGGTGGAGGCAGGTTCACTGAATATTTTTAAGGCAGGAGTATATAGATTCTTGTTAGGCAAGAGGATCAAAGGTTATCGGGGTAGATGGGAATGTGGAAATCGAAACACAAACAGATCAGCCATGATCTTATTGAATGGCAGGCAATATTCCAGCAATACTACTAAAGACTTGTGCTCCAGAACTTGCCACGCCCCTAGCCAAGCTGTTCCAGTACAGCTACGACAGTGGCATCTACTCGACTATGTTGAAAATTAACCAGGTATGTCCTGTACACAAAAAGCAGGACAAATCCAATCCGGCCAATTACTGCCCCATCAATAATGGAAGGGGTCATCAACAGTGCTATCAAGCAGTGTTTGCTTAGCAATAACCTACTCACAGATGCCCAGTTTGGGTTCCACCAGAGCCACTCAGCTTCTGACCTCATTACAGCCTTGGTTCAAACATGGACAAAAGAGCTGAGCTCCCGAGGAGAGGTGAGAGTGACTGCCCTTGACATCAAGGCCGCATTTGACAGAGTGTGGCATCAAGGATCCCTAGCAAAACTGAAGTCAATGGGAATCGGGGGAAAACTCTCAACTGGTTGGAGTCATACCTAGCACAAAAGGAAGATGGCTGTGGTTGTTGGAGGTCAATCATCTCAGCTCCAGGACATGACTGAAGGAGTTCCTCAGGGTAGTGTCGTGGGCCCAACCATCTTCAGCTGCTTCCATCCTTCCATCATAAGGTCAGAAATGGGGATGTTCGCTGATGATTGCACAATGTTCAGCACCATTCGCGACTCCTCAGATACTGAAGCAGCCCATGTCCAAATGCAGCAAGACCTGGACAATATCCACACTTGGGCTGACAAATGGCAAGTAATATTCGCACCACACAAGTGCCAAGCAATGACCATCTCCAACAAGAGAGGATCTAACTATTGCCCCATGACATTCAAAGGCATTACCATCACTGAACCCCTCACTATCAACATCCTGGGGGTTACCATTGACCAGAAACTGAACTGGACTAACCATATAAATACTGTGGCTATAAGTGCAGGTCAGAGGCTAGGAATCCTGCGATGAGTAACTCACCACCTGACTCCCCAAAAACCTGTCCACCATCTACAAGGCACAAGTCAGGGGCGTGATGGAATAGTCTTCACTTGCCTGGATGAATGCAGCTCCCACAACAATCAAGAAGCTTGACACCATCCAGGAAAAAACAGCCCACTTGATTGGCACCACATCCACAATCATTCACGCCCTCCACCACCTACGCACAGTAGCAGCAGTGTGTACCATCTACAAGAGGCACTGCAGAAATTCACCAAGGCTCCTTCGACAGCATCTTTCAAACCCACGACCACTACCATCTAGAAGTACAAGGGCAGCAGATAGATGGGAACACCACCACCTGGAAGTTCCCCTCCAAGTCACTCACCATCCTGACTTGGAAATATATTGCCACTCCTTCGCTGTCGCTGGGTCAAAATCCTGGAACTCCCTTCCTAACAGCACTGTGGATGTACCTATACCACATGGAATGCAGCGGTTCAAGAAGGCAGCTCACCACCACCTTCTCAAGGGTAACTAGTGATGGGCAATAAATGGTGGCCCAACCAGCAAAGCCCACATGCTGTGAATGAATAAAAAAAAAGCAGGCTTGAGGGGCCAAATGGCCACTGCTGCTCCTACTTTGTCTAATTTCAATGCTTCTCTCACCTTCACATGGTCCATCTTCGACACTTCCCTTCATTTAGCCTATCCCCAGATATGGAGGCATATATCAACCAACATTCAGTAGAGGTCCAGTGACTCCCACAGCTACCTTGACTACACTTCCTCTCACCCTGCTCTCTGTAAGGACTCTATTCCATTCTTCCAGTTTCTCCGTCTCCATTGCATCTGTTCTGATGATGCAAGATTCCATGCTAGTGCTTCTGATGTATCTTTCTTTTGCCTCAACCGAGGATACCCCCCCCTCTCCAAGGTTGGAAGGTCCCTCAACCTTGCCTGTTCCATTTCATGCACTTCTGCTTTCACCCCTTCTCTTACCTACCCAGAGCAATCATAGAGTTCCCCTTGTCTGCACCTTCCAACCCACTGCCCTATGTTTTCAATAAATCATCCTCCATCATTTCTGCCACCTCCATCGTGATGCCACCTCCAAATACATCTTCCCCATCTCTCCCATCAAATTGAAGGGCCCATTTGGTCCCCGACACCGCGTCCACTTCAATCATCCCCGACAACCTCTGCCCTTCCCAAGGCTCCTTTCAATGCAAATGATGCAACACCTGCCATTTCACCTCATCCCTTTTCACCATCCAAGGCCCTAAATGCTCCTTTCAGATCAAGCATCAATTTATTTGTACTTGTTTCAATTGTGTATACTATATTTGCTACATGCAATGTGGTCTACTCTATAATCGGGAGACCAAGTTGCAAACTGGGTGATTTTGTGGAATACCTCTGTTCAGCCTGCAACCATGACTTCAAACTTCCAGTCACCTTCCAGTCATTTTAATTTTCCACCTTTCTCCCATTCTGACCTTTCTGTCCCTGGCCTCCTGCAGTGTTCCACATAAACTTGAGGAACAGCACCTCAATTTTGTGCACTTTACAGCGTTCCCCCACACTCAACATTGAGTTCAACAATTTTAGATCGTAGCCTCTGCCCCCATTTAATTTCCTTTCTCTTTGCTGGCTTTGGGTTTCAACAGTAGCTGTTCATGATTCTGTCATTCACATCTCCTCTAGATGCATCTTTTGTTTCTTTATTTGTCCCATTACCACGCCCTTTGACCTTGCACCAAGAACTTTTGCCATTTAATCTCTATTGACTTCCACCCTATCACAAACCCTCCCTTTTGTTCTTTTGCCCTACCCTCCTTACTTTCATTTGTTTAAAACCTATTGCATTTTCTAACTCTTTGCAATTCTGATGAAAGGTCATTCACTGAAAATGTTCACTCCCATTCTTTTTCCACAGATGTTGCCATTTGCTGAGCATTTCTGTTTTCATTTCAACAACTTTCTCCTTTGTTACTACCTGTTTACTTTCAAAATGATTCACTTTCTCCTGAAGTCCATTGATATTTTTGTAAACAAATTGTGATGCTGTCCATTGAAGTAAAGCTCTAACTGGTTTGTGAGGATAAAATAATTTCATAGATTATACAAAATTCTGTGCTCAATACAAAAGGGTGAGGAGAGGAGAGGGAGAGGGAGAGGAGAGGAACGGATGTAGAATATCCCATCAATATTGGGTGGTGACTCTGTGGCATTGCACACAGTGGGGGTGGAATTATAATTGTACAATGGCGTAAAACAGGTGATGGTGAATTGCAATGGCAAAGTCATTAGAAATAAATATCCACAGGAAATAATTTGTTCTCATTGTTCAAAAATTAGGTGAGTGATTGTACTTATTTCACTTTATATATTAAGGTTTTGAAATGTGACCATCAAACTTTGTTTCTCCCCATCATAATCAATCCTTTATAATAAACATCTTTCGCACTTCAACAAAAATTTAGATTCCTTCCCTAGTTTTATATCTACTGTCTTGAAGTTTTCATATTGAACAATTCAGTGTTCTATTCAAATGAATATTCCAAAACTGACTTAACACAGTGCGGTATGTTATGTATCTCCAGTTCAACCTTTCCTATAATTATATGAAAAATGGGATCAGTCAAGCATTGCAGCAAAACTGTCAACATTTTTCATTTCAAAAACCTTTTACTGTAATGTGAATTAATTTACTAATTTTGACATTTCCACATGTTCTTCAGTGAATGCCAAAGAGAGGAGTGTTCAGCAAGTCGATGTGATATGCAACTGCCAAAATAGCAGTTTTGGTTCTTAAAGGTTCAGTTTCTCAAGCTGTGCAGTGTTTCTCTCCTCTATGGGATATTGAAAATAAGGCTTTTGAAAATGCACTTTAAAAAAAAAACTACACTGGGGTTATCCTTTTATATTTTGTTCAAAGCTGTTTGAAGAGCAGTATGGTGTGTCATGCCAGACATTTACTTCCTAAAGCCCTTTGCAATTCGCCTGTGCCAATGCTAAAGCAAAGCCAGACAGTGACTTAGAAAAATTATTAGATAGCATTGAACATTGGTTCATACTGCCAAACAGACTGAAATGGTCTACTTTAGTCACTCCACCCACAACATTTGAAATGTCTCTTCATTTTTTTTTAGGATCTCCTTGCTTTCTCCATTCATGCACACAATTCACACTTCAATGCTTGATTGACTTATTGTACATTATTTAACTGCATAATAAGCATGTAACCAGTGAGTAGTTGAACGAGTGGTATGTTCCAATTGGTTCCTCAGTTGCATATTGAACTTGAACATGTTAATAATAATGAAAATGCACTGAGCAAAGTCCTACTTACTTCTGAAAGTGGCAAGAAAGAAAAAAACGATCATTTAACATTTTATTGAATTAAGATATTGGGTGGAATTTGATACCACCGAGAGCAGAAGTGGCTGATCCCCATGTTTTTGTTTTATTCATTCATGGGATGTGGGCATCGCTGACTAGGCCAGCATTTATTGCCCATCCCTAATTGCCCCTAAGAAAGTGGATGGTGAGCTGCTGCCTTGAACTGCTGCAGTCCATGTGGTGTAGGTACACCCACAGTGCTGTTAAGAAGGGAGTTCCAGGATTTTGACCCAGCGATAGCGAAGGAACAGTGATATAGTTCTACGTCAGTATGAGTTGGAGGGGAACTTACAGGTGGTGGTGTTCCTGTGTGTCTACTGCCCTTGCCCTTCTAGTTGGTAGTGGTCATGGGTTTGGAAGGTGCTGCCTAAGGAGCCTTGGTGAGTTGCTGCACTGCATTTTGTAGATGGTATACACTGCTGCCACTGTGTGTCGTAGGTGGAGAGGGTGAATGTTTGTGAATGCTGTGCCAATCACGTGGGCTGCTTTGTCCTGGATGGCTCAAGCTTGAGTGTTGTGGAAGCTGTACTCATCCAGACAAGTGGAGAGAATTCCATCATACTCCTGACTTGTGCCTTGTAGATGGTGGACAGGCTTTGGGGAGACAGATGGTGAGTTACTCGTCGCAGGATTCCTAGCCCCTGACCTGCTCTTGCAGCCACAGTATTTATATGGCTAGTCCATTTCTGTTTCTGATCAATGGTAACCTCCAGGATATTGATAGTGGGGATTCAGCATGGTAATGCCTTTGAATGTCAAGGGGCAACGGTTAGATTCTCTCTTGTTGGAGATGGTCATTGCCTGACACTTGTGTGGCACGAATGGTACTTGTTGCTTGCCAGCCCAAGTCTGGATATTGTCCAGGTCTTGCTGCATTTGGACATGGACAGCTTCAGTATCTGAAGAGTCACGAATGGTACTGAACATTGTGCAATCATCAGCGAAAATCCCCATTTTTGACCTTATGATGGAAGGGAAGTCATTGATGAAGCAGCTGAAGATGTCTGGTCCGAGGAGACTACCCTGAGGAACTCCTGCAGTGATGTCCTGCATCTGAGATGATTGACCTCTAACACCCACAACCATCTTTCTTTGTGTTAGGTACGACTCCAACCATGTGGAGAGTTTTCCCCCTGTTTCCATTGACTCCAGTTTTGCTAGGGCTCCTTGATGTCATACTCGGTCAAATGCTGCTTTGATGTGAAAGGCAGTCACTTTCACCTCCCCTGGTGGGATAGTTGCAGATGTGGGCGAGAAATTTCCAGTGGGTGGTGAATGCTTGATCTTTCAGGAACCTGATGGATGGAGGAATTGACTCTGAAGGTTCTCATGAACCTCCCTAGTGTGCTACTCCAGTGTGCTCACTTCAGGTTCAGCCACCAAATTATGATGTCCTGTTTCCTCAGCACCCTCTCTACATCTTCCTCATCAGTGGAGGACGCAGTCTCCTGCACTTTTGTCTGAATTCCAGGCTTTCCGCCTTTGTTATGTGAGATTGTGAAGAACGCAGCACACTACGGTAATCCTGGAAACCTTGCTGGATCATACTACAGAGCACCTCTAGAACGCTCTAGGCATTGGAATCTAATTTTCAGTAGGTGATTTGTCTGTTCTTTTGTGGCCTGGGTGAAGTTGTGGCAGGCATCATATTGTGTCTCCACCTCAATGCTAGGGTTTCTCACCAGTGTTAACAGCCATGCTTTGAGAGGGTAATCCTTGTCGCTGAGGATCCATCCATTGAGCCATGCGAGAAGCTTGAACAGATATGACAGTTGTGAGTGCTGAAAGATAAATGAGTTGTAAGTGCTCCTTGGGAAATGAGCGCACACCTGGAGGATGTGCTTCCTTTGGTCGCATACCAGCTGCACGTTAATTGAATAGAACCCCTTCCTATTGATGAATGCTGCAGGCTGGTCAGATGGAGCTTTGATGACCATGGCCTGAATTTTTCAGGTGGCAAGTGGGCTCGGTGGCAGCGGGTGGGGGCAGGCACGGAGCCGATCGCCGCCTGCAATTAGCTCCATGCTACCATTTTACGTGGGCGGTCCAATTAAGGCCCGCCCAGCGTAAGATGTGAGCAGTAGCAGCACTATCTGTGCGGGTAGGAGGAGGAGAGATAGTTGGGGCCAGCGCTCATTTGTGCATGCGTGCGAAAGAGTGCTTCAATTTCCCAGAGGCATGGAGCTGCCTCAGGGAGATTGAATCGCTACTGAAAATATTAAATACATGGTTTAAAAATTTATTTAAACATGTCCCCTCATGTGACACAGTCACATGAGATGGAACATGTTTTTATATGTAGGAAAATTTTTAAATTAAATTAATAAAAGCTTTAGGAAACCTCATCCCACTTGTGGATGAGGTTTCCTAAAAAACGAGAAGGCTGCTTGGCCTTCTTGCCTGCCCGCCAACCTTAAGCTTGAACAGGCAGCGTTTACCATTACATTAATTACTTCCTTAATGGCCTTAATAGGCTGTTTATGTATTGGCGGGCGCACAGCTGACTCTGGCACGCGCCCGCCGACGAAACATTGCAATACAGCGCAATGATGTCGGGACGCACGTCCGACATCATCACGCATCATTTTACACGTTGGCGTTTCGGGCCCGCCCCCGCATGCCGACTGAAAAATACTGCCCCATGTGTTTGCAGTCTATGACTCCCTGCAAATGTGGGAAGCCTGCGATGGCCCCGAAGCCACCAGACCCTTAGCCTGGCTTTTAGGGTCCATTTGGAGACACACAAATTGTCCATCCCTTTTAACAGAGAATTTGTGACTGCCCTGATGCAGCAATGTGTGGCTGCCTGTGATATCCCACATATGTCTGGAGTAGATCTTTGAAAAGACCTGGAGGTGAAAAATTTAATGCTGCAGTGACCTTTAGTACTACTTGTATAGGGTGCCCATCCAGCCCCATTGGCCGCAGTCGAACTGCAGCAACATGCTTAGGTCGGTGACAGCTGACTCCCTGGAGAGGGGCAGTCGTACAGGTAGTTGGCTCGAGTTCTGCATACTCTGAAATGAGAGACGTTTCGTCTTCTACCTTTTTGCTGGACCAGCTCCCCTTGGCATCCTGGTGGATCTTGCACAGCCCCGGGCTGCACCTCTTGGTATTCCTGTTGCCCTGGTCTTGCCCTGGCCGCCTTTTGTGCCTGGAGCCCCCTTCCTCTGTGCCTTCCTTCCACTGTTCATGGGTCCATTAATATTGGGCGTATGATTTCCCCTTCTCTGAAGATTCCTTCTTCACTGGCCGTTTCCCTTGGATGCAGTGATCTGCTTTGGAGCCTTGGTCTCTCTGTTCAGCCTCTCCCCTACAAAGGTCTGTCCCTCAGCTTCTGTGAGCAGCCATCCCTTCAGAGGTCTGCTTTCAGCTTCTGTGAGCAGGCCCACCTCTAGAGTGCTTCTCCCATCTTCTCCTTCCTTGTCAGCAGATTACAGAGATTGCAGCAGTAAAATGACTGACCTTTCAGTCAAGGAATGAGACCTCACTTGAAAGCCGCCAACTTTCATTGGCCAGGTAACAGATGGCTCGTGACCCCTATTTGCCACGCATTAATACTGAAGGCATCATTAAATCGCTTTAAGCATATGCTAATGACAGAAGAGTGTGTTTTCTCTCTTGCCTTAATTGGGTTTCTGCTGTTTACATACAGCTTTGTTGCCCCTCTGCCTTCCTACCACATGCATGATTTCTCCTGCAGCTCCTGATGCGAGCCTTCGACACCTTGCTTCCAAACAATTCCAAGCCCCTCCCCACTACTGCGTGTTTCATTAAATTCCGCCCAAAAACTCCTTGATGGCACTGACATAAAATTAGCTCCATATATTCTTCCTAAACAGTAGATCAAAAGTTAAGATTTGCTTTTTCCTTCTACAAACTATTATATAAAGTATAAGTGGTTTCCTCAGGGAAAAAGCTGGGCCTAATAAGGCCGCAAAGGGAAATCTTAATGTAGAGATTAAAGACATGGCAAAAGTATTAAGTGCGTACTTGCACCTTGTCTTCACAAAGTGGATAGTGTGAAGGTTACACTAATAGAGAAAAAATATATTTATATAGCGCCATTCACGATCACTGGCTGTAAAGTGTTTTGGGACGTCCAATGAAGTCCTTTTTTGAAGTGTAATCACTGTAGCAATGGCAGGAACATGGAAACCAGTTTGCATACAGCAAACTCCCACAACCAAAAATGTGATAATTACCAGATAATTTGTTTTTGTGATGTTCATTGAGGGATAAATATTAACAGGACACTGAGGAATAACTCCCTTACTTTTCGAAGTAGTGTCACGGGATCTTTTATGATCACTTGAGAGTGTATATGGGGCCTCGTTTTAATGTTTCATACAAAAGATGGCAACTCTTGACATTTTTTCCCCCTCAGTATTAACTATAGAGAAGCCTTACTAAATAGATTAGCACAATTGAAAGTTGGTAAGTCACCTGGTCCAGATGGAATGCATCCTAGGTTGCTGAAAGAAACAAAGGTAGAAATAGTAGAGGCATCAGCATAATCTTTCAATTTTCATTGGAAACAGGAGGACTTCGGGATGGGTGGGGTGGGGGGGGCGGGTGCGGTGGGGGTGGCGCGGGAGTTGTTATACCAAAAATTGAGGAAAGACAGAAAGGATAAACCAGGAAACTGCAAGTCAGTCAGTCTAATATTGGTGAAGGAGAAGTTATTGAAAACCATTATGTGAACAAAATAAACTTCAATTTGGAAAATTTAATTAAGGATGGATTTGTCAAAGGTAAGTTGTCTTTGAATAACTTGATTTGTATTCTTTGAGGAAACAGATAAGGTTAATCAATATAGTGCAGTGGATGCAAAATCAGATGCTGGAAATCGGAAACAAAAATGGAAAATGCTGGAAACACTCAGGTCTGGCAGATTCTGTGGTGAGAGAAACTGAGTTTTTAACGTTTCAGGTTTGTGGCTGTTCATCAGAACTGATGAAAGGCAAAAGCACAAAGAAGACTGAAGCCCATGGAAATAAGAGGAAAGTGGCAGTATGGGTACAAAATTGGCTCAGTGACAGCAAGGAGTAGTTGTGGATGGATGTTTTTCAGATTGGGAAGTGGTTTGTAGTGGCATTCCTAAGAGTCAGTTTTGGTTCCATTATTCTTTGCAATTTTTATAGATAAGCTAGATTTGGGTATAGGAAATAGCATTATAAGGTTTGCAGATGATGTGAAACTTGACAAAGTAGTAGATCATAATGAGGATAATTATATGCTGCAGGACATTGAGATGGGCAGAAGCATGGCAAGTGGAGTTTATGTGCAGAAATGATGGACTTTGGCAGGACTAATAGTGAAAGATCATATATGACAAATGGCATTATTTTAAAAAGTAGAAATCAGCAGAGGGATATTGGTGTCCATATATGTAAATCTTCAAAGGTGGCAAGTCAAGATGAGAAGGTGATTGAAAATGCATGTGGATTACTTTTTTTTATTTGTTTGTGGATGTGGATGTCATGGCAAGGCCAGCATTTATTGTCCACCCCTAATGGCCCTAGAGAAGGTGGAGGTGAGCTGCCTTTTTGAACTGCTGCACATTGTGTGTTGAAGGTATTCATACAGTGCTGGTAGGTATGAATTACAAGATTTCAACCCAGCAATGATGTGTATGATTTAGAGGTAGTGGAAAGGCTTTGGGGAGTCTGTAGGTGAGTCACTTGCTGCAGAGTACCCAGCCTGTGACCTGCTCTTGTAACCACAATATTTATGTGCCTATTGTAGTTAAGTTTCTGGTCTATGGTGACACCCTCAGGATGTTGATGGGGGGAAATTTGATGATGGCAATACTGTTGAATTTCATGAGGAAGTGGCTTGAGATTCTTGGCTCGTTCCTCCCCAGCTTCTTAAACTCTGACTGCAGGACCTCAACCTTCTTCCTCCTTACATTGTTGGTTCCAACATGAACCAACACTTGAGTTTCTCTGCCACTATGCACACTGGGAAAGACTCCCCATTTCACAGAAGCTGGCTAATGACCGGTGCTCTGGTGAAATGGGGCATGGGTTTCCAGGGTGTTGCATGTAGATTGATTCCATGGAGATCATTTGATTACCTTTTCCGCCACAGTGCCCAAGCTACATGACATTACCCAACCACCACTGCAGAGAACCGTGACCGTGTTGAGTGCAATTGAGAGGGGACCTCGCCACAAAGTTTTCCCCTCCTTAAACTACATTATTTAAATGTACATTACATTAGTACGTTTTTATATATGGAGGCTACTTAATGTAGATTAGTTATCTTTTACAATCATGCTTCAAATGATACACATCCTCTACCCAATGCAATCCTCCTTCAGGCTATGCAGGATTTATTTTTGATATTAGGAGGAATTAAAATTAGTTTCTATAGCTTCAGATCAAAGTGAGCTGGCACTTTAGTTAGATTTTTGGAGCTTTGTATGACATGGGCAAAGGAAACCACATTCAATACTGTTACCTACAACATCATGACAATCTTTTGCGTGCATAACATTTTTTTCTCAGACCAGTCAAGCTAGGTGTTATTCCTACAGTGTTGCGAGGAATGTACATCATTTTAAAGATGATAAAGATTCCAAAGTGTAGGTGAACCTGCGCAGTAATCTAATCACCTGAGAGAATGTTCTGTAGTCCCACTTCCCTGCCTTCTCCCATAGTCCTACAAATTTTTTCTCTTCAGATAATTATCTAATTCTCTTTTGAAGGCCTCCACTGAATCTTCCTTCATTACACTATCAGACAGTGCATTCCAGATGCTAACCACCGTGTAAAATAGTAGTCCCTCATGTTGCTTTTGCTTCTTTAGCCAATCACCTTGAATTGGTGTCCTCTGGTTCTCAGTTCATATGCCAAGGGGAACAGTTTCTCCCTATCTACTCTGTCCATAGCCCTTATGATTCTGAACACCACTATTAAATCTTCTCTTTATCTTCTCTTCAAGGAAAACAACCCAGCTTCTCTAAACTATCTATGTAACTGAGGATGCTTCTCCCTGGAACCATTCTCGCGAATCTTTTGTGCACCCTCTCTAATCCCTTTATATCCTTTCTAAGTGTGGTGCACTGAACTGGGCACAATATGAGAGTTGAGGTCGAACCAGTGTTTTATACAGGTTTTACACTGTGTCCTTATTTATGAAGTACAGGATCCCATATGCATTATTAACTGCTTTCTCAACATGCCCTCTCACCTTCAGAGATTAGTACACATATCCACAGGTCCATTTGCTCCTGCATCCTGTTTAGAATTATACCCTTTATATTGCCTCTCCCAATTCTTACAAAATGAATGGGGCTAAAAGAGGACAGATCCCGTGACCTTATGACCAAGATTGTAGGATTCTAGAAGTGGTGGCTACATAAATAGTGGATGCTTTGATTTTGATCTCCCAAAATTCCATAGTTTCTAAAATGGTCCCGTGGATTGGAAGGTAGCAAACACAATCTCGCTATTCAAGAAACTAGGAACAGAGAAAACGGGGAACTACAGAGTTAGCCTGACTTCAGTAGTAGGGAAAATGCTAGAATCTATTCTTGGGGAGATGATAACAGGACATTTAGAAAATCTTAATATGATTGGCCAGAGTAAACATGGAGTCGTGAAAAGCAAATCATGTTTGACGAATCTTCCAGAGTCTTTTCTGATGATGAGTAGAATTATGAAAATGAAACAAAAATTGTAGAAACATTAGTTAGGCTAGAGGATGCCAGAGCCTGATTGGTTAAATCCTAACATCCTAAGGGAAATGAGGGAGGCAATTGCCAAAGCCCTAGAAATTATGATTCAGAGCTCTGGCAAGTATGGATGTGTGCTGGAGGACTGGAGAGTGTCCAATGTAATTGGATACATTTTTAAAAAGACAGGCAGAGCTAACAGAGGTCAATTAATTTAACATCTTTGGAAGGGAAATTTATGAGTTTCGAATTAAGGATGGATTTACCATAAAGCTGGATAAAAAGAAGTTAGTTATAAGCAGCTAGCACAGATTTCAAAAGGGAAGATCAGGCTTGGCCAACCTCAATGCTTTGAGGAGGTATTGGACATGACAGATGGGGAAATGTCGCAGGTTACAAGAAGATTTAGGGATCTCAATTGAGGGGTGGATTTCAAACTGGATTAACAGGGAGAGAGGGGAGAAAACAGAGAAGTTCAGGCCTTTTTTTAAGTGTGTTTGGAAGTGGGGAGTGGTGTCTGAGTTCAGTACACGGGCTACAAAAACAAAAATAGCTGGAAAAACTCAGCAGGTCTGACAGCATCTGCGGAGAGGAATACAGTTAACGTTTCGAGTCCGTATGACTCTTCATCAGAATTAAGAGAAGTAAAAATGTGGTGAAATATATACTGTTTAAGGAGGGCGGGACAGGTGAAGCTGGATAGTAGGCCTGTGATAGGTGGAGGCAAAGGAGAGATTGCAAAAGATGTCATAAACAAAAGGTCGAAAGGGTGTTGATGGTGGTGATACTGGCTAAAGGAGGTACTAATGATGACATTAAGAGTAGAACGCAGGATGAGCAAGTGACATAGTGGGGGTGGGGTGGTGGGGGGTGGTGGAGGGCACAGTGTGGGAGAAAAGATCGAAATAGGGATAAAACAATAAATGGAAATACATTTTAAAAATAATAAAAATAGATGGGAAAAAATATATATTTAAAAATTAAAATAAATATTTGAAAAAAGGTCAAAAAAGGTGTGAGAATGGAGGAGAGAGTTCATGATCTGAAGTTCAACAACTTCAGATCATGAACTCTCTCCATCCTCTCACCTTTGGGACACTGATAAAATGGGCTTAAAAGTGACAGAATTAATGTCTGTATGTGAGGTGGTACAGTTTGATTACTAAGTAGAGTAGCAGTAATTATATGGAAATAGACTTGGTGCTGTGGTGCTTGGTGCTGAAGAGCAAAGGGATATGGGTGGACAGGTTCATGGAACACTAAAGGCAGTGCCTCAGGTAGATAGGGCATTAGAGATAACAAGTTGATATAAAATCTTAAGATACGCAATTATGGAACAATATGATAGAAGTGTATAAAATTATGAATGGATGGGACAGAGTTTCTAGTAGTTAAGGAGTCAAGAATGAGGAATATGCATACAACTTAGGTTTCTCTTGGTCTCTATTCTAAATTTCATTTTTACAGAGGATTACAAGGTTGTGGGATTCACTTCCCGAATTATTGGTTTAGACAGAAACTACAGCTCCATATTAGCCAGGAAAGACATATCTGGAAGAAAATCCAATGTGTCTATCAGTAGCTTTGTAACTCAACCAGCTCATTAACATTTTACTTCTGTGTCTGGTGTCTATTGCATGGCAGTGATGAGGACCAGCATCACAGAATCTTAACTCCAGTATTTAAAGATGCAATCTGAATATGGATTTTGAAGGAGTTGGGAGTTCTTAAGAAGACAAAGGAAGTGTAAGAATGAATTCAAAATGGTCAAATACTGCTCCATGGTTCCACATTACCAGTGTTCTACATTACAACAGTGACTATGGGCGGAATCGTCCCAGATTTGCACTAAGTGAGGTAGCAGGTGGGCAAAAGAACGTTTTACCTGCCGGCCGCAATGGCGGCTTTTCGCGCTGTATTGTCCTAATCCCGCCTTATTAATCATGTGTTCCGGAGAAACACACTGTTTTGATGGTGGGCGGACTCTCGTTCACCCACCACACCATCACCTCGCCGCTTCCTCATGCTGGGCACCATATTTAAAGTGCGGCCACAAGCACACCTCAGTGCTTCCAGCCCAGGACTGCTTGCATGAACGGCAAGAAGACTGCAGCCCCCTTGATTTAGTGACGCGTCCCTGGAACGCCTTTTGGATGCAGTGGTGGCCCTCCGTGATGTCCCCTACCCCCGCTCTGGCCACAGGAGGGGCAGCAACATCACCTGTCTGGCATGGGACGCAGTGGCAGCGGTGGTCAGTGCCAATGCCCTGCAAAAGAGGACAGCCATCCAGTGCCGAAAGAGGATGTATGGTGATCTCCGTTCTGCCAGGGTAAGTCACTCTTCTCATCGCTCTCAACTCACACACTCACAAACCCATCACACATCCACAGGGATCTCACTCACTGCCAGTTCAAGGGACATCGCCATTCACTCTCTCACACGCACCTTCATTGTCCTCATCCCATCCGTGGCACCACTCACCAACTACACATGCCAGGCATCCTTATCATCTGGCCTGGCAGGTGTCCTACTTACACTCTGTATTCATGCAGGACAAGCTGGTACACAAGAGGGAGAGGTCGCAGACTGGTGGAGGAACACCTGACATTTAGGTTCTAACTGAAAATTGAGTCATACAGCTGGCTGGTGAAGATCTAGATCATTCCTGTGCAGATGGTGAGGTTGGTGGTGCTCTAGCAAGTGAGGATCCAGCAGTGCTATATCGATCAGACAACCATCCTGTGAGTGATGTGCCCTGTTTGACAGGCCAATACCATGAACTAATTATCTCTCCTTGCTTTCACAGGCACAACTGGGAAACAGCCAAGGGAGTCCACAACTCCGGTCCTCGACTCAAGACACCTAGGAAGATGAATCTGCTGAAACCCCAATTGAAGATCTGTCACAGCACTCACCCACCCCCTCCACCAGGGCAGGGCCACATACCTTGGTGAGACCTAGCTTTAGAGTAGCCTTGGCGTTACAATCTGGTGAGCACATCGCATTGTCTGATCCACAGGAGGTGGAGGCAGGGACTTCCCAGGTTTCCGGCACTCGGAGGACTGCTGGAGGCCAGAAATCTGCAGAGTCCAAGTCAGATGATGAGCCTCTGGACTTGGTCACACCTCAGTTGCTGGAGCTGCAAAGGTAAGCCCAGGGACATCAGGAAGGGATATCCACTGCATTCCTCAGATTGCAAGGCACGATGGCGGGGTCCATCTGCCTTCAGTCTGAGGTGATAGTACCGGCATGCCAACGTACCAAGGTCAACGCTAGTAGGATGGTAGCCGAAATGGAGACCTTGGTCTAGGACATCGCTCCTGCACTGTTGTGGGGGCTGAACTGCATTTCTGATGCCAGTAGTTGGCCTCCAACAGTGTCAGTGTAGGAGGGGTACAGGGCAGCTCCATCTCACTCCAGCTTCCCCTTCTCCTCAAGGAGTCAGCCAGAGGCCCTTGGACATCCATAGGGAGGAGGATCAGCAGGTGCACACCCTAGGGCCATCCACCCAGCTGACTCCAGGAGTATCCGGCCCTGCACAATCCCCTCTTCCTGTAGCCCCTGCAGCTCCAGCTCCACAGGCTGAGGAGGGTGTCACTGCCACACAGCAGGACCAAAAGCAGGCCGCGGCCCTCCAGCTCTTGGCGCTCCAGAGGACATCTGTCAAGGTCATCTCAGATAGGGCGTAGCAGTCAGCAGGGTACCTCCACCTCCACTGTGGATGTCGTGGGAGCAACAAGACGTAGCGGTAGGGTTAGGGAGGTTAAGAAGATGTAGTTGCACAGCCTGGGCACGGGTGTTAATCACATGTACATAATGTTCACTATTGTCATTAAACTCCAAAGAATGTCTCCTTGCCTATGAATCCTTGTTATGATGAGCAGTGTTTGTGTCACTCAGATGTGAAACCTTGGTTCCTGCACAAGATAAACGCAGGTGTCTCAGTCCAGGGCCTCTTCCCTGTGCAGTGTGTAACCTTCAGACCAAAGTGATGGTCCGGCTTCACACTCACTGGACACACTTGTGTTGCCTACACCTCGATGGTGCTTGTCATTGCTGCCAGAATGTCATGGGCAGGTGTCACAGAGTTCCATCATTCTCTCTGCGTGCTCTCAGCACCTTTGAGGTGGGGCTGGCCCCCCCACATCTCTTCAGCATCTGTAACCGGTGACGCTGTGCTGCTGAAGGGGTCAGGTGCTGAAGGTTGACAAAGGATCAGGTGCACTTAAAATTTCATGGCTGCATCTCCATGATAAGATCCTGATCAGAGGCAAGTGAGCTGCCCTCAGTCAGACTGGAGTCAAACGTTCACAGGTGCAATATGAGGATTTGTGGTGTCTCCTCACCGCATGTCGTCATCATCTTCCATGAATCTAGCAGCTATGAGGGCTTCCTGAGCGCGCCTGCCCCGTCTGTCCAATGCGATGGCATCATTGCCTTCATCCTCGCCTTCGAGGACCTCCTGACTCTCATCCCCGTCTGTGTCCAGCTCCTCCGCCTCCTCCTCAGCTAGCTCCTCTCCCCATTACAACTTGGTGCTGCAGAGGGTGCAGCAGGTGACGAAGATACATGACACCCTCTGTGGACTGTATTGCATGGCTCCACCAGACCGGTCCAGGCACTGGAGTCTCATTTTCAACATCCCGGTGGTTTGCTCACCAAGATGCGAGTTGTAGCATGAGCCTTGTTGTACCTTCTCTCTGCTGCACTCAGGCCGCAGCACAGGTGTCATCAGCCACGTCCTCTGCACGGTAACCCTTGTCCCCGAGGAGCCAACTCTGCAGCCTCTGTGGACCCTGGAAAATGTCAGGGATCGGAGACGTGTTAAAGATGTAGGAGTCGTTGACACTCTCTGCAAACCATGTGCAGATCTGCAGGATGCGTTTGTGGTAGTTGCACACCAGCTGAACATTCAGCGAATGGAAGCCCTTGCAGTTGATATAGTTGACCGCTTGTTGCGACAGAGATCTGAGCGCCACGTGAGTGCAGTCAATGGTACCCTACACCTTTGGGAAACCTGAGTTCTGGGCAAATGCCAGTGCTCTTGCATCCTGGCTTTTCTCGTCCCAGACGAAACACACAAAGTTGTATGCCTTCACGAAGATGGCATCCGTGACCACCTGGATGCATTTGTGGGTGGAGGCTTGTGATATCCCATAGAGGTAATCTGTGGAGCCCTGAAAGGAGCAACTGGCATAAAAATCGAGTGGCACTGTCACTTTCACAGCCACTGGAAGTGGATGCTCTCCATGTCCCCGTGGCATCAAATCCTGCAGCAGGTGGCAGATGGGACTGACCAGTTCCCTTGACATGTGCAGTCTTCGGCGACACTGGTTCTCAGTAATCTGCAGGAATGAAAGGTGCGTCTATATACCCCTGACTCTGGCTGGGTGCCAACAATCGATGGGTTGCTTGGGCTCTTCAGCGGCGTGTGTGGGAGCCCCAGCCGCTCCTTCTTCCTGAGGTGCTACTCCTCCCTCTGCCCAGCCAGGCACCTCTGTCCCTCTCTTCTCCTTCGTCTCCATTCCCTGTAAGCCATGAGGCATACAGCAAGTTCACCAGGCTCCATACTCTTGATGTACTGCTCCTGCAGGATGAAAGAGAGAGGAGGTTAGTATGGGTGTACTAAGAATCACTCTTGGTTAAGTCTGAAGGCCGCTTAACGCATCCCAGAGAGTGCTGGCAACCACTTTGATGGCCAGAGTTTAGTACGCTGCATGGCTGCCGGAAACTGCATCCACCTCCGCCCCACTCCACCTGACCAATTGGCAGCAGCTTCACCCGCTGGACTGCATGCTGTACTCTCAGCTCAGATGGAGGCATTCTCATAACCCACACTGCAAGGGTGCACGATTAGCTTGAACCAGAGGTGTTAGCTGTGGCTCAGTTCATAGCACCCTCGCCTTTGAATCAGAAGGTTGTGGGTTCGTGTCCCACTCCCGGAAACCAAGAACTGTGAATGTACTCGAAAGAGTTGAAAAAGAAAAAAAAAAAATTAGCTTGAACCATGGGGGAGACAAGCCCAAACCTGAATGATGACATTGCAAGGGGCTGTGAGCACCTCCATCAGTGACTGCTCCACGACCAGCTTTCGCAAGGAGATTGTATAGTGTACCCAGTTGTCCAATTGTTCTGCAGTCCACTAAAACACTCATTAGTTTAGTCTGTGCCTGAGGAGTGAAAAGCTCTGGAGCATTTGGTGGTACTTTCAGGCCTTTGTGCTGCTTGAGTGGGCTAGAGACCCGGCTTTAAACACGTCAATGTGGCTGCACCTGAACAGTCTCAGCTGTAGAGAAATGGTCAGTTTTTATACAAGGTTTCGCTAATGCATGGCCACTTCCCTCCCCACCCCCAGCACGTGCTTGTGCACTACCATCAACCGGAGTGCTGCTCTTGCTCTCTCTCTCTCTCTCTCCCCCCCTCCACCCCCCCACCCCCACCTGCAAGTCGCCTCAACTGCAGGGCAGCCCTTCCCCTGGCACCGCACTGTCAGCCAGCTGGGAAAAAGTGACTTGCCTGTGCCCTCGCCTGAATGTGAGGTCCAACATGTGAATCTCGCAAGTGCTGTGCATTCACCTCTGAGTTCCCCTCAAAGTGTAGCTCACCAGGTGCATATTTTATAAATGTCGTTGTGAAACACATCGGCGTGCAATCTCGCCTATGTGCTCGAATGATCCAGGGTGGGGGGATGATTCTGGTGAGCTGGGCTCATAATGATATGCAGATATATTACAATGAAGTTCCCGATGTCCGGCGATGCGGGAAATGCGGCCTGCAATTGACTGACCGAGCGGACAGTTGCAAACCTGTTTCATGATGGCGTGAAACTGATTTTTGGCCTTCCTGCCATATTGTCCGCTTACGCCCACCATGAAGCCTGCCGCCAGCTGGCACAGAAAATTCCGCCCTATGTTTCAAAAGTACTTAATTGAATGTAAAGTACTTTGGGATGTCCTGAGGGCATGAAAGGCGTGATTTTAATGCAAGTCTTTTTCAGGTCTTTCAATGGGTCTCACTTTATGTGCTGCTAGTGTCAGTGTGGAGCCAGAATGAGATACTTTCCCCCAACAGTAGGACAGCACACCACCCTTTTGCTCCAATTTGTCAAACTGAATCCATCACATTACCCCTCACATCCACTTACCTTGCAAGTACACCCATCCTTCTCTTTCTGTACTTTTTCTCACATTTCCATCTATCTATCCATTACTGCCACTTACCCATATTCTCATGCAATTTCATGCCTTTTCCTTGTCAAATGCATTGCATCCGTTGGATGAGCAGATTCCATCAGAGTCACTCATAGGTCTGGTCTTACCCTCATTTCAGTTTGAAAAGAGCGCAGAAGATTAGGGAGAGGGAAAGAAACAGAGTTTGTTTACAACAACTTTCCTTGTTTAATATGCAGCAGAGGAGGTGCTGGAGTTCAGTGGCATTTTGGCATTCCTGGCAGTTGAATATGGTGACCACCTAGATTCCTGGTGACACAATTGGATATCAGTAACCCCCATGACATATATCACTCAATCACATTGACTTGATTTCAGTAATTAATGAAATATCATGAGTTGCAAATTCTTGTCTTGCCAGTATTAATTCATTTTTTTTAATCTCTGACACTGCCTTCAGGTGTGCTCAGGAGTTTATTGAAGTATAGACAATGATACCTCAAAAGGAGCTGATTCTGAGTTTGGCATTGTCATAGAACTCATGCATATCATGGAACAGCTCAGATACTCATACAATGGTGGAACCAGTTAGACAGATAGTTGGGTTTTCACATGGTGACTCACACTTCTCAGAAGATGGTGGTGGCAGGGACAATAGTGGAGAGTCTGTGTCAGAAGATGCAGCCCTCGCCAAGCTCTGTCTTTTTTATTTATTCGTTCATGGGATATGGACGCAATAGGGAAGGCCAGCATTTATTGTCCATCTCTAATTGTCCCTGAGAAGATAGTCATGAGACACTGCCATGAACCACTGCAGTCTGTGTGGTGTAGGTTCACCCGTAGTGCTGTTAGCTAAGGAATTCCAAGATTTCGACCCAGTGACAATGAAGGAATGGTGATGTATTTCCAAGTCTGAATGATGTGAAACTTGGAGTGGAATGTGTAACTTGGAGTGGAATGTGCAGATGGTGTTCTCATGCACCTGCTGCCCTTGTTCTTCTAGGTGTAGAGAGATGTTGTATCTTGGGGGCCATCGGCAAAAAGAAGAGCTGTGCAGTAACAGAGAATATGCACACTGATCAGAATTGCTAAGAGAATGGAGGAGTTCTCTGAAGCATGAGGTGGGTTGATGCCACAGGGCATTACAATAATGTGGTCTTCCATGGATAGGGTGACCAGCTCCGTAGAATATCAAATGCTGCAGTCAGATGAGTCAATATATGCCTTGACCATGGCTGCACACACTCTGGAGGCCAATATGTCAACTACCTTAGCTAGGTTTTTTTTTTATTTGTTCATGTGATATGGGAATTGCTAGCAACGTCGGCATTTGTTGCCCCTCCTAATGGCTTTTGAGGAACTGGTGATGAGCTGCCTTCTTGAGCCACTGCAGTCAATGGGGTGCTATTAGGAAGGGGGTTCTGAAGTTCACACCCTCATCCATGTTGCAGAACCTGGACAATGAGTAAGAAAAGGTTGATCAAAACATGGTGAAGCACAGTGGGACTCGTGATGTCCTGGGCCGCTTTGGTTACCTTGAAAGCCTGCTTGGAACCCAAGGAATACTCAGCAGATGGGGCTTGGGCAAACAAGTCCTCAATGGCAGAACAAGCGGAGGAAGATGTGCCATCTGGATTATCTTAATGGTTGTTCCAGCAGCAAAACAAAAGCTCCAGCCATCTTGGTTTCATTGCCATTGGATCAAAGTTTTGTTCTATCAAGACATGTGTGGAATCTGGTGTGCAATGGTTTCTCCGTGCTAAAAGGCGTCATGCACAGGTGTCTTTCTTTCCGAGCACATCTCCCAAGCACTTCAGCGACCAGCATAGGGTGATGGGTGCAGAATTGTGTTGTCTGGAACCTTCTAGTGATGAGCTGGAACTGAAGCAGCAGTTACAAGATGGTCGTCTAGCACACGGAGGAGGCAGGGATTCCTTTCAGCAGCTGAAACTGTGACTGAACAGAGTGGATCTTAAAGAGAGCTGTTCTCCCCTTATTGGGGAGGGAGCTAGAAAAGATGCCCTAAACATAGTCTGCTTTACCTCTCCTGGCTGGATAGCTGCATCCAGAGGGATCACCTTCTGTAGTAGAAACACACAAAAGTGGTAACGTTTGGGACCTGGAAGATTGGACCCTCATGGACACTCTCCCAAGGGAACACCCAGAGCTTCACACTGCTTTTGTTGCCCGAGAACTCTGGCAATATGACTTTAACATTGCTGCTCTGAGTGAGACACCGTGAGCTGGATAGGGGCAGCTCAAGGAATTGTGAGGCGGCTGTACTTTTCTTCTGGAAAGGGAAACCTGAAGAAGAACGCAGAGTTCACAAAGTTGGATTTTCCATCAAGAATGAACTTGCGAATCAGCTTCATGAATTCCCTCTTGGAAGAAATGAGTGCCTTATGACTCTTCGTCTCAAACTGAGAAGGAGCCAATTCGTCATTGTGGTCAGTGCATAAGCCCCAACTCTGGATGCCGACGATGAAAACAAGGAAGATTTCTATGCTAAACTTGACCAAGTTCTCTCTGGAGTTCCAAAGGAGGACAGGCTTATTCTTCTCAAAGACTTCAACGTCAGAGTTGCAAGAGATTCTAATCTCTGGAATGGAACTAGTGGCAAGGAAGGAATTGGAAATGTCGACTCCAACAGCATTCTTCTGCTTACCAAATGCTCAGAACATGGGCTTTTCATCACTAATACCCTGTTCTGCCAGAAGAACAAGTACCAAAACATCATGGCAACACTTATAGGCCAAGCACCTACTGCTGGACCAATCACAGACTTATTCGTTCAATTATGTCCATCAAACTAGCTCCCAAATGATAGGTGCAACAGAAGAGATGTCCACAAAAGATCACTGTTGAAGTTCTAAATTATCCAATCAAAAGAGACCGATTCCAACAATGCATTAGGAAAAATCTTTAAAACTTCAAGAACAAAAGAAGAGCATCCACAGTGCTTGGGATGTCCATTATCTGCAAAGAGACAGTTTCTGTGAGGAAACATCAGGATTGGTTTGATGACAATGATCGGAATACCAATGAGCTGATCATAAGCGCAAGACTTTGTGCCTGGCAGAATGACCTGAACTTGAAGCAAACAAAATCTGGCCTACCAACAAGTAAAGGCCTAGGTACAAAGGTGCACCTGTGACATGAAGAACATGTGGTGGGCAAACACAGTAAAGGAAATGCAACGTCTCACTGACATGAATGATATCCTTGGCTTCTTCACTGCTACAAAGGCTATTTATGGCTCAGGTATCCAAGGACCAACTCCTCTGAGGCCTAAGGACTGGGGCGGGGGTGGGGGTTGCTGTAGGTGCGATCAAGGAAATGGAAGCAGTCAATGCCCATTGGAGAGAGCATTTTGAAGACCTTTTCAATCAAGAATCAATTGTTGACAACAGAGTTTTGAACTCCATCCCACAACACCCAGTTGGAGACGAGCTCGGAACTCCGCTAATGCTTATGGAGGTGATGAAAGCCATCACACAAATGAAGAACAGCAAAGCAGCAGGAGATGATGGATCCCTATTAAAATCTTTAAGCATGGAGGAGAGGAACTAACATTATAGCTCCATGCCCTTATCCTACAGATCTGGAATGAAGAGGAATTCACAAATGATCTCAAGGACACCATGATTGTGACAACCTTCAAGAAAGGGGACAGATCCAGCTGTGGAAATTACAGAGGCATCTCCCTGCTTTCCATTGCAGGAAAGATCATTACAAGAATCCTTCTGAATTTACTTATTACACTTGCTGAAGAGCTACTCCCTGAATCTCATTGTGGTCTTAGGCCATTATGGGGCATGGCTGACGTGATTTTTACAACTTGCCAACTACAAGAAAAATGTTGCGAACAGCATCAACTTCTATGTAGCATTCTTTGACTTGACAAAGGCCTTCGACTCTGTAAATCGTGAGGCACCCTTAAAGATTCTGCTGAAGTATGGATGTCCTCCAAAATTCGTTACCATCCTTCGCCTGCTTCATGATGATATGCGAGCGATGATCCATTACAGACCTTTTTGAGATTGAGACAGGAGTCAAACAAGGTTGTGTCATCGCTGCAGTTCTTTTGCAATCTTCCTTGCTGCCACACTTCACCTGACTACAGACAAGCTCCCTGTTGGAGTACAGCTTATTTATTGAATGGATGGTAAAATATTTAATCTCTGACGACTCCAATCAAAAACTAATACCACTCGACCTCAGTCATTGAGTTCCAAAAAGCTATGAGGGCACAGTAAATGCTGTGTTGGAAATGGACCTCCAGAGAATCATCGTGTATTTACTGAGGCATACGAGAAGATGGGACTTGCACTCAACATTCAGAAGACTAGAGTCCTCCATCACAAAGCTCTAAATGCACACACCTTAGCCCCATTTATTAGGTTTCACAATGAGTGCCTTGGAAGTTATCTTTCACAGAAGACTAACATTGCTGAAGAAATCCGGCATCACCTGAAATCTGCTGGTGCAGCTTTTGGCCACCCGAGGAAGTGAGTGTTTGAAGATTGCGACATGGTCTACCATGTGGCCATGATGCCTTTCTTACTGTACGGGGCTGAAATATAGACTACGAATAGGAAGCACCTCGAGGCACTGGAGTCATACCATCAATTTTGCCTGCGAAAGATCTTACATATTAAGTGAGAGGACAGGCACACCAACATCAATGTTCCCTCACAAGCAGGCACCACAAGCACTGAACCAATGGTCATCCGCCATCAGCTTCGTTGGGTTAGCCATATGGTTCGGATGTCAGATACCAAGCTCCCAAAGCAGGTCTTGTTCTCCCAGCCCAGTCAGGGCAGACACACCAGAGGAGGACAGGAGAAGTGCTTCAAGGATGTGCTGAAAGACAACACGAAGAAATGCAACATTGACATCAACTCCTGGGAGACCATCGGCTTGGATCAAACCAGATGGTGGTAGAGTCTATGGGAAGGATCCCTGTATTTTAAGACCCAATGATGACAAAATGAAGAGGAAAAGCTAGAGTGGTGAAAAGAACATGCCATGACCTGAACTGATAATACACAATCAGACATCCCACATGACAACAAATGCCCTATGTACCATAAAGTCAGTGCATCCTGAATTGGCCTCATCAGCTGTCTTCAGACTTGTAGAAGACAATCATCCTCACTAGTGAACGATAGCCAATAATAATAATAATTAGGGAGGGAATTTCAGCGATTTGTCCTGGTGTGCACTTGGTCCTCTTATTCTTCTAGGCGGTAGAGATCGCGCTTGGAAGATGCTGTCGAAGAAGCCTTAGCAAATTGCTATAGTGCATCTTGTAATTGGTATACCCATTAGTCACAGTGTCCTGGTGATGGAGAGAGTGAAATGTATAGGTTGGTGGATAGGGTGTCAATCAACCGAGATGCTTTGTCCTGGATGGTGTCAGGCTTCTGAATGTTGTTGGAGCTGTACGCATTTAGACAAGAGGAGAGTTTTCCACTACACTCCTGGCTTTGCCTTGTATATAGTGGACAGGCTTTGGGGAATAAGCAGTTGAGTTACTTTCCACAGCACTCTCAGCCTCTGACCCATTCTCATAGCCACGGTATTTATTGGTTGGTCTAGTTAAGTTTCTAATCAATAGCGACCTCCAGAATGTTGATGGTGGGGAATTTAGCAATGATAATGTCATTGAATGTTGAGGGTTAAAATGTCTGTTGTTGGAGATGGTCATTACCTGGTACTTGTATGGCATGAATGTTACTTACCACTTATGATCCCAAGCTTGAATGTTATAGAGCAGAATTATAGAATGGTGACTGGAAAGAATGAGGCCATTTGGTCTGTCGTGTTCATGCCTTTTCTCTGCAATAACAACAGAGCTAGTCCTGCCCCCCTACGATTCCCTCATAGTACTGCAAATCTTTTCTTTTCAGGTGCTTCTCTAATTCCACTTTAAAAGACACAACTGAATTTGCCTCCATCACACTCTCAGACAGTAAATTCCATGTCCTAACTGCTCGCTGAGTAAAAAGGTTTTCCTTATTGCAGTTGGTTCTTTGGGCATTCACCCTAAGTTAATTGGTGTCCTCTAGTTCTTAGTCCTTCTACCAATTAGAACAATTTCTCCCTATCTACTGTCTGGACCACTCATGATTTTGACCAGCTCTATCAAATCTCCTCTCAACCTTCGAGGGAAAACCACTCAATCTGTCCACGTAACTGAAGTCCCTCATCCCTGGAACCACTCTTGTAAATCTTTTCTGCACCCTCTTCAAAGCCTTCACATCCTTCCAAAATCTTTTTCTAGGTCTAGGTGTATGTGGGTGCAGACTCTTTCATTATCTGAGGAGTTGTGCTTGGAACTGAGCATTGTGCAATTGCAGGTGAACATCCCCACTTCTGACTTCAGATGGAGGTCATTGATGAAGCAGCTGAGGATGGTTGGACTGAGGACTGTTTCCTGCAGTGATGTCTTGGGACTGAGATGGTAGGTCTCCAACTACTACAACCATCTTTTGTGCTAATCCTGGAGAATGAACCTGCAGCACTACAGCTGGATTTTGTCAGGGCCTTTGCTGTATCCAGTGTGCTTTCATGGAGTGAACACAATTGGCTAAAGACTGAAATCTCTGATGTTGAGAACCTCAGGAGGAGGCTGAGATGGATCAATAAGGTGGTAGCCAATGCTTCAGCTTTGTCTTTTGAACTCCTATGCTGGGCTCCGCCTTCATTGAGGATGGGATATTCATGGATACTCCTCCTGGTAGTTGTTTACTCACCCACACCTGTTCTCATGTGGATGTAGCAGGACTGCAGAGTTTTGATTTGATCTGTTGGTTGTGGATTGCTTAGCTCTATCAAAAGTATGTAGTTCCTGCTGTTCAATATGCTCCTGTATTGTAGCTTTGTCAGGTTGGCATCTCATTTTTAGCTAGATCTGACGCTGGTCGTGGCATGCTTTCTTGCACTCCACTCCTCATTGAATGAGCGTTGATCCTCTGACTTGATGGTAATAGTAGAGTGAGGAATATGCTGGGCTATGACGTTACATATTGTGGTTCAGTCCAATTCTGCTGCTGCTGATGCTCAGTTTTGAGCTGCTAGATCTGTTCTGAATTTATCCCATTTAGCATGGTGGCAGTGCCATACAACACAATGGAGGGTGTCCTCAGTGTGAAAATGGGATTTCGCCTCCACAAGGACTGTGCAGTGTCACTTTGACCAGTACTGCTGCTGTGCAATGTTGTGCAGATTACAGCAAACCACAATCATTTGGAACACCCTAGCTGGTGCATAATGAAGACCTCAAGATTTGCCTGGACACCTGAGCTACATTTTCAGCGTGTGAAATATTTGTTTGATCACACATCTGATGGACAAATGGCATTCATTGTAGTGCTTATTGGTTCATTGATCGGGTATCTGAAAGGTGTCATCAGCCATTTTGAAGTGGGTATCTCTTTTCTCCTAGAAGCCATCCTTTAAGTCTGCTGGAAGGTATGAAGGCATCAGAGAGCTTGGACTGCCGCAGGACAAAAGCATCATGGTAGCTTTCCTGGATTCTTATGCACCTCTGCATAAATAGTTTTTTGTGGTTGCACATGAGCTGTGCATTAATGGAATGGTCTCAACACATGCAGAGTTCACATAATTACCTGCCCTAGGAAGCAACTCATTAGTTGTCTGCCTTATGCATTTATGGGGCTGCCTGTTGGGAGATCCTGGATATTTTTCCGGCAGAGCCCTGGAAGGATCTGAAAGCTAAAACATTGAGGGTCGTGTTGATTTTGATAGCATGGCTACCAGGTTCAGAAAGATGTATGCCACCTCCTAACACAACAGCCTGAATCTTCTGAAACACTGTTGTTCGGACATGTCAAGGGAACTCATATTAGAGCTTGTCAGATGTCCAATCTAACCTGCATTACTTGACTAATTTCTTCCCCTGGCTAGTTTGGGCAGTTGGATAAATGGAAAGTGGATGAAGGAAAATGGGTATGCAGCAGGTAAATGTAATTAAGGCTACTTGCTCGCATAAATAATAAATGCTGACATAGACTTGTTCACAGAATTTTAACGGCACAGCAGGAGGCCATTAGGCCCATCGTGTCTGCACTGGCTCTCCAAATGAGCATTTTGACCTAGTGCCATTGCCCTGCCTTTTCCCCGTACCCCTTCACATTATTTGAATAGAAACAATCATCTAATGCCCTCTTGAATGCTTCGACTACACTTCCAGGTAGTGCATTCCAGACCTGAACCGCTCGTTGTGTGAAAAGTTTTTTCTCACATCACATTTGCTTCTTTTGCAGATCACTTTAAATCTGTGCCCGGGCAGGAACAGCTTCTACCTATCTACTCTGCCCAGCCCCCTCATGATTTTGAACATCTCTTAGCTCCTTCTCTCCAAGGAGAAGAGTCCCAACCTCTCCAATCTATCCTCATAGCTGAAGTTTCTCATCCCTGGAACAATTCTTGTAAACCTCTTCTGCACTCTCTCCAATGTGTTCACATCCTTCCTATAATATGGCGCCCAGAACTGTATACAATACTCCAGCTGGGGGTCTAACGAATGTCTTATATAAATTCAGCATAACCTCCTTGCTCTTGTACTCTATGCCCCTATTAATAAAGCCCAGGATACAATATGCTTTATTAACTGCTCTCTCCACCTGTCCTGCCAACTTCAATGGTCTATGCACACATATACCCAAGTCTTTTTGCTCCTGCACCCCCTTCAAAATTTCACTCCTTATTTTACATTGTCTGTCCATATTTTTCCTACCAAAATTCATCACCTCACCCTTCTCTGCATTGAGCTTCATCTGCCACCTATCTGCCCACTCCACCAATTTGTCTATGTCCTTTTGAAGTTCTACACCATCCTCCTCACAGTTTACAACACTCCCAAGCTTCATATCATCCGCAAACTTTGAAATTGTCCCCCGCACACCAAGATCTAGATCATTAATATATAGCAGGAAAATCAAGGGTCCCAATACCGACCCCTGGGGAACTCCATTACAAACCTTCCTCCAGCCCGAAAAATATTCATTGACCATTAGTCTCTGCTTCCTATTTTTCAGCCAATTTTGTATCCACGTTGCTACTGTCCCTTTTATTCCATGAGCAATAACTTTTCTCACACATCCGTTGTGTGGCACTGAATCAAATGCCTTTTGAGAGTCTATACACACCACATTAACAGTATCACCCTCATTGACCTTTTCTGCTAACTCTTCCAAAAAAAAGCCTCCAAGTTAGTTAAACACGACTTCTCCTCTAGAAATTCATACTGGCCCTTCCTCTTGGACTGAATGAGCTACTTCTGTGTTGTAACTTGTATGCATTAGGTATGACTGAACAGCAGGAAGAAAGATTTGTCGAGGAGGGATAAAGAAATAGAGTTGGGGGGAGTAAGGGGAGGAAAAAGAGGGATGGGGAGAGGTGGGGCCAAGAAATGGAAGGGAGAAATGGAAGTGTCTGCTAAAGTCATTGCTCATACACAAATCTGGAGCCAGTCTTTTCCTTAACAGAGGTTTATTGACAGGACCACAGGCATAGACTCCCCTTTTTCCTCCCCCACATCGGTGTAAATTAGTTCTTTTTTGCTTAAGAACAATTCCCTAATTTTTCCCCAATTAGCAACAGCTGTGCCCATTTACAAACTGAAGCATACACTTCATCGTCCATTTTGAACTTTTGTTGCGATGTTTGCTATTTATAGACAATGTAAAAGCAACTTACAGTCCGGGGGCATAGTTCTTATTTTTGAAAAATTTTCAGAGATACTAGGAAATTGATAATAAATGCCCTTTAATAATTCAGTGAAATTTAATATAACCAGTTTTCTGAACTAGCCCTCACTTGTATAGTAAATACTGGATTGCAGTGTTTGAGGAGTTAATTTGGGCCAGCAAAAGGATATTTCACTTTTTCAGATCATTTGTTAACCGGAAACACTTTGACGTCTCCTGTCACCTGAATAAAACAGTAACTGGATTCCAACATTAACAGTGCCTATGGGAGGATGGAGTTGGGGAGGAGAGAGTGGAGATAGCAGAGGGAGAGTTTGAGAGGAAAGGGAAAAGGGAGGCAAGAGAAAAGGGTGGAAAAGGGGGAGGAGAGTAGGATTTGAGGGGAAGGAAACAAGTAAGGGAGGGAGGAAGGAGAGAGTGAAGCATGGAGGATAAGAAAATGGTAAAGGGAGAGAACAATAGAGGGAAGAGAAAGAATTAGCTTTTTAACTAAATCCCCCAGAGGCTAACAATATTTTAGATTTTATAATAAATTCCACTCAAAGCCAGAGAGTGAGGAAATTAAATGCTATTACTCGCACAATTGTGATCCCAGTAAACAGCTACAGACTAATAAGAGGCCTGATAGGAGCCTGCAAGTGAGCCAGCAATGGATGCCATAGAGGGTGAAAATTTTTTTTAGAAAGAAAATTGTATTTCACAATGCTAAGTAGTGACAGAGCAAAATAGCTTGAGGAATGAAAACTTAGTTTTGCTTTTTAATAAAATAATGGAGGCCATGGTTGGGATGGAGGGAGAACAGACTGCAGAAAACCCGTGGGTTTTCCTTAGTAAAAAGGTTAAGGCTTTTATCATATCCACTTATAGTCAATTTAAATATATTAAATAAATGCCCTTTAATATTTTCAAAACAAAAGCCAGGTGCTGTCATCCTTATTTCTATCCTGACAAAATGAAAACAATCATACTCAATCTACTATAACTGCCAAGATTGGTTAAAGCCATTTTGTGATGTAGCAGCAGTTCTAATGTGACAAGAGGAATATTTAAGCATCACCGATGCTTTGTTGGATATCCCATCAAGACTTGTTTAGAAGATCATATTTCCTCATCCAAATTCAGAATGTGAGCCATCTTAGATTGAATGTGACATTGTGACTATGTAATTCAAGTTTTAGTTCTGATGTGAGTGCTAGGATTGCCTTCATGTGTTTCTGACATGATTTTGCTGTAATGGAGTTAGAAATAGAGCAAGTAACAGCAATGGCAAATAATGATATGCACAACCTGCCGTTATATTGTGCCAAAGATCTGTTACCAAGTTCTATGGAATGTCATACAGATTAGTGAATCTAAAGATGCTGCAAAACTGAATAATGCACGCTTGGACACAGTTGCCCACTGTGACCAGTTAATTCCCCACCATGCACATTGGTGCAAAATTATCTCACTTTGAGAAGTAAGTGAACAGGCAAACATCTACGTACCTCCTTAACCAATCAAATTGAAGGATACTGAAATTAAAAACACAGTGAGAACAGGACAGTGTAATTTACAACAGTGAACTGAATACCAAAGAAAGAAAAATAGAGGGAAAAAAAGATTGGATTAAAAGCGAGAAAGCAGAGACAAAGAGAATATAAAGAAAAAGCAGGTTTTAATTTTAATTTAAACATTCCAACTACTATTTAAATCTGAAAGATTGAGATTCCAAAAGTGCAATAATTTTCAGTTGTGGGGGAGGTTATAATTAAGAATTATCACACCTTTAAAAGGGTACACGGAATGAAATAGGCAAACGTGATTTTCTGTGGCATGTTTACTTTGTATCTATGGTGCGAATACAGGAACTTCACATTGATCAATGCATTTGAATGGAGAGCCAGAAAGCGAAATTTCGTTTCCTCAAAATTGAAGGTGGAATGTCGCATCTCCGATAGCTACTTTTTGATTTCTGCATTCAGTCAAGCACCAGCTCTTGCCTGAAATTGCTGAGGTATGTGTATTTAAACAACAGAGCACTATTAACCTCACCATTATTTTGACAGAAATTTTTGAACCATTGAGCCAAGCACATGTTTCCATCTACAAACACACCAATGCTTTGCAGGTGTAATGAAATCGTTATATTATTTTTCTTTTGAATCACACAATTTAAAATATTTGAGAGTCCAATGAGCAATGATTCAAGGATCTAAATATAATTAAGCGATTAAGTTTAAAATTGGTTTTTGGAATATTTTCTGAAGTATCAATCTAATAAAAATAGGATTATGTATTTAGTAATTATTATTGTCACATAAAGCAACTCGCTGCATTCCACCTTTGCTGCTTAAAATCTATCTGCAACATAATGGCAGAACAAAATCCCGAACATTAAAGTCCTTGCAAAGGTGTCACATACCTGGTACCAAGAGTATGTGCTTCACGTGATTCACAAGGAGAATTCTGCATACCAAAGGTGGTATTCTACCACCAGCTGAGCACAGGGACCTGAACCATAGGACATTTCTGTTGTAAGGGTTTGTTCAGTGACTCACTAAGAAGTTCAGAGGTTTGTAAGGTTGAACAGTAACTGTTTATTGGTTACACATAACTATATACGTATGTACAAGGTATAGCCCAGACCATGAGATAACTCCATGCTTACTTCTACACAAGTCTCCAGACCATGCTTGCTCCATGTCCAACCTGGTCTGCTCTGTGTTTGGCCTCTTGTCATGTGACTCAGTACATCAGACTGTGGGCAGTACTGTTATCCAGTTCCACATTAAACCTTGCTATGCCAAACACCCTTATATTACACCTCCCCCAAGTTTTTACCCAACATTACAATCTTTCTTTACGTGCTACCCCTTCCTCCCCCAAGTCTCTGATTTTATAAATTCAGACTATCTGGAGGCTTGACGATTTTTCTGGATCTCATTTTGATCTCATTTGGAGTGGTGGGCTCAGTTGCTTTTGGCAAGCTTTGTTGGTTTGTTATTAAACTTGTAGTATTCTGTGTTTCTGGCACTTGGTTGTCTCCATCTGATTCACATATTGCACTCCTTAGAGTTCAGCTTTTTCTTAAAAACCCATCTGCTCTGTTTGGACAATATAGGCTTGTCCCTTTCCTTCCGGAGGGAATGTTCACTCTGTTCCTTTATAGTATGAACACGGGTTTTATTTTTTCATGGAATCCGCCATGATCTTTCCGGAAGTTTCTGTTTCAAAAATGGGACCTTCGTTTCCACTTGTTTCACAATCTTAGCCAAATATTTGTTTACTCTCTTATTTTCCAATTCTTTTTCATGCTTATGAGTCTTTTCATCCAGCTCAGCAACTACTCTGCTGAGTTCAGTTGCTTTTGTTTCAGAGTTATCTGCAGAGTCGTCATACAAGCTTAACAACTTCACCTTGGCATTCAATTCCTTTCGGAATCTTCTTTCCATGGTCACTGACTGCTCCCTAGACTCTTTTAATTCACTCATTAGATCCTCAGTCTATTTCTTAGAAGTTTCCTTTTCTGCTTTTAAATTCTGGATTTGTTCTTCTATACTGTGCATCCATCTTTCATGTTCTTCAGATTGGATCTAAATTCAAGAATTTAATCAGTTTTGGTTGTTAATTCTGTGTTCAACCAACTGTTGTGATTCATCAGGAATTCCTTATCCTGTTCCAGGCATTTTTCACGATACTTAGCAGGGATTTCTGATACTTGAAGTTCATCAAATTCAAATTGAAGATCTCTTTGTTGAATTTTCTTCTGCAAGGTTATCATTTAGGCATTTCAAGTCCTCTTTTGAGTCTTCTATTCCCTGTGAGCAGCACTCCAGAGTTCTTGTCAGGTCTCTTTTTATTAGCAAACTCATCTTCGTAGGTAAAGTTGGTTCTTTGCACTGATCAGTTTTTCCTTAGCAGAGCTCAATTCCTCTGTGCTATCCTTCAAGCTCACATTCTGTAATTTTGCTTCTGCTAATTGTTTCTGAGACTCTTCATGCTGCTTTGTGATAATTTTGACTTTCGGTTGGGTATGCTGCAGAAGTGGTAGAGAACTTTTTTTCTGACTGTCAAATTGGAGCTGCGAATTTTCTACTTTTTGTTGCTCTGCACACAAAAAGTTCTTTATCTTCTCCTTTTCCTCCTGCAGTTGAAAAACTCTGTTGTTCCGTAATGTTTTCATTGTCTCAAACTCTTCAACAGGAATGTACTCTAAAATGCATTCCCTCTTTAAATGCCTGGATGTCTCATTGCAGCCTGGCATTTTCCTCCTGTGATCTTTCACTTTGCAGTTCAACCTCAGCATACTTCCAGGTGCCTATGCTTTTCACTCATAGCATTAACAAACTTGCTTTCCATTTCTTCATATATCTTTGGAAATGTAAGGTTTTTCCAAGTTTTATTCCAAATGTCCAACCAAGTTCTTCAGCTCTGCAGTCTCTCTTGTGTACCTCTTGGCTTTCTCCTGGAATATAGAACAGAGTCTTCTTTGTGAACTGGTTCTTCAGTTCTTTCAGAGTGACGTAAAATTCATTTTGCTTCTTTTTGTAATTTTCCAGTGGAGTGAACTTTGACCTGAGGGATCCTTGCAGTGTGTAAAAGCTCATTCAACAGCTTTCCCTTTTCTTTGTGAAGCTCCATTGTTTCCTTTTAAATTTTCTGGTAATTTAATAGAATTTCCTAGATTTTGTTCTGCTGTTCAAGGCAGTCTTCATTTCTTCATACTGCTGAAGGGTTATGTACTATTTTTGCATTTGATCTTGAAGGACAATCAGCTGTTCTTTCAACTGTTTATTTTCTTGTTCAGCTCTTGCCTTCCCATTCTGTATTGCAGTGCATTGTTTGTCACTATTGATAGTTCCAACACAGCTTTTCTGAAGTAGTATTCAACATCTTAACTCCTCATGTTTTTCTAGGGCACGTATTGACTCTTCAAAGAGTCTTTCAAGGCAGCAATTTCTTTGCGTACTTTTCCTGCCTGCTGTTGTGCCTGTCTGTACTTCCGGTTGAGTTCTGCCAACTCCCTCTTTAAATTTGCCAACAATAGAATTCAGAGTTGTTACTTCCTCCTTGTGCTTTTTTGGAGATAAGTACTGAGTCTGCATAAGATTCAGATTTTTGCTTATTGCATTCTTCTCAATATCCACCATTTTTGTTTCTTTCAAAGCCTCCTTGCACTATTGTGAGGCTTCAGAAATTTGTTTGTTCAGGTGTTGAACAGTTTGGTTCATTGAAGACTTTAGTCTATCAGGCATGTTCAAAGGTATGTACTCTGCTTGAATCTTGTGTTTCACATCTTCCAATTAAGGTTTGATACGAACATTTTCCAATCTTATTTCTGCCTTTTCTTTACCTGCCTGCAGCTTGGATCACTCTACAACTTTGCCTTCAATCAAGCTAGCTGACTCAACACTGCCATCTGCTGTTGCAGTTTGGGTAATGTGTTAGCATTTTCAAAAAGATCTATCTCTAAGCCTTCTGACTGGTTCTCTGCCTCCTCTTTCATCCGCACTAAACACTTCAGGTCATGCACTCCATTGCATTGACCTGGTCTGCCACATTGTGTGGTTTGCTTGGGTATTGTCTTCCCTTTCATTGCCTTATTGGGGGGGGGGGGGGGGTTCTATCCTTCTTTATAAACTGTGTGCTCCACAAATTGAAGATTAAAATACTTGTCAAAGTCTCGTAATATCTCAAAGTTGGCTGGGGATTCATCAATGCCTTGCATTAGGATTATCTCATCCACAAATTCACCAAACAAGTATAAAAATGTATTAATCTGGATTTCCTCTGATTTCCAACTTAGTCCTGATGTATTGTGGTAAGTTAAAAAGAATTTTCTCCAAGACACCCAATTTTGCATCTGGCTTCGTCCTTGCATCAGCCCAAATTGATCTGGTAGGATAGATTTGTTATCTATGATTGCTTTTCAGCTCAGGGGAGTACAGCTTTAAATGTTGTTGCATTTAAAGATGGCGCTGCAGTAACCATTTTTCTACTTCTTCCCACGCTTGTCAGGTTTTGGCAGGCTCCTGCGGCGATTGCAGACCTGATCTCAAGGTATCAGTTTCCTGTAGCAATTCTTTAAATCACAGGTTTTTGTCCTTCAGAATGTTTTTGGACTATTTTAAGGTGATTAAAAGACGATTCCCTGCTTTGACAAAGTTTTAAAAAAAACATTTTTTTCCCAATAGAGCTTGGCTGCCACATTGTGATATACCGACTCTGATACCAGACTGACGACGGTGATTAATGAAATGGACTGCTCTGGCTGATTAATTCCCCATAAGACTTTTAAAGGCTAATTGAGCCTGAGAACCAAATTTTGTTCACTCTTGCTAGGTCCTTTGACTTTGCAATTGGTGGGGATTCACAATGGACCTCCATATGCTCTGGTGGAGTCCTTTAGCTGCAGAGTGGATTTTTCTTCTGCCCTCAACCTTTATGTCTGCAATGGAGCTTCTTTTTTGGCAATCTCCAGCTGTGTCTTCAGCTCAGGTGCACTTCAGTCAGGTCAGGATGCTGTTCCTTCAGTCTTACAGATTCCGGGGTCCTGCTCTAGCTTCTCTGGTGTCCTGGGCTCTTTCATTGCTGCCACCATGTTGTAAGAATTTAGTCATTGTCTCACTAAGAGGTTCAGAGGCTTGTAAGGTTGAACAGTAACTGTTCATTGGTAACGCATAACTATATACATTTGTACAAGACATAGCCCAGACAGTGAGCTAACTTCATGCTTACTTCTACACAAGTCTCTAGACCATGCCTGCTCCATGTCCAACCCGGTCTGCTCTGTGTGTCGGCCTCTTGTCATGTGACTCATTACATCACACTGTGGGCAGTACTGTTCTCCAGTTCCACTTTAACCCTTGCTATGTCAAACACCCCTATAATCCAATCCCTAGCTTAGACACAAAGACATTCTGAAAGCCAATCTTGGAACATGGAAGTTGGACCCCACTACACAGGAACAAACAGCCCTGGACAGATCCAAACGGAGAAGTCTATTGTTATGATCTCAGTTGAGTCCAGTTTTTTTTATTAGAAAGAAATATGAAATCCCAGTATTTACTGATCGACGGAAACCACAACATTGCCCGGTTTAAAACAAACAAATTTTTACTATACAAGAGTTAAACAAAACAAACACTAAATACTATCTTGATTAACCACCTATATTCTAAAACCCAGAATCAATATCAGTTAAATATGAATGAACAAGCAAATTGCAGTCGATTAACCAACCAGAATTCCATGGGCATGGTTTTTACCAAAAATGGAACACCTTTGCAGAATTTCCTCAACACTACTTACGAAGGTTTGGATGGCATAGATTCATCAATGGTATCTTCAAGTAATAGAAATAGCTGCAGCAACTAAATCTTTGCTCATTTTCAGCTTCAGGATCTAGCCTCTGTGTTCTTTAGCCTGCTTGTATTACACCACTAGACTCATCATCTACTACTGAGCTCTGAGGGCTCTCTGTGTCCTTTCATAAGATTTCAACCAGGTTCAGTCTCCAAACATTTTGGCTTACAATCTCAGTTTCAGTCGTAGTTTCCTTAGAAACTGGAACGGTGAGATTCCTTTCTCAGTTTCCCTTTTTAATTAGAATCTGTCTCAAAACATTTAAGCTTTGAAACTAAGGATTCCATTGCACTTTCACCAAGCAATCTTAACATGTGAGGAGGACAGAGGCACCTCCAGGACAAGCAAGCATGTCAGAGCCAGTGCTTTTATCGACCTCTCTAACAGTGACTTCATATGTAATTGCAATTGGATCTGCAAATCAAGTTTAACATCACATTTGAGATGACACCAACCTAAACGGTAAACAGCTGGTCTCCTTGCTGAACATTCACCCATCAAAGCAATGGGTGGCCTAACCTTTGTACTAAATTACCCAGCTTCATGTATAATGGAAAAAAATCAAACCTCCATTGCCATTATGACGGACTTTGTCACCATAAATTCTGACTATTTGTTAATATCTTTCATTGAATTTCTTTATTGTTTACTACTTTAATATATACACAAAGTGAGTTAATTTTTTTTGCTTAGTGCACTGAGAATGGGCTAAATAAGATTTTTTTCTCCCATTTTAGGTCAATTGCAGGAACATTTTGCTATTCAATGTGTTTCATTGAGCGTGGCTGCAGGTCACGTACATCTAAGGAGCCATTCAAAAGACAGTAACAATAATGTTGCTGAAGTATTTGTTAACCAAAAGACGTTACTGTAATATGTCAATTCATAAGGGGAGTGCTTAAATTTGAATGGTAGCAGAGGGAATCAAAGATTCTAAAAAGCCAGCTTTCCTGAAGAGGTCCTGTAGCATATTTTGGATGGCATGAGGTTGAAATATTGAACAAGAGATGATGTGATCATAGCCTGTCTTGTCTAGAACAGGATTTTAAAAAATCATTCCAAAAACAATGAGTTTAAAGAACCATATGTTCATGATAGATGGGCTGAATGAGAAATAGAAAGTGGTTACTAACTGAAAAACATCTAATGTTTTTCTAATAAACAGTACAGCAAGGTTATAGTTTTTTTAAGGAGTGTACTGCAAACACAAATATAATTCTTTGATGATCTGATCCAGCTTTATACAATTCTAATTCATCATCTTATTCTTCCTTCGGCTTTTCCCACGTGACATGGGGTCCACATTACTGGTTGATCATCTTAATCATAATTTTTTGGATTTGGTTGGAGGATTCACAGGCAGATACCCTACCTGTCACTAATTTTCACCAACCTTTCCCATTTATCCACACCTGGGAGCCAGAGCATAGCTGACCAGGAATCTCTCCTGCTCTTACCTCCTGGTATAGGTGCGTTGGAAGGATTTACAGGTTGACAATCAATCTTTTTGGCTTTTTAGCAATCTGTATATAATACACAAATATTAAAATAACTAAACTTTGCCATTTCCATCAATGAAAATCATGCATATAGTGTAACCATATATTTAATGCAGGGCATACACATAATTTATGTATTTTATCATTATGTCCTTTGAATTAAACTTGGCAGCTTGTATCATACTTTTATACCTTTACTGTGCTCATTAAAGTGAAGAATATTAATGCTAGAGACTGGAAAACTGCATTTTATCAGTGCTAGCTGCAAGAACATTTAGATGTAGAATTCCACCTGCACTCTGCCACAGCAATGTGTTTGAACCTCAACCAAGCATCCTGATTGTGATTGCACCATTGTGGCTAGAGTGCCAATTCTATGCTATGGATTCAGATTACACAAATCTATTTTATGCATGACCTTTACAACTAACAATGACTTTCACTCTATTAGTCCGGCCGAGGCTTGAACCCTGGTCCCAAAGTTGAAAGTTGAGTATATCTTTTTGAACCGCACTTTATATAAAAGTTTTTATGCAGAACTTATGAGTATGTTTAACATCAACTTTAGCACTTATCCTAAATTAGATATGAATGAAGGAGCCCTGAATGATCTGAAAATGCATCCAACAGCTCAAATTGTAATTGGAAGAAATTTCATTTTTTTTTTTCCCAACATCAATTTAAACGATTAACTGGTTTAAATAAACATTGCTTTAAAGCTGACAGTTATTTTTCCTGAATGCTGTTTGTGTGAACAGTTAAGAACAGATTCCTTGACTTATGTTTTATCAGACTAGGTCGCCCTGGTGTCGATTGCTACTGTCAACATGATAGTGGGGCAGCTGTGTTGCATCTTCAGTTCCTGATCAATGAGGTAATTCCCTGATTTCTCATAAATACAGAGAATCATTGCCATGTAATAGTATACATTTAAGAGATGCTGCATAATTTATATCAGATGACTTATATGCAAAGATCATGGCTTGGATATTCTGATTGGCCAGGCTGGTAGAGGTGCAGTAGGATGGAAGATTCTCCTGCTTTAGGAATGTGCTCCTGACCCTGGGCAGATTTGAAAGATCAACTAATTTAAATAATTTTGGCAGATTCCTTCACCGCCCCCACCCCCCGGCCTTCCAGGAATCCACCTAGAGAATGGTTTTGGCAGGCCAGAGTGCTGATATATTTTTCAATTGCTTTAAGACATGATCGAATACAAAGGATTTTCATGTCCGTTCATTTCCAACCTCTCAGTCCTTCCTTCCCACCATGTTGCCCAGAACAACTCTGGATGTCAGGAGTGTTTTCTAGGAACAAATTATATGCATCTTATTATCATAAATCGAACCATAATTGTGTGGACATAATGGGCCATAACTTCTGGAGGTTGGAGTGGAGGGGGGGGGGGGCGAGGTTGGATGGGGAGGGTTGGTGGTGGCATGTGGGGCCTGAGTATTTGGTCTGGGTGTTTACAGTAGTTACCCAGAAATTAGAAGAGATTTTAATTCTAACTTTTTCTGGGTAACTATTAGCATAACCCCACGGCACCATCGAAGTTTGCAATTTAAATTGCATTTTCAGATGGTTTCCAGCGCAGCGCAATTGTCCAGAGGAAGTTAGCACTTCTGGGCAATTGCCGTGCAAACCCTTGCCTGGGAACTTGCCAGAGTGATTCCCCAGCGCATCTTTGGTGTACCCCCCAAACCTGATGCTGGGGAGCACGGAAGTTATGGGCCAATATATGCCTAATATCACCTCTGGCCAAAAATAGCAGCTTCTGAAGAATTTTCCAATTCGAGTATCCACTATAACCCGAGTAGAAATTTCCATTCTACATAAGATAAAAGCAAAAAACTGCGGATGCTGGAAATTTAAAACAAAAATACCTGGAAAAACTCAGCAGGTCTGACAGCATCTGCGGAGAGGAATACAGTTAACGTTTCGAGTCTGTATGACTCTTCACCAGAACTAAGGAAAAATAGAAAAGAGGTGAAATATATTTCCATTCTACATGTCTGCAGCAATGATGTATTGTAATTTCTAAAAGCAACAAATCATACTTGAATAAAAACAGAAAGTGCTGGATCTCCAACATCTGCATTATTTTGCTTTTAAGTCATACTTGAATCTTTTATTAAAAGACCACTTCAAGTACGTCCTAAAGAGAATAGAATTACAAAAGGCTTTCACTGTATGTGAAAGTTCATTTGTTTAAGACATTTCTAAGTTTGAGTAATTCATTAGACATATGTAAATGAGTAGCTTGCTATAAGTTTAGGATTTTTATTTTGGTGGTAAAGATTATTCACTTGTCTAAGTATTAAACCTACAGTCCAGCTTCCCCCATCAACAGATATGTACACAGCATGCTTTTTGTCAGTTACTGTTTTCTTGCCTTTAGTTCTCCCTTCTCCATGCATCTTTTCTATGTGTTCTCCTCAATGGTCTTCATTTTTACAAAGCCTTTTTAAACCAGAGAAACCTACATCACAAAGTCCCCAGTGGCCATCATTAGCTGTAATTTCTGTGATTGCTCTGAGCTACTGCAGTGGGATGAGGTCATCATTCTTATTTTATTTGCATGTAATTTCAAATGGAACTGACAGATTTCTCCACTTAAATCCCTGATCAAATCACTGACACTTGGCACAATTGTTTCATCAAAATGTGATAGTCTTTAATTTTGACTTATGTTATTGTAAAGCTAATGCTGTCACTACTCAAGCAGCTGGTATACAGATAGTAGTTGAGAAATGATTGAACAATTATTAATTACTTTTAAATACTCAACTAATCATGGTCAAAGTAAATATTTTCAAATCATTCACATTCCAGTTTGTTTTTGCTTCAAATGTTCATGTTTTGGTGAATGTGATCACAGCAGGCAATTTTAATGATATGAAAAATTGCAACAGTCAATATAATTTTCTGGCACATGGTCCATTAATACAAATGATTATTCCTAACAAATGAGGCATCAATCAACAGTAATCTCACAACTGGAGAAGAACTTGAAGAAATAGAGAAGCACACCGTTGCTGTGGCCCACATAGGAACCTACGACATAGGGAAAACTGGGAATGAAGTCCTGCAGAGGAGTTTGAAGAGTTAGGGTACAAATTAAAAAGCAGAGGCTCAAAGGTAATAATCTCCAGGTTTACTACTTGACCACAATGCAAATTGGCACAGGAGCAATCAGATTAGAGGTTTAAATGTTTGGGTGAAAGAGTGGTGTGGGAGGCTGGGGTTTCAATACAGGGCACTGGCACCAGTAATGGGGAAAAAGGGAGCTGGTCAATTGGGACAGGACCAATGTCCTGACTAATCAAAAAACTAGAAAGATAGATGGAGATCTAAGCTAATAATGGGCAGGGAGGCTTGGTAACGATAAAACAATGGCCTGAATTTTATCTTTGGCGGGCGCGCGTGATTGAAGGGCTAGGGAGCGGTTGGGAAACGGGCCCCTGAACGTGATTGGCACCCAACCGTGGTTTTATGCCAGCTGGCCAATTAACGGGCAGCCAATGTGAAATGCGTGTTGATAAGCTCAGTGCTGTCAGGGTGGGGGCAGGAAGGCGGTGGGCAATGATGTTTCTGTGGGTGAACGCTGCAAGAACGCTCCCTGAAGGCAAACAGCTGCCTCAGGGAGCGGCAGACCTGAAAATAAAGGTTTAAAAAGCTGCAAAAAATAAGTTATTTTGTTTTATTTATTCACGGGATATGGGCTTCGCTGATTGGGCCAGCATTTTTTGTCCATCCCGAGTTGCTCTAGAGAGGGTGATGGTGAGCTGCCTTCTTGAACTGTTGCCGTCTATGTGGTATAGGTACATGCGTCACAATCAATCACCTGAAAATATATCTAATAAAAATGCTGTCCACAGATATTTATTTTATTTTATTTCATAATGGAAATTTCATCCCACCCTCCGATGGGGTTTGATGAAAAATGCAATGGCCACCTGGCCAATTTGCCCATTCGCCGACTGTAAGGTTGGACGGGCCACAAAAAATCAGAGATAATTGCGCCATTAATGGGCTGAACTGCTCTCTTAATTGTCGGTGAGCACGTTTCCGACTTTTTGCGCACGCCCGCCGAGCAAAATATCACGCGAATGCGTGATGATTTTGGGACACTTGTCCTTCTCACATGATTTTATGCCCGATCAGGTCAGGTGCACACCCACCCGCAGGACGTAAAATTCAGCTCTATAAGCTTGAAGAGAAAAACCAAGTCTGTAGAGCAGAGTATCAATTTGTGTAAAATCAAACAGATTGAGACAGAGAGTTCAAAGATGTTAATACGATAGTAGTGACTAATAGTAAAAAGTTCAAATTAAAGGTATGGTACAGGTGAACGCATGATGCATTTCTAACAAGGTAGATGAATTTCTGTCAGAGATAAATGGGCATAATCCAGTAGCCATTATTGAGACAGAGGGCTGGATTTTATGGGCTGCTGTGCTCCCTGTGCCCCCAGCTAAAACATCATGGGAGAGCCCGCCCAAGCAAAAGGGCAGCCATTTAACCATCACGAGAGATGCTGGCCAATCAGGGGTTGGCAGCTCTCCAGTATCGGCAGCGCCAACCGAGTGGTGGCCATTGCTGGTACTGCACTTGCAAAATGAGGAGATGAGCTCAAGTGGACCGCAGTTTGGGTGTCTCACCAGGTGCCAAGTTGGCAGGCCCTGACGAGGGGGTGGTGGATGTCAGGGTTTGAGAGGCCATGGGAGGAGAGGAACCTGGAGTAGGATAACACTTTGGGGGGTGCAGGTAATAATAATCAGCCCCCGACGGCAATTTCACGTTGGCTGGCCAATTAACGGCCAGCCAGCGTGAAGCGTGCGCTGAAATGCTCAGCGCTGCCAGGGTGCGGTGAGAAGAGGGCGGGCGCTGATGTAAGCATGGGCGAGCGCTGAATGAAAGCTCCCTGAAGGAAAGAGCTGCCTCAGGGAGCTGAAGACTTCATTTATTAGTTTTAAAGTTTTTAAAATCCAGAAAAAAATGTTCATGCATCTAAATCACCTGAACATATACATGAAAATTTTGACCATACATTTTAAAAAAAATGTAATAACGGAAACCTCTTGGATGAGGTTTCATGAAAAATCCAGAGTCTGTCTGGCAGATTTGCTCGTCCGCCAACCATAAAGTTAGACGAACCATGGAAAATTGGGGACAATTGGAACTTTAACAACTTTAATTGTCTTCTTAATTATTGGCGCACTGCTCCCAACACTGTCATGTGCCCGCTGACTGGAATATTGCGTGAGCGCGGGATGATGTTGGGATCTTGCCCGACATCATCTTGAGAGATTTCGTGTCCGATCGGGTTGGGCTCGCACATTGACCTAAAAATTCTACCCATGCTGTAATTTCATATTACATTTGAGGGTGATGTGGTCAAGTTTGAAACTAGGGTCTTACGCTTAAAGCCAATTATGGAAGTATGAGTGGCAAGTTGACCAAGGTAGATTGGGAAATTAGATTAAAAGTTATGGTGGTGGATAAGCAGTGGCGAACATTCAAATAAATAATTCAGAACTCTCAATGAATATACATTCCTTTGAGGAATAAAACCTAAATTGGAAAAGTGTTACTACTGTGGCTAACTTGAAGAGTTAAGGTTGAGGTAAGGAAGAGCTTTTATAAGTATGTGAAAAGGAAGACATTAGTAAAAATAAATGTGGGTCACTTTAGAGGCAGAAACAGGAGAAATTACAATGCGGAATTAGAAAATGGCAGCAACATTAAATTAATACTTTTGTGTCTTTGCAGCAGAAGACACAAAGAACATTTCACAAAGTGTTGAGAACCAAGGATCTAATAAGTGAAGAACTTAGTCATTAACAGTAGTAAAGAAAGCACACTGAAAAAATTAGAGGGACTGAAGCTAACATAGGTACCTGCAGCACAAGGACTGCAGTGGTTCAAAAAGCTGGCTCACTGCCACCCTCTCAAGAGCAATTAGGGATGGAAAATAAATGTTGCCCTTGTCATCATCTTCAACTATTGCATTCTGTGTTGTGCAGGTACACCCATAGTGACGTTGGGTAGGAAGTTTCAGGATTTTGATCCAGCAAGGTGAAGGAACAGCATTATATTTGCAATCAGAATGGTGTGTGACATGGAAGGGAACTTGGAGATAGTGCTCCCATGCATCAGCTGCTCTTGCTCTTTGGATGGTTCTATTGAATGAGTCTTGGAGAGTTGCTGTAGTACATCTTATAAATGGCACACACTGCTGCCACAATGCATCGGTCATGGAGGCAGTGAATGTTTAGAATAATGGAATGGGGTGCCTATCAAGTGGGCCACTTTGTCCTTGATGCTGCCAAGCTTCTTGAGTGTTATTGGAGCTACACTCATTCAGGCAAGATTGCATCACACTCCTGATTTGTGCCTTGTAGATTTTTAAAAATTCTTTCACAGGATGTGGGCATCACTGGCTACGCTAGCATATTGCCCATCCCTAGTTGCCCTTGAGAAGGTGGTGGTGAGCTACCTTCTTGAACCACTGCGGTCCATGTGGTGTAGGTACACCCACAGTACTGTTAGGAAGGGAGTTCCAGGATTTTGACCCAGTGGCAGTGAAGGAATGGTGATATAGTTCCAAGTCGGGATGGTGTGTTGCTTGTAGGGAAACTTGTAGGTGGTGGTATTCCCATGTGTCTGCTGCCCTCCTCCTTCTCATTGGTAGAGGTCATGGGCTAGGAAGGTGCTATCAAAGGAGCCTTGGTGAGTTGCTGCAGTGCATCTTGTAGATTGTATATACTGCTGCCATGGGTGGTGGAGGAAGTAAATGTTTAAAGGTGGTGGATGGAGTGCCAATCAAGTGGGCTGCTTTGTCCTGGATGGTGTCAAGCTTCTTGAGTGTTGTTGGAGCTGCACTCACCTAGGCAAGGTGGAGATTATTCCATCACACTCCTGCTTTGTGCCTTGTAGATGGCAAACAGGCTTTGGAGTCAGGACGTGAGCTATGTGTTGTGGAATTCCTAGCCTCTGACCTGCTCTTGTAGCCATAGTATTTATATGGTTGGTCCAGTTCAGTTTCTGGTCAATGGTAACTCCCAGGATGTTGATAGTGGGGGATTCAGCGATGGTAATGTAATTGAATGTCAAGGGTAGATTCTGTCTTGGAGAGGGTCATTGCTTGGCACTTGTGTGGCGTGGATGTAACTTGCCACTTAACAGTCCAAACCTGATTGTTACCCAGAAGATGATGCATATGGTCACAGACAGCTTCAGTATCTGAGGAGTCACAAATAGTGCTGTCTATTTGCACATTGTGCAATCATCCCCACTTCTGACCATGTGGTGGAGGGAAGGTCATTGATGAAGCAGCTGAAGATGGTTGGGCCTAGGACTCTACCCTGAAGAACTCCTGCAGCGATGTCCTGGGACTGAAATGATGGACCTCCAACAAACACAACCATCTTCCTTTGTGATAGGTATGACTCAAACCAGAGAGTTTTCCCCCTGATTTCCCCTTTACTCTTGTTTTGCTAGGGCTCCTTGATGCCACAGTCAGTCAAATGCTGTCTTAATGTTAAGGACAGTCGCTGTTGCCTCACCTCTAGAGTTCAGCTCTTTTGTCCATGTTTGGACTGAGGCTGTAATGAGGTCAGGAGCTGAGTGCCCCTGGTGGAACCCAAACTGAGCAACTGGAGCAGGTTATTAGTGATGCTTGATAGGGCTGTCGACATGCTGTAGACAACCTATTGCATTACCTTGATGGTCAAGAGTAGACTGATGGGGCAGTAATTGGCTGGGCTGGAGTTATCTTGCTTTGTGTACGGGACATACATGGGAAGATTTCCACATTTTTGGTTAGATGCTAGTGTTGTAGCTGTATTAGAATAGCTTGGTGAGGGGCGCAGCTAGTTATGGAGGTCTTCAGTGCTATTGCTGGAATGTTGTCAGGCCCATGGATTTGTAGTATCCAGTGCCTTCAGCTGTTCCTTGATTTCATGTGTAATGAATTGAATTGGCTGAAGTCTGGCATCTGTGATGCTGGGGACATCAGGAGGAGGCTGAGATGGATCATCCGCATGGCACTTCTGGCTGAAGATGGCTACAGATGCTTCAGGCTTCTCTTTTGCACGGATGTGTTGGGCGCCCCCATCATTGAGGATTGGGATATTTATGTAGCCTCCTCCTCCAGCGAGTTGTTTAATTGTCCACCATCATTCAAGACTGGATGTGGCAGGACTGGAGAGCTTAGATCTGGTATGTTGGGGTTGTGGGATCGCTCAGCTATCTATTGCATGATGCTTCCTCCACTTGTCTTGCAAGTAGTCCTGTATCTTCACCAGGTTGATACCTCATTTTTAAGTATGCTTGGTGCTGTTCCTGGCATGCTCTACTGCACTCTTTTTTGAGCCAAGGTTGATCCCCTGGCTTGATTGTAATGGTAGAGTAGAGGATATGCCGGGCCATGAGGTTACGGATTGTGGTTGTACACAATTCTGCTGCTGCTGCTGATGGCTCACAGCACGTCGTGGATGTCTAGTTTTGAGTTGCTGGATCTGTTCAAAACCCATCCCATTTAGTAGTGCCACACAATATGATAGAGGGCATCCTAATTGTGAAAGCAGTTCTTTGTCTCCACAAGGAATGTGCAGTGCTCAATCCTACCAATACTGTCATGGACAGATGCTTCTATGACAGGCAGTTTGGTGAGGATGAGTTCAAGTAGGTATTTCCCTCTTGTTGGCTCCTTCACCACCTGCCACATATCTCACAGCTGTGTCCTTTAGGACTTGGCCAGCTCAGTCGGTAGTGGTGCTACCAAGCTACTGTTGGAGATGGGCATTGAAGTCCCCCACCTAGAGTATTTTCTGTACCATGCCCCCTCAGTGCTTCTTCCAACTGTTGTTCGAGTACTGATTCATCAGCTGTGGGTGTGAGGTAGGTGGTAATCAGCAGGGGTTCTTTCTTGCCCACGTTTGACCTGATGCCATAATACTTCATGAGGTCCAGAGTCAATGTTGAGTCAATGGTGTCTGGGACATTGTAAGTTATGATTCCTGAGTATGACTGTGTCAGGCTGTTTCTTAACTAGCCTGTGGGACAGCTCCCCCAATTTTAGTAAGTAAGTAAGGAGGACTTTGCAGGGTTGACAGGGCTGGATTTGCCATTGTCTTTTCCAATACCTAGGTTGATGCCATTGGTTTGTCTGGTTTCATTCATTTTTAGACTTTGTAGCAGTTTGCTACAACGGAGTGGCTTGCTCAGCCATTTCAGAGGACATTTAAGAGTTAACCACATTGCTGTGGGTCTGGAGTCACATGTAGGCCAGACCAGATAAGAATAGCAGATCTCCTTCCCTAAAGGACATTAGTGAACCGGATGGGTTTTTGTGACAACTAACAATGGTTTCATGGTCACTATAATTCCAGATGATTGATAATAATTGAATTTAAATGCCACCAACTGCCATAGTGGGATTTGAACTTGTGTCCCTAGAACATTAGCCTGGGCTTCTGGATTACTACTACACCACCACCTCCCGTTTTGGAAAATCAAGAGGCGAGATAATTGCCACAGGATATCCAGCCTCTGACCTGCTTCTATAGCCACAGTATTTATGTAGGTGGTCCAGTTAAGTTTCTAGCCAATGGTAACCATCAGGATGCTGATGGCAGGTGATTTTTCAATTGCAACGCATTGAATGTTATGGGGAAGTGGTTAAAGATATTCATTGCCTGACACTTACATGACATGAATGTTACTTGCTACTTGCAAACTAAGCTTGAATTTTGTTTAGGTCTTGTTGCATGTGGACACGGATTGCTTCAGTATCTGAGGGGTTGTGAATGTAATTAAATATAGTGCAACCATCGGTGAACATGTCTGCTTCTTACCCAATGATGGAAAGAGTGTCATTGATGAAGCAGCTGAAGGTGGCTGGGCCTAGGACACTACGCTAAGGAACTCCTGCAGTGATGTCCTGGGACTGAGATGATTGACTTCCAACAACTATAATCATCTTCTTGTGCTAGGTGTCACTCTAGCCGATGGAGAGTATGTTTCTCGATTCCTATTGACTTCAGTTATGCTAGGGCTCCTTGATTTCACACTCAGTCAAGCATTGCTTTGATGTCCCCTCACTTCTTCAGTTTTGCCCATGTTGTACCAAGGCTGAAATGTCATCTGGAACTGAGTGTTCCTGGCAGAACACAAACTGAGCATTAGTGAGCAGCTTATTGGTAAGTAAGTGCCACTTGATCACCTCCTATCACTTTTCTGATGATGGAGTGGTAAGTGACCATATTGGATTTGTTTTGCTTTTTGTGGACAGAATATACCGGATTAATATTCTACTTTGTCAGGTAGATGCCAGTATACTGCGATAGCTTGGCTAGAGACACAGCTAATTCTGGAGCACAAGCCTTCAGCACTGCAGCCGGTATGAAGTCAGAGCCCATAGCCTTTGCTGTATCAAGTGCGCTCAGCTATTTTTTTGATACCATGGATTGAATTGAATTGGCTGAAGATTGACAACTGAGGAGGCAGGGACCTAGGAGGAGGCCAAGGTGGGTCATCCACTTAGCACTTATAGCTGAAGATGATTGTAAATGCTTTAGCCTTGTCTTATGTATCATGTTGGGATCCCCCATCAGTGATAATGGGGATGTTATGAAGCACTGGAGTGCTGCTTTGGGCTGCAGTAAAGTGCTTAAGTTGGAGTTCAGTGACTGAGGGAATTTAAGGGTTAATTTATACCCAAAGTCTAGTCTTTCTTTAATTTAGTAATTAACTAAAAGTTGCTGTTTGGACTGGAAGAAGGTGAGTTTTAGGCCAGCTTTAAAACAGGGTTTATACAGGCTCTGCTTGCAGCTGCAACTAGTTAATTAGATAACTGGCTTAAACAGGTTTTCAGAGACTAGATTCAGAGAGTATAAAAACAGGCCATCTTACAGTGCTGACTTTGGACTGCAGTAGAGTGTTTAAGTTGGAGTTTGGTGACTGAGGAAGGAGGTGAGGAGTGAACGAGGTGATCCTTTGAGTACCATGAGTACGGTTGGATAAGTATTTACTACTTTTATCGCTTATAGTTTTTAAGGTCTTATTTTGTGGTTCATTGTTAGTAAGGGCTATATTCTATAATAGCGAGGAGCAGGGAAGAAGGGCCCTAGAGCAATTGATATTAAGTATCTTCCAAAAGGTTTAATTTAATTTAAAGGGGTAAGTCATGGCAGGAGAGCTCAAAACCGTGGCGTGCTCCTCCTGCTCTATGTGAGAAACCTGGAACATTTCCAGTGCCCGGGGCTAGCATGTGTGCAGGAAGTATCTCCAGCTGCAGCTCTTGGAAGCCTGGGTTTCAGAGCTGGAGCGGCGGCTGGGGACACTGTGGAGCATCCTCGAGGGGGAGAGCATCGTGGATAGCACGTATAGCGAGTTGGCCACACCACAGGCTAAGAGTCCACAGGCAGGAAGGGAACCAGGCAGAGCAAGAAGACTAGACAGGCAGTTCAGGAATCTCCTGTGGCTATTCCCCTGCAAAACAGATATATCGCTTTGGATACTGTTGGGGGGAATGGCCTCTCAGGGGAAAGCAGCAACAGCCAAATTCGTTGCACCACGGTTGGCTCTGCTGCACAGGGGAGGAGTAAAAAGTGTGGGAATTCAAAAGTTAGAGGGGATTCAATTGTAAGGGGAATAGATAGGTGTTTCTATGGCTGCAAATGAGACTCCAGGATGGTATGTTGCCTCCCTGGTACTAGGGTCAAGGATGTCTCATAGCGGCTACAGGACATTCTGAAGGGGGAGGGTGAACAGCCAGTGGTCGTGGTACACAGTGGTACAAACGACATAGGTTTGAAAAAAGGGATGAGGTCCTAAAAGCAGAATATAGGGAGTTAGGAAGTAAGTTGAAAAGTAGGACTTCAAAGCTAGTGATCTCAGGATTACTACCAGTGCCATGTGCTAGTCAAGGTAGAAATTGCAGGATATATCGGATGAATACGTGGCTGAAGACATGGTGTGAGGGGGAGAGTTTCGCCAATCTTTTTCTCTTCACATACCTATAGAAACTTTTACAGTCAGTTTTTATGTTCCCCGCAAACTTACTCTCGTACTCTATTTTCCCCTTCTTAATGAATCCCTTGGTCCTCCTTTGCTGAATTCTAAAGTGCTCCCAATCCTCAGGTCTGTTGTTTTTTCTGGCCAAGTTGTATGCCTCTTCTAATCTAATACTAGATCTAATCTAATCTGATCTAATATTATCTCTATTTCCCTTGTAAGCCATGGTTTGGCCACCTTCCCTATTTTACTTTTGTGCCAGACAGGAATAAACAATTGTTGCAGTTCACCCATGTGCTCTTTGGACATTTGCCATTACCTATCCACCGTCATCCCTTTAAGTAACGTTTCCCAATCCATCATAACCAACTCATGCCTCATACCATCCTAGTTTCCTTTATTAAGATTCAGGAACCTAGTCTCAGAATCAATTACGTCACTCTCCATCTTGATGAAGAATTCTATCATATTATGGTCGTTCATCCCCAAGGGGCCTCACACAACTAGATTGCTAATTATTCCTTTCTCATTACACAATACCCAGTTTAGGACGGCCTGTTCTCTAGTTGGTTCCTCAACGTATTGGTCCAGAAAACTATCCCGTATACCCTCCAGGAATTCCTCCTCTACGGTATTGTTTCTAATTTGATTTGCCCAATCTATATGCAGATTAATGTCATCCATAATTACAGATGTTCCTTTATTGCATGCATCTCTAATTTCCTGTTTAATGCCATTCCCAACATCACCACCACAGTTTGGGGGTCTATATACAACCCCCACTAACATTTTTTGCCCCTTAGTGTTTCTCAGCTCTACCCATACAGATTCCACATCATCAGAGCTAATATCTTTCCTCACTATTGGGTTAATTTCCTCTTTAACCAGCAATGCAACTCCGCCTTTTCCTTTGTCTGTCCTTCCTAAATACTGAATACCCCTGGATGTTCAGTTCCCATCCTTGGTCACCCTGCAGCCATGTCTCCGTAATCCCGACTATATCATACCTGTTTACATCTATTTGCTTGGTTAATTCATCCACTTTATTACGAATGCTCCTCGCTTTAAGGCACAAAGCCTTAAGGCTTGTCCTTTAACATTACTTGTCCCGTTCCCACTATTTTTCACTGGGGACCTGTTTGATTCTTGCCCTTGATTTCTCTGCCTATCACTTTTCTTATTCCCCTTCTGTCTTTTGTTCTTGTCCTTGATTCCCCCTCCTCTGACTCCTAGCACAGGTTCCCGTCCCCCTGCCATTTTAGTTTGAACCCTCCCCAACCACTCTAGCAAATATTCCCCCTAGGACATCAGTCCCAGTCCTGCCCAGGTGTAACCCGTCCAATTTGTACAGCTTCCACCTCCCCCAGAATCGGTCCCAATTGATGGGATTGAAGGCCGATAAATCCCCAGGGCCTGATAATCTACATCCCAGAGTACTTAAGCAAGTGGCCGTGGAAATAGTGGATGCATTGGTGATCATCTTCTGAGATTCTAGAGACTCTAGAACAGCTCCTACAGATTGAAGGGTAGCTAATGTAACCCCACTATTTAAAAAGGGAGGCAGAGAGAAAACAGGGAATTATAGACCAGTCAGCCTGACGTTGGTAGTGGGGAAAATTCTAGCGTCCATTATAAAAGATTTAATAGCTGAGCACTTGGAAAACAGTGGGGCAGAATCTAACACAGTCAGCATGGATTTATGAAAGGGAAATCACGCTTGACAAATCTACTGGAATTTTTCGAGGATGTGACTAGTAGAGTTGATGAGGGGAGCCAGTGGATGTGGTTTATTTGGACATTCAGAAGGCTTTCGACAAAGTACCACATAAGAGATTAGAGTGTAAAATTAAAGCGCATGGGATTGGGGGTAGTGTATTGAGATGGATGGAAAACTGGTTGGCAGACAGGAAACAAAGACAAAGAATAAACGACCCTTTTTCCGAATAGCAGGCAGTGACTAGTGGGGTACCTCAGGGAGCGGTGCTGGGACCCCAGCTATTCACAATATATACGAATGATTTAGATGAGGGAACTAAATGTAATATCTCCAAATTTGCAGATGATACAAAGCTGGGTGGGAGGGTGAGCTGTGAGGAGGATGCAGAGATGCTTCAGTGTGATTTGGACAAGCTGAGTGAGTGGGCAAATGCATGGCAGATGCGGGATAATGTGGATAAATGTGAGGTTATCCACTTTGGTAGCAAAAACAGGAAGGCAGATTATTATCTGAATGGCTATAAATTGAGAGAGGGGAATTGCAACGAGACCTGGGTGTCCTTGTACACCAGTCCCTGAAGGTAAGCATGCAGGCACAGCAGGCAGTAAAGAAGGCGAATGGTATGTTGGCTTTCATAGCCAGAGGATTAGAGTAGAGGAGCAGGGATGTCTTGCTGCAATTATACAGGGTCTTGGTGAGACCACACCTGGAGATTGTGTGCAGTTTTGGTCTCCTTATCTGAGGAAGGATGTTCTTGCTATAGAGGGAGTGCTGTGAAGGTTTACCAGACTGATTCCTGGGATGGCGGGACTGACATATGAGGAGAGATTGAGTCGGTTAGGATTATATTCGCTGGAGTTCAGAAGAATGAGAGGGGATATCCTAGAAATCTATAAAATTCTCATGGGACTAAACAGGGTAGATGCAGGAAGGATGTTCCCGATGGTGGGGGAGTCCAGAACCAGCAGTTACAATCTGAGGATATGGGGTAGACCATTTAGGACTGAGATGAGGAGAAATTTCTTTACCCAGAGAGTGGTGAGCCTGTGGAATTCGCTACCGCAGAAAGTAGTTGGCCAAAACATTGTATGTTTTCATGAAGGAGTTAGAGATAGCCCTTGGGGCGAAAGGGATCAAAGGATATGGGGAGAAAGCGGGAGCAGGCTATTAAGTTAGGTGATCAGCCATGATCATAATGAATGGTGGAGGAGGCTCGAAGGGCCGAATGGCCTACTCCTGCTCCTAGTTTCTATGTTTCTATGAGCAACCTCCTTCCACTAATTGTTGAATTGTTCACCACCATTCACAACTTGACGTGGCAGGACCGCACACTTTTGATCTGATTTGTTGGTTGTGGTGTCCCTCAAGGATCTGTGTAGGCGTATCAGCTATTCACAGTATTTATTGACAACTTAGATTGTGGGTTGAAAAGCCACATATCTAAATTACAAAGGTAGGTAGCATTTTAAGCCATGTAGATGGAGGCCTAAAAATATAACGAGATATTGCTAGATTAAGTGAATGGGCAAACCTGTGGCAAATGAATTTCAATGTAGACAAATGTGAGGCCATCTTCTTTGGACCCAATAAAGTTAAAACATGGTACTTTTTAAAATGATGAAATGCTAGAAATGATGGATGTCCAAAGTGACTTGTGGGGTCTGTGTGCACATCATTAAAATGTCAAAATGTCATGAACAGGTACAAAAAAATAATGCAGGACTTGAGCAGAAAAATTAAGGCTGACACATACAGTACTAGGGTTGTGCTATATTGTTGGAGGTGCCATCTTTTAGATGAGATTTTAAACTGAGGCCTCCGTCTATCCCCTCAGGTGGACATAAAGGATCCCACAATATTTCTTTGAAGAAGAGCAGGGGAGTTATCTGTAGCGCCCTGGTCAACATTTATTCCTCAAACATCACCACAAAAACTGATTGTGGGAGCTACCTTGAATAAACAGTTTGCTGTGTTTCCTACACTGCAACAGTGACTACAATTCAAAAGTATTTTGTTGGTTGTAAAGCCCTTTGGGACTATGTGCTGGTGAAAAGCGCTACTAATTGTAAGTCTTTCTTTTCTTTCAAAAAGACTAATGCATTGGTATTCTAGCCTTGTTCTGGGTGCAACACTTCTGGCATTGATATACTTGGTGATTTTTTTTCTTCCTTACTATCTGTGAAATAATGGGGGCATTTCTATCTTCTGGGAAGAAAAGAATCTCCTTCCTCACCTCCAATACCTGTACCAGGACCTTGGTTGCAGCTTGGAAAACTTTGCTACCTATTCACTCCCTCCTTTAGACATATTTTTAGCAATTTCTTCCTGGGTTTCTGCAGCTCTTCAGCCAGAATGCATAACCTCCTTAAGAGGTCTTGGCTGCTTTTAAATGGTGCCATAAATGCCCATTTTATTGCTATTTGTCTGACCTTGATGTATGTACAGTGGCTGCCATGTTTGTCACTTTGCTCATCCTGCGAGGCGAACATGACCATGTTCATCATCTGGAGTGTTTACTAGGGTTCCAGTGAACATGTAGGTGACTGCTAAGACTGATCTGCCCCCTGAAGGTTCTGCTGTAAATAGGACGGGATACCACAGAGGATTGAGTGTTTGGGAGAGTTCCTGGCTTGGGACTACCTCTCCTTGCAGTTTCCCTACCTCTGATATGCGCTTGCTTTCGAAGAAGGCTGCACCATTTTTAATTTGGTTGCTCCAAATGCAAAGATTCTGGCGAGCTCCTCCCAGGACTCAAAGTCTATATCAAAACTCCTAAGTGAAGCCTTCAGATTGTCCTTGTAGCATTTCTTTTGACTGCCACCCAAAACTTAAGCTCTCTACAGAAAGTTCACTTTAGTAAGTGAGTGTCAGGACTCCTGGTTACATGACCAGCCCAATGCATTTGTGACCGTCTCAATATGGTGTGGATGCTTGACATGCCAGCTCAGGTTAGCACCACAGTATCTGATATTTTGTCCTGCCATCTGATCTTCAGAAGCTTCCGAAAGCAGCTCAAGTGAAAGTGGTTGAGCTTCTTGGCATGACAATGGTACACAGTCCAAGTCATTAGTAGAACAGAGTAGGCAGGATTATTGCTCTATAGACTTCCAGTTTGATAAGCAGACCTTTCCTCTTCATTCCCAGCCTGATGTTCGGAGTCTGCTGAAGGCTACACTTGCTTTGGCAATTATTACATGTGTCTCATCATTAATATCGACAGCTCGAAAGAGTTGCTGCTGAGCTAAGTGAATTAATCCACTGCTGACAGGTCTTGGTCATGGACTGAAAACTCAGGCTTGAGATAGGGCTTTCCTGGAGCAGGCTGGTACATTCTTCAATCAGCACAAAGTAAACTGAAGTAATGTTTGCATGTTTGGCGATACAGACAGTGATTATACTTCGGAAGTAATTCATTGGCTTTTATATGATTTGGCACATCATGATGTGAAAGATGCTGTAGAAATGCAAGGTTATTTTTGTACTCTGCATGTATTGTTTCTCAGTTGGAGTCTAAGCTAAGCTACAAGCAGGAACCAATACGACATTACCACCATAGATACTGGAGAAAGGGCAAAAGTTTTAAGTGCCACCATCCACTGTTGTTGCCACTCATTTCAGAGTTTCAATTAGAAAAGCCTGGTCACACTGATGCTCTGTGGCAAAAGGGTTATTTAGGACACAAGTAAACGTGACCCTTAAGAATATTATGAAACATTTGCATACCTTCTGAGTACACCCAAGGATTACACTGAAAGGGATAGTTTGGTGGGCAGGATGCCTAAACTGCATGATGAGGTCACTCCTTCAGAATAAAGGGAGATTCATCCCAAAGATTAACTGTTCCTTCCTGACAGGAAGGAAAGGAGGCAGCCAAAGAGACCAATGTGTCAGCTTTACTTATTGTTCTAGCCTTCATTCATGAGTTAAAAATGCTTAAGTTGAACAGGTATTATTCAATACAATACAGTTGCTGATTACTGTATATTCAATGAAATACACAACCCACATTCCTGCGCAGTGAACCATAGAGACTTTCAGCTGCTTTCTCTCCCCCTCGCTCCTATATCCTGGCAGATTAACTGAGAGTTTCAGGGATATCTTAGAAACTCTTTTCTTCTCAAACAAATCTCCATGGCAAAGTAAATCACATGGGCCTTATATCTAGGCAGAAATACTGATTAGCTATCCTTGAGACCCCAACTCTTTTGCTTTGGAAATAAATGGACAGTTTAAAGCATAACTATTTATAACCCAACATTCGCAACACCTTCCTGGGATTTTAGAGACTACAAGTCTAACCACTAAGCACAGATGCTGCTGCCATTGTCTCCAAGTGTGAACACCTTACACTCTTTCTGGGCCTCCCTTTAATTTTTAACAGCCTCATCACCCAGGCCTATTGTCAGGCAGACTTCAGAACAGGTCACATGACTCCCTTCATTACACCCTAAATTAAAGACACAGTCCCAAAACATAATCGCCTTATAAACCGCATAGTTGTAATAATAGGAACATTGTTCAGTTAAGCACCATTAATACGATTGGGGATATCCAAAGCACTGCTGTGCTTTAGATGCTGCAGCCCCATATAGTCAATGCACTGTTAATATTAAGTGCCAGAGCTCCGTTTCAGAGGTGTGGAGGTCTGAGACAAAATTTGTGCTTGTTTCTTTTTTATTCATTTATGGGATGTGGGCGTCGCTGGCTAGGCCAGCATTTATTGCTCATCCTTAATCGCCCTTGAGGTGGTGAGCTGCCTTTTTGAACCGCTGCCGTCCCCATGGTATGGGTACACCCTTTGTGTTGTTCCAGGATTTTGACCCAGCAACAGTGAAGGAATGGCGATATATTTCCAAGTCAGGATGGTGAGTGGCTTGGAGGGGAACTTCCAGGTGGTGGTGTTCCCATGTATCTGCTGCCATTGTCCTTCTAGATGGTAGCAGTTGTGGGTTTGGAAGGTGCTGTCAAAGGAGCCCTGGTGAGTTTCTGCAGTGCACCACTGGTCGTCAATGGTGGAGGTGTGAATGCTTGTGGAAGGGGTGCCAATCAAGCAGGCTACTTTGTCCTGGATGGTGTCAAGCTTCTTGAGTGTTCTTGGAGCTGCACTCATCCAAGCAAGCAGAGAGTATTCCATTACACTCCTGATTTGTGCCTTGTAGATTTTGGACAGGATTTAGGGAGTCAGGAGATGAGTTACTTGCCACAGGATTCCTAGCCTCTGACCTGCTCTTGTAGCCTTAGTATGTATATGGCTAGTGTAGCTCAGACTGGTAAATGGTACCCTCCCAGGATGTTGATAGTGGGGGATTAAGTGATGGTAATGCCATTAAATGTCAAGGGGCAATGGTTAGATTCTCTTGTTGGAGCTGGTCATTGCCTGGCACTTGTGTGGTGCAAATGTTATTTGCCAGCCGAAGCCTGGATATTGTCCAGGTCATGCTGCATTTGGCCATGGACTGCTACAGTATCTGAGGAGTCGTGAATGGTGCTGAAAATTGTGCAATCGTCAGTGAACATCCCCACTTCTGACTTTATGATGGAAGGAAGGTCATTGATGAAGCAGCTGAAGATGGGCCTAGGACATTACCCTGAGGAACATCTGCAGTGATGCCTTGGAACTGAGTTGATTGACCTCCAACAACCATAACCATCTTCCTTTGTGCTAGGTATGACTCCAACCACAAGTGGGAACAACTTCTCCTTATATACTCTGTCCAGCCTCCTCGTGATTTTGAACATTTCTGTCAAATCTCCTCTCAGCCTTCTTCTCTACCAAGGAGAACAGTCCCAACCTTTCCAATCTATCCTCATAGCTGAAGTTTCTCATTCCTGGAACCATTCTTGTAAACCGCTTCTGCACTCTCTCCAATGTGTTCACATCCTATAAACTTTATTAATTCATTCGTGGGCATCGCTGGCTATCAGAATTTATTGCACATCCCTAATTGCCCTTGTTCAGAGGGGATTTAATAGCTAACCACATTGCTGTGGGGCTGGAGTCACATGTAGGCCAGACCAGGTAAGGACAGCAGATTTCCCCCCCTAAAGGGAAAGAATTTACAACAATTGACAATGTTTTCATGGTCATCATTAGATTTTTTTTTAATTCCAGATTTTTTTTTAGTTCAAATTCCACCATCTGCCATGGCGGGATTCGAATCCATCTTCCCAGAACATTACCCTGGGTTTCTGGATTGCTAGTCCAGCGACAATACCACTATGCCATTGCCACCCCCTAAATATGGTGCCCAGAACTGTACACAGCATTCCAGCTGAGATCTAACAAGTGTCTTAATTAAATTCAGCATTATCTCCTTGCTCTTGTGCTCTATGCCCCTATTAATAAAGCCTAGGATACTATATGCTTTGTTAACAGCTCTCTCCACCTGTCTTGCCACCCTAAATGATCTATGCACATATACACCCAAGTCTTTCTGCTCCTGCACCCCCTTCAAAAATTTCACTCCTTATTTTATATTGTCTGTTCATGTTCTTCCTACCAAAATGCATTACCTCACCCTTCTCTGCATTGAACTTCATCTGCCACCTATCTGCCCACTCCACCAACTTGTCTGTGTCCTCTTGAAGTTCCACACCATTCTCCTCACAGTTCACAACACTCCCAAGCTTCGTATCATCCACAAACTTTGAAATTGTCCCCTGCACTCCAAGATAATTAATATATATCAGTAACATCAAGGGTCCCAATTCCGACCCCTGGGGAACTCTACTACAAACCATCCTCCAGCTTGGACAATATCCAGTGACCATTACTCTCTGCTTCCTATTTTTCTGCCAATTTTGTATCCATGTTGCTACTGTACCTTTACCATGAGCAATAACTTTTCTCACAAGTCGGTTGTGGGGTACTGTATCAAATGCCTTTTGAGAGTCCATGTACACCACATCAACAGCATTACCCTCATCGACCTTTTCTATTACCTCTTCAAAAAACTCCAGCAAGTTAGTTAATCACAATTTCCCCTTTAGAAATCCATGCTGGCTCTTCCTTATCAACCCATATTTTTCCATGTGACTACTAATTCTATCCTGAATAATTGTTTCTAGAACCTTGCCCACCACTGAAGTTAAACTGACTGGTCTGTAATTGCTGGGCTTATCCTTACAACCTTTTTTGAACAAGAGTGTAATGTTTGCAATTCTCCGGTCCTCTGGCACCATCCCTGAGTCTAGGGAAGACTGAAAGATTATGGCCAGTGCTCCTGCAATTTCTGCTCTCACTTCCTTCAATATTTTTGAATGCATCTCATCCGGTCCCAGTGCCTTGTCAACTTTAAGTACCGACAGTCTATTCAACACTTCCTCCCTTATCAATTTTGAATACTTCTATTGACAGAGTTTCTTCATCTGTCACCATGGCCTGGGTAGCATCTACCTCCTTGGTAAAGACAGATGCAAAGTATTAATTTAATACCTCAACCATGGCCCCCTCGTCCATGTGTAAATTCCCTTTTAGGTCCATAATCGGCCCTGCTCCTCCTTTTGCTATTTATATAGCTATAGAAGACTTTGGGTTTCCCCTTTATGTTGGCTGCCAGTCTTTTCTCATAATCACTCTTCGCTTCGCTAATATGCTTTTTCACCTCCCCTCTGGACCTTCTGTATTCCTCTTGGTTCTCAGTTGTATTTTCTACCTGATACCTGTCATAAGCGCACTTTTTCTTCTTTATCTTAATTTCAATCTCCTTTTTCACCCAGGGAGCACTGGATTTGTTTGTCCTATCTTTCCCTTTCGATGGAATATAGTGACCGTGTCCGAACCAATTCTTTTTTGAAGGTAGCCCATTATTCAGCTATAGCTTTTCCTGTCAATCTTTTGTTCCAGTTTATTTGGCCCAGCTCCGTTCTTGCCCCATTGAAGTCGGCTCTCATCTAGTTAATTATTTTTACTCTGAATTGCCTATCGTTCTTTTCTATCATCCTAAAACATACAATACAATGATTGCTGTCTCCTAAATGCTCCCCCATTGACACTTGATCTACTTGGCCTGCCTTATTTCTAAGAACCAGGTCCAACAGTGTGTCTTTTCTTGTTGGATTGGACACATACTGCTGCAGAAAATTCTCCTGAACACAATCTAAGAACTTTGTCCCTCTCTGCCCTTTATACTACCATTGTCCCAATCTACATTTGGGCAATTAAAATCCCCCATTAGAACTACTCTATAATGCCTGCATATTTGTAATTTCCCTGCAGATTTGTTCTTCTATGCCCTTCTCACTATTTGGCGGTCTATAGAATACACCGAGTAATGTAATTGCACCCTTTGTTCCTTAGCTGTAGTCAAATTGATTTTGCCCTTGAACCCTTTGCGACATCCTCTTTTTCTAGCACTGCAATGCTCTCCTTAACCAATATTACCATTCCTCCTTTCCTAGATTTTCTGAACACCTTGTACCTGGGAATATTTAACACCCAGTTCTGCCCTTCATTGAGCCAGGCCTCTGTTATCACCACAACATCATATTTCCACATGGCAATCTGCGCCTGTAACTCCCGAATCTTATTTACTATACTCCATACATTCACAAACATGCACAGTAACCCTAATTTAGATTTTGTTACTTTCTCCCTTACCCCGACTTTACCTATTAACTTACTATTCTCTATACTAGTGCTATTGGTCTCTCCCAGTATTTTGTGCACCCTGGTATTCCTCTAATATTTTCTCTAGGCTCCCACACCCCTGCCGAGTTAGTTTAAAGACCTCCCAACTGCGCTAGCAAAACGCCCCGCAAGGAACTCAGTCCCAGCTCTGTTCAGGTGCAAACCGTCTGTCTTGTACAGGTGCCATCTCCCCTAGTGTTGGTCAGGTGTCCCAGAAATCTAAAGCCCTCCGTCCTGCACCATCTTTCCAGCCACGCATTCATTTGCCTTATCCTCCTATTTCTGTACTCATTGGCACGTGGCAGTGGGAGCAATCTGGAGATTACTACATTAGAGGTCCTGCTTGCTAATTTTCTACTTAGCTCCCTAAATTCTGATTTTAGGACCGCATCCCCCTTCCTACCCAAGTTATTGGTACTAATGTGGACCATGGCCTCTGGCTGATCACCCTCCCCCAGAAGAATGTCCTGCAGCCGCTCTGTGACATCCTTGACCCTGGCACCAGAGAAGCAACATACCATCCTGGAGTCACATCTACAGCCACAGAAACTCCTGTCTGTTCCTCTAATCAATGAATCCCCTATCACTATAGCTCTTCCTTTCTTCTTTCTCTCCTCCAGTACCTGCTCATGGTGCCACAAACTTGGCTCTGACTGCACTCCTCTGAGGAACCGGCACTCTTGCCAGCTTCCAAAACGGAAAACTGATTTGTGAGCAGGACCCCAGTGGACTCCTGCACTACCTGCCTACTTCTCTTGGACTGCCTGGTGGTCACCCATTCCCTCTCTGTCTCCAGGCCCTTAAACTGTGGTGTGACCACCTCTCTGAATGTGCTACCCACATAGCTCTCAGCCTCGCAGATGTGCCGCAGTGACTCAAGCCACTGCTCAAGCTCTGAAACCCAGAGCTCAGGTTTCTGCAGCTGGTAGCACTTCCTGCCCATGTGGCCAACTCGGACACCGGGAGTGAACATGACTTTGCACATATTACAGACCATGCATTCCACTTGATCGAGCTGCCCTGCCATGTCTTAACTCTACATCCCTTATGTTAACTTTATTCTACTTTGGATTATTTATATTATTTCATTATATTCGCCCTTAAATTTCCCTCATTCCTGGCGCTTCACAGTTAAATCCAAGTATAGGAACTTTAAAAATATGACACTTTTCTAATTCACTCACCAGTTCCTACATACCAAGGCCGCTGCTCTTCTTTCTGAGCAAAGGTAGAAAAAGAAAAGAGCACTTCCTCCCTTCTCACCCGAACTCCCTCAGTCACCAAACTCCAACTGACGCTCACTATTGTAGCCAAACACAGCACTCCAGTGCAGACAAAGTCAGCATCATAAGATAGCCTACTTTTATACTCTCTGAATCTAGCCTCTGAAAACCTGATAAAGCCAGTTATCTAATTAACAAGTTGCAGCTGCACGCTGAGCCTGTATGAGCTCTGTTTTAAGGCTGGACTAAAACTCACCTTCTTCCAACCCTGACAGCAACTTTTGGTTAATTGCTAAATTAAATAAAGACTAGACTTTAGATAGAATTTAACCCTTAAACTCCCTCAGTCACCAAGCTCCAACTGAAGCTCTCTACTGCCTTGATGTCAAGGGCAGTCACTCTCACCTCACCTCGGGAGTTCAGCTCTTCTGTCCATGTTTGAACCAAGGCTGGAATGAGATCAGAAGCTGAGTGACCCTGGTGGAACCCAAACTGAGCGTCAGTGAACAGGTTATTGCTAAGCAAGTGCCGCTTGATAGCACTGTTGATGACCCCTTCTATCACTTTACTGATGATGGAGAGTAGACTGGTGGGGCGGTAATTGGCCAAGCCAGATTTGTCCTGCTTTTTGTGTACAGGATATACCTGGGCAATTTTCCACATTGCTGGGTAGATGCCTGTGTTGTAGCTACCCGGCAACAACTATGGATAGCAGTACAACCTGGAATTGCTTTGAGTACTTGAACTCCCATAATGGATGCTTCACAGGATCAGGATACTCAGTTAAAAATTGTCCTCTCCTCCACAAGGGGGCATTGCTTATTTCAGGAGATCCTGCTGCATGGCCTTCAAGTACAGTTACAACTTCAGCTCCTTTCTTTCGAGGATCTAGTCTCTGATTTCCCCCAGCAGCAGCTCCTGTACAGCCTGGAGGCCTTCCTGCTTCTTCTTTGGGCTGCAAGCAGTTGTCAGGCAACAGGACTCAAATTTAGAATGCTACAGCGACTGCTCACCACCCAGCTGCTCAATCTTTTCCTGCGTACCACTGGATTCATGAGGCTGCACCCGAGTATTTAATCGCCATGATTCCAGTTTCCTCGCTGCTCCGAGCTTAACTCCACTGCTCAAACACTTGCCCCAACTGCCAGCTTCACAGAGCAGACAACTGCACTTCAGCTTCGCTCAGCTTAAACCCATGGACTGCTCTGAGCCCCAATCTCCCCAGAAGCATGAGGATAGCAACCTTCTGCTGCCTTCTCCATTCTAGACTGATCTGGCATCCTGTTAAATTTTGCGACAGGGTCAACTTCTGCTCTGAGGCAGGATTGAATGTATCAACCCTTGATACATTCTGTTCCTTAAATGTTACAATCTTCAGTCAACCAAAGGTCACTTCCCACAGGTGATAACCCACAATGGCTTCACACCAAGAAAACATAGACAAAAATCCAAAAATATAGATTCTCTCACACCAATTGGTTCATAATGTCCTTACCCGGATGGACTGGCCTATTTGTGACTCCAGACGCCAGCAAAATGGATGACTCTTAACTGCCCTCAGAAATGGCTGAGCAAGCCACTCATTTCAATTGAAATTGCTGAGAAAAACTGTAATCCACACCATCAGCTGTTCAAGAAAGTGGCTTGCCTCCACCTTCTAAAGCACAATTCGGGATAACTATTAAATACTGGTCTTGCCAGCAACACTCCACATCTTGTGAATGAATTCTACTGTGATTTTCTTTTGTCATCGGGTTGAATTCTTCCAGCTTTCTGGGATGGACTGAGAGGTGGGTGGGCCCATAAAATGGCAAGGTAAGGGGGAGACAGAGTGCCAATCGCCTTTCTGCCAGCAGTGGTAAAAATAGTAGACTGCCCTCCCACCTAGAAACCAACTGAACCATTTAAATGGCCAATTGAGGGCCTCATCCTGCATTTTGCCAACAGTGGGTGGCCCTCTTGCACATAGGGTAACCACCAGGTAAATCCTGGCGGCCTCCAAGCAGACTTGGGAGGGGTGAGGGCCCCTCACAGCCAGCTGGGCACTCTTTGGCAAGTGGAGGATCCCCCTCCAATAGCAATGGCCATTCCTGCAGCAATGGCACTACCTCCCTTGCCATGGCCTGCCTGAATGGCCCATCTCCCTAAACCCCACTTAACCTCATTGTGAGTGTAGCATCTTTCCATAGCGCATCTTCCTCCAGGTGCCATCCTAGCAACTGCTGGTGCTGTTGCGACTGCTGAGCTGCCTGCTTTCCCATTAGTCAGCAGCTCCGGAGGGCTGGTTGTCTGACCCCCATAAAAAGCAGCTCAGGGTCCTGCACTTGACCAAAGTGGGGTCACCCTCCCACAAGAACAAAACTTTGGCCTCACTTTAAAGCATTTTGCAGCCCTTTAGTGGTTGCTGGCACCCAGTAACCTGCCCTCATAACCTCAGTACTGTCTCACCACTTCATATGCAACAAGGTGGTAGAACCATTCGAACACATATATGTTAGCTGACCTAAAATTATGGACAAGGCCGGCTTATAGGTCATATCTGCTTTTCAGATGATACGTTAAACTGAGGCCCGTTTCCTGCTTGGGTGGATGTAAAAGATTCTATGCCATTATTTCGAAGAAGAGTGGGGAGCTATCCATGGTGCCCTGGCTAGTATTTATCCCTCAATCAACAGCTCAAAAAACAAGTTATCTGGCCATTATCACATTGCTGTTTGTGGGAGCTTGCTGAGTGCAAATTAGCTGCCATGTTTCCAATATTACAACAATGAGTACTGTTAGGAAATAGAGATGGTTTAAGTGAGTTATATTTCTAATGTAGCTGTTAGGAATGAGTTTTAACTTTAATGTTTAAGTTTGATTTGTATTTCGGTACCTGTGTGTTAAGAAGAGGTCAAGTTGAGTTTTAGTTTCACTTTAAAAGGTGCTTGCCTTTCTAAGAGTTTTACGACTTAAGGAGTTAAGCAAACACGAGTTTAAAAAAAACAATGCTGTTGCTTAGCAACAGATGTCCAGAGAGGCAGGTCCCTCCCATAGACGTGCACACAAAGAACTAGAAAAGCAGTTTTGAGTTCTATTTTTTGAGGACAGCTGCCAGACAGAAGCAGCCTAGGAGGGGCAGACATCCAGGTTCAAGCTAAAGTTGGTTGAAAATAGCTGCCAGAGAGTAACTGGAGCAAAAGGGACAGATAGCCAGTCCCAAGCTAAAGAAGAAAGTCCCCAAGAATCCAGGGGAGTAGAACAGGAGAAAATCCCAAGCAGACCTTCTAGTCAAAGGAAGGACAGCAAGCTGGAAAAAGTCCTCTTAAGTAAAGTGAAGAGTGAGGGGCAGAGAGAAAGGCTCCAAGTTTCAGATTTAAAGAGACAAAAGCTACAGAAAGCAGATTTAAAGCAAGAACAGCTTGCAAGAGGTATGGCTGTGGGTGAAGGAGTATTGTAATATAGTTCATCTTTTCGTGCTTAATAAAATTAGGATCTATCAAGCTGGGTTCCACCCTGAGATCAGGCTTTTCCAGGGATAACCTCAGCTGTGGTCATAACAGTACACTTCAAAAAAGTACTTCAAGCTCTTTGAGATATCTGGTGGTTGTGAAAAGTGCTATATAAAGGTAAGTCTTTCTTTCTTTATGCATGACCAGCACCCAACATGTAGCTTTCTCTAAGTTTAACATCATTTAGATTCTTATAAGTGTTCAAACTATTTTGTTCAGGATTAGAGTTCTAGAGACAGGATAAAAGAGCGCAAGGAGAGCAGCGGAGACACAGGACAAAAGAGCCTGAGGAGAACGGAGACAAGGATAAAAGAGCACAAGGAGAGCGGAGACACAGGATAAAAGAGCATGAGGGGAGCGGAGACATAGGATAAAAGAGCGCGAGGAGAGCATTGGAGCAATAGGATAAAAGAGCGCAAGGAGAGTGGCGGAGACACAAGATAAAAGAGTGCAAAGACATATCTTGTGGTCAAGAAGCATATAACCCTAATTGTCAGTGGTACTAGCATTCAATAAATACAGTAAATTGTAGCATATATAGGAAGAAAGTAATTAAAGTAAATTAAGTAATATAAGTTAGAATGGCGGGACAGGTGTTATGTTGCAGCTGTGAGATGTGGGGTCTTTTGGACATCAAGGCGATCCATGACAAATATGTCTGCAGGAAGTAAGGCCATAAGACCATAAGACGTAGGAGCAGAAATAGGTCATTCGGCCCATCGAGTCTGCTCCACCATTCAATGAGATCATAGCTGATCTGATAATCCTCAACTTCACTTCCCTGCCTTTTCCCCATAACCCTTGATTCCCTTAATGATTAAAAATCTGTCTATCTCAGTCGTGAATATACTTAACAACCCAGCCTCTACAGCCCTCTGCAGTAAAGAATTCCACAGATTGACTACCCTCTGAGAGAAGAAATTCCTCCTCATCTCTGTTTTAAATGGGCGCCCCCTTACTCTGAGATTATGCCCTCTGATCCTAGGCTCTCCCACAAGAGGAAACAACCTCTCAGCATCTACCCTGTCAAGGGTAGATAAGAATCTTATGTTTTAATAAGGCCGCCTCTCATTCTCCTAAACTCTAATGAGTACAGGCCCAACCGACTCAACCTCTCCTCAAGAAAATCCTTCCATACCTGGGAGCAACCTAGTGAACTGGGACTGCCTCCAATGCCAGTATATTTTTCCTTAGATAAGAGAACCAAAACTGTTCACAGTTATCTAGGTGTGGTCTAACTAGTGCCTTGTATAGTTTTAGCAAGACTCCCCAATTTTTATACTCCATTCCCTTTGAAATAAAGGCCAACATTCCGTTTGTCTTACGTATTACCTGCTGAACTTGTATGCTAGCTTTTTTGTGATTTATGCACGAGGACCCCCAAATCCCTCTGTGCTGCAGCTTTCTTCAGTCTTTCTCCACTTAAATAATATTCAGCTCCTCTACTCCTCCTGGCAAATTGTAAGCAACTTGAGGAATTCCGGATCAGGATTATTGATCTAGAAGCTGTAATGCAGACACTGCGCAACAAAAGGGAGGGGGAGAAATACCTGGACAATTTGTTCCAGAAGACAGTCACACCTCTTAGAATAGGGTCATCTGTTTTGGTCAGGAGTGAGGGACAGGAGGATGTGACTGTCAGTGAGGCAGGCAGTGGGACTGAGCAGACAGTAGTGGGGGAGCCTCAGACTTTGCAGTTGTCAAACAGGTTTGAGGTGCTCACAACCTGTGTGGATGAAAGCGAAGTCTGAAAGGTGGATGAACTGGCTGGCCATTGCACTGTGATACAAGAAGCCATTCAAGCAGGGGGAACAAAAAGGAATGTAGTGGTAGCAGGGGATAGTATAGTGAGGAGGATTGACACTGTTCTCTGCAGCAAAGAGCGAGACTCCAGGCGGCTATGTTGCCTGCCCAGTGCCAGGGTTCGGGACATCTGCTCAAAGCTGGAGAGGAACTTACAGTGGGAGGGGGAGGATCCAGTTGTCGTTGTCCATTTGGTACCAATAACATAGGTGGAACTAGGAAAGAGGTTCTTCTGCAAAGTCCCCATGAGGACCTAGGTACCAAATTTAAGAAGCAGAACCTCAAAGGTAATAATCTCTGGATTATTATCTGAGCCATGTGCAAATTGGCATAGGGCAAATAAGATTAGATGAATGCGTGGCTCAAAGACTGGCGTGTGAGAGATGGGTTCTGGTTTGTGGGCCTCTGGTATCAGTACTGGGGAAAGTGGATGCTGTACTGTTGGAATGGTTTACACCTGAACCATGCTGGGACAAGTCCTCACAAATCGCATAACCAGGGAAGTAGAGAGGGCTTTAAACTAAACAAGAGGGGTGAGGGATCAAGTTTGGGTAAAGGTAGCAATTCAAGGGGTAGAGTCAAGACAGGAGTGCAAAATAGTAATATGAGAAATGAGTGTCAGAGAATGACAGGAAGGGACAGAGAGAAAAAACCTAAGAACACATCAACAGTTAAGACTAGATGTTACATAGGTAACAAAAAGACAAAACTGAAGGCGCTCTACCTGAATGCATGTAGCATTCATTACAAAGTAAATTAATTGATGGCCCACATTGATGTAAATAAATATGATCTGATAGCAATTACGGAAACATGGCTGCAGGACGACAAAGATTGGGTCCTTAATATTGAAGGCTACATGACATTCAATAAGAATAGGAGGCTAGGTAAAGGTGGAGCACTGTTAATCAAAGAGGGCATTGGTGCAATAGTTAGGGGTGACCTTGGTTCAGGAGATCAGGATGTAGAATCGGTTTGGGTGGAGATGAGGAATAGTAGGGGGAAGAAGTCATTAGTGGGAGTGGTCTATAGGCCCCCTAACAGCAGCCACAATGTAGGACAAAGTATTCAAGAGAAAATATTATGTGCGTGTGATAAAGGGATGGCAATAATCTTGGCTGATTTTATTCTACACAAAGTCAGATTGGCAGCAGTAGCCTAGATGAGGAATTCTTAGAATGCTTTCAAGATAGTTTCTTAGAGCAACATGTTCTGGAACCAACCAGAGAGCAGGTTACCTTAGACTTGGTATTGTGTAACGTGACAGAATTAATTAATGACCTCAAAGTAAAGGCACCCCTAGGTAGCAGCGACCACAATATGATTGAATTTTACATCCAGTTTGAAAGGGAGAAGAGCGGGTCTAAGACTAATATCTTAAAGTTAAATAAGGGCAACTATGTGAGGATGAAAGCTGAGCGAGCTGAAGTGAACTGGGAAACTAGGCTAGAGGATAGATCAATAGAGAAGCAGTGGCAGACAGTTTAAGGGGATATTGCAGAGTATTCAGATTAAGTACATTCCTACCATAAAGAAAAATTTTAAGGGGAGGGCCCACCATCCATGATTAACTGAAGATGTTAAGGAAAGCATCAGATTTAAGGAAAAAGCATACAACTCCACAAAGATGAGTGGCAGGACAGATGATTGGACAGAATATAAAGAACGGCAGAGAGTGACTAAAAGGTTAATCAGAAGAAAGAAATTAGAGGTATGAGATGAAGCTAACTAGAAATGCAAAAATGGATAGCAAGAGTTTCTACAGATAGTTAAAAAGAAAAAGACTAAGTAAAGTGAGTGTCAGTCCTCTAGAGAGTGACAACGGAGAGTAAATAGATAATAAGGAAATGGCGGAAGAAATGAACAAATATTTCACTTCTGTGTTCACTATAGAGGATACAAAAAACATTCCAGTGATAGTTGCAAATCAGGTGAACGGGAGAAAGGAACTTGGTGAAATTGAAATCACTAGGGAAACGGTACTGAGCAAATTGATAGAACTGCAGGCTGGCAAGTCTCTGGGTCCCGATGGACAACATCCTAGTGTCTTAAAAGAGGTGGCTAATGAGGTAGTCAATGTGCTGGTGTTAATTTTCCAAAATTCGCTAGATTCTGGAAAGATTCCATCAGATTGGAAAGTAGCAAACATAACCCCTCTATTCAAGAAGGGAGGGAGGCAGAAAACAGGAAACTATAGGCCAGTTAGCTTGACGTCTGTCGTGGGGAAGTTATTAAGATCGATCATTAAGGAGGTTATAGCTGGGCACTTAGAAGAGCTGAAGGCAATAGGGAAGAGTCAGTATGGTTTTGTGAAAGGAAAATCATGTTTAACCAATTTTTTGGAGTTTTTTGAAGGAGTAACATGTGCAGTGGATAAAGGGGAGCCTGTAGACATACTGTACTTGGATTTCCAGAAGGCATTTGATAAGGTTCCACATTAAAGATTGTTATGGAAAATAAAAGTGCATGGTGTAGTGGGTAACATATTAGAATGGATAGAAGATTGACTGACTGGCAGAAAGCAGAGAGTATGCATAAATGGGCCTTTTTCTGATTGGCAGGATGTGATGAGTGGAGTCCCAACTTTTTACGATTTACATCAGTGACTTAGATGAAGGGAGTGAAGACATGGTAGCTAAATTTGCAGATGACACAAAGATGGGTAGGAAAGTATGTTGTGAAGAGGACATGAGGAGGTTGCAGATGGATATAGATAGGTTGAGTGAGTGGTCAAAGATCTGGCAAATGGAGTTTAATGTGGGAAAATGCGAAGTTCACTTTGGCAGGAAGAACAAAAAAGCAGAGTATTACTTAAATGGAGAACGGCTGCATAATTCTGAGGTGCAGAGGGATCTAGGTGTTCTAGTACATGAGTCACAAAAAGTTAATATGCAGGTACAGCAAGTAATTAAGAAGGCTAATGGAATGCTATCCTTTATTACAATAGAGATTGAACATAAAAGTAAGGATGTTATGCTTCAGTTATACAGAGCATTAGTGAGACCACACGTCGAATACTGTGTGCAGTTTTGGTCTCCTTATTTAAGGAAGGATGTAAATGCATTGGAGGTGGTTCAAAGGAGATTTACTAGATTGATACCTGGAATGAGTGGATTGTGTTAGAAGGAAAGGATGGACAGACTGAGCTTGTTTCCATTGGAGATTAGAAGAGTGAGGGGTGATTTGGCTGAAGGATACAAGATCCTGAACGGCCTTGACAAGGTGGATGTCGATAGGATGTTTTCTCTTGTGGGTGAGTCCAGAACTAGGGGGCACTGTTTTAAAATTAGGGGTCGCCATTTTAGGACAGAGATGAGGAGAAATTTTTACTCTCAGAGGGTTGTGTGACTTTAGAATTCTCTGCTCATAGGGTGGTGGAGGTGGGTCATTGAATATTTTTAAGGCAGAGGTAGTTAGATTCTTATTAGGCAAGGGAATCAAAGGTTATTGGGGTTAGATGGGAATGTGGAAATTGAAACACAAGAAGATCAGCCATGATCTTATTGAATGGCGGAGCAGGTTCAAGGGGCTGAATGGTCTACTCCTGATCCAATTTCATATGTTCTTATGTACATCGTGAAAGTGTTAGGCAACCTTTATTGAATACAGAATAACTGGTTCAGAGGCACATTAAACTTCTTGAACTTGAGATGGAGAGAAAGTGATTTCTGAGTCGTGAACTTTGTGTTTCCCTAAACTAACATAATTGACTTGTTTTGAAGCTTTACATCAGCTAGTTCGACATGCCTTCAAGCAAAGTATCTTCGAAATATTTCTATTAAAGACAACGGGCCATAATTTTCTGAAACCTCTCATGGCAAGTTTCTGAAAGTGCAAGCTAATAACGCATCAGTGAGGGAAATCCAGCATCTGGGACTTGAGTTAACAGGGCAAGTAGCTATGTATTTGCTTACCCAATCAGATTGAAGGATTGTGAAATTAATTGCACAAGGACTGAGAAAAAAGTGTTAATTAGATAGGGTGAATTCAATGTCAAATCAGGTGGAAAATAAGGAGAGGGAAAGCATGATTAGACAGACAGAGAGAGTGAAATGTGATCCTGTCACAAAACTATCATATTTTTCATAGTATTATTGTGGGATATTGTAAAGTAGGCTTATGTGTGTGTGGTTCTGTGTGTGGCTGATTTAAGTGAATTAGAGGTGCATAGACTGCAAGATTGAAATTATCAGAAAAGTTAGGTGTAAAAAGGCATTTGAAATGCTAATGAGTGAGCTAGGGTGAAGTCAGCAGATAGGGTGTGAATGAAATTTGCATTTTTAGCTAAGGGGAAAATTTGTGGGATTTTCAAAGAGACAAGATAAGGTTTTTACAACTGGCAAGATAAATAGGGCAAGGTTATTACATTGATTTTTCCCAAAAGTGCCGACCATAATGACAACATAAAAGATTTTTATATTATGGGAAAAGTAAATTTCAAAGACATGGCGGAACAATAGGATTTACAAATCAAAGAAAGAGAACTATATTCAAAGAAGGATGGAAGGCTGTATGAGGAATGGCCTTGTAATATCTGAAAGGTACACCATGTGAAACAGACTTGGGGAAAAGCCTCTAGCCACTTTGCAGAATTCTGCTGTTCCAGAGCCAAAGTTGTGTTAAAAGCCTTTGAAATTCCACTGTTGAGTGGGTGCTTGTGGTAACCTTGCTGGATTGCCTCTATAAATTTAAAATCTATTTGGGCTGTTGTCTTAAAGGGGCTGTGTAGTTGGGAGTCTGGTTAATTAGGAATTTTGGGAATTTTTATAATATTAAGTAACTGTAATTTTGTGCATGTGTTTTATTTTTTGATAAATGTTTTAATTTAATTTTTTTAAATTTCTAAAGGTGTTAGTGGACTCACTACTTCTGAATTCAGTGCGCAAACCTTTTAATAAATACAAATTGTAAAACCCGTTGTGATAGCATGGCCAAGTTTCCCTTGTGGATTTGGTCAGCCTGGCAAATACCACCTGCCGTATCATTACAATCCAGAAAGGTTTTTTTAATTTTACATTTATACAATCCTGAACAACAATTGAAACCTGAAGGAACGTGAACTTCACACTTGTAATTCTTAATTTTCAATGCCACTGAGTATGTTTGGCAGTTATTAAGATTTATCATGTCATTAAAAGGGTGCTTAGACTGATATGGGCAAGACTTGACATTCTGTAACAACTTTGGAAATACAGAAACTTCACAGTGTTCAATGCATTTCAGTAGTGAGCCATACAGTAGACGCTGTTTTTGCTAAGTTAACGGTGTAGAGCATCTCGGACAGTACCTTCTGGATTTCCGTGTTTAACCATGCACCTGCTCTTGCTTGAAGTTGTGTAGCGCTTGTGCATAATTAACGACAAATGCCATTAGCCTTGCTGTTATTTTGACAGCTGTTATGGCCCACTATATTGCTACATTGTTTTCTTATCCACTTTAAAATAAGCATGTTATTGAAGCAGCAACATTAGCAACAACAGGCTAAAAATCAGCTGTATTAGTCACCTGGATTGGATCATTAATGAGATTAGTCATTTAACTGTAAAAAAAGAAAAAAAAATTCAGCTTGGAGTTTAAAAAGGTAGCCTTTCTGTTACTTTGCAAAATCTTGAATTTAATGTAGTCTGCACTTAAATTAATTGGGTAATGTCAGAAACCACTTCTCAAGTAATTGTCCAGAAGTATGACAAATGGCTTTATTGTCCAATTAATCAACACTGCAGGCAGGTGCAACAGCAGTGATTAACTCTCCCTTTGCAGGTATGAAATTTAGATGCGGCAATGGATCAATGGAATGAGAATCGGGACACATGTATGGGGTGCAAAAGAATAAAGATTCTGAAATTGTACATTTAATCGATATACACTTAAATGTCTCGTGTACAGTAAGATCTTTGTTATCTGACATGTTCCGGTGGAACCAGTTAATCAAAAATTCCAATTAACATTACTCCAGACACAAGACTAGGCACTGTTCTGTCTTTGAGGAGGTGAGGGGAGAGAGGAAGCAGCTAGGCAGTCAAGGACTCCAGCACAACAGGGCATCACAGTAAAAGAAACACCACAGCTGAAGACCAAGCTGACAACACAACCTTCAGATTGGCTTTTGAAAAATACTGAGCTGTCAGTGTTTGTGCACAATAACCAAAACTGACCCAATAATTTAATAGTTTCAAAGTAAAGCTGAAGAACAACTTCTGCAGATTTACAATCTACTTATTATTATCAGTTTTTTTTTAACAAATGCATTATCTGAACATTGAAAGTGACTGGCTTTTAAAAAAAATCGAGCTGTCGGAAATTCATGTTACTAGAGAATTCTGGTTGGCAGAGTATCAGATAATACAAAGCTTACTGTACTTTTGTTCGTGGGCAGGGGAAGGGGAGAAAATTGTTTTAGTATAATGATGCATGAGCCTTTTTTGATTAAAACCTCATTTATATGTCAATCATTTCAAATACGAATGCCTTAAGTGGTGCATTAGTTACACAGTAATATATCTGGAATCTTGCATAGGTTATAAACTGCACTTTCTTCTCATAAAATGCTCGTAAACTATGGGCAAAATGTTCTCCCCCTTGGGGGGAAAGTGCGGGAGAGGGCGTGGGCAGGTGGCCCTCCAATTGGGGGCGCTGCCATTTTTCGTGGGCGGGCCAATTAAGGCTCGTACAGCGTGACGACTGGATGGAAGCGCTGTGCGCTCCCTGTGCAGGCGGGGTGGGGGGGGATGCCAAATGCGGAAGTGCGCTCCGATCTCCCTGAGACTAAGTGCTGCCTCAGGGAGATCGGTTCCCAAAGGGAAAAAATTTTTATTTCGCAAATTTCATTTGCCATCCATGTCCCCTCATGTGACAATGTCACGTGAGTTGGGACATGGACATAACTTTAAGTAAAAGTGAATGTTAATTTTTTAATTCAGTCATGAAACCTCATCCCGCCCGTGGATGAGGTTTCATGCTTTTTCAGGTGGCCGCTAGCACTTCCGACTTACCTGCCAACCTTAAGGTTGGACGGACGGGCAGGCTCACTAATTGCTTTAATTGATTTTTCAATGGCCTCAATAGGCCGTTGACAGGTCGGCAGGTGCACAGCTGACTCGGCTGCGCCCCTGCTGACCTGAAAATGCAAATATCGCGGGAAAACATCAGGAGTTCTGCCCAAAGTCATTCCATGTCATTTTACGCGTCAGCGAGCGGACCCCGCCCCCGCTCGCCAATGGGAAAATTCTTGCCTATATATTTTTGCAAATGGGCAATGTGATCTCACAAAACAGAATAAGTATCAATAATGTTTTCGTTCTGTGCTCAGTGTTGTTCCTTACTGGCCCTGTCCCCTTGTTTACAGGAGAAAGGAAAGACATACACCTGTGGGTGGAATCTTATTGTGACATCGGGGGTCTTCGCTTGCTGGCTAAAGAGCCGGCAAGTGATGCGCAGTGCCTCTTTTCGGGAAGGCCTGCCAAACCACACATCAATTAGGCAGTGAGGAAGCCATCAGCGGGCTTTCCCCTGGAATCAAGACCCCTGGGGTGGAAGGGTGGAAGTCCCCCTAGTGAGAGCTGTCAGGCATTTAGAGTCCAGCAGCTCTTGCGCTCAACAGCACCACTGAGGGGGCTGCTGCTGGAATGATAGTCCCAGGATCGCAGAGGACCCAGGCTGCAGGTTAGTAATGTGGGAGGGGGCCATGGGGAGATGGGGGGGATGATTAGAAGCAAGGGCCATGGGTTGGGTCTCAGGGGCCTCCTGCCCCACCTCTTTCCCGATGTCCAATCCCTCAATCAGGTAGCACCGTTCACCCCTCCCTGCCCCAGAGGTGACAAGCGGCCTCACAGGTTCAGCTGTTGTGCATGCTGCATGGCAACTGGCCTGCTTGCAGCTGGGATAATCCTACCTGTGGTGGGGTGAGGCACTTAAGTGGTCATTTATTGGTGGCAGGGCAGGAAGGTCAACCATGGGCCTTCCCGCCCAGAACTTAATTTTGGTGAATGCAGAAAGGAGACAGGGTTCAGGTATGCCACCACCCTGCCTAAGTAAATGCCTTTCCCGCCTCCAAGGTCACCAACGGCAAGAGCAGAAAATTCCTCCTAACATCTCACCTTTCCTGACCCCAGGAAGCCCAAAATGCTTTGTAGCCAATACACTTCAGAAGTGTAGTCAGTGATGTCATGTAAGCAACCAGTTTCCACAAACGGCAGTGTGATAATGACCGGGTATTCTGTTTTTGACGGTTGAGGGATAAATATGGGCCAGGATACTGAGGAGATCTCCCTGCTCTTCTTTGAAATAGTGCTGTGAGACCATTTACCACGTGAGAGGACTAGCAGGCCCTTGGTTTAATGTTTGTCTACTTTTTCATCAAAAAGAAGCTGAAGAAAATACCACACCATCACCATTCAGTATAAATGTATTATTTTTACTGAAACACCTTGGCACTCCACTTCAGTGAATGATATAGAATAGAAGAAAGCTATTTACCTCTGTCTGTGACAGCTATTTGAAAGAGTTATATCGTTAGCCCCATTCCCTGCTGTTCCTACATAACCCTGCAAATGTTTCTCCTTAAAATAGTTATCCAGTTTCCTTTTGAAAGTTGCTATTGAATCTGGACTCCAGATTCTGGTATCCCAAGAAACAATCCTTGGGCCCCCTCCTATTTCTCATCAACATGCTGCTCCTTGATGATATAATACTGTTGGGAAATAGAGATAGTTTAAGTAAGTTATATTTGTATTTGTGGGTATTAGGAATGAGTTTTAGCTTTAAAGTTTACGTTTGATTTGTATTTCTGTATTTGTGTGCTAAGAAAAGGTCAAGTTGCGCTTTAGTTTCACTTTTAAGGTGCCTGCATTTCTAATGAGAGTTTTATGACTGTTGGAGAAGTGAAGCAAACACAAGATTAGAAAAACCTGTGCTGTTGCCTAGCAACAGGTGTCCAGAGAGGCAGATCCCCCCGCGCGCGCATGCACGCACGCGCGCACACACACACACACACACACACGCACACACAAGAGCTAAAGAAATAGCAGTTTTGAGTTCCGTTTGAAGAGAGCTGCCAAGCAGAAGCAACCTAGAAGGGACAGATAGCCAGCCCAAGCTAAAGTTGGTTGAAAGTAGCTACCAGAGAGAGACTGGAGCAAAAGGGACAGATAGCAAGTCTCAAGCTAAACAAGAAAGTCCTCAAATCCAGGGGAGTGGAACAGGAGAAAGTCTCAAGGAGATCTTCTAGTCATAGGAAGGACAGGAACCTGAAAAATGACCTGTTAAGTGAAGTTAAGAGTGAGGAGCAGAGAAAGGCCCCATGCTTCAAGCTTAAAGAGATAAAGGCTTAGGAGAAGTCAGAAGGGTCCAAAGAGACAACTGGAGGTCTGTAACTCTTTGCTATGGGCATGTGAAGCAGTGGTGTACTGTTGACAGCTGAGTCACTGAAAGAGAATGCGTGGAGGAAAGCTTGAACGCATGGGGTGACCCAGGGGAGAGGAACATCAGAAGGAGAGTTCGATACCCTCGAGGTGAACCCTCGCTGAAGGCGTCTTGAGAGTTATTGTCGGTTTGGAAGAAGATTCCAAGGCGAGCTCTTGGAGAGTGGAAATTGGAAACCCTCGTGTGAAAGACTGAGTTCAGTGAGACCAATTGTGGTGTGTCCGAAGATAGGTTGCCAACTGGCTTACATGGACTGTGTACTTACTGTGAACATTAGAGTATAAGATAGTTTTTGTAACTTGTGTTATCCTTACAAATCTGTATATATCTGTAAAGGTATAATTGTGGGTGAAAGAATATTGTAACACAGTTGATCTTTTCTTGTTAAATAAATGTTTTATTTATTTGTTAAAAGTTCATCAGCTGACTTCTGTGACTCTGTTCATTAGCTACTCTTCATGTATCCAAACAAAAATGAAAGTTAGAATCTATCAAGCTGGGTTCCACCCTGGGATCAGGCTTGTCCAGTTGTAATATCAGCTGGGATCGTAACAATACGAAAACATAGCATCAGTTTCCACATGTATCAGATGACACTCAGTTCTACTTCACCACCAACTCTCTTGACCCTTCCACTGTCTGTAAATTGCCATATTAATGATTCAACATCAGGTTCTTAACAAAAAGTGATATCCTCCAATTAAATAATGGGAAGACAGAAGCTATTATCTTCGATTCCTTCTACAAACTCTGTTCCCTAGTCCTGATTCCATCCCTCTCCCTGGCAACTCTGAGGCTGAACCAAGATGAACTTCTGACCACATACCCGCACCATCATTATGAATATTTTCACCTCCCTATCATTGCCACTCCAGCCTCTATTCAGAACATCTGTTGCTGAAACCCTCATCCATGTTTTTGTTATCTCTAAACTTGATTTCCAACATATTTCTGGCTGGTCTCTTACATTTCTCCTGTCTGTAAACTTGAAATCATCCATACTCTGCTGCTTGTGTCCAAACTCAGACCAAGTCCTGTTAACTCATCACCCCTGTGCTTGGTGACCCATATTGGCTCCCAGTTAAGCAATGCCTTGATTTTAAAATTCTCATCCTTGTTTTCAAATCCCTGCACAGCCTTGCCCTTTCCTACCTCTATAACCTACAGCCACACAACCCTCTAACATATCTACAACCCTCTAAGATATCTGCACTCCCCGACTTCTGTTCTCTTCAGCATCTCCAATTTTAATTGCTCCTCCGCTGGTGACTGTTTTTTCAGCTGCCAAGGCCCTAAGCTCTGGAATTCCCTCCCTAAACTTCTCTGCCTTTCTTCCACTTTTTCCTCCCTTAAGATGATCCTTAAAACTTACCCCTTTCAACAAGCTTTTGTTCATCTGCCCAAATATCTCTTAATATGACTTGGTGTCAAATTTTGCTTTATAATGCACCTATGATGTGCTGTGGAATGTTTTATTACTTTAAAGGCAGTAGATAAATACTGTTATTGTTGAAACTACTTTCACCACCCTTTCAGAAGATCACACTTGCTGTGTAAAGAAAATGTTTCCTGATGTCAACTCTTGTTATTTTGCAGTTGTCTTTTGCCTTGCGTTTACTGATCTTTCTGCCACTGGAAATAGTTTCTCCTTATTTCCTTTATCCTTCGTAATTTTAACCTGTATCAAATCTCTCCTTCGCCTCCTCTGCTCTTAGAACATCCTCAGCTTCTTCGAGCTCTCCATGCAATTGAAGCAATTTCAATGGACTGTATTATTCTGTGGAGAGTAAGAATAATTTGAGCATTCATGAGATTTATTTTTCCATATCTCTGCAGGGAGCTTTAGTAAGTGCTTGTGCAGATGGCATACTTCATTTATGGAATCTTCGACAAAAGCGTCCAGCAATCCTTCATTCACTCAAATTCAATCGAGAAAGGTAAGAGGTCATTCTTGTTGCTATTTTTCTGAAGTGGTGTGACAAGAAAATTTTAAATGTAGTGTCTGATATACAAACATATCTTGGTTCATAGTTTGTGGTTTATTGAAATGATCATGTTCATCTGACTATATTCGGAAGCTTTATGTCATAAAATCAGATTAATGCATATGTGACTTCCTTTCCATAATGAGACTAACATATTAATTATTTGCATGCTACCATCAGCCTCGCTACTCCTTAGTGGTATTCCTACATATTAAAGTTTTAATTTGTGTCCTACTACTTTTTCTTTTCCATTTTGCTCCGTTTTTCAGAGCAGTGATATTAGCAGTCCTTCAGGACATTGCTCAAGTGGCTACTGTTAGGAAATAGAGAGAGTTTAAGTAAGTTATATTTGTATTTGTGGGTGTTAGGAATGAGTTTTAACTTTAATGTTTAAGTTTGATTTGTATTTCTGTATTTGTGTGTTAAGAAAAGGAGTTGAGTTTTAGTTTCATTTTAAAAGGTGCCTGCATTCTAATGAGATTTTGACCACCTTTGAAGGGAGTAAAGCAAACAAGAGCCAATAAATAAATAAATAAATAAATAAATAAAAATACCTGGAAAAACTCAGCAGGTCTGGCAGCATCTGCGGAGAGGAACACAGTTAACGTTTCGAGTCCGTATGACTCTTTAACAGAATTAAGGAAAAATAGAAAAGAGGTGAAATATAAGCTGGTTTAAGGGGGGGTGGGACAAGTAGAGCTGGATAGAGGGCCAGTGATAGGTGGAGATAGCCAAAAGATGTCGTAGACAAAAGGACAAAGAGGTGTTGAAGCTGGTGATATTATCTAAGGAATGTGCTAATTAAGAATAGAAAGCAGGACAAGAAGGTACAGATAGCCCTAGTGTGGGTGGGGTGAAGGGAAGGGATCGAGAAAGGCTAAAAGGTAGAGATAAAACAATGGATGGAAATACATTTAAAAATAATGGAAATAGGTAGGAAAAGAAAAATCTATATAAATTATTGGGGGAGAAAAGGGGGGGATCGGAAAGGGGGTGGGGATGGAGGAGAGAGTTCATGATCTAAAATTGTTGAACTCAATATTCAGTCCGGAAGGCTATAAAGTGCCTAGTCGGAAGATGAGGTGCTGATCCTTCAGTTTGCGTTGAGCTTCACTGGAACAATGCAGCAGGCCAAGGACGGACATGTGGGCATGAGAACAGGGAGTGTTGAAATGGCAAGCGACAGGGAGGTCTGGGTCATGCTTGCGGACAGACCAAAGGTGTTCTGCAAAGCGGTCACCCAGTCTGCGTTTGGCCTCTCCAATGTAGAGGAAACCGCATTGGGAGCAACAAATGCAGTAGACTAAATTGAGGGAAGTGCAAGTGAAATGCTGCTTTACTTGAAAGGAGTGTTTGGGCCCTTGGACGGTGAGGAGAGGGGAAGTAAAGGGGCAGGTGTTGCACCTTCTGCGGTTGCATGGGAAGGTGCCGTCGGAGGGGGTTGAGGTGTAGGGGGTGATGGAGGAGTGGACCAGGGTGTCCCGGAGGGAACGATCCCTGCGGAATGCCGCCAGGGGGGTGAAGGGAAGATGTGTTTGGTGGTGGCATCATGCTGGAGTTGGCGGAAATGGCAGAAGATGATTCTTTGAATGCGGAGGCTGGTGGGGTGATAAGTGAGGACAAGGGGGACCCTATCATGTTTCTGGGAGGGAGAGGAAGGTGTGAGGGCGGATGCGCGGGAGATGGGCCGGACACAGTTGAGGATCCTGTCAACTACCGTGGGTGGAAAACTTCGGTTAAGGAAGAAGGAAGACATGTCAGAGGAACTGTTTTTGAAAGAGGCATCATCAGAACAGATGCGACGGAGGCGAAGGAACTGAGAGAATGGGATGGAGTCCTTACAGGAAGCGGGGTGTGAGGAGCTGTAGTCGAGGTAGCTGTGGGAGTCGGTAGGCTTGTAATGAATATTGGTGGACAGTCTATCACCAGAAATTGAGACAGAGAGGTCAAGGAAGGGAAGGGAAGTATCAGAGATGGACCATGTGAAAATGATGGAGGGATGGAAATTGGAAGCAAAATTCATAAATTTTTCCAGGTCCAGACGAGAGCATGAAGCAGCACCGAAGCAATCATCGATGTACCGGAGAAAGAGTTGAGGGAGGGGGCTGGAGTAGGACTGGAACAAGGAATGTTCCACGTACCCCATAAAGAAACAGGCATAACTGGGGCCCATGCAGGTACCCATAGCCACACCTTTTCTTTGGAGGTAGCGAGAGGAGTTTAAGGAGAAATTGTTCAGTGTGAGAACAAGTTCAGCCAGACGGAGGAGAGTAGTGGTGGATGGGGATTGTTCGGGCCTCTGTTCGAGGAAGAAGCGGAGAGCCATCAGACCATCCCGGTGGGGGATGGAGGTGTAGAGGGATTGGACGTCCATGGTGAAGAGGAGGCGGTTGGAGCCAGGGAACTGGAAATTGTTGATATGACGTAGGGTGTCAGAGGAATCACAGATGTAGGTGGGAAGGGACTGGACAAGGGGAGAGAGAATGGAGTCAGGATAGCAAGAAATGAGTTCCGTGGGACAGGAACAGGCTGACATGATCGGTCTGTCGTGACAGTCCTGTTTGTGGATTTTGGGTAGGAGGTAGAAGTGGGCCGTCCGAGGCTGGGAGACTATGAGGTTGGAAGCAGTGGAAGGACGATCTCCAGAGGAGATGAGGTCAGTAACAGTCCTGGAAACAATGGCTTGATGTTCAGTGGTGGGGTCATGGTCCAGGGAGAGGTAGGAGGAAGTGTCTGTGAGTTGACGCTCAGCCTCTGCGAGGTAGAGGTCAGTGCGCCAGATAACAACAGCACCACCCTTGTCAGCAGGTTTGATGACAATGTCAGGATTGGACCTGAGAGAATAGAATGCAGCAAGTTCAGAGAGAGACAGGTTAGAGTGGGTGAGAGGAGCAGAGAAATTGAGACGACTAATGTCACGCTGACAGTTCTCAATGAAAAGATCAAGATAAGGTAAGAATCCAGAGGGAGGGGTCCAGGTGGAGGGAGAATATTGGAGGTGGGTAAAACGATCCGTTGAACGGGGAGAGGACTCCTGCCCAAAGAAGTGAGCACAGAGATGAAGGCGGTGGAAGAAGAGTTCAGCATCGTGCCAAGCCCAAAATTCATTGAGATGAGGGCGCAAGGGTATGAAACTAAGTCCTTTGCTGAGCACTGAACGTTCAGCATCGGAGAGGGGAAGGTCAGGGGGTCTGGTGAATACACGGCCGAGGCTGGGATTGGAAGACGGGATGGGGACAGAGGGACAGGCAGGGGTGGAGGGTCCTGGATGGGTGTTGGTGTCGATGAGTTGTTGGAGCTTGTGTTCCTTTGCACCTGAAAGAAAGAGACAAAGTTTCTTGTTGAGGCGTCGGAATAGACGAAGAATAAAATGAAACTGGGGGCACGCACATCTTAGAAATAGGGTGCGGCGGTGCTGCTGGAGGGAGAGGTCGAGTGTGTTCATATGGCGGCGCATGGCACTGAGTATGGATCTCAGAATGCAATGAGAACAGCAGTCCGAGGAGCATTGTATGTCCTGGAGATACCTGTAATCCTGGGTGGGTTCGAAACATGATGGATGGAACTTCAGTTGAAATCCACGTGGGGTAAGTCGGAGACGGAGACAGTAACTGAGGAAGGAAATATGGCTGTGAAAGCGGGTTTTAGTAAACACCTTGTCAATCACCAGGAGAGAAATGGAAAGCAATGAAGGTGAACAAGGCAAAAGAGAGATACGGAAATCCTGTCGGAGAGAAGAGCAATACTTCTTCAAGGTAGACATTCCTTGAAGAGAAGTGAGGGTCAATTCTTGTGTTGTTGCCTAACAACAGGGGTCCAGAGAGGGAGGCCCCAATCATGTGCTCACACAGAGGAACTGAAAACATTTTGAGTTCAGATGGTCATTTTGCTGTTAAGCCTCTCTCTGCTGACATACTAGCAGACTACTGAGGGAAATAAGTCTAAGCACCTTCGATGAGTTGCTCTAAAGTTAGAGTAACAGTGAATGTCAAATGAGTTCTGGATCTCAAGGGAGATACCAAGTTGTCAGCAGTCTTCTAGGAGAGGGAACTGCAGAGAAAATAGATTTCCCAAAAGAACTGCAAGGTCCCAAAGCCAAAGAGCGAGAGAGAAAGGAGGGGTCCCAAGAAGACCTTCAAGTCAAAGGAAGAACAGGAGTCTGGAAAAGGTCCTATTCTGTGGAAGTGGAAGTAAGGAGCAGAGAGAAAGGCTCCAAGCTTAAAGGGAGAAAGCTGTAGGAAGCAGATTTAAAGCAAGATAGGAATGGAAGAAGCCGGAAATTCCAAAGAGACAGCTGAAGGTCGGTAACTCTTTACTATGGGCATGTGAAGCAGTGGTGTTCTGATGATATGGCTGTCAGTGGGAGAGAGAGAGTGCGTGGAAGAGAGCTTGAATGCATGTGATGATCCAGAGGAGAGGAACAACAGAAGGAGAGTTTGAAACCCTGGAGGTGGACCCTTGTGAAAGGCATTTGAGAGAAAGTGTCGGTTTGGGAGAAGATTCCAAAGCAAGCTCTTGGAGAGTGGAGATTGGAAACCCTCGTGTGAATGACGGAGTTCGGTGAGACCAGTTGGCTGATGGTGTGACAAGCATCTGGGGGGGAGTTGAAGAGAGATAAGTAGCATCTGTCTAGGATGGCATTTGTCACTTGGTTTCAGAGTGTGGTGTACCTTACCACAAGTCGTCAATTGGTTTAGATGGACTGTGTACTCACTATGAACATTAGAGTATAAGATAATTTTTGTAAGTTGTTATCCTTACAAGTCTGTATGGCTTGTAACTTCTGAGCTCTCCAGCGTTGGATTTGGGGGGCACCCCAAAGATGCGCTGGGGAATCCCTCTGGGAAGTTCCCAGGTAAGGGCCTGCATGGCAATTGCCCAAAAGTGTACACTTCCTCTGGACAATTGTGCTGCGCTGGGAACCATTCGAAAATGCGGTTTAAATTGCTAACTTCGGATGGTTCCGCCGGAGTTACACCAATAGTTACTCAAAAAAGTTAGAAAAATTAAAACCTCTTCTAACTTCTGAGTAACTATTGTGAAGACCCAGACTGACCCCATGGGACTCCGACAGACCCCATCCCCCACCCCCGACCTCCAACACCCCCAACCACCAAATCTCCCCCACCACCGACCTCCAATCCCCACTCCCTACCTCCGATACCTCCACACCTCCGACCCCCAACACCTCCCACCCCCGACCTCCGATACCCCTCAACCTCCGATACTCCCACTCCCCGACCTCCGTCCCCCCCTTACCCACGACCTCTGACACTCCCCACCCTCGACTTCTGACACCTCCCATTTCCCCCCCGACCCCGACCTCCGACACCCCCATTCTAACCCCCCCTACCAATCGTCCCTGGACACCCCCGCCCCACAAGTTCTATGTACTTACCTTAGACACTCACCTTCTCCCTGGCCTGTAAATTTCCGCAAGTGCTATAAAAAAGGAGGCATGGCCTCCTTGAATACGTTGCAGCTACACCTTGCTGGGGCCTGCGAGGAGTCTTTCAATGCAGGCCCCAAGCAGCTCTGGTGAATGGAAGTGGCAACATAATTTTCGAGACCAGGTAGATAGGTATTTATTTCTTCTAATTCCTGCGGGCCAACACTTTCCGATGCTTGTCAGAGATTACGGCCCAGTATATCTGTAAAGGTATAGTTGTGGGTGAAGGAGTATCGTTATATAGTTTATCTTTTCTTGTTTCATTATTTTGTTAAAAGTTCATCAGCAGACTTCTGTGACTCTATTCAGGTCCACTCTCCATGTATCTAAACAAAAAAATTAAAGTTGGGATCTATCAAGCTGGGTTCCACCTTGGGATTTGGCTTGTCCAGTAGTAACATCAGCTGGGATCCTAAAACTGTTCTTCGTGTAAGTCGAGGCAGTGCGTGTTGATGGGTGATATAATCATGAGGAGCATTACAGTTGAGTCTGATTATGTGCTACACACTTTGCAGCAGCGTCCTTGTTTAATCATCAGGGGCAGGATTCCCACTCTGATGTAGCTGTGACTGTGGCCAGGCCCCTAAATCTACACAAGGTAGCGTTACTTAAGGAGGAGAGAGACACTCTTCTATAATTCTTCCAGAAGGAATTTGATAAAGTGTCACATCAAAGGTTATTAAGGTTATTGCAGAAAATAAAAATTCATGGTATAGTGGGTAACATATTGGCATGGATAGAAGATTGGCTGGCTAACAGGAAGCAGAGAGTAGGCACAAATGGGTATTTTTCAGGTTGGCAAGATGTAATGAGTGGTGTGCCACGGGGATCAGTGCTGGGACCTCAACTGTTTACAATTTATATAGACGATTTGGATAAAGGGATGGACAGGATAGTTGCCAAATTTGCTGATGACACAAAGATAGGTAGGAAAGTAAGTTGTGAAGAGGACATAAGGAGGCTACAAAAAGATATAGATTGGTTATGTGAGTGGGAAAAGATCTGGCAAATGGAGTATAATGTGGGAAAATGTGAAGTTGTCCATTTTGGCTGGAAGAATAAAAGATAAGCATATTAGCTAAACGGTGAGAAATTGTAGAGCTGAGATGCAGAGAGATCTGGGTGTCTTAGTGCATGAATCACAAAAGACTAGTATGCAAATACAGCAAGTAATTAGGGACGCTAATAGAATGTTATCATTTATTGCAAGGGGAATTGAATATAAAAGTAGGAAGGTTATGCTTCAGTTATACAGAACACTAGTGAGACCACATTTGGAGCACTGTGTACAGTATTGGTCTCCTTATTTAAGGAAGGATGTAAATGCATTGGAAGCAGGTCAGAAAGGGCTTACCAGACTAACACCTGGAATGGGTGGGTTGTCTTATGGGGAAAGGTTGGGCAGACGAGGCTTGTATCCGCTGGAGTTTAGAAGAGTAAGAAGCGATTTGATTGAAACATATAAGATCCTGAGGGGTCTTGATATGGAGAGGATGTTTCTTCTTGTGGGAGAATCTAGAACTAGGGGTCACTGTTTAAAAATAAGGGGTCGCCTATTTAAAACGGAGATAAGGTGAAATATTTTCTCTCGGAGGGCTGTGAGTCTTTGCAACTCTCTTCCTGAAAAGGTAGTGGAAGCAGAGTCTTTGAATATTTTTAAGGCAGAGGTGGATAGATTCTTGATAAGTAAGGGGGGTGATGGGTTATTGGGGGTCGGTGGGATGCAGATTTGAGGTTACGATCAGATCAGCCTTGATCTTATTAAATAGCGGAGCAGGCTTGAGGGGCCGAATGACCTACTTCTCCTTGTTCGTATGCAGATAAATCAGTGCCAGCCCCATCTAACCTTAAGAACACTGCTGCTCTTTTTTTAAAGTTAACTTTAACTTTAAAGTTTAGTACAGGTATTTGAGCAAGTGTGGCATCAGCAGATGCTGCTTTGAAGGCAAAGCAAGGAATTGGTAGCTTGCCGCCATGGTTATCAACTGGTTAGTTCCTTCAGATTCATGATATCTCTTTGCTTTTACAAAGCATCTAAATATGTAAATGCAGTGACTTTTTTTGGATTCTCCATTGCCACCAAATAGGATTAAGAAATGCTAAACCTACTGATTATTGAGTACTGACCAGTTATCTTCATGTACTAAATGCTCAGTAGAGTCCGTTTAAACCATCATCAAAAAGCAGCATCAAATTTTATCCATTGCCATTGCACAATCTGAAACTTCCTTGGTCCCCTTTTGAGAAATGCATGATCTAGCAACAACAGGAGCTGTGACTTTTGAAATTTGTGACCAATCCCTTTAGTTTTAATGAAATGTTAAAACTGTTCTCCGTAGAAGACTACCATTGAGGTAATGAGACCATATCTAAGCCAGCTGTCTCATGTGACCAATGTGAACTGCCTCTACAGTCCACAGAACTATTGTATCAAAGTATGATACAGCACGGAAGGAGGCCATTTGGTCCATTGTGCCTGGGCCAGATAAATGCCTATAAGTAAAGATTTTTTGCTGCTCTGTTACTGCTCTGTCATGTTTCTGGAGAAACAGAAATGCTTCATAGCCAGAAATGCAACCACTGTGTTCTTGGGGGAGGTACCGTTTTACAGTTACATGCACAGCATTAAGTCATTAAAATTTACATTGCATTTATGATTCTCTTCTGCTAACCCTCAGTGTCTGTTTTATTTTGGCATTAATTGTAAGTTGTCATTGGGCCATAACTTATAGTGGCAATCAGTGTCAGATTGCCGCTCCATGCCCAATTACTTCCTCTAAATTTCTTCCGTGTCTGTCTCGCCCGACCTTCCAACTCAGGCCAGGCGAAATCCAGGCAGCATAGATGTCTCTGAGGCCCAGCGTCGCAGTCCAACTCTGTTGGACTGAAGAAGGACACAGTCCCTTTTTTACAGCGCTAGCTGCCGTAAACCAGGTAAGTTTAAAGGTCCGATTGAAATTGGCAGGTCAGGGAGAAGGTAAGCGACTAAGGTAAGTGGGTAGGATTTGGGAGGCGGCGGGGGGGGGGTGTTGGAATCGGAGGTTGAGGGGTTTGAGGGGGGTCAGACATCAGGGGGAATGGGGGTACCAGAGGTTTAGGGGATGGGGGTTGGGTCATTGAGTGGGGGAGGAGATTATAGAGATGGAATGGCAGGAGAGAATGGAGAGATTTGAAAACAAAGAAGAGAATTTTAAAATTGAGGCATTGCTTAACTGGGATCCAATGTGGGCCAGCTAGCACAGGGGTTATGATGAACGGGAATTGGTGCGAGTTAATCACAATGGTAAATTTTGACAGAAAAGAATTAAGATTGAAGCACTGAAATCGACCATTTAACCTATCTAATCCATGTCATTTTTTTTTCTCTGCATGAGCCAGAACTGAGAGGCTATAACTATCAGGAAAGACTGAACAGGGTAGGTTTTCCTGTATAAAAGAGAAGGCTAATGGGTGAAAAATGTAAAAAGAAAAATTGGAGAAAAATTAAAAATGTAAAATCTGAGGACTATAGCATAGAACTTCAAAGGACATACACAAGTTGGTAAAATGGGCAGACCGCAGATGAAGTTCAATGTGGACAAGTATGAAATAATTCATTTTGATAGGGAGAACATGGAGAGGCAATATAAAATAAAGGGTAAACTCTAAAAAGGGGTGCAGGAGCCGAGGGACTTGGGTTTATATGTGCATAAGTCATTGAAGGCAGCAGGACAGGTTGAGAGAGCAGTTATAAAAGCATACAATATCCTAAGATTTATTAATAAGAGCAAAGAGTACAAGAGCAAGGAGGTTATGTTGAACTTGTATAAGACACTACTTCAGCATCAGCTGGAGTATTGTGTCCAGTTCTGGGCACCGCACTTTAGGAAGGATTTGAAGGCACTGGAAAGAGTGCAGAAAAGATTCATATGAATGGTTCCAGGGATGAGGAACTTTAGTTATGTGGATAGATTGGAGAAGTTAGGACTGTTTTCCTTGGCGAAGAGAAGGCTGAGAGGAGATTTGATAGAGGTATTCAAAATCATGAGGGGTCTGGACAGAGTAGATGGGGAGAAACTGTTCCCACTTGTGAAAGAATCAAGAACCAGGGGGAACAGATTTAAAGACCCAAAGAAGCAAAAGCAATATGAGAAAAAAACTTATTCACGCAGTGAGTGGTTAAGGTCTGGAATGTACTGCCTAAGAGTGTGGTAGAGGCAAATTCAATTGAGGCATTAAAAAGGAAATTAGACTGTTATTTGAAAAGGAACAATATGCAGGGTTATGGGGAGAAGGCAGGAGAATGGCACTAAGTGAATTGCTCATCAGAGAGCCAGTGCAGACATGATGGGCTGAATGACCTCCTTCAGTGCTATAAAAATGCTTGACGTTAAAATTATGAAGAAGTAGACATAGAGATAATTTTACTTGTAGGGGAGTTTAAAACTAGGGTTATAAATGTAATATAGGATGGAATTTTAGCTGTGGCACACCATTCCCAGTGGTGGAAGAGAAAGTGGGTGGCACTTCTGTTCCCTTGCTTTTTGCTGGTTCCATGCAATTATAATTAAAATTTTAAGTCCTGGCAACGTGCATGGGAGACACGTGCGATCTCGTAGCAGAAGAAGCTTTTCAATGGTGAAAATGCAGCAATGCAGCAGGTACAGGCGGGCTATAAAAGAGCCTCCTGGACAAACAGCCACAACTTTCCTGCCAACTCTATTGCCATTAACATAAGACGTTTTAAGAGCACAAAGTTAGCATGGGTGATTTTCAAATTTAAACTTCACTGATAAATACTTCACATTATATTGGTCTCACTTTATTCATGCGTGCATCATTGTTATTTGTTGAGACTAGCTTAGTCAGAGAGTTAAACTGGCATGTCTCATGGTTGGCATGCATTGATGATTAGAGGGGAGTTAGGTGCATTTCTTTATAGTGAAAGAAACAAATGCATTCACTCTTTATTGAATATTCATGTTAGTGTCTGGTGTTGTTCTTGTAACTCTGTAGGACATGGCTGCACTTGCAGGCTCAGCTGGCCCTCCTTTCTAATGTTATGATATGGCAGGTGGTATTTACCAGGCTGATAAAATCCACAAGTGAAACTTGGCCACGCTATCGCAACAATTTTGCAGTTTGTATTCATAACGAGAAGGCTTGTGCACTGGAGTCAGAAGTAATGAGTCTACTACCATCTTTAGAGATGTTAAAGATTAAATTAAAACTTTTATTAACAAAAGAAGAAAAAAACTTAAACACACGCACAAGATTACAGTTACACAGTTATAACAGTTCCCAAAATTTCTACTTAACCAGACTCCCAACTACACACCCCCTTTAAGGCAACAGTCCAAATAAATTCGAAATTTATAAAGTCATCCAGCAATTTTACTGCAAGCACCCACTGGACAATGGACTTCCAAAGGCTTTTAACACAACTTTGGTCACTGGAACAGCAAACTTCTGCATGGTGGCTAGAGGCTTTTCCCCCAAGTCTGTTTCACACAGCCACCTTTCATGATCTCACATGGTCACACCTCACACAGCCTTCCATCCTTCTTTAAATATATTTTATCCCTTTTGATTTGTAATTTCTATTGTTTCCACTTGTCTTTTGAAGTTACTTTTCCCAGAATATAACAATCTTTGTGTTATCAGTATGGCCAGCACTTTTGGGAAAAAAATCAACATAATAATCTTGCCTTATTTATCTTGCCAGTTGTAAACATTTTCCATGTTCCTTTGAAAATCAAGCACTTCTCCACTTATCTAAAAATGGAAATTCCATTCACACCGTATCTGCTGAGACCTCACCCCTGGCTTACTCACCTCCATTTCCAATGCCTGTTTTACATCTCACTTCTTTGATAATTTAAACGTTGCAGCCTAACCGTCTCTAGTTTAATTAAACTAGCCACACACACAGAACCATACACACACACACACACACACACACACACACATAAATAAGCCTGCTTTAACGTATCCCACAATAACATTAGGAAAAATATGATAGTTCCTTGACATTATGCATTGTAAAGGACATTGTCCAGGATTGCTCTCATGGGGATTATTGAAATGTTGTAGGTGAACTCAAATCCTGTAAGGATTTTGCCAGCCAACACTCTGAGATGGACCAACATGTAGGCAGTAATGCCACCATCCTTTAGGTCCCACATTTTCTTACCTTGACTAAATGTTCCTACCAAACCTGCCCCCCCACCACACACAGGATGCCAAGCTCTACCCTCTTCCACTCCTGCACGTCCCTGACCCCACCCTCTGTCCTCCCTTGAATCCCTTTTCCACTCCTCCGTGCCTGTGGCTCCATCCTCTGGCCTCCGATGGATCCCTGTTTCACACCTCCTTGCCTCTGACCCCACTTTACATCGCCCCCACCTCACCACTGAGTCACCATGGCCAGTCCAAAGCCTCCATGTATGCTGCCGTTCTCCTTCTCCTTCATTTGTGCTGCAGAGTTCAACAAGGAATACCGCTGACCTCAGATGCAACTGCATAAAGCCAATTGCTGCATGTCACCTTTAAATGAACATGAGCCGGGTAGCAAGAGATTCTCATGCGCCACTGACTTTATTTTGAAGGTGGGATGTAATTTTTAAAAGTTTCACGCTAATGAGCATTCATGGCTTGCAAATGTATTACTAGCGGGAATCAGTCACAGGATGGCATGAAGCCTAATACGGCACAAATATGCTGCTGACTTAATGTCTGCAACTGCTGTCGGGAAATTGAAGTTTCAGCTCCCTCCTAATTCAGTCGCCCCACATGCCACGTTTCCATTTCTTACAGGCTCCATAAAATCTACCCCCCCCTCCCACTCCATGGTAAGTGATATTAGGATTATATTTCTGGACTTTGGTTATGCCTTTGTGTATATTTGTCTGAAGTAATTCGTGTGTACTTGAAGGTATGTTTGTGGTCATTATAGGGATTTTTCCTTTTTATTAATGATAGTTGCTAAAATTATCGTTTCTGTTTATCTGCAACTGTGGGCTGCATTTTCTGGTCGGCGGGCGGGGGCAATGCCCGCTCGCTGACACATAAAATGATGCGGGGTGACGTCGGGTGGAACTCCCGATGTCACCCCGCGTCATTTACACTTTCAGGTTGGCGGGCACGCAGCCGAGTCGGATGCGCACCCGCCGACCTGTCAACGGCCTATTAAGGCCATTTAAAAAGCAATTGAAGTCATTAGTGCACCTGCCCATCCAACCTTAAAATTGGCGGGCAGGCCAGGAGCCCCAGCGGGCTTCTGAAGAAACATGAAACCTCATCCACAGGCGGGATGAGGTTTCATGAGGGATTTTAAAATTTCAGAGTGTGTTAAAATGAAAGTGATGGACATGTCCCAACTTATGTGAGTGTCACATGAGGGGACATGGCAGCGAAATTTTTTCCTCATCTTTGTTTAAAGTTTCAAGCCTGAGCCGATCTCGCTGAGGCAGCACTTTGCCTCAGGGAGATCTGTGCACTCTTTCGCATGCATGCACGAAAGAGCGCACTGCTGGCTCAGGGAATCCCCCCGCCCTCCAGCCCGCACAGAGAGTGCTTGGCGCTTCCTGGCGCACGTCACGCTGGGCGGGCCTTAATTGGCACGTAAAATGGGTAAATGTTGCCATGGGTAGGGTGTATGTGGGCTGTTGCTTTCTTTCTCGAGTGATCTTTGTTTTTCTAGTGGAATGTGTCGTATATTTATCTCTATGTGCATTTATGTTTTTTATATTCTGCGATATTTGTATGCTGTGTTATGCTTTTAGCTTTGTCTGAAAAATAATTATTTGGGGAGAGGAAAGGAAGAGGTGAAAGTGGATAAAATACTGAATAGGTGAAAAAATGTTAAATAAAGGAGATATGGATTATGAAAAACAGAAAAAAAATTGTGGGTGCAGGGGAGGTTAGATAGAGAGGGAATGTTGAAGCAAGTGGGCAGAAAAGCAAAGGGCAAAAATGAAGTAGGCTGAGAAGAGGCAAAAATTAAATGGAATAAAAAGGCTAGTAAAATGAGCTGTGAACATCTGAGAAACAGGAATTGCAGAGAAAGGAAATTGCTAATATAGGATAGGTCACATATGGCAAAGAGGATATCCTAACCTAGGTGGACTGCTGATAGCTATGAGACAGGAATTGAGGCAGAGTTGAGTAGGCTGCAAACTACTGGAAAGAAATAGGGATTGTGATGGAATTGCAGTTGGCTAAAATAAAAAACAAAATAGAGCAAGGAATAAAGCGGGCTTAAGGCTAGAATATAAATTGCCATGCAAAGAAGAAATGTCTGTATTGGATCCACAGCATTAGGAAAATACAGGTTAGGTCAGTGATGAAAGTGGAGAGCAATGATTGGAGTAGAGCACAAATACCAGAAAAGATTTGCATAGTTGAGGGAAAGTTGATTCTGGAAGCTGGGTCACAGGTGGTGTAATGCTAATGGGTGGGAGGGGGGTGGGGTGGTGAGATGTAATGGAATTATGACTGGAACATACAACAAAATCAATACATTTAAAAATAAAATTAACTGAGATGAAGATGAGAAAAATATAGAATGTAAAAAAATGGAATGGCCAGCCAGGTTATTTATTTACATCTAAAATATAAAATAAAAATATAGGTGGAATTTTCCAAGCCCGCTGGTGGAAGGTGTGATAGATGGCGTGCGTGGAAAATATGGCGGGACCCACTTCACAACGGCGTAAAGGCAGGTCGCGATCTTCCGCTCAGCCCGCCAATGGCGGGCCGCATTTCTCGCCATCGGTTGGCGGGGAGCTAATTGTAATACATTAGCATATAATTAAAAGGCCATCCAGCCAGGCTCTTGGAACCCCGCAGTATCATCCGTCCACGTCGATGGGAAAGCACGCTGACATGTTTCACAACAGCGCGCAGGCAACGTGCACTTGGCAGCCTTCATTTTTGGGGAACTGAGGCGAGTGAGCAGCAGCGTTCTCCACAGCTCACCCATTGTTTATAGGCTTCAGGAGCACCGGGGGGTGGGGGAAACTGATGCCTGGCCCCACAGTCAACTGCTGAGGGGTGGGGGATGTCTGGGGGCAAGTGCTAGCCAGCCTTGGAGGCAACTGCTGAGGGGTGGCGGGGGGCGTCTGGGGGCAAGTGCTGACCAGCCTTGGAGGCAACTGCTGAGGGGTCAGGGGTGTCTGGGGGCAAGTGCTGACCAGCCTCGGAGGCGACTGCTGAGGGGGGTGGCGGGGGGTGTATCAAGTGCTGCCCTGGCACAGCATCCTGCACACAGTTGGGGGACAGGACAAGCGAGGGAAGTGGCCACACATTAGAGATGCAAGTATAAACTGACCATGCTTCCGCAACTGAGACAGATCAGGCGGAGTCACAGTGATATGATAGGATTCAGGCTCCTAGCCTGCCCGCCCATGCAAGCAACATGGAGGCACCAAAGGGCTATCAAGTGCTCCATACCTTACCCGCCCCCCACCCCTGCGGCACAGACTTCAAGTCCGTCACCACTTTATTGGACCGCGGAGCGGTTGGACTGCACAGATTGTACAAGCTCCTCGCCAACACTGGCCATGTAGCAGTCACTGCTGGAGGCACTCACAGCCCCTTGCAATCTCAGCATCCTGGTTTGGACCAGTGTCCCCCAAGTTGCAGGTTGACAGCGTAGCCATGCAGCACACTCATCTCTGGCCATCCGAGGGATGAGCAGCACTCTCCGGGAAGCATTAAGGGGTGGTCACACAGGGCCAGGAAAGATGCTAAGTACAGCTATGATAACCACGTCCCTCTCTCTCTTTCATGCTGCAGGAGGACCATGTCAGGATCATGCTGTATGCCTGGTATCCAAGAGACTGTAGAAAACGGAGGTGGGAGTGACTGAGGCACCTGGCTGCGCAAAGGCGGGAGCAGCAACCTCATGAAGAAGGGGCAGCAGGGGTTTCCACACACGCTGCCCAGGAGTGACAGCGAGCCATGGTCAGTCGGTGCCTAGTGACACCCAAGGTTTATAGACGCTGCCTGCCATTCCTGCAGATGACTGAGAACCAGCGTCGCTGATGACTGCGCATGTCGTCCAGGGACCTGGTGGCTCACATCTGCCACTTACTGCAGGACTTGGCACCAAGGAGACATGGAAGGCATCCACTGCCAGTGACTGTGAAAGTGACCGCAGCGTTCAATTTCTATGCCAGTGGCTCCTTTCAGGGCTTCACATGTGACCTCTGTGGGATTTCACAAACCGCTACCCACAAATGCATCCATGAGGTCACGGATGCTGTCTTTTCCATGGCACACAACTTTGTGCATTTCGCCTGGGACTGGGACACCAGGATGCAAGGGCCACTGGATTCGCCCTGATCTCGGGATTCCCACAGGTGTTGGGTGCAATTGGCTGCACTCATGTGGTGCTCAGGTCTCCATCGCTACACTCAGTGGACTTCATCAACTAAAAGGGCTTCCACTTACTGAATGTGCAATTGGTATGTGACCGCTAGAAATGCATCCTGCGGCTGTGCGCAAGGTTTCCAGGTAGTGTGCACGACAGCCACATCCTGCGTCACTCGAAGATACCCGCAGGGGCCGTGGCTGATGACTTCCGTGCGGCGGCCTCAGACTGCAGCAGAGCGACGCTATAATGACACTCATGCAGCAGTTCTCAACTTGGTGGAGCAGACCATTGGGGTGCTGAAGATGCGGTTCCAGTGCCTGGACTGGTCTGATGGAGCCCTGCAATACAGTCCACAGAGGGTATCATGCATCGTCGTCATCTGCTGAGCTCTTTACAACTTGGTGCTGCAACGGGGAGAGGAGCTGGCTGAGGAGGAGATGGAGGAGCTGCATGTCTCCTCCGATGAGGAGGATGCTGACGGGGATGAGGGTGAGGGGGTCCTCGGTGGTGACAACAAGGGGCATGAGCTTTTGCACTGGCTAACGAGGCAGGCGCACTCAGGAGACTCTCATAGCTGTCAGATTTGTGGAGGATCATGACGACATGTAGTGAGGTGTCCTTGTAGATCCTCACATCGCAGTTTATCACAGTGCCAATACCCTTTATGAGAATGCTCCTGTCATGGAGTTGCAGTGGAGGCCCTAATAGGTGCTCGATCACAGGAGGATAATGACAACATGCAGTGAGGACACTCCATAGATCTTCACATAGCCTCTGAGAATGTCTGACTACTGTCTGGCCGAGGGCAGCTCACTTGCCCTCCATGATCAGGGCCATCTCAGAGATGCAGCCATGAAACTTTAGACGCATCTGATGCCGTGTCCACCTGCAGCACCTCAATCCTTCAGGAGCTGGTGCATAGCATCACTGGTCGCAGATGTTGGTGTGATGGGCGCCAGCCCCACCTTAAAGGTGCTGAGAGTACACAGAGTATGAAAGAACTCTGTGGTGCCTGCCCACTACATTCTGGCAGCAATGAGCAGCTCTGTCGAGGTGCAGGCATCAGTAATGTTTCCAGAGAGTGTGAGGCTGGACCATCACAGTGGTCTGAAGGCCACACAGAGTACAGGGAAGAGGCCCTGGACTGAGACACCTGCCTGTTATCTTGTGCAGAAAGGTTTCACATCTTAATGACAAGAACACTGCTCATCAGAACAAGGAGCCATAGGCAGGGAGACATTCTTGGGAGTTTATTGACAATAGTGAACATTATGTACAAGTGAGTACCACCCCTGCCAGGCTGTGCAACTAATTCTCCTTAACTTTCCTAACCCTGCCGCTATGTCTTGGTGCTCCCTGGACACCTACAGCGGAGGTGGAGGCAGCCTGCTAACTGTGACGCCCTGTCTGTGATGTCTTTGGTGGCCATCCTCTGGAGGGCCGAGACTTGGAGGGCCCCGGCCTGCTTTTGGGGTCCTGCTGTGTGGCAGTGAAGCTGGATCTGCGGAGGTCACACGAAGAGGGCAGTCAGATGGGCTGGTCACTCTCAGAGTCACCTGGGTGGATGGCCCTGGAGCGTGCACCTGCTGATCCTCCTCCTTATGGGTTCCCAAGGCCCCCTGGCTGACTCTGAGCGGAAGGGGTAGCTGGAGTGTGATCAAGCTGCCCAGCACCCCTCTCACGTACACACTGTTGGAGGCCAACTATGGCATCAGTGATGGAGTTAAGCCCGCGCAACAGTGCAGGAGTGACGTCCTGGATCAAGGTCTCCATGGCGGCTGCCATCCTACCAGTGTTGACCTCGGTGCGCTACAATGCCGATGCTATCATCTCAGCCTGAAGACGGATGGACTCCACCCTCGTGCCTTGCAATCTGAGGAGTGCAGCGGCCATCCATTCCTGACGTTCCCTAGCTTGCCTTTGCAGCTCCAGCAGCTGTGACATGACCGAGTCCAAAGGCTCGTCATCTGACTCGGACTCAGCAACGTTCTGGCCTCCAGCAGTCCCACAAGAGCCAGGGACCTGGGAAGTCCCTGCCTCCACCTGCTGTAGATCAGAAAGTGCGATGTGCTCACCAGATTGTGATCCTGAGGCTACTCTAAAGGTAGGCCCCACTGAGGTGTGTGTCTCTGCGCTGGTGGAGGGTGTGGCTAAGCGCTGTGACGGGACTTCAGGGAGGGTGCCTTCAGATTCCTCTTCAGAGGTTTCTTTGGAGCTTGCTTGGAGGCTCTGACTCGTGGACTCCGTCGGCTGCTTTTCAGATGTGCAAGGGGAGATAATTAGTGCATGGCAGTGGCCTGTGAAAGAGGACACATCACTCACAGCATGGTTGTCTGATGGATGTTGCACTGCTGGATCCTCACTTGGTAGAGCAGCGCCGACCTCACTGTCAGCACAGACCGGTTCCGGACATCACCGGCCAGCTGGATGGCTCTGTTTTCAAATTCTGTGAGAACTTTGATGTCCGGCATTCCTCCACCTGTCTGTGACCTTTCCCTCCTGTTGTGAGCCAGTTTATCCTGCACGGATAGAGACGGGGAGAGTGTATCAGGACACCTGCTGAGCCAGATGATAAGTATACTTGGCCTGTGTGGGCGGTGAATTATCCCATGGATGGGATGAGGACAATGACGGTGTGTGTGAAAGAGTGAATGGCGATGTCCCTTGAACTGGCACTGAGTGAGGGCCTTGTGGGTGTGTGATGGGTTTGTGAATGTGTGAGTTGGGAGTGATGAAAAGAGTGACTTATCCTGGCGGAATGGAGGAGATCATTCATCCTTTTGCAGCACTGGGTGGCTTTCCTCCCTTGCAGGGCGTTCACTCAGGCCAACGCAACTACCGCCTCCCAAGCCGGGTTGGTGACATTGCTACCCATCCTGCGGCCAGAGCAGTGGCAGAGCACATCCCGGCGGGCCTCCACAGCATCCAGCAGTCCCCCGAGGGACCCATCGTTGAAGCGGGGGGGGCTGCAGTCTTTTTGCCTTTGCTGGCCATGTCTCCCAGGCAGCGGTATTGAGCTGGTGGCGATGAGCGCTTTGTTGGCTGCTGTCTTATAAAGATGGCGGCTGGCAAATTAAAGCCCACCCGCCGTGGAAACGGCGTATTTTGCAGGAGTGAATATATAATGAGCCAGGCTCGGGAAGATACAGCGTGAAAACCTGACATTTTCATCGGCGGGTAGGACTCCATTTTACCTGCCCACTACTGCACTTAGTGCAATTCTGGGAAAATTCCGCCCATAGTAGCTGTAGAAAGAGATCAACAGTCTCTAGTGTGCTGAACGAACAGCCAAATTTTTTACGCAGGTCAAAATTAATATCCAAAAATCCTATTAGTGCACCATCTACTAGTTTCATAAGGCAATATACCAGCTAACCATAGTTTTCTGGTATAGGAATTCTCATGACACACCATTTTTCACTGAGACTCCTGATCCTTGCCATGATGTTAATGTATTTTTAGTAGGTCTGTTGAGGTGCAGCTTATGGTGAGGCAGATGATATGGTAATAATGAGTGTCAGAACAAAATGAGTTACAGAAAGTGAAGTGTGATGGGTCAAGGAAGTTTATTCATTTTTATGATGTGATTGGAAAGGCCATCACTATTTTAAAGAAAGGGAGCATGAGAATTTTTTTTAAAAATCAATTATATGTTTAGTTAATTAGCTAAATTCTGTGGTGCCATGACCATTTATTGTTGGTGCCAAAAATTTCTATTGGGCAGGATTTTCCTGAAGAGTCAGTGAGAACGCATTCCTGCCGATAGTGGCTGCCCTGTAGCCATTTCTTATTCAGTGGGGCGTTAATTGGCTAAGGGTGAGACTTCCACCCCCATCTGGGGAGAAAGTCCTGCCTTAGAGAGTTGCCAGTCAATCGGAATGCCAGCAGCTTTGTAGTCCCAGCAGCACCAGGTTCTGCTGGGGCTACAGCCAGTCCCCAAGATGAGGAGCTAATGGAGGCTAGGCTGAAGGCAAGTCTTGGGTATCAGCAGGGCAGGCTTGCAAGTTCCAGAGAGGGAGGTGAGCACGGTTGGGAAGCCAGGTTTGAGAGGCTTCTTTGCCTGGCACAAGCTGGCGCAACTGAAGCTGCTGGCTGACCTGCATGGCATGGGCCTCCCCCTGCTGTTGGTAAAATAGCGGCAGGGGCAGGATGAGGCACATAAGTGGCTATTAATTGGCCACTTAAGGACTTCAATAGCCCCCTCTTCCTGTATAACGGGATATAGGCCAGGGATGGGCAGTAGTAACAGGATGTCTCAAGGGAGCAGTAACAGCATAGCCCAAGGCAGCAGTAGCGGCAGCAACAGCAGAACATCTCCAAGGCGGCAGCAGCAGCAAATGAATGTCTCCAAGGTGGCGGCAGCAGCAGCAAAGCAGACTGCCTCCAGGCGGCAGCAACAGCAGCAACAGAAGAACGTCTCCAAGGTGGCAGCAGCAGAATGTCTCCAAAGCAGCAGCAGCTGCAGAATGTCTCCAAGGTAGCAGCAGCTGCAGCAGCAGAATGTCTCCAAGGTAGCAGCAGCAGCAGCAGCAGAATGCCTCCAAGGTAGCAGCAGCAGCAGCAGCAGAATGCCTCCAAGGTAGCAGCAGCAGCAGCAGCAGAATGCCTCCAAGGTAGCAGCAGCAGCAGCAGCAGAATGTCTCCAGGGTAGCAGCAGCAGCAGAATGTCTCCAAGGTAGCAGCAGCTGCAGCAGCAGAATGTCTCCAAGGTAGCAGCAGCAGCAGCAGCAGAATGCCTCCAAGGTAGCAGCAGCAGCAGCAGCAGAATGCCTCCAAGGTAGCAGCAGCAGCAGCAGCAGAATGTCTCCAGGGTAGCAGCAGCAGCAGAATGTCTCCAAGGTAGCAGCAGCAGCAGAATGCCTCCAAGGTAGCAGCAGCAGCAGCAGCAGAATGCCTCCAAGGTAGCAGCAGCAGCAGAATGCCTCCAAGGTAGCAGCAGCAGCAACATGTCTCCAAGGTAGCAGCAGCAGCAACATGTCTCCAAGGTAGCAGCAGCAGAATGTCTCCAAGGTAGCAACAGCAGCAGCAGCAGAATGTCTCCAAGGTAGCAGCAGCAGCAGAATGCCTCCAAGGTAGCAGCAGCAGCAGCAGAATGTCTCCAAGGTAGCAGCAGCAGCAGAATGTCTCCAAGGTAGCAGCAGCAGCAGCAGCAACATGTCTCCAAGGTAGCAGCAGCAGCAACATGTCTCCAAGGTAGCAGCAGCAGCAGAATGCCTCCAAGGTGGCAGCAGCAGCAGCAGCAACATGTCTCCAAGGTAGCAGCAGCAGCAGCAACATGTCTCCAAGGTAGCAGCAGCAGCAACATGTCTCCAAGGTAGCAGCAGCAGCAACATGTCTCCAAGGTAGCAGCAGCAGCAACATGTCTCCAAGGTAGCAGCAGCAGCAACATGTCTCCAAGGTAGCAGCAGCAGCAACATGTCTCCAAGGTAGCAGCAGCAGCAACATGTCTCCAAGGTGGCAGGAGCAACAGCAGAATGCCCCCAAGGTGGCAGCAGCAACAGCAGAATGCCCCCAAGGTAGCAGCAGCAGCAGAATGTCTCCAAGGTAGCAGCAGCAGTAGCACAATGTCTCCAAGTTAGCAGCAGCAGAAGGATGTCTCCAAGGTAGCAGCAGCAGCAGCAGAATGTCTCCAAGGTAGCAGCAGCAGCAGCAGCAGAATGTCTCCAAGGTAGCAGCAGCAGCAGAATGTCTCCAAGGTAGCAGCAGCAGCAGCAAAATGTCTCCAAGGTAGCAGCAGAAGCAGCAGCAAAATGTCTCCAAGGTAGCAGCAGCAGCAAAATGTCTCCAAGGTAGCAGTAGCAGCAGCAGCAAAATGTCTCCAAGGTAGCAGCAGCAGCAGAATGTCTCCAAGGCGGCAGCAGCAGAACAACGTCTCTAAGGCGGCGGCAGCAGCAGAAGAACGTCTCCAAGGTGGCAGCAGCAGCAGAAGAACGTCTCCAAGCTGGCAGCAGCAGCAGAAGAATGTCTTCAAGGTGGCAGCAGCTGCAGAAGAATGTCTCCAAGGCGGCAACAGCAGCAGCAGCTGCAGAAGAATGTCTCCAAGGCGGCAACAGCAGCAGCAGCTGCAGAAGAATGTCCCCAAGGTGGCAACGGCAGCAGAAGAATGTCTCCAAGGTGGTAGCAGCAACAGAATGTCTGTCAGTGGCCAGCTGCCACAAAATCGCATGCGGCCAACTGCCTAAAGCTCAAACAGAAACAGCACGCGCTGTTAGGATAGGATTCAGCCATATTTTTCAAAACTCAGTGGCCCATATCTGACCGTTTGATAAATTCTGCTCACCTATCATTTCATGCTTGCTAGTCTGCCAAGACATTCTCTCACTTTGCCTCAGTGTGTATTGCTTTTTGAAAATTTCCACTCTTAAAGACCTTGGGATACTTTTCTTCAATAAAGGTGCTATAAAGGTACAAGTTACTGTTGTTTAATTCTGAGTAACTACACAGTAGCGTAGTGCAATCCTGCAATACGATTTGCATATTTTGATCAACTGGCTAACGGTATATCTGACTAAAAGAATGCTAATGTATATTGTTATGATCCTGGTAGTGACCGTTAACATTTAAAAATAAATTAGAGCACCACTGATTAAGTAAAAGAAATTACGCCACACGATTCCATAGTGTAAAACAAATTAATTTTACAATACAGGAACTAAAGCAAGCACGTTATCACTGTTTTAGGGAAATATTTATACTTGACCTTGAAAAGCATAATAAAACAGAATCACATATACTTCAGACTAAAATTCTCAACGGAACTCCCCTTTTTCCTTATGACTTCCCCAAAAAAATCTTTGATTTCTTTTCAAGCTCTTGAAGTTCATTCATTTGTCCTGGGACTGACCCAAAGGTATGCCATGGCTCTCAGGAATTCACTTTGCTTTTCCTCAGTGTTCCAGCTCTTCTCCGAGGTATGAAATCATAGGTATCGTTCCATTAGCTTTTGGCTATGTGATCCTTCAAATTCTCTTCAAAACCTCATGACTGTGGAATTCTCAGCTCAAACTTTGGCTTCATTGCTTTCTCCAAACTAACTGTTGGTTTTCACTATGAGGGTTACTGTAGATTAGCTCCAAGCTAGGCAAATCCTCCAGTTTCTTTCTCCCTCACAAATTCCAAACTGAGCTTGAGCCCCCACCCATATTCCGTATGGTGAATGATAAAGTTAGTATTTTCTCTACTTAAGGTGCAACTCACTAACATTTATCCCCTTTTGCACCTCCTACACAGTGAGCTGCAGGCTACAGAAGAGCAAAATTGTGGCTGCCTTCTGAGATAAACACTCAGATAAATTAAACAAAGGAACAAAAGAAAACCCTTAGTCCATCTCCATGACAACGTGGCATTCTTGGAATGTTTCAAACAGAAATGTAAATTAACTATCTTTTACCTTCAAAACCAAACCCTTTGATTCTGTGACCCATATGAATAACTCATATCTCCAATGGGTATAATTGCCCTCTCCAGACTCCTTGGTTTCATCAAAAGATCTAGAGATGGATCATCCATTGTTTTATTTTCTGACTTCCAACTGTGACCTTGCAAGATAAACACATATTACCTTGTAACTGCAATCAACCCAGGCTTGTTTGATTTGTATTTATATTAGATGCCTACCAGCTTTTTAATTAAGTATTTCCATTTATCTTACACTTAACATTTTGATTCCTAAAACATATGAATTATTAACTAGATATTCACAACAATATCTGTAGTCACAGGAGCCTATGCCTAAGCTGTAATTGGCTTATGCTGACACCATGTGGTATGGCAGGATTTATTGATCCCTATTGAAGTCTTGGTTGCTAATACTGAGTTTTTTTTCAGATTTCAATATTTATCAGTAAAAGGAAAGATTATCATCTGAAGGTACCATATTGCAATTTAATCATTTATGGAATTGCAGGGCATTCATGCAGCAAAATAGTAATACATCTTCATCATTACAATAGAACAGATAAGCCTTATTTGTATGCAGAGCCATGTTATGTAACAAGGCATTGGAGAACTTCTATAAATCTGTGGAGCGGTTTATTTTTCTATTGGTTTGTTTTAAATAAAAATAGAATACTAATTGTAATCATGTTTGACAGAAGTTGTCAAATTTTAACAGCCACTTTTGAAGGTCATGTCCCTTTCCTCCTTTCTTTGAATTAAAATTATGCAAATACAATAGAAATTATTTTGTGTCAGTTGTCATGCTTGTGTACTTGAGGATTTTGTGATTGATGATTTCACCTAGCCTAATGCATCACAAATGCATGCATGCTTGCCAAGGCATGAGTTTGCAAATCACATATTGAGAAAACTGTAGTTGCTTGAACCCCTGTTTCGTTGGCAGCATTCCCAGTGGATGGCATTATACCAGAGCAAATAACATTCAGTCATTAGCATCACAAGTAGTATATTTAAATAATGTCACTCAGGAAAATATTTTGATAGGAGTATCAGCAAGCTCTGTAGGGGAGGAAATCTATTTCATAAATTTGAGATTTCTGGAAGTCAGTCACTTTTAAAAATGCAGTTGTAATCCAGTAGAATTTCTTGAGTAAATTTCACAGGTTAAATCTGTGCCCTTTTTATTCTAAATCCTAGGGCTAGGTCGGGTTGAACAGCTTCACAGAAATAATTATGCAGAACTTAATACTCAGTGGGTGATGGCTTGTGTGGACATGCATGGAGAGCTGACTAAACTAGTGTGCTGTGTTAGATATTGGATTATTCTCCATTAGAACCCAAAATGATTTAAGGTTCTTATTTAAATTGTTTCTGGATAAGGGATGTGCCAAAGCACTGTCCTGGTCTCATGTCCTTTTTATAACTAGTCTGACCTGGAGATTTCCTCTCATGTATGTCACGCTTGTGCCATCCTCACACATCCATTGTGGCTTGTCTGCAGCCGCTCTGTGAAAGGTTCTATATATTATACCACTATAAAAGAAAGGATAAGGATAAATCAAGCAACTACAGGCCAGTCAACTTAATGTGGGGAAACTTTGAGACAATAATCTATGACAAAGTTATCTTTCACTTGTAAAAACGGATCAATCAATGACAGACAAAGTATATTCAAAGCAAATTGTGTTTGACTAATTTGACTGAGTTCATCGATGAAGTATTGGAGAAGGTTGATGAAGGTGGTGCAGTTGCTGTTTATATAGACTTTCAAAAGGTTTTGTTAAAGCACCACACAATGGGACATAGAAACATAGAAAGATTTATGGCACAGAGGAGGCCATTCATCCATGTGAGCAAAATTGAAAACCATGAGCAGTGGCGTTGTGGATACCTAAGAGGTACAAAGCGGAAAGTAGCATTATTGGGTTTTTTTCAGATTGGAGGGAAGTACACAGTGGTGATATCCAGGGGTTTGTATTGGGACCATTTTTTTGATATAAATGATCTGGACTTGGGTATACAAAGCATAATTAAAAATTTTGCAGATGACACAAAACTAAAAGGTTTGGTAACCAAAGGACAAAGATTTAAGGTAATTTGCACAAGAGCCAGTCGTGAGATAAAGAGAAATGTTTTTACACAGTGAGTTGTTGTAAGCTGGAATGCTTTGCCTGAAAGGGAGGCAGAAGCAGATTCAACTGTGAAAAAGGAATTGAATAAATGCTCGAAGGGGAAAAATTTCAAGGCTATGGGGAAAGAATAGAGGAATGGGATTAATTGGATTGCTCTTTCAAAGATCCGGCACTGACAATGAGCTGAATGGCTGCCTTCTGAACTGTAAGATTCTATAATATATGTAAATATTATAACTTCTTGCCCTGACTTTTTCCTCGCACTTTTTTTGTTATTGTAACTGTTTCTAACGTATCTATGGCAAATGAAGAATTGTTGTAATTGCTAATAAAATTACAAGGTAACCTGGTATATCAAAAGCATTAATGTGTAGCAAACAGTGAGATGGATAGTGACAGATTTTAGGAGTATGTAACTGGACTGGGGTAATGGCAGACACATGGCAGATGGAGAGTCGTTAATAGAGAAGTGTGGGAAGAAGGTTGAGGAGAGGCAATATAAATTGTCTGTTAATTCCCTGCTTCTCCAGTTGATCAAAGTATTTGGAACAGGTCAAGCATTCAGTTCAAACTTCCCGGTGATTGACATCCTGGGAATCATTTTAATGTGGTGTATATGGACCGGGATTTTCTGTTCCTGATTGCGGTGGGCGTCATGGCGGGCGCTACGTTTCGCGAGAAAGCCCAAAACCGGTTGTAATGACCATGGATCATAACCCCGAATTACTTAGACGTTTTGAACTTTTAAGTAAGACATTTTTTTTTAAAAAAAAAGGACAGGCAAAAGCTGGCTGAGATTGTAAAGTAGCACTTGCTGGAAAATTCCTACACGGACTATACTAGTCCAGAGAACTGAATGTCGCACTTAAAAAGGTGTCAAGACCTACTTCAGACTGAGACACTTCAAAGGAAAAGATGGAATGCAAAAACTGAACTGTTATCTCCTGTGGTTGCAGAGATAATGAAGGCTGATTATCTTCTCAGCAGAAACCATCTCCCGTGAGTTATATCCCAGACTGTGGATATGATTTGAGGTGAAAGAAAACAGTTTCTGGGTGAAAGACATGTTTGTTTTTTCCCCTTCAGGAATACACAAGAAAAGGGGGTAAAAGCAAACTGGCCTCTATGTGCTAGTTTTGGTGTTCCAGGACTGGTGTGCTGTGAAGGTCACAGGTGAAGAATATCAACGACGCATCCCTACACTTGCAGGTAAAAAGCTTCCTTCTCTCTGATTGCTAGAGGCAAGTCACAAGTCAGCAAAGCCACAGTCGAAAAGGAAACAGGACAACTCCTTTCAGCTAACCTGCAGAACCAAGAATCTCCAAACCCACTGCTCAACTGCCAAAGTCAGTGCTACCGAAATCATCCAACTTAACGGACACAATGTTTCGCCATCTACACCTCACAGACAAGCCAAAGACTGATTTGTATATTTTTTAAACCTTTTTTTCTGGACTCACTTCTCATTTCTAATCTGTGTGTATGTCCATTGTGTTTTTATTATTTTTTCTCGTGTTTTAGTAACTAATAAACTCATTCTTTCTTTAACTCAAGAAAGCCTGGTTAAATTGGCTCCTTTTAAAACATAAATGCATTTGGACTGGGAAAAGGTATCCATGAAGGAAGGGATCTTTTTAAAAATTAACCTTGTTGCGACCAACTGAAGAGGTTGAATAAAGAAGGGGAGCCAGTTCAACCCTCCTCACCCAGGAGCATAACAATTTGGGGTACCTCGTCTGGGATCATTACAAATTGGGGGAACCTCACTTGGGGATCGGTTGTAACAAATTTGGGGCTCGGTGCCGGAATTGTTCCCACAGACTAAATGAAAGAATTAGAGTGGGGGAAGTAAATTGTTCCTTTGACACTAATTTCTAAAGATAAAACTGCAAAAAGGCTTTCTTGAGTCTGTGCTACTAAAGTGTAGAAATGTTCACATATGATGCCAGTACTTTTCTAGGAAAATTAGGGGAAGTTACTTTTGAGGATTTAAAAGTTCTGCCCCTCGAACAATTAAAAAATTTAGCGAGACACTTAGGATTAGCATTTCGCCCGAAAGCCAGAAAACCTGAAATTTTAAAAGGGGTGGCTAACGGTCTACGGGTGGAAATTGATGAAACGGATAGAGTAACAGTAGAGAGATTAAAATTGGAGCAGCAGAAATGAGAATTTCAGGAAAGAGAAAAATAGAGAAAGAGAGAGAATTTCAGGACAGAGAGCGGGAAAGGGAAAAAGAGGAAAGGGCACAGAGAGAAGAGAGAGAGTTTCAGGACAGAGAAGGAAAGGGAGTTTGAACTAAAACAGCTCAAGCTGAGGGGTAGGAATCTTACCGTGTCCCTTGAAGACACCACCAGCTCAGACTTAAGGCCTGAGACAACCGAGTTTGCTCATTTAACCCCTAAGTTTTATGAGCAGAGGTGGAAGCCTTCTTTATCTCTTTCAAGCAGTTAGCATAGCAGTTAAAGTGACCAGTCTAACATTGGCCCTTATTACTGCAGAGTAAACTTCTGGGAAAGCTCACGAGGCCTACTCCCTCTTGGCTGAGGAAAGCGCCACTAACAACGAGGCAGAGAAAGGGCTATTTTAAGTGCGTACCAGTTAGTGCCAGAAGTGTACTATCAGAAATTCTGTACCCTCAGGAAACAAACCTGACCAGACGTACCTGGAATTTGAAAGGCTTAAGCAACGTGCTTTTGACCAGTGGGTGCGGGCACTTAAAACAGAAGCCACTTATGAAAACCTCGTGAAATAATTCTCCTTGAGGAGCTTAAAAACTCCATACCTTTTCAATAACAGCACACCTAGAGAAACAGACGGTAACAGGGGCCAGGTAGGCAGCCACACTGGCTGATGATTGAGCTGATCCGCAAACCCTTGTTCTAGAAGAGACCCTCCCCTAGTTACCCCCAGCCAACTGGAAAGGATAGAGGTGGAGGGAGTGATAGGAAACTGAACACCCATGGACGAGAGGGAAACGCTGGGAGCCCTCCTCAGGACAGAAATGGTGGTGTTGAGATGAAAAGTGAGGCCAAGAAGCCTGTGTTTTAACTGCCGAAAGGTAGGGCAACTCTGGCCAATTGCTTGAGGTTATGGGCAAAACCAGTGGGATTTATCGGGGCTCATAGCCCCCGTGCAGAGAATGGAAGCCAGTCAGAGAGCATAGCAGACCAGACTATGGTTCTGACTGCGGCTGCGAATCCCTGTAGAGGCACTCCTGAGAGTATGGATGAGGTTAAACAAACCCTTGAGAGTTACAATGATTTTGTATCTGAAAGAAGGGTGGTAGCAATTCCCCAGGCCTGCAGGGCAAGGACTCCACTGGGGAAGTGACCAGACAGGAGTGAGGGAAGGGAAGCAGTTGCAGGATGACAGCTCCACTGGGGAAGGGGCTAGACAGGAATGAAGGGAGGGATAGGCCTGGAGGCAAGGGCTCCACTGGGGAAGGGACCCAACAGGATTGAGGGAAGGAAGGGGCTGCAGGGCAAAGACTCTACTGGGGAAGGGGTTAGATGGAAGGGCTCCATTGGGGAAGGGGCCAGACAGGATTAAGAGAAGGGAAGGGGCTGCAGGGCAAGGGCTCCAATGGGGACAACGAGCGGGGAAGGTTGCATTGATGGGGGCATTAAAGGACCCCCCAATTGAATTGATAGTTCCTAAATGAGGACAGAGGCACAGCTGAGAAAGGTTAGCAGCTGTTCCATTGACATGTGATGATGTGCAACAACAATGGCAATCTCGTACTCGCTTCGGCAGCACATATACTAAAATTGGAACGGTACAGAGAAGATTAGTATGGCCCCTGCGCAAGGATGACAGGCAAATTCGTGAAGCGTTCCATATTAAAAAAAAACAATGGCAATCTCAGCCCTTTCGACCCTGCAAAGTCCTCCTTACTAACATCTGGGGGATAGTGCCAAAATTGAGAGAGCTGTCTCACAGACTAGTCAAGCAACAGCCTGACATAGTCATCCTCACAGAACCATACCTTACAGATAATGTCCCAGAGTCCATCATCACCATCCCTGGGTATGTCCTGTCCCACCAGCAGGACAGACCCAGCAGAGGTGGTGGCACAGTGTTATACATTTAGGAGGGAATTGCCCAGGGAGTCCTCAACATCGACTCTGGACCCCATGAAGTCTTATGGCATCAGGTCAAACATGGGCAAGGAAATCTGCTGATTACCAAGTACCGCCATCCCTCAGCTGATGAATCAGTGCTCCTCCATGTTGAACGCCACTTGGAGGACTGAGGGTGGCAAGGGCACAGACTGTACTCTGGGTGGGGGACTTCAATGTCCACCACCAAGAGTGGCTCTGTAGCACCACTACTGACCGAACTGGCTGAATCCTAAAGGACATAGCTGCTAAACTGGGTCTGCGGCAGGTGGTGAGGGAATCAACAAGAGGGAAAAACGTACTTGACCTCATCCTCACCAACCTACCTGCTGCAGATGCATCTGTCCATGACAGTATTGGTAGGAGTGACCACCACACAGTGGTTGTGGAGATGAAGTCCCGGCTTCATGTTGAATATACTCTCCATTGTGTTGTGTGGCACTACCACTGTGCTAAATGGGATAGATTTTGAACAGATTTAGCAACTCAAGACTGGGCATCTATGAGGTGCTGTGGGACATCAGCAGCAGCAGAATTGTACTCAAACACAACCCGTAACCTCATGGCCCAGCATATCCCTCACTCTACTATTACCATCAAGCCAGGGGATCAACCCTGGTTCAATAAAGAGTGCAGGAGGGCATGCCAGGAGCAGCACCAGGCATACCTAAAAATGAGGTGTCAACCTGGTGAAGCTATAACACAGGACTATTTTTATGCCAAACAGCAAGTGATAGACAGAGCTAAGCGATCCCACAACCAATGGATCAGATCTAAGCTCTGCAGTTCTGCTATATCCAGTCGTGAATGGTGGTAGACAATTAAACAACTCACTGGAGAAGGAGGCTCCACAAATATCCCCATCCTCAGTGAAGGGGGAGCCCAGCGAATCAGTGCAAAAGATGAGGCTGAAGCATTTGCTACAATCTTCAACCAGAAGTGCCGAGTGGATGATCCATCTCGGTCTCCTCCGGAGGTCCCCAGCATCACAGATGCCAGTCTTCAGCCAATTCGATTCACTCCACGGGATATCAAGAAATGGCTGAAAGGCACTGGATACTGCAAAGGCTATGGGTCCTGACAATATTCCAGCAATAGTACTGAAGACTTGCCATCCACCTAGCCAAGCTGTTCCAGTACAGCTACAACACTAGCATCTACCCGGCTATGTGGAAAATTGCCAGGTAGGACCTGTACTCAAGAAGCAAGACAAATCCAACCCAGCCAATTACCGCCCCATCAGTCTCCTCTCCACCATCAGTAAAATAATGAAAAGGGTCATCAACAGTGCTATCAAGCAGCACTTGCTTAGCAGACGCCCAGTTTGGGTTCCACCAGGGCCACTCGGCTCCTGATCTCATTGCAGCCTTTGTTCAAACATGGACAAAAGAGTTGAACTCCTGAGGTGAGGTGAGAGTGACTGCCCTTGACATCAAGGCCTCATTTGACCGAGTGCGGCATCAAGGAACACTAGCAAAACTGGAGTCAATGGGAATCAGGGGGAAAACTCTCCACTAGTTGGAGCCAAACCTAGCATAGAGGAAGATGGTTGTGGTTGTTGGAAGTCAGTCAACTCAGCTGCAGGACATCACTGCAGGAGTTCTTCAGGATAGTGTTCTCGGTCCAACCATCTTCAGCTGCTTCACCAATGACCTTCTTTCCATCATGAGGTCAGAAGTGCGGATGTTCGCTGATGATTGCACAATGTTCAGCACCATTCGTGACTCCTCAGATACTGAAGCAATCTATGTCAAATGCAGCAAGACCTGGACAATATCCACACTTGGGCCGACAAGTGGCAAGTAACATTCGCATCACACAAGTGTCAAGCAATGACCATCTCCAACAAGAGAGAATCTAACCATCGCCCCTTGACGTTCAATGGCATTACCATCACTGAATCCCCCACTATCAACATCCTGGGGGTTACCATTGACCAGAACCTGAACTGGACTAGCCATATAAATACTGTGGCTACAAAAGCAGGTCAGAGGCTAGGAATAGTGTAATGAGTAATCTACCTCCTGACTCCCCAAACCCTGTCCACCATCTACAAGGCACAAGTCAGGAGTGTGATGGAATACTCCCCACTTGCCTGGATGAGTGCAGCTCCCATAACACTCAAGAAGTTTGACACCATCCAGGACAAAGCAGCCTGCTTGATTAGCACCATATCCACAAACATTCACTCCCTCCACCACCAATGCACAGTAGCAGCAGTTTGTACCATCCACAAGATGCACTGCAGGAATTCACCAAGGCTCCTTCAACAGCTCCTTCCAAACCCACGACCACTACCATCTAGAAGGACAGGATCAGCAGATAGATGGGAACACCACCACCTAGAACTCCCCTCCAAGTCACTCACCATACTGACTTGGAAATATATCGCTGTTCCTTTACTGTTGCTGGGGCAAAATAGTAATAATGCCCATTCGTGCAACACTGATCCCTCAAAGTGGCAATGATTGTTCCCCTAGTTTTAACTCATCGTTTGCTGCCTTCAAATTCACCAGAGTTTTATGGAACTGCAGAACTATTGGGTGATTGGATGAGCTTGAGAACCCTCTTGGAAATGTGACTATTCACCACTGAGAGGAGAAGCCTCCAGACCTCCTAAATTAATCTCATGTACTCACTGAACATTCATCCTCATGTTTAGTCCAAACAGCACAGTCTTGGAGTGCAGGTAATGATGATCCTGGCACCTGGGCTGAAAGCAGAACATCCAGTTGCCTGGCCGAAGCTGCCACCAGTTGGTCATGTAGGGTGAGGGGGTGGGAGGGTTGGTTTGTGGTGAACGTTCATGCGCAACCCGCGCTGGGCATCATTTCAGGGGCCAGTACATTGTGGCATGCATGAAAAGGCCTTGAGCCCACAATCAGACAGAAAGTGGACCTTTGGTAATAAATGCTGTTCTCATTGATACTGCAGTGAGGAGACCATCAGGAAGATGAAGCCTGATGTTATTGCTGCCTGCATTATTGCTTATTGGCAGGAGAGAAGAATGAGAAGGAGGAGCTGCCTGGTTTGCCAAAGGAAGGAGAAGAACCCTCAAGACCAAGGAGCAGCAGGTCCTCCTTCAGACACAGAGGCTGATCCTCAGAGAATGTAATTCGTAGGTGCCTTGCTGGACCCAGGATGTATAGACATCACATATGTTACCTGTAGATGAGTGAGAACCAGTGTGGCAGATGCCTCAGTATGTCAAGGGTTCTGGGGACTCACATTTGCCACATTCTGCAGAATTTGGCACCAGGGGACTTGGAAGGCATCCATTGCCAGAAAGTATCCACCGCACTCAATTTCTACACTAGTGGCTCCTTCCACGGCTCCACTGGGGACCTGTGCAGCATCTCTCAAGTGTCCACACACAAATGCATCCAGGAGGTCACAGATGCCCTTTTGGCAAAGGCCCCCAGTTTTCAAGCCAGGACGCAAGAGCACTGAGTTCGCAGAGATTTCCAGTTTCCCACAGGTGCAGGATGCCATCGGCTACACTTATGCGGCTTTAAAAAGCTCCCTAGCAACAGGCAGTCCAGTACATTAACCAGAAAGGCTACCACTCACTCAATGTGCAGCTGGTGTGTGATCATAACAAACTTATCAAGGTGTGTGCCAGATTCCCAGGTAGCGTCCACGACACCTGAGTAGGCCTCAGACCCCTGACATCTTTGTGGGGCCACACAGGATGCAAGGTTGGCTCCTCGGGGACAAGGGTTACCCGCAAAGGATGAGATTAATGACGCCCATTCGGCGGCCTCAGACTCCTGCAGAGAGAAGGTACAATGAGGCTCATGCCACAACCCGGACATTGGTGGAACACACCATAGGAATCCTGAAAATGCGATTCCAATGCTTGGACAGATCAGGTGGCGCGCTCCAGTTCACTGCCCAGAGGGTCTCACAGCAACAGGGCTATGTGATAGTTCTGTGCGATGATGCACTGGAACTTTATGAGTGAATTTAGAGGAGTAGCTATGCTGGTGGTCATACTGGCCTATGATGGAGGAGAGTTGTCCAGGAAGATCCTCAGTGCATCTTATCATTGACCTCCTGAAATCTGCTGGCAATGAGGGCCTTGCTGTGTGCTATGCAACCTCGCACTAGAAAGTGGGGAAGACTTGGCAGGTGACAAGCTGGAGGAGCTGCACGTCTCCTTTGATGAGGAGGACACTGAAGGGAATGATAGTGATAAGATCTTGGAAGCCAAGGATGCAGGCGAAGAGGCCAATGCAAGGGCCAGACGAGGCAGGTGTGTTCATGAGGCCCTCATTGCCAGCAGATTTCAGGAGGTCGATGATGAGATGCACTGAGGATCTTCCTGGACAACTCTCCTCCATCATGGGCCAGTATGACCACCAGCATAGCTACTCCTCTAAATTCACCCATGAAGTTCCAGTGCATCATTGCACAGAACTATCACATAGCCCTGCTGCTGTGAAGGATGAGCAAGCCTCGAGGGCATGTGTCTGTGCTGAGATAAAGAGCTACCTGGAGGAGGGCATTCTGGCATCAGACATCAGAAAGTGCTGCCTCTTCACACATCCATCCAGCATCCCAGTCGCAACAGTACCTTCAAGACACAGGGTCACTTGCACAATCCTCAGTGGCCTAGTGCCTGCATGCCTTCGATCTGGCAAGGCTTCTCATGGAGATCCATCAGAACCAACACAGCCACGCACAATGTGTTACATCAATGGTGGCACAGAAACATAACACTTGAGACAAGGCAGCTGATGAAATACCACTGCTGTGACTGCACTTAAGAGATGAGTCAGCTGGTTGCGATACACTCTCCTAAATGACAGTGACACCTGGCAGTTAAAGTTAGGAATCCTGAGCTGCTTTTCTCTTAACCCTATAATGAAGTTGGAGAACCTGAGCATGACGAGGTCAGACACTTGGCTGTCTGATATTGAGATGCCTCCTCTTACCCACAACCCACAACCGGCTAGCCTTGGCCCTTGCGAAGTCCAACATAGTTAGAGAACATGAAGCCCTCAAGGGTGTGCACCATTGCTAATGAGGAGCACTGTTCTGCTTCATCTTACACTTGCTCCTATCCCTTTGCACCCCTCCACCTTGTCTGTAGCAACTATCTGTAATTCCAGATCATGCCTCAAGGTTGTTTTGGCCTCCAGAAATCACCATTTGGAAGAGCATCTGTAACCTCCTGGAGTGTCAAGACGATGGGACTCATACCAACTTTGTGACCATACCCTTCTCCCCGCAATTGTTTTAATTACAGGGTGAGAAAAGTTTAAGGTTGGACGTCTTAACGCCTGCACACAAATGTGCCATTGCTTCGTCACCTTCAGGTGGCAAGGTTGTCCCAGTTTTTGCTGAGCTCAGCAAATTGGCACTGGGAACATCCAAAACCTGTTTGGCTGAGGGCAGTGTACATGAGCTCTGAGTATAGGCTCATATCATTATAACCCTGCCAAGAGACAGGGACAGATGTAGTTGGGTGGTATATGAGCTTTCTCCATGCGTTGGCATGTCACTCCTTAAACACCACGCTTTCACCTGTCAAGAATGCAGACGAGATAGGGGCACACCCTTGCCTCAGTCATTCAGAGCCAAGAATGCACATGACGGGACCCTAACAGGCATGGGAACGAGGTTCATTTCACAAGCACACTTAACATAAAGGTGCAGGCATTACTGATTTGGAGCATTATGTTGGAACGGGACTCTTATTGTGGTGAAATGGTAGCACACTACACAGAAGAGAGGCCCAGAATAGAGACCATTGCCATTAGTGGGTGCAGGAACCAAGATATCAGATGTAATTAACAGTAACACAGCTCATAATAAGAAGGAGGCATAGACAAGAGGAGATATGAAATGATTGTGAGTCTATTTATATTTGAGAACATTACATACATGTGGTTAACACATGTGCCAACGTTGTGCAACTACAGCTTCTTCACTTTTCTTACCCTGCTGCTACATCTTGGTTCTCCCCTGACATCCACAGCAGAGGTGGAGGCAAGCCTGCTGACTGCTACGCCCTGTTGTCTGTGGTGACCTTGGCGAGCATCTTCTGGAGGACCAAGACCTGGTGGGCCCTAGCCTGCTTTGGGTGTCCTGCTGTGGGGCAGGTGTACCCTCCTCAGCCTGTGGAGCTGATCGGGTCACAGGAAGAGGGGATTTGGATTGGCCGGACGTTCCCAGAGTCACCTGGGCGTGTGGCCCCGGGGTGGTGAGCTGCTGGTCCTCCTCCCTTGGATGGCCAAGGGCCCCTGGCTGACTACTTGAGAAGAAGGGGCAGCTGGAGTGAGCTCGAGGTGCCCTGCGCTGATACTGATGGATGCCACCAATGGTTACAGCGATGGAGTGCAATTCCTGCAGCGATGCAAGACTGATGTTCTAGACCAAGGTCTCCACGGCGGCCTCCAACCTGCCAGTGTTGACCTCGATACATTGGCATGCCAGCGCTATCACTCCAGACTGAAGGCGGACGGACTCCTCCATCATGCATTGCAATCTGAGGTGTGCAGCTGACATCCCTTCTTGATGTTCCCGTGCTTGTCTTTGCATCTCCAGCAACTGATTTAGGACTGAGTCTGTAGGCTTGTCATTGGACTCGGACTCTGCAGAATCGTGGCCTGCAGCAGTCCTCCAAGTCCCTGTGACCTCTGATGTTCCTGTCTCCGCCTGCTGCGGAGTTGATGGTGCGCTGAGCTCACCAGATTGTGACCCTGAGGCTACTCTAGAACAAGGTTCCAAAGACATGTGTGTCTCTGAGCTGGTGGAGAGTGTGGTGAGTGCTGTGATGGGTCTTCAAAGGTGCTGTCCTCAGGTTCCTCATCCAAGATGTCGGGGCTTGAGTTGAAGGCCTGGCTTGTGAATGCCCTCGGCAGCTTCCCAGAGGTGCCTATGAAAGAAAGGAGAGACTTTTAGTGCATGGCAGGTGACTCTGAAACAAGAGAACCCACTCACAGTATGGTTGTCTGCTGGGTGTTTTAGTGCAAGATCCTCACTTGTGTATGCGCTGCCAACCTTACTGTCAATGCAGGCACGGTCTATCCCCTTTGTGGCCAGCTCTATGGCTCTATTCTCGAAGTTTATGAGAACCTTGATCTCGGGAACTCCACGCCCGGTTTGGGACCTCCTTATCATGAGCCAGATTGTCCCTCATGAAGACAGATGGAGTGAATGTGAGCAAGTCACATGTGAGGGCAGATGATAAGGATGCCTGGCATGTGTGGGTGGCGAGTGGAACCCTGGACAGAGTTAGGATGCAAACTTCAGAGGAGATGAGGCCAGATGGAGATGTGAGGGTGTGTGAGAGCGAGTGTTGATGTCCCTTGAGGTGGCAGTGAGTGAGATTCTTGTGAATGTTGTAATGGGCATTTTTTAAATTCATTCACGGGATGTGGGCTTCGCTGGCTGGGCCAGAATTTATTGCCCATCCATAATTGCCCTTGAGAAGGTGGTGGTGAGCTGCCTACTTGAAATGCTGCAGTCCATGTGATGCAGGCACACCCACAGTGCTGTTAGGGAGGGAGTTCCAGGATTTTGACCCAGCGACAGTGAAGGAATGGCGTTATATTTCCAAGTCAGAATGGTGAGTGACTTGGAGGGGAACTTCCAGGTGGTGGTGTTCCCACCTGTCTGCTGCACTTGTCCTTCTAGATGGTAGTGGTTGTGGGTTTGGAAGGTGCTGTCCAAGAAGCCTTGGTGAATTCCTGGGGTGCATCTTGTAGACGGTACACACTGCTGCGTCGGTAGTGGAGAAAGTGAATGTTTGTGGATGTGGTGCCAATCAAGCGGGCTGCTTTGTCCTGGACAGTGTCTAGCTTCTTGAGTGTTGCAGGAGCTGCACTTATCCAGGCAAGCGGGGAGTATTCCATCACGCTCCTGACTTGTGCCTTGTAGATGGTGGACAGGCTTTGGGGAGTCAGGAGGTAGGTTACTCATTACACTATTCCTAGCCTCTGACCTGCTTTTGTAGCCACAGTATTTATATGGCTAGTCCAGTTCAGTTTCTGATCAATGGTAACCCCCAGGATGTTGATAGTGGGGGATTCAGTGATGGTAATGCCATTGAACGTTAAAGGGCGATGGTTAGATTCTATCTTGTTGGAGATGTTCATTGCCTGGCACTTTTGTGGCACGAATGTTACTTGCCTCTTGTCAGCCCAATCCTGGATATTGTCCAGGTCTTGCTGCATTTGGACATGGACTGCTTCAGTATCTGAGAAGTCACGAATGGTGTTGAACATTGTGCAATCATCAGCGAACATCCCCACTTCTGACTTTATGAAGAAAGGAAGGTCATTGATGAAGCAACTGAAGATGGTTGGACTGAGGACACCACGCTGAGGAGCTCCTGCAGTGATGTCCTGGAGCTGAGGTGACTGACCTCCAACAACCACAACCATCTTCCTTTGTGCTAGGTTTGACTCCAACCAACGGAGAGTTTTCCCCCTGATTCCTATTTACTCCAGTTTTGCTAGGGCTCCTTGATGCCGCACTCGGTCAAATGCTGCCTTGGTGTCAAGGGCAGTCACTCTCACCTCACCTCAGGAGTTCAGCTCTTTTGTCCATGTTTGAATGAAGGCTGTAATGAGGTCAGGCCCTGACGGAACCTAAACTGGGTGTCAGTGAACAGGTTATCAAGTGCCAGTTGATAGCACTGTTGATGACCCCTTCCATTACTTTACTGATGATGGAGAGTAGATTGATGGGGCAGTAATTGGCCAGGTTGGATTTGTCCTGCTTTTTGTGTACTGGACATATCTGGCAATTTTCCACATAGCCGGGTAGATGCCAGTGTTGTAGCTGTACTGGAACAGCTTGGCTAGGGGCATGGCAAGTCCTGGAGCACAAGTCTTAAGTACTATTGCCGGAATATTGTCAGGCCCCAAAACCTTTGCAGTATCCAGTGCCTTCAGCCGTTTCTTGAAATAATGAGGAGTGAATCAAATTGGCTGAAGACTGGCATCTGTGATGCTGGGGACCTCCAGAGGAATGTGTGAGTTAAAAATGATGAAATGGTTCACTTTCCCTGACGGAACGGATGAGATCGTTCATCTTCTTCCTGCACTGGTGGCTGACCTCTTCTGCAGGGCATTTGCACTGACCACCGCTGCGACCGCCTCCCATCCAGATTGGTCACCTTGGTGGAATGGCTGCGGTCAGAGCTGGGGTAGAGGACATCACAGCAGGCCTCGACTGCGTTCAACAGGTGCTCCAGTGTGGCATTACTGAATTTGGGCACAGCACGCATTCTGCCTTTGGGAGCCATGTCTTCACTGGAGCTGCTACAGAGAGTGCAAATGCTGTGCAGGGGCGCCGTTTAAATAGGGCGCGCAGAGTTAGGGAGCGCTAAGGTCACGGCGGGGCAGGCGAATCAGATGCAGCCCGCCAGCTGAACAGCATGTTCCCTGTGGATGAATAATTGACCAACTGCAATTCAGACAATTCGCCGCAAAAAGCTGCATTGCGCCCGGTGGGCGGAACGCCGTTTTTCCTGCCCGCTCACAGGCTTTGTGCATTTCAGGGAAAATCCTGGCCATGGTCTTCAACACAGATGCAGTTATCAATCAATCAGATTTTTGAGAGCAGCTGTGCCATAGTATTTTTTTTGCACAAAATCTCATGTTATAAACCACTGTATTTAAAATGGGTAAAAGAACAGTATTCAGTACAAGCACCGTAATAGTAATAAAAACTTTCATCAATCTTCCAAAAAAGCAAAACTCAAAAAACATGCATTTCTTTTGCTAATGATCAAAATTAGGTTGATCCTCAAAATATAGATGCTTACTTATTTCACGGTACTCATTACATATGGAGGTAAGAATTGGACTTTGCTATGCCTGATACCAGATAAGCTTGTGATATCTGCTAGCAATTACAACAATTCTTCATTTTGTCATAAATCTTTAGAAACTGTTACAACAATAAGAAGTATTGTGTAGAAAAAGTCAGGAAGAGAAGTAATAATTATCTTCTCCATGATTTACAAGAGCTCATTTACTGTGTAACAAGGGGTGAAAAAGAACATATTTGTCTTTGGTGGTCCCGCAAGCACCTGCCTCATAACCAGATGGTAATGTGATTTGAACCTTGTGTGTTCTTTCACTCCAGCTTGTTTCTCACTCTTGGAAACACATTTTGCTTCTTGACAACTGTCTGTGAAGCTATTTCCTAAAGTGAGTCACTGTCTTTAGGAGTTGAGGGGTGAGAGGGAGAAATTGGTTATAAGTATTCTTTCTTAAAAAAAACACTTTTAACAATCAAGTAAACTTTTGAAAGTATTTGCATTTAAATCATGGAAACGACTTCCATAGTTCCATAGAATGCCTTTAGTATTCGTGACAGTCTATGTTTCTCCATGACTGATTTCAATTCACTTTCAGACACATGTTACTTCTTTGCAATATGCCCTACAGTTAAAGTACAGAATTAAATAGGATCATAACTCTGATTAAAATATCAAACTCTGAGTCTTTTATGCTGAGCTAGGGTATTGGTAGCTGTTGTCAAGCCACTGCTGTACAAACTGGCTACATATGGGACAGGGACTAGATGTAATGTTAACCAAAATATTTAATGAAAAGTAAAATCAATTATGAAAACCTGCAAACTCTGCTCTCTCTAATGGCTTTCACATAGAAAGCGCTTTGGTATGTTTTATTATGTCAAAGTCAGTGTATAGTAAATTTTCAGCTTAAAATGATGAACATGTGCTCCTGGAATGCATAGCAGTGCTGCAAGGGATAATCTCCCCTTATGCATGTGATGCACCAATTCCTATTTTGGTGCATTCAGTTATAACAAGTTGCATAATTGAGTTTCAGTTTCATTGTTCCAAAGTTGAAAGCAAGGAAACTCAAAAGCCTGAACTTGACCAGCCCCTGGGTAGCGGGCACAGAATCACAGAATCGTTACAGTCCGAAGGAGGCCATTCGGCCCATCGAGTCTGCACGGTCTCTCTGAAAAAGCATTCTACCTAGTCCCACTCCCCTGTCTTAACCCCGTAACTTTTCACATTCTTTCTTTTCAGCTGGTCCAATTCCCTTTTGAGCACCTCGATTGAACCTGCCTCCACCAGCCTCTCAGGAAGTTTGTTCCAGACGCCAACCACTCTTTGGGTGAAAATAATTTTCCTCACATCTGTTTACTCCTTTTGCCAATTATTTTGAATCTGTGCCCTCTAGTTCTTGATGCTCTCTTGAGTGGGAACAGTTTCTCACTATTTATCCTGTTCATACCCCTCAGGATCTTGGAAAGCTCTATCAAGTCTCTTCTCAGGCTTCTTTTCTCCAAGGAAAACAGTCCCAACCTCTCCAGTCTATCCTCATAACTACCGTTCTTTATCCCTGGGATCATTCTTGTGAACCTCCTCTGCTCTCTTCACATTTCTTCCTGAAGTACGGCACCCAGAACTGGACGCAGTACTCCAGATGAGGCGTAACTAGTCTTATACGTTCAACATGACCTCCTTACTCGTGTACTAAGTGCCCCTATTAATAAAGCCTAAGATACTATATGCTTTATTAACTGCTCTCTCAACATGCCCTGCCATCCTTAATGATCTATGTACATATACACCGAGGTCCCTCTGTTCCTGCACCTTCTTTACAGTCTCTCCCTTTATTTTATACTGTCTCGTTATATTCTTCCTGTCAAAGTGAATCACCTCTCACTTCTCTGCATTGAACTTCATCTGCCACTTGTCTAGCCAGTCTACTACATATCTATATCCTTTTGAAGTTCAAAACTATCCTCATCACAGTTGACAATGTTTCCAATCTTCATATCATCTGCAAATTTTGAAATCATGCCCTGCACACCACAGCCTAGGTTATTAATATTTATCAGGAAGAGCAAGGGTCCCAACACTGACCCCTAGAGAACTTGACTACAAACCTTCTCCCAACCTGAAAAGCAACCATTTATCACTAATCCCACTAATCCCGTCACTCAGTCCATTTCTTATCCAGATGCCTACTTTCCCTTTTATTCCATGAGCTAGAACTTTGCTCACAAGTCTGTTGTGTGGCACTGTCTCAAATGCCTTTTGAAAATCCATATACACCACATCAACAGTGTTTCCCTTATTAACCTTCTCTGTTAGCTCCTCAAAAAACTCCAGCAAGTTAGTTAAACATGATTTTCCCTTGATGAATCCATGCTGATTTTCCTTAATTATCCTGCACTTGTCTAAGTGACTATTGATTTTGTCCCAAGCTATAGTTTCCCGAAGTTTCCCTACCACTGAAGTCAAACTGATTGGTCTGTAGTTGCCCACTTTATCCTTGTACCCCTTTTTTTAGCAAGGGTGTAACATTCACAATTCTCCAGTCTTTTGGCACTTCCCTGTGTCTAAAGAAGATTGGAAGATTATCATTAGTGCCTCTCCAATTTCCACTCTCACTTCCTTCAGTTCCCTTGGATGGATCTCATACAGTCCTGGTAGCTTATCTATTTTAAGTAAAGATAGACTTTCTAACACCTTCTCCTTCTCAATTGTAAATTATTTTAGTGTACCAGTCACTTCCTCTCACCTCGTCCTAGGTAGCATCTTCTTCCTTTGTAAAGACAGATGCAAAGCATTTGTTTAATACCTTCGCTTTCCACCTGCCTCCACATGCAAGTCCTTTTTTTTAATTCTTAATCAGCCCTACTCTTTTACCACTCTTTTATTATTTATATGTTATAGAAGGCTTTGGGATTCCCTTTTATGTCAGCTGCCAGACTCTTTTCATTCTCTACCCTTGCTTTTCTTATTTGTTTTTTTTACACCCCCTCTGGTCCTTCTATATTCAGCCTGATTCTGCATTGTATTTTCTACCTGACATCTGTTGTACACGCACTTCTTCCTTTTCATCTTGCAAAGAAAATATCTTTTTTTCCCTAATATTATTGTAGGACACTGAAGCAGGCTTGTGTGTGTATGTTTGCGTGTGTGTATGTTTGCGTGTTTATGTGTGTGTGTGTGTCTGTGTGTGAGACTAATTTAATTAAACTAAAGATGGCCAGACTGCAAGGTTTGAATCATCAAAGTTGTTAAGTATAAAACAGGTATTTTGAAATAGAGTTGGGTGAGCTAAGATGAAGTCTCAGCATATACATTGTGAATGGAATTTGCATTTTGTAGATAAGTTGAGAGGTTGTTTGATTTTCAAAGGGACAGGATAAAATGTTTAAAACTGGAAAGATAAATAAGGCATAGTTATTAAGTTTATTTTTCCCGAAAGTGCTGGCCGTAAGGACAACATGAAAGATTTTTATATTCTGGAAAAAGTGACTTCCAAGGCAATGGCAAAACAATGGGATTTACAGATCAAAAGGGAGAAAATATATTTAAGGAAAGATTGACAGCTGTATGAGGAGTGGTCCTTGAGATCTTGAGAGGTGGACTGTGTGAAACAGACCTGTGAGAAAGCAGCCTCTAGCCATCCTTGAGAAGTGCTGGTTAGGTCCAAGGTACAAAGCTTTGTTAAAAGCCTTGGAGTTCCATTGTCAAATGAGAGGGAGAGAGAAGCTGTGAAATACCTCCCTTATAGCAACAGTGGGTGCTTGTGGTAATATTGCTGGATGTTTTTATAGATTAAGAATCTATTCGGACTGTTGCCTGAAAGGGGTGTGTAGTTGGGAGTCTAGTTGAGTGGAAATCTTTTGGGAACCGTTATAAGACCAAGTTTAATTGTATAACTATAATCTTGAGTGTTTAACTTTTTTTTTGTTAATAAATGTTTTAATTTAATATTTAAAACCTCCAAAAGTGGTAGTGGGTCTTTACTTCTGACTTCAGTGTACATACCTTCTCATAATAAATACGAATTGCAAAATCGCTGTGATAGCTTGACCAAGTTTCCCCTAGGGATTTGGTCAGCCTGGCAATTACCATCTGCCATGCCATAACAATCTTCACCTCTATCCGTCTTGTCATCCAGGGTGCTCTGGATTTATTTGTCCTACCTTTTCCCTTCAAGGGAATATACCTTGACATTGCCTGCAATGCTTTTTCTTTGATGGTGGCCTATTGTTCAGCCACCATCTTCTCTGCCATCATTAGATTCCAACTCACTCGACTCAAATGCACTCTCATCCCATCGAAGTTGGCTTTCCCCCAATTAATTATCCCTGCTCTGGATTGTTCCTTGTCCTTTTTCATGACCAGCCTAAATCTTATGATACAATAGTCACTATCCCACTGATATTTGAACCACTTGGGCCAACGCGTTTCCCAGAAACAGGTCCAATAGTGCCTGACCTCTTGAGAGTTGGACTGGAAACATACGACTACAGAAAATTATCTTGATCACATTCCAGGAACTCTCGGCCCTCTTGTCCCTTTGCACTATTCCTATCCCAGTCTATATTTGGATAATTGAAACCCCCCCATTATAATCACTCTATAATTTTTGCACCTCTTTGTAATTTTTTGCATATTTATTTCCCCATAACTCGTCCACTAGTTGGTGCACTGAAGAATGCTTATTTTTATGCTCCCTGATTCGAGCTTCTGAAAACTAGTTTAAACCAATTATCTGATTAACTAGCCGCAGCTTCAAGGAGAGCCTGTAAACCCCTGTTTAAAGCTGGAATAAAATTCAACTCCTCCCAATCCAAAGAGCAACTTTTATTTAATTGTTAAATTAAAGAAATGACTAGACTTTAGATAGAAATGGACCCAAACTCCAACTTAAGCACTCGAATGCACCCAAAGCAGCACTCCTTTGCAAACCCGCCATTGGGGAAGTTTCTCATCAGTGGGCAGGTGGCAGGCTGGGGTACAGATCAGCGGCCTGCTCCACGGAGGCATGCAGCCAATTTGCATCATTTAGGCCTCTATAGGGGCCACTTAGTGAGGTAGCTGGCATGTTGTCAGCGGCGGAGCACCCTTCCTTCATGTCGGGTGGCTGCCATTTTTATGGAGGTGAAATCCCTGCAGCAGAGACTCCATCAGTGAAAGACAGAGTTGTGGGCAGGAAAGACAGCTCCCTTGGACCCAACAAACCCCCGGAAGGATTTCTCTCCAATCAGTGGGGCCTTTTGCCCTCAGCCATCCTGAATTTATCTTAACTGTCTGATGGTGAAGTGTCCTTGAGGTCTCCGACCTGCCTCAGCAGTGCCTACCTCTCCCCATGTGGCTGCTGAGATTTCAAACCTGCCAGCCCTCTGATTGGTTCAGCAGCATCAGGAGCCTGCCTTCTGTCCTCAATTGGACAGCGGGCCCACAGGAAGCCACCTCTGGGAAAATAGCCAAGCTGATTCTGCTGCCAGCAAGTGCACTCTTGGGATCCATTTTGTCCCTACAGTGGGGTCCTAATGCCCAAGGTAAAATTCAGCCCAAAATCTCTAGAGTATATATTGCTGCAGGTGGATTGCTTTCTGGTAATTGAAAATTTCAGTCAGCCAAGTTGGAGTGGGAATGGAGCAAGTAAGTCCTCTGTTCCTTATTAACTGCACCCCCTCCCTTACTCCTATTCTGTTAGATGTGGGAGTTTAAATCAATAATTCTTCCAATTATCTGACTCCCAAATGCTCTATTATAGCAAGAGTGTATTTTGTTAATTTAATATACTATCTGACCTTTTTCACCAAGCAACTTTGATATGCTATGTTTTATGTTTGGCACGATATATCACTTGGAGGATTTACTTTTTGCTATAAAAATGTCTGTTAAGCAGTCAGTATGGTATGATCTTACTACTGAGTTACAGTTGGGTGATTGGAAATGGATTTATGATGGTACAATTTATGTATACAGGACATTTGGAATGATTGGCAAACACTAAAACTCGAAACTATTGTTTCATATTATCCCTAAATCTATTATGATAGTCGGCCATTATTTAACTGATATCAGCCCAGTATAGAACAGCTATCCATACATGTTTAGAAGAAAGGATCTGAGAATAGAGGGGACAGAAACATAGAGGAAGATTTTTCCATTTCCTTTTCTTCATAAATGTAATGCTGATTGAATTACTTGATAGGTACACATGTTTCATAAACTAATTAACAGAGAAACATACGTACATCACTGTTAAAACAGAAATTGAGTTTCCTTTCTCTGGTGGTCTCTCCCCTCAGGATACAGCACAATCTTCTAATGTTTCTTTGTTTAGAAGATCTGGAACTGGGCTGTATTCTACTTGAAATGTATAGCACTATTTGTGTCCCATTTGTTTACTACAAAGCTCTACTAACTTAGGCAGTGTTATCTGCTTTTTCTTAGAGCAGAAGTATAGGTTATAATTAACACAGTAGGATTTAGGCACTACAAGTAATCCTTTACTATTTCTTATTAAACTTTCTCAAGGTTCCTTTCAAATTGCATGCACTGTTAATTAATTTCTCTTTCAGCATATTTTTTTAAAGAGCTTCTATTTCATCAGGGTTACCAGGTGTGTGAATTCTTATAGTTCACAATTTGTTTTGAGTAATGAAATAATATTCTTGGGCGATACAAATACACAATGGGCAGCACTTGCTGAATAATCGCGAGTGTGCTAAGAATTACATTAACAACCAATTTAAAATCAGTCGGGCAAGCAACGTAGCTTCCTTCTAGTGCTAGTAGCTACTTATATTCATATGCAGGATCTGTCCTCTGCAGGCAAAAGCAATATGTCCAAACAGTGTGTCTTTTTAAAATAAACAAAAGCATAGTTTTATGACCCCAGCTGAGATTAACCCTGGACAAGCCTGATCCTAGGGTGGAACCCAGCTTGATAGATCCTAACTTTTATTTGTTTGTTTAGATACATGGACGTTAGCTACTGAACAGAGTCACAGGTGAGAGCTGATGAACTTTTAACAAAAGAATAAAACATTTATTCAACAAGGAAATATGAACTTTATTACAATACTCCTTCACCCACAACTATACCTTTACAAATATATATAGATTTGTAAAGATTACACAAGTTACAAAAGATATCATACTTTAATGTCCACAGTAAGTACACAGTCCATGTACCAATAGGCACCCTGTGGGCAGATATACCATACTCTGAAACCAAGTGACAGATGCCACCTCAACCAGATGCTGTGGATATCTCTTCAACTCCCCCCAGATGCTTGTCACACCGTGAGCCAACCAGTCTCACTGAACTCCGTCTTTCACATGAGGGTTACCAATCTTCACTCTCCAATAACTCGTTTTGGAATCTTCTCCCAAACCGCGCTTTCTCTCAGATGCCTTCCACAGATGTTCACCTCCAGGGTTTTGAACTCTCCTTCTGATGTTCCTCTTTCCTGGGTCACCACATGCATTCAAGCTGTCTTCCACACACTCTCTCTCACCAACTAAGCTGTCAACAGTACCATTACTGCTTCACATGCCCATAGGAAAAGGTTACAGATCTTCAACAACAAAAACAGGAAATGCTGGACAAACTCATCAGGTCTAACAGCATCTGTGGAGAGAAAAACAGATGCTGAAAGAGAAATTCAGAGCTAAAGAGAAGTAAAAATGTGATGAAATTTATACTGTTTAAGGTGGGTGGAGCAGGTGAAGCTGGATAGAAGGTCAACGATAGATTGAGGCAAAGGAGATTGACAAAGATGTCATGAGCAAAAGGACAAAGTGGGTGTTAATGGTAGTGGTAAGGGCTAAGGGAGGTGCTGATAGTGGCATTAAGGTAAGAAAGCAGGATGTGATGACAGGACAAGGGTAAGCACTCTGAAAAGAACAACATGAACAAGTGACAGATGGCCCTGGTGAGGCGGGGAGGGGGGGGGGGAGGAGACGGTGGTGGGGAAAAGAGATCGAAAGTAGGATAAAAGGTGGGGATAAAACAATGAATAAATGAATAAAAATAAAAATAAGTGGATAAAAAATAAAAATTAAAAATAATGTGTATTGAAAAAAGCAGGTAAAAAAGGGCTGAGGATAGAGGAGAGAGTTCATGGTCTGAAGTTGTTGAACTCAATGTTAAGTCCAGAAGGCTGTAAAGTGCCTTATTGGAAGATGAGGTGCTGTTCGTCCAGATTGCGTTGGGCTTCACTGGAACATTGTAGCAGGCCAAGGACGGACATATGGGCATAAGAGCAGGATGGTGTGTTGAAATGGCGAGCAACAAGAAGGTCTGGGTCATGCTTGCAAACAGACTGAAGGTGTTCCGCAAGGTGGTCACCCAGTCTGTGTTTGGTCGCTCCAATGTCAAGGAGACCATATTGGGAGCAGTGAATGCAGTAGATCAAATTGAAGGAGGTGCAAGTGAAGCGCTGCTTCACCTGAAAGGAGGGTTTGGGCCCTTGGATGGTGAGGAGGGAGGAGGTAAAGGGGCAGGTGTTGCACCTTCTGCGATTGCATGGGAAGGTACTGTGGGAGGGGGATGAGATGCTGAGGGTGATAGAGGAGGGTCTTTGGACCAGGGTGCCCCGGAGGGAACAGTCCCAACAGAATGTCGACAGGGGTGGGTGATGGGAAGATGTGTTTGGTGGTGGCATCATGCTGCCCCCACTCCAATGTGGATCTGTTCTTCCCCCACCATCCCCTCCCCCCAATCCACCCCCACCAGGGCCATCTGTCACTTGTTCATGTTATTCTTTTCAGAGTGCTTACCTTTGTCCTGCTACCATCACATTCTGCTTTCTTACCTTAATGCCAGTATCAGCACCTCCTTTGGCCCTTACTACTACCATTAATATCCCCTTTGCCCTTTCGGACATGACATCTTTGTCAATCTTTTCTTTGCTCCCACCTATCGGTGGCCTTCTACCCAGCTTCACTTGCTCCACCCCCCTTAATCAGTATAAATTTCATCACATTTTTACTTCTCTTTAGCTCTGAGGAAGAGTCATACGGACTTAAAAAGTTAACTCTGTTTTTCTCTCCACAGATACTGTTCGACCTGCTGAGTTTTTCCAGCGTTTTATGTTCAAATTTCCAGCAATTGTAGTATTTTGCTTTTATGTTACAGATCTTTAGTTGTCTCTTTGGACCATCATTCCTCTTGTCAGCTGTTCTCGCTTAAAATCTGCTTCCTGCAGCTTGAAGCTTTGAACTTGAAGCTTAGAGCCTTTCTCTGCCCCTCACTCTTAACTTCACTTAACAGGACCTTTTCCAAGCTCCTGTCCTTCTTTTGACTGGAAGGTCTGCTTTGGACTTGCCGTCTTCCACTCCCCTGGATTTTTTTGGGATTTTTCCTTAGCTTGGAACTGGTTATCTGTTCTTCTTGCTCCAGCCACTCTCTGGCAGCTAATTTCAACCAACCTTAGTTTGGATCTGGCTATATGCCCCTTCTAGGTGGCTTCTGTTTGCCAGCTGTATTCCAAACCAGCTGAACTCCAACAGCTTCCAAAACAAACTGCTGTCTTTTTTCTTCTATTTGTGTCTGTGGGAGGGACCTGCCTCTCTGCCTCCCTGTTGCTAGGCAGAAATGCAAGCACCTTTTTATGGTGAAACTAAAACTCCATTTGACCTTTCTTGACATGCAGATACAAAAATAGAAATCAAACTTAAATTTTAAAGCTAAAACTCATGCCCAACACCAAAAATACCAATATAACTTATTTAAACTGCCTCTATTTCCTAACAATGGGGGATAATAACTCCTCGGTACATTCATCATGGCAACATCTTGACTAGTCAGACTCCTTTTCTCTTGCAATATTAATTGTTGTAAGCTTTGATAGTATGTCTTTATTTTAGCAATACCCAAGTTCTATACTACTAAGTGGCTATAAATATAAGTTGTTGTTGTAGCAGTGTTTTCTATATTTTCATCACTGTCTGGGTAAAGAAGTTCCTCTAGAGCTCCTTATTAATATGTTTGCCAGCTCAATGTGAATTTATAAAAGCAAAATACTGCAGATTCTGGAGATCTGAAATAAAAACAAAGTGCTAGAAAAGCTCAGCAGGTCTTGCAGCATCTGTGGAGAGAGAAACAGAGTTAATGTTTCGAGTCCAATATGAATCTTCTTTGGAACTGAAGAGAGATAGGAACGTGATGGATTTTATGCTGCTGAAAAAGGGGGGAGGGGCAGGTGGAGGAAAAGAGAAGGTCAGGTATAGGTTAGAGAGCGGGGCAGATAAAATTACAAAGATGTCATGGAACACAGGCAAAGGGAGTAGTAATGATAGCATTAAAGACACAAAGCTTGGTCAGAGTAGGTGTTAATAGCAAAATAAAGGTGAATGCTGCCTGCAAGCAAAATAGCAGAATAGCACAACTTAGAAGTCTGCTGTTGATACAAAACTTGGTATCATAGTAAATAAGAGCCTCCTCCATGTGTGTGCTCCCTTTCCTAGCAGTTGCCATGACTTCTTCATCCTCAGCCAGCCCAGGCTGCCGTAGCATTTCATTCCACCCCCAAATTCCACAGATAGATTCTAGGGGACGAAGGATATTCCTTGAAAGTATGGCTACTCACCTCTCTACAGGAGCCCGACACAGATGCACAGAGATGCTACAACCAAAGTCACGTGCTCACAAGATCCACCATTTAGCAGGCCATCGGCATTCTGAAAATGTGGTTCTGGTGCTTGGACTAGTTGGTTGGTGTGCAGCAATACACACCCACAAGAATCTTGCTTATTATAGCTGCACATTCCATAACATAGCACTCTAGAGAGGTGTGGACCTTAAAGATGGCAAGACACTGGAAGGACACGGCTCATCGGAGAAGAAAGAGGAACAGAATGCAGAAGGGGAGGCGGAGAATACTCTGGCTGCACAGAGAGGTTGCCAGGCCCAGCACGGGGCTCATGGCACTCATCAGGATACCATCAACATCAGGATACCATTAACATCAGGGATCATCTGATTCAGGCATATTGCAACTGAGGATGAATGGCATATGGAAGTCACACTGAGATGCCTTTGCTGTTATGGACAGGCAGACTGTATCTATTTCCTCTCATCAACTATCCATAAGCAGAAGGTGTTTTGAATTATTTTTAAAGCATGTGGTGGTGTGTTTTCCCAAACCCTCTGCGTGAGAGATCCAATTTACTAATAACCTACAGCAAACTCATGTTATGATTAACTCAGAAGGTTAGTTTATTCCACATTCAAAATGCAGCGGAGGCATGTTCTCAACTTCCCCCACATTCCCACACCACTACGCATACACGCATAAACACACACATACACACACACAGTGAAGTGGTGGATAGAAAAAAAGAGCTGTACAGCTGTTTTTATATTCATTCATGGGATGTGGGCATCGCTGGCTTGGCTAGCATTTATTGCCTAGTGCCCTTAAGAATGTGGTGGTGAGCTGCCTTCTTGAACCGCTGCAGTCCATGTTGTGTAGGTAAACTCACAGTGCTGTTAGGGAGTGAGTTCTGGGATTTTGACCCAGCAATAATAGTACAAGGACCACAGATAGGAATACTAGTTCATGTAATTTCCAGAGTCAGAGTCCAATGAGGAAGTCTTTCACGTAGGAGCTCGAATTCTGCTGGCTGAAGAATGGAGTTGTAGAGTTCGCTTTACAGTTGGAGCTGATACCACAAGATGAAGTAGGTACACAGAGACTGGGTTGGTTGCTTCTTGGTGGTTCACCAGTTGGATGTTAAACAGCAGACTGCCTGTGAGGCCCAAAGATGTAATGTTAAAAGGCCAGAGGCTTGGGTCATGTGACATGGCCCATTAATGGTTAGTGCAGCTTAACAATCAGTTTCTGTGCTTCTGGCTACAATTCCATTGTTCTTCCGTAGGAGAGAGTTGAGGTGGTTATTAGCATCTCTTCAAGTATAATGAATTTCAATCTCTCTCTTTTGTGATAGTTCAGGTTGGGGAGCCAGTTTGTCTGCACTACCTCTGCTTTCGTTGATTACAAGGGACCTGTACAGTGAGGTGTGAAATTGCACAGGCTGGGAGAGAAAGTCTTTTGTTCTTGTAACTCTTGGTGGTAGCTCCCAGAACGAAGGGCCAGTTCTGTGGTCATGTGACTTGTAGCAGTCATCTTTTTTTGGTTCAGCAGAAAGTCCATTTTTGAACATGGCAAAAGAATAAAGTTTTAGATTTCTTTTCATGTCATATGGACCCAGCGTAATGGTTCCATTTAAGACACAGCCTGGAACATGTAAACTCTCACCATCAATGAAGGATGCACATCTGCCCAGAGGTGTCAAGGTCACCATTGACAAACTCTCACTCTCTTTCACCGCTTTATACCTCTTCTTGTCCTGTCACTGATAAAAGGTGCCTCACACATTTGTACCAATATTTACATTGTGCTCATAAAGAAAATCTGTACACAGTTTCAGAAAGAAGTTACCCTAGTGACCCACCCAGTGCTTTGTACACAGCCACTTCTATGCAGTACTCCCCTTATGGCCTCGGAGGAGGCTGAGGCAGTTTACTCACTTGTCTCTGCCTGTAGCTGAGTTGCACGTCCTGGTCGTCTTCATGGTGGGAGTGAATGTGGTGGCATTAAAGAAAGGGTGAGCATTAAATAAATCTTTATGTGGGCCAAGCAGGCAGCGCTCAGAGAATGAAGGGCAAAATCCTCCAGCAGCTGTAGCATTGGGACTGCAAGGGCATCATTTGCTGCCAGCGGCCCCCACCCTGTACCATGGAGCGTCTAGCCCTGATGGCCACAGAGGGAAGCCATTGGGAGGGTCTTTTCAACTCTTTCGAGTACATTCACAGTTCTTGGTTTCCGGGAGTGGGACGTGAACCCACAACCTTCTGGTTCAAAGGCGAGGGTGCTATGAACTGAGCCACAGCTGACACCTCAAGCCATTGGGAGGCTGCATCCATGCAGCTGACAGCCAGAAAATCACCCTTAATTGGGCCATTAATCATTCAAATTGGCTGCATTGCTCCATTTAACAGACAGCTAAGCCACTGCTGTTCCCACTGCTAAGAAGCCTCCCTGGTGGGAGCTGGACTGCATTGGGGAGCTGTCCTGATGCGGCTGCCCAGCATTTTATCTGCCCCCCGTGGGCCAGCAAAATTCCACTTTTTAACTCTGTTTCTTTCTCCACAGATGTTACCTGACCTGCTGAGTATTTCGAGTATTTTCTGTTTTTATTATCTTAGGATAAGAAATTGCACTGCAACAATCTCAACAGACTGAACAAGCCTATTGTGCGTTCTGACTGAAACCTACTGAACAACCCTACAGATAGAGCAATTTCCAACCCACCCCAATGAGACACCGGTGAAATGACGTTCCTCCTGCTTACACTCATGACACCCCATCCATGGCCACCACTGGAGCGGTAACTAGTTGTTTGCAGCCAACCCTCCTCAGCCACTTGCACACTGGCATTTTTGGGACTGGAGTTCACATCTCAACAGTGCATATCTCCTAATCCTTTCCCACATTAGCAATATCAACTTATATTTATATAGCACCTTTGGTGTAATAGAGGGCCGCAACTGCTGGCCCGCAGAAATTAGAAGAAATAAATGCACACTTACCTGGTCTTGAAAATTGTGTTGCCACTTCCGTTCACTGGAGTTGCTTGGGGCCTGAATCACAAGAACCCTTGCAGGCCCCAGCAAAATGCAGCTCCAGCGGATTTAAGGAGGTCACTATTTTTACAGCACTTGCTGCCATAAAGCAGTTAAGTTTAAAAGGCCAGGAAATTGACAGGGCAGGGAGCAGGCAAATGTTTGGGGTGTTCAGGTGTCTGGAGGTCGGTGGGGGGAGCGGGTGGGTAACTATTGGTATATCCCCATCCGAAGTTTGCCATTTTAATCACATTTTCCGATGGTTCCCAGTACAGCACAATTGTCCAGAGGAAGTTAGCACTTCTGGGCAATTGTCTTGCAAACCCTTGCCTGGGAACTTGCCAGAGGGATTTCCCAGCGCATCTTTGGGGTACCTCCCACCCCAAATCTGACACCGGGGAGTGTGGAAGTTACAGGCCAGAATGTTGCAAGGCATGACAAAACAAAATATGATACAGAGACCTTAGGGCAGATAACCAAAAGCTTGGTCGAAGACGTAGATTTTAAGGAATGTCAGAAAGGAGAAAAGTGAGGCAGAGAGGTGAATGAATTCCAGAGTTTAGGGTCTAGTCAGCTGAAGGCACAGCCACCAAAGGTGGAGCAATTAAAATCAGGGTGGTCAAGAGACCATAATTAGAGGAGCACGGCTTTAAGTCTGGAGGAGATTACAGAGATAGGCCATGGAAGGATTTAGAAAGAAGACACCCAACTGAAGAACCAGTTGAAAACAGTTGACCCCAGTGGACAACGGGCAGCTATGCTGATTGGAAATAGTTGATCCTTGTTAACGGCCAGTTGAACTTCCCAGTTGAAACAGCTGTCGCTGGTTGCTATAAACTGTCATCACAGGTAGGCTTTTCCAGTTGAAAAGAACAGTTGCCACCCGTTGTTTTTTTTTGCTTATCCCGGTTGAGCCCAACTTATGAAGAGTAATTGGTGAACCTAAAGGCCTTGTGCATCAGCATGATGTGGTGTGCAATCGTGAAAAACTAGTAAAGAAACTGAAAGGGACACTGACTGTAAAACACAATTAAAGTAAACGTTCAATAAATCATACAAATAAACACTTTCTTTACAAAATTTACATACAACCTAATTCATTTCTAGGAAATGTTTCTTGTTTAGGTCTTGTATTTTATCAGAGATGTAGGGCGGAATCGCCTGGTCCCGTTGGCGGCGGGCGTCATGGCAGGTGTTGCACATACAGTGCAGTGCCAGGGCAAGGGCTGTCCTGCAGTTGAGGCGAGTTGGAGGGGTGGTGGGGGGGCAAGGGCTGCACTCTGGTTGATGGTAGTGCACAAGCACGTGCAGGGAGGGAAGTGGCCATGCATTAGGGAAACTCTGTATGAAGTGACCATTCCTCTGCAGCTGAGACAGTTTGGACGCAGCCACATTGGCATCCTTGGAGTCAAGCCTCCAGCTTATCTGCCCACTTGAGCAATGCAGTGGGCTGAAAGTGCAAATCAAATGCTCCAGAGCTCTTCACCCCTTGGGCACAGCCTGCAAACTAATGAATGTTTCAGTAGACTGCAGAAAACAATTGGACGACTGTGCACATTGTACAATCTCCTTGCGAAAACTGGCCATGGAGCTGGCTGAGGCACTCACAATCCCTTGCAATGTCATCATTCGGGCTTGAACCAGTCTCCCCCATGGTTCAAATTAATGGCGCAGCTTTGCAGTGCGGGTTAGGAGAATGCCTACGCCTGAGCTGAGAGCATAGCATGCAGTCAAGTGGGCGAAGCTACCGCCAATCAGTCAGGTGGAGTGGGGCGGAGGTGGGTTGGGTTTTGGACAGAGAACCAGTGTCGCCAAAGACTGCACATACCTAGTGAATTGGTTGGTCACATCTGCCATGTGCTGCAGGATTTGGCGCCATGGGGACATGGAGGGCATCCACTGCCAGTGGCCGTGAAAGTGACCGTGGCACTTAATTTTTATGCCAGTGGCCCCTTTCAGGGCTCCACAGGTGACCTCTGTGGGATATCGCAAGCCACCAGCCACAAATTCATCCACAAGGTCACAGATGCCACCTTTGCAAAGGCACACAATTTTGTGCATTTCGCCTGGGACCAGGAAAGCAAGAGCGCTGGGATTTGCCCAGATCCCAGGTTTCCCACAGGTGCAGGGTACCATCGACTGCACTCGAGTGGTGCTGAGATTTCCGAGGCATCAAGCAGTCAACTATGTCAACCGCAAGGGCTTCCACTCGCTGAATGTTCAGCTGGTGTGCGACCACTAAAAACATGGTTTCCAGGGAGTGTCCACTTAGCAGGTCTTAGATCCCTGACATCTTCCAGGATCCACAGAGGCTGTAGAGCTGGCTGCTCGGGGACAAGGGCTACCCGCAGAGGACTTGGCTGATGACATCCATGCGACGACCTCAGAGGGCAGTAGAGAGAAGGTACAATGAGGCTCATACTGCAACTCGCATCTTGGTGGAGTAAACCACCACGATGTTGTAAATGAGGCTCTGGTGCCTGGACCGGTCTTGTGGAGCCCTGCAATACAGTCCACAGAGGGTGTCGTGCATTATTGGCTGCTGCACCCTTTACAACCTGGCACTGCAATGGGGAGAGGAGCTGTCTGCGGAAGAAATGGAGGAGTTGGACTTCTCCTCCGATGAAGAGGATGTCGATGGGACCAAGGATGAGGAGGTCCTCGAAGGCGAGGATGCCGGCAATGAGGCCATTGCAATGGCCAGACGAGGCAGGCGTGCTCGGGAGGCCCTCATAGCTGCTACATCGTGGAGGCTGATGATGACATGCAGCGTGGAGACACCATAGATCCTCACATTGCATCTGTGAACCTTTTACTCCAGTCTGGCTGATGATGGCGCACCTACCCTTTGTGATAAGCTCCTGTCATGGAGACTCAGGATGCCCTAATAGCCGCTAGATTCCAGGAGGATGATGATGACAAGCAGTGAGGACACTGCTTAATCTTCACCTAGCCTCTGTGAATGTCTGACTCCTGGCTGGTCGAGGGCAGCTTGCTGGTGCTCTGTGACCAGAGTCATATCGCGGAGACGCAGTCGTGAAACTTTAAATGCACCTGACCCCTTCAGGAGCACAGCATCACTGGCCACAGACACTGAAGAGATGGGGGGGCCAGCCCTACATATGTGCTGAGAGCACACAGAGAGAATGACTGAACTCTGTGGTGCCTGCCCATGACGTTCTGGCAGGAATGATGAGCACCATCGAGGTGCACGCATCACTAATGTGCCCAGTGAGTGTGAAGCTGGACCACCACTTTGGTCTGAAGGTTGCACACTGCATAGGGATGAGGCCCTGGACTGAGACACTTGCCTTTATCTTGCGCAGGAACCAAGATTTCATATGAGTGACATGAACGCTGCTCATCATAACAAGAAGCCATAGGCAAGGAAACATTCTTGGGCATTTATTTACAATAGTGAGCATTATGTACATGTGATTAATACCTGTGTCCAGGCTGTACAACTACTGCTTCTTAACTTCCCTAAGCCTGCCATTACTTCTTGGTGCTCCCCTGACAGCCAAAGCGGAGGTGGGGCAGCCTGTTGGCTGCTACACCCTGTCATGATGACCTTGACTGGCATCCTCTGGAGGGCCGAGACCTGGATGGCCACAGTCTGCTTTTGGAGACCTGCTGTATGGCAGTGGCACCCTCCTCGGCCTGTGGAGCTGGGGCTGTTGGGGTCACAGGAAAAGGGTATTGGGAATGGCTGGACACTCCTGGAGTCAGCTGGGTGGATGGCCCCAGGGTGTGCATCTGCTGATCCTCCTCCCTATGGGTGCCCGAAGGCTCCTGGCTGATCTCTTGTGGAGAAGGGGAAGCTGGAATAAGATGGAGCTTCCCCTCTCGTGTTGACACTGTTGGAGGCCAATGATGGAGTTCATCCCACGCAACAGTGCAGGACCAGTGTCTTGGGCCAAGGTCTCTATGGTGGCCCCCATCCTATCAATGTTGACTTTGGTGTATTGGTATGCTGGCGCTATCATCTCAGACTGAAGGTGGACGGACTCCATCATTGTGCCTCGCAATCTGAGGAGTGCAGCGGACATCCCTTCCTGATGTTCCTGGGATTGCCTTTGCAGCTCCAGCAACTGAGTTATGACCGAGTCCAGAGGCCTGTCATCTTCAACTCAGCAGATTTCTGGCCTTTAGCAGTCCTCTGAGTGCCAGAAACCTGAGGAGTCCCTGCCACCATCTGCTGTGGATCAGATAGTGCGATTTGCTCACCATATTGTGACCCCAAGGCTAATCTAGAACTAGGTCCTACTGAGGTTTGTTTTTTTGCATTGGTGAGGGTGTGGGTGAGCGCTGTGATGGGTCTTCAATTGGGGTTTCAGCAGATTCTCTGCTGAAGTGTCTTCGGGGCTTGAGTCAAGTGTTGTGGACTCCCTCGGCTGTTTCCCAGATGTGCCTGTGAAAGCAAGGGGAGATAATTAGTGCATGGCAGTGGTGTATGAAACAGGATGCATCACTCACAGCATGGCTGTCTGATGGTTGTTGCACTGCTGGATCCTCACTTGGCAGGGCACCTCTGATCACACCATCAGCACAGGAACAGTCCAGATCTTCACTGGCCAGCTGTATAACTCTATTTTCAAAGTCTGTTGGAACTTTGATGTGAGGCATTCCCCTGCCAGCGTGCGACTCCTCCCTCTTATATGCCAGCTTGTTCTGCATGAATACAGATAAAGAGAGTGTAAGCAGGATGCCTGCCAGACCAGACGATGAGGATGCCTGGCATGTGTGGGTCGTGAATGGTGCCATGGACGGAATGAGGGCAATGAAGTTGTGTGTGAGAGAATGAATGGTGATGTCCCTTGAACTGGCAGTGATTGAGATCCCTGTGGATGTGTGATGGGTTTGTGAGTGTGTGAGTTGAGAGTAATGAGAAGAATGACCTACCCTGATGGAACGGAGGAGATCATTCATCCTCTTTGGACACTGGGTGGCTGTCCTCTTTTGCAGGGTGTTGGCACTGACCACCACTGCCACCGCCTGCCAAGTCGGATTGGTGATGTTGCTGTCCCTCCTGCGGGGGTAGAGAACATCATGGCGGGCCTTCACAGCGTCCAAAAGGTGTTCCAGGGATGCGTCACTGAATTGGCGGGCTGCAGCCTTCCTGCCTTTTGGGGCCATGCCTTCTGTGGAGGAGTCCTGGGCTGGAAGCATTGAGAGGTGTGCATGTGGCTGCGCTTTAAATATGGCGCCCGACGTGAGGAAGCAGCAAGGTGACAGTGTGGCGGGCGAATGAGACCCCGCCCGCCATCAACACGGCATGTTTCCTGGGAATGCATGTTTAATGAGGCGGGATTGGGACGATAAGGTGTGAAAAGCCATCATTGCGGCTGGTGGGTAAAATGTTCTTTTTCCTGCACGCTACCACACTTCTGGCGGATTTGTCCCAGATTTGCACTAAGTTGCTGATAGAATCAGATGTGAAATTATTTCTGGTTGGATTTCTCGGTCGTTCCGATTGTCAAAACACATACCCAGCTATTCTATTTGGAGGCCAGTTAGATACAGTTGCAGTTTTTAGCTAGTTTCAACTGATTTTTTTTCCTTCTGGGCAAGCAAGTGCAGTTCTATCAAGCTGGGTGACGGTGGAGAGAAGTGCAATCAACTCTCCCAAAGGCTGCTGACAGGTGGAGAAGGATGAGGAGAGATAGTTTGCCTTTGTCACAGTCACATTGAATGTCATTTGTGACTTTGATAAGAGCTATTTTGGTACTGTGGTAGGGGCAGAAACCTAATTGGAAGGATTGAAATATGGAGCTCCTGGAAAGATGGGCACAAATTTGTGAGACAATAATGTATTCAAGAACTTTGGGGAAGAAAAGGAGGTTGGAGATGGGGTGATAGTTTGCAAGGATGCTGGGTTTAAGGGTTGGTTTTTTTGAGGAGGGATGATGACGGCAGATTTGAAGGAGAGAGGGACATAATTTGAGGAGAGAGAGCCCTAAACTATGTCAGCTAACATGGACTCAGGAAGGGAAGTTGGGTGGTCAGCAGTTTAGTGGGAATAGGGTTGAGAGATTGCAAGGTGCATCTCATGGATAAGATGAGGTTGGTGATGGCATGGGGGAGTTGGGGAGAAACTAGAGAAAGATACAGATTCAGCACTGTAACAATGGGAAGCTTCAGAAGCTCAGCCTGGTAGACTAGGGGAAGGATGGGAAGTGGCAGAGACAGCTGATCAGATGGTCTTAATTTTGGTGACAAACAAATCCATTAACTCCTTACTTTTGTTTTTAGAGGCAAGAACGGAGAGACAGGGGAGAAGAGTTTGAAGGCGCTATGTCGTAGAGCAAAGAAGCTGGGGGTTACTTTTGTACTCCAGGATGATCCTGGAATTGAAAGCAGTTTTTGCAGATGAGAGGAGGACCCAATAGTGCTTTATGTGGTCCATTCAAATCTGGTGGTGAATGGCTAAACTAGTTGCTCGCCATATCCATTTGAGTCCCCTTCCATTGGATTTAAGGGAGTGGAGATGAGGGCTGGAGCAGGGATAATGGCCAGGGTGAGAGAGAGTAATGGTTTTAAAGGGAACAGGGTCATCAAAAGTGGAGGTGAGGGTCTGTTTAAGCAGACTGGTAGCTACAAAAATATTGTGGTGAACAGACGGCCAAAGGCTAAAGAATTGAGATTTTGATAGTGCAGTTGTAAATGCTTTGGGGCATCATTGACCCATTCAAACTGTATCGCTCCACCTCCCCCCTACTCAAAAGCACTGCTTCGATGGCTGAAACTCAGCCTCTTCACCAAAGCACATCTTGTTCTCCTCTCCCCAGTGCTATTTGTTGATTGTAACTAACTTCCGTGTCCTCCTTTTCCCTTCCTCCATCACCCTTCTCATTTCTCTCTCCATACTCTTTCTGTCTCCCTGTTCACTTTTCATTTTACTCTTCTTTCACTTTCCCTTCTTTTCTCTTCTGCCCTCTCTCTCCTTCCTTGTGATTCCTCTCCCCCCTTGTCCTTTTCTTTTTCTTTCTCACCCTCGCCCCCTCCCTTTCCTTACTGCACCTCATGCCCTTCATCACTCTCTCCCACTCACCCTTTCTGCTCTCACCCTCCCCTTGCTATACCCTCCCCTTCCTTGGTTCAATTCAATGGTATCTAGCCATCCAAGCTTTCTTGACCTTAATGTTCTACTTATTCTTGTCTCTCTGTGTGCATCATCACAGAAAATCATCTGGCTTTTTGTAAATGAATGGAAATATTGCCACTGAGTTTCTCAATCTTTTCATGATTGAAACAAAATTAATATCCCACCAGGGACATTATTTTCTTCTTATTACATATGGGTAATTTTTAATGGTATTTTTTTGAAAATATTGAATGTTATAACTCATGTTTCTTTTAAACCAGGATTACCTGCTGCCATCTCCCTTTCCAGAGTAAATGGTTATATGTGGGCACAGAGCGAGGAAACACATATGTTGTGAACATCGAATCTTTTGTCCTGTCGGGATATGTCATCATGTGGAATAAGGCAATAGAACTGTAAGTATCATCCATGACCAAGTGAAGAGCATTACTGTGGAAGGAAAGTCGCATCAGTTAATAATGTCCATTAACATGAAATATCTGGAATCTTTTAAATTTATGTAAGTCCAATGATCATATCTGATGAAGTCTGATATAGGTCAGATCCAAGTTGAACTTTTGATTTTTGTGGTAACAGTTTCAATTGCATGCATTACCTTACGAAGATCAGTTATCAGAAAGATATAACACTTATGGAGGAGACTCAGCAAGCCCAATAAAATTTGCCTGAAGTATAAATAATAAATAAAAAGGATCAAAACTTGTCACAGTCCTTAAGATTTCCTAACATAGGAGAATAATAATAAAGTAAAAGAATACCATTCCATTAATATGAGGACAGTAAAAGCTGCTGATGTTTTCAATAAATTCAACTAACTACGAGAAAAGAAACAAAAGCAATAAACTGCAGATGCTGGAAATCTGAATCATGCTCAGCAGCCAGCCAGCATCTGTCAAGAGAACTGATGTTAGTGGTGGAGGAATAAGACACTGTTTTGGCATTTTTATAGGCAAAAATCTGGGACAAAAGAGACCAAAATTTTGTAGCACAGTGTTTTGTGTGCACCAAGTACGTTCTTTGCTATGTTAATTCGAGTGCTTGCTGAGTGTCCCTGGAAGTGCCTGAAACAAAAGCTTGTCTAATTAAAATATGTAAATAAGGGTCCTGCATCAGATTCTTCTGTAAAATTGGTGTGTGGCAGTGCCTGAATGATCAGTTTCTAAAACCCCCCAAAAATATGGTACTGTACTAACAGTCAGAAAATAGGCTACAACTGTAATATTTAAAGGATATCATCTCCATTAAGAGTTTCTTTATAGGCTGCTGATGTACTTTAGTGCCAATTTTGACTTTCTAAGACACTGGATTTCCACAGATACAGCAAAAATTTCATGTATCCCATGGATCGCTGATTCCTTTTCAACCAGCAATATTCTACAACAGAAGGTCTTCCATTCCTTTAATATTCAAATCATCTGTGACCACAGACAGAGAATAATGAAAGTCCATGCCTGGCTTTTTAGCAGTAGTCCTGGTGCACAAGCACCAGTCCTCAATGCCCCCTTTTTTCCTGGCAGGCAGCTTGGGGATAACATCTGGCTTATGTTTCCTGTTAAGAACATGGGCACACTATAACAAAAGCCATGCAAGAATAAGAGTTCTGATAGAGCAGACCATTAGGCTCTTCAAAAAAGGTTTTGCTTTCTATACATTTTTAGTGACGCCCTTCAATTAAATCTTCAGCAAGTCTCATGATTCCTATTTATGTATTGAATGTTGTACAGCTTAGCAACAGAAAAGTGGCCTTGGATCAATTAGAGGAAGAGGGCTGGTGTATGATCATCAAGAATGGGATGAGGAAGCAGAAGGTCCAAAGAGAAGGACCAGAAGTGTTGCCACCTAATAGAGCTCTCAGGCAGTAAATTATTGAAGAGAGGGCCTGCTGAAGAATCCCTCTCCTTACAATGGTACCAGCTTTCCGTCACCAATACACTATCCTTCTAACCATCTCACCCAGTCCTTACATCCACCATCTGAATCCTGTCAATCTGTACAACTTCATGGGTGAATGGCTCTTACATCATTAAGAATATTAAGATTAATAGCAATTCAAAAAGAGTTTACTACACCACTGTATTTCATCACACTTCATTTGGCAAATTACTTATTTTGAACAGAGAGAACTAAAAAACAATTTTGTGAAAAGCCCTAATGACTGCCTTCTATGCCCATTAACCTATTCTGGTATTCCTATGAAATGTATCCCTATGAGGTGTATCTCCAAGTGGCCACAGCTTGAGAGATAGAAGGCTGTTGAACTTCCAGTAGCACTATTTTCCTCCAGTCTTTGCTGACAGGTTATTGCACCATGCCGGCTCTATTACAGATATGTCTGATGTCCAATATTTGGGGAACCTCTGAACTCACCATTCTGGCATGGGTATTTGCTGTTCTTCACCTCCGTGACCCAAAAATGGGCACTCCTGAATTTCTGGATCCTGGTGTCAAAAGGAAAAATTCAGATTTCTGAGAATACAATTAGCCATTGGGAGGGGGAATTTAGAGAGAGTGTGAAGTAGCTTCTCAATAGTGCAAAGAAATAATTCCTTCTGCATGGAGGTGGATTCAAATTCTCATGTACATGCTGACCCTCGGCAACATCTGTAAGCTCAACACATGATTCCGCATGTATACGGAAGTCACACAGCTTTACCTAACCGTCACTTATCTCAATCCATCTATTCTTTATATTACAATGCTTGTCTAACAATACTGGAAGAACAGAAATTTCTTCCAGCTAAATATTGGGAAGACCAAAAGCATTGTCATCAATCTCTGCTACAAGGTCCATTCCCTAACCACCAACTCCATTCCCCTCCCTTGCAACTATCTGAGGCTGAACCAGACCAGTCGGAAGCTTAGTTGCTTATTAACACCGAGATGAGCTTCTGACCATACATCTGCTCCATCACCCGGACAGCCTACTTCTAACCCCATAACACACATTGGCCCTGCCCATGTTCCCAGCTCCGCAGCTGCTGAAGCTCTCACCCATGTCTATGTTACCTCTAGATTGACTATTCCAGTGCTCTCCTGGTTGGTCTTCCATCTTAAATCCTACATAAAACTCAGCTCATCCAAAATCCTGCTGCCCATCTTTCTAACTGGCACAAAGCTCTGTTCACCCATCAAATCTATGCTCATTGACCTACAATGGCTCCTGGTCTGGCAATGTCTCAATTTTAAAATTCTCAACCTGTTTTCAAATCCCTCTATGGCTTCGCTCCTTCCTATCTCCGTAACCTCCTCCAACCTAAGCTGTTGCACACCCGATTTTAATTGCTTCATTATTGGGATTTGTGCCTTCGGCTGCTTAAGCCCTAAGCCCTGGAATTCCCTCCCAAAATCTCTATGCCACCCCACCTATCTCTCCTGTTCAAGATTCTCTTAAAAGCTGTCACTGACCAAGTATTTGATCATCAGTTCAAATATCATCTTATGTGTCTCGTTGTCAAATTTTGTTTCATAATGTTCCTCTGAAGTGCCTTGGGAAGTTTTATTATATTAACAGCAATGTGTGCCAGTCAAAAGCGCCTCAACTGCAACTTGTTGAATGGTCCTTTAAATAGTGCTGGAACAGGATCCACCTTGCTTCTCAACATTTCTTGTTTAAGCAGTGAATAAGGAAGATATTGCCTGCACAACTCCCAACTACAATTTTGGTATCCTGATATAGCATTGGTCTGTTCGCATTGATGAGATCATGATCTCACACTTTCAAAATCTTCGGGCCATAGGAGGGGACCCACCTGCAAATGTCACACCATAGAACCATAGTACCATAGAAAAGTTACAGCACAGAAGGAGCATCACTTCAATTTTGCAGCTAAGAGCAGCGCCTCAGGAGGCTATGTTTCACAAAGGGGATAGTGATGGAGTTGTGCCACCTCTTCCACAATGACCTAGAAACCCAAACCAGTCTGAAGACTGTCCTTCCAGTGGCTGTGAAGATCACTTGCTGCCATTACATTCTACGCAATGGGATCCTTCTGCCAGGAGCAGGCGGCATCAGCAATGTGTCTTAGTTCACCAAACATAGAAGCTACAGGAAGGTGACAGAGGCATCATTTAGAAAGAGAGGGACTTCCCTGAGAAGGGAAGGTCAGGATGGAAAGGTACGTCGGTTTTCCAGGATAGGAGGCCCTACCTCAACGGGGAATGATTCCACAACCGCAGGGGCTACCATTCTCTGTCAATGTGCAGTTTGTGTGTGGTCGAAAGAAGGAGTTCACCTCGCTGAAAGCCCACTATCCTGGCAGCACTCATGATGCTTTTATCATTCAGCAATATCAACTGTCTTCTGGCCTGTAAGACATGCCTTTGGATGCCTGCTTGCTGACGAGTGCTATCTCCTCCACACATGGCTCATGACTCCCTCATGCCATTTGACATGAGATCAGTGGGTCTTCAATGAAAGCTATAATGTGGAACAAGCCATGGATCTTCTAAAGTAAAGGTCTTGCTGCTTTGATCACTTGGGGGGTTCTCTGGAGCACATGCCTGAGAGGATCTTCATATTTTGTTGTGGTGTTTTGCATCCTTCACAACCTTGCAATTATGAAAGCCCAGCTAATATCTCCTGGGACTCAAACGCCATCCTGGAACCAGGAAGAGAAAGGACTACGTCCACCACATGCAGTTAGATGGAGGGAGAAGATCCACATTGTGAGATTTCACTTCAGTCAAGCAAACATCCCCATCCCCAACGTGGACCCATCATATCCAAACAGCAGATCCATTCCTGACTCCCAATCATAAAATCCCCTTGGTCATCATCATTCAATAAGGCCATCAGCAAAAATATCACTCAACAACCTTATCCAGCTATACATCAATTATACAGAAAACCAGAAGTAATTACTCTTGTGCATCCTGTCCTGCCTGGGTTGGTGTTCCTGTGCAGTGCTATCCCAGCAGCTGCTGCAAGGCTGCTGATTTTCACTGGGGAAGAGAGCAGATGACATTGTTGAATGCCCTTGAGCAACTCTGAGCCTTGAGGGCCCGGCTCTGGATTGTACCACCTTGGCATGGGTGGCAACAGTTTGAGCTGGCTAGCTGACAGGCATTTTCAAGGGCACAGGTGGAGTGGCTATGGTGGGAGCACAAATGTTGTCATTCTTAGAGAAGACAGCAGGTTTGTGCTCCATGGTGTTGGTGCCACTGCCACTCCCATGGGGTAGCATCTCAGCAATCCTAATAATCTGCTGGAGCAAAGATTGCTGATCTGCTGTGAGAGCCTGCACCCCTTTGAGCACTGAGATCCGCATGCACAATGGCAGCAGTCAGAATCTGCAGGCCAGCAGCCAGGGATCTCTTCTTCCGGCTGAGCTTCCACTGCAGCACTGAGACATAGGAAGGCCTGTGCCAGTGCTGCAGTAGGAGCTGAGACAGCAGCCAGAGACACTCGATTATGGCCAGGTCAAACAGTGCTGCCAGCAAGGTGCCCAACACCTTCACGGTGGAAAGAATGGGCTCCAACTTTTGTGTGCTATCCTATATCATGGTGGAGCTGGACTCCTTCATGCTCCAGCCAGTGAATGTAGCCTATCTAGCAGACCTGCCAAGGCACCGAGCATCTCAGTATACACCGTCATCAGCATTTTCTTGCAGTCTGCCTCAACAGAATGAATGTGAGATCTCGCAGACACGAGCTGACCTATCCCCTTGCCCTGGCCGCAGCCCATTCATACCTGGTGAGTTGTGCAGATCTTGACTCTGTACTAGCCTCTAAAGTATGCACAGTGCCAAGACCTGAACTGGCGGCTTTGAGAATTAGGTCAAATGACGGTGCATCCTCGCCAGACATCTGCTTTTCCCTTTGTCCTTTTGCCAGAGGCACCAATGACTGAGCAGCCGGCAGTTCTTGACTACCTGAAAGCATAAAAGCACAAGGGAGTTGTAGGGGAAAAAGAAAGAGGTCCACAATACTCCCATCTGCAGTTTCAATTTCACACAGAATCACAGTGCAGAAGAGGTCCTTCGGCCCATCGAGTCTGCACCGACATGTGACCTACCTACCTAATCCCATTTGCCAGCACTTGGCCCATAGCCTTGAATGTTATGAAGTGCCAAGTGCTCATCCAGGTACTTTTTAAAGGATGTGAGGCAACCTGCCTCCACCACCCTCCCAGGCAATGTATTCCAGACCGTCACCACCCTCTGGGTAAAAAAGTTTTTCCTCACATCCCCCCTAATCCTCCTGCCCCTCACCTTGAATTTATGCCCCCTTGTGACAGACCCTTCAACTAAAGGGAACAGCTGCTCCCTATCCACCCTGTCCATGCCCCTCATCATCTTGTACACCTCGATCAGGTCGCCCCTCAGTCTTCTCTGCTCCAACGAAAACAACCCAAGTCTATCCAACCTCTCTTCATAACTTAAATGTTTCGTCCCAGGCAACATCCTGGTGAATCTCCTCTGCATCCCCTCCAGTGCAATCACATCCTTCCTATAATGTGGCGACCAGAACTGCACACAGTACTCCAGTTGTGGCCTCACCAAGGTTCTATGCAACTCCAACATGACTCCCTACTTTTGTAATCTATGCCTCGATTGATAAAGGCAAGTGTCCCATATGCCTTTTTCACCACCCCACTAACATGCCCCTCTGCCTTCAGAGATCTATGGACACACATGCCAAGGTCCCTTTGTTCCTCAGAACTCCCTAGTGTCATGCCGTTCATTGAATACGTCCTTGTCAAATTACTCCTTCCAAAGTGTATCACCTCACACTTTTCAGGGTTAAATCCCATCTGCCACTTATCTGCTTATTTGACCATCCCGTCTATATCTTCCTGTAGCCCAAGACACTCAACCTCACTGTTAACCACCCGGCCAATCTTTGTGTCATCTGCAAACTTACTAATCCTACCTCCTACATTGACATCTATGTCGTTTATATAAATGACAAATAATAGGGGACCGAGCACAGATCCCTGTGGTACGCCACTGGACACTCGCTTCCAGTCACCAAAGCATCCTTGTATCATCGCCCTCTGCCTCCTACAACTAAGCCAATTTTGAATCCACCTTATCAAATTACCCTGTATCCCATGTGCCTTTGCCTTCTTTTTCATGGCACCTTTCAGATAAAGGTCAGAAATGAGAGAAGAACGTGCATAAGACCGCAACTTGCCATCATCCTGGATGGCCTTGGCAGCACCAGTGCCATTGGCTCTGTGGCATTGGTGCCCATAAACTTATGCAGCATCTCCAGGGCACTGTGGAAATGGATGCTTGATAGTGCTTTGGAGGTCCACCTGTTTTTCTAACCCTTTCCTGCAAGAGAGAGAGCTGAATGTCAATGCCTGTGTCACTGTAGTTGGGTGATGTGCCTGCCATAGTTAAATAACTGTCGGTTTGCAGAGGCATGTAGAGTTATATTCTGTATGTTGCCCATTCTGGTTATGCAATACCAATACTGATAATGTGACCAAAACTGGCTGGAGGTAACAAGTCTTGATCCAAAGACCCAAAAAAAACCTGGGCAGCTTGCAAAAAAACACTGAAGAAATAGCAGCTGCAGAAAAGATAGTGTCATTTTTGCCTTTTAAGAAACTAAATGCAAGTCCACCTGTAAAGAAATTGGACCTCCTGATATAAAAGCCACAAACGCCTAACTTCATGACCTGTTGAACTTCCATCTCTTTGAGAGAATCTTACAATAATCCTGATATCCGACTCTAGCTATCTGAACTCGTCCAAACTACAACAAGAGTGGAAAAGTCTTGCATTTTCACAAGACTATTTTCCTGCAATGAGCTAGGGGACGTGTGAATTATTCTTTTGTTTACAACTTGTTAAAAAGTCCTATTTTCTTTAACTATATTTTCCTCCAATGTATGTGTGTGCATAAGTGCTAAGTGATTGATGTAGTGTTTAGACATGGGGTGAGTATGTGAATAAATAACCTTCTTTATTTAAACTCACAAAAGTCTGCTTCTGGTCTTTTAAATTAACTACACGCTAAAGGGGGCTTGGAAACACACATAACTACCTTTCCAAAACAACCACAGTGATTGTGGGAAGAAAGGGAAGGGAATTAGGCAGTTTCAGTTATCTTTCCTCCCCTGTCCATAACAATTGTAAGTAGTGTAAGTTGTATATAGCGTGTAGAGTTGCATGATTGAATGGTATGTCTGTTGAGATGTAGTACAACAATGTTAGGTGTGAGTTCTGGGTGTTCGGGTGTGCTACAGGGTGAATACGCAGGTGTGATGCATTGATGTGAGGTGTGGGTGGTATGGTGACTGGTGTCATGTGGAGATACATTGACTCACATTGACCACCTGGCTGAGCCCATTAAACTTTTTATGTCTCTGGTGCCATGTTCTGGGAGCCACACTCTGGGCATTAACTACCCTGCTGATGTGCTGCTGTTCTTTCTAAAGCCTCAGAAGTGAGTATTTCCTAGTCCCTGGTGGCAACATGGCCCCTTTCCTGGCACTCTACATCTCTGCCTCATGTAACCAGGGTGGCATTACTTAAGTGGAAAACTCTTTCCTTAACCTTTGTCTTCTCAGAGAAGCCACATGGACACAATGGACTGAAAGGCTTCTTTCCGTGCTGTAACCATTCCATGATTCTATTCTATGATCTGTGGTGTGCCAACCTCCTCGTTCCTCTGTGATTATCCAGTATCTTGCAATGTATTTCAGGGCTGTAATTTAAAAATGGGAGGCTGCCTGGAACATGTGGTTTATTCACAGTGACACTCGGCTCCCTGAGATGCACAGATGACATTGGCAATACAGAGGATTCCAGGCAAGTGTGAGAGCCACTTGTGACCACCCTACAATCCAGGAAATGAAGTGGGTACATGAATTTTATATAATTCCCACCTCGATTCCAATAGACACAAGCAGGTTGCAAATTGCAGTCCCTATGCTCAAAAATTGGGGCAAGCGAATTTCTAGTCCAAAGAGTCTGACAGAAGATATACGTAGATTAAATGTGTGAACAAGAAAGTGTTAGATTTAGCATAATGTGGAGTTATCCTCTTTAGTAGGAAGAATGGAAAAACATAATGGACCGTAACTTCCGAGCTCCTCAACGTCATATTGCGAGATACTCCAAAGATGCACTGGGGAATTGGAAGTTCCCAGGTCAGGTTTACACGGCAATTGCCAGAATTGCAAACTTCCTGCGGGCAATTGCCTTGCACTGGGAGCCATCAGAAATGCGATTTAAATTGCAAACTTCAGATGGTTCCAACTGGGTTACATCAACAGCTAGCCAGAAAAAGTTAGAAGGATTAAAACCACTTCTAACTTCTGGGTAACTATTGTACAGACCCAGGGGACTACCCCTAAACCCCTAACTGTCCCCCCCCCCCCACCCCCAATGCACTCCCCCACCTCCATAACCCTCCAGGGGTTTCCACCTGCACCCCACCCCCCCCAACCCCCAAAGACTACAATCCCTAACTTTAGGGGAGGTGGTGGCATAGTGGTATCATCACTAGACTGGTAATCCAGAGATCCAGGGTAATGTTCTGGGGACCTGGGTTCAAATCCCACTGTGGCAGATGGTGGAATTTGAATTCAACAAAAATCTGGAATTAAATGTCTGATGATGACCATGAAGCCATTGTTGTAAAAACCCACCTGGTTCACTAATGTCCTTTAGGGAAGGAAATCTGCTGTCCTTACCTGGTCTGGCCTACATGTGACTCCAGACCCACAGCAATGTGGTTGACTCTCAAATGCCCTCTGAACAAGGGCAATTAGGGATGGGCAATAAATGTTGGCACATTGAATGAATAAAAACCCCATAGGATTCCCCCTCCCACATGGGGACTCTTCCACCAACTCCACCCCACTCAGACCTCCAACTCTGAAATCCTATCCATTTACCTTAGAAACTTACCTTCTTCCAGGCCTGTCAAGGACCTTTAACTCACCTGGTAAAAAAGGGGGCTCAGCTGCACTTCGACACTAGGCTCCAGGGACAGGCTGCACTGCCTGGATCTTGCCTGGCCTGAAGCAGAAGGTCAGCCGAGATAGGATCTTAAAAGTATTAAGGTAGGAAACTGGGCACAGAGTGGCAATCTGACATTGATTGCCACTTTGAAGAAATTCAAGCCCAATATTTTTTAAGTGGTGAGAAACTATTAAATGCGAGTTTCAGAGGGTGCCCTTGGTTCAAGAAACACAGAAAGTTAACATGCAGCTGCAGCAAGTAATGAGGAAGGTAAATTGTACTCTTGTACTTTTATTGGAAGGGTGTTGGAGTACAAGAGTAAAGAAGTTTTGCTGCAATTGTACAGGGCTTTGGTGAGACCATACCTGCCGTACTGTATGCAATTTTGGGTTCTGTACCTAAGGAAGGATATACCTGCTTGGAGAAGTGTAACAAAGGTTCACTAGATTAATTACTGGGTTGAGAGGGTTGACCTATGAGGAAAGATTGAGTAAATTGGGCCTATATTTTCTGGAGTTTAGAAGAATGTGAGGTGACCTCATTGAAGCATATGAAACTCTGAGTGGGCTTGGCAGCGTAGATTTTGAGAAGCTGTTTTCCTGGCTAGAGTCTAGGACACGGGGCACAACCTCAGGATAAGGGGTCGGCTATTTAGGACTGAGAAGAGGAAGAGAAATTTCTTCACTGGAACGGTTATGAATCTTTGGAATTCTCCATCCAAGAGTTTTGTGGATGTCCTGTAATTGTGTATAATCAAGGCTGAGATTATTCGTTTTGTGGACTCTTAAGGGAATCAAGGGATATAGTGGGAAAGTGGATTTGAGGTCGAAGATCAACCATAATTTTATTGAATGCGGAGCAGATTAAGGAGCGTATGGCCTACTCCTTCTTTATGTTCTTAGTACAATATAAGGAGCTTTCATTTTTTTGCTGTTGGGATAATTTGTGAGATCATTAAGAGAGCATTCTTGCAAATTAATAGGATTGTTTGCAGTTTTGGATATCTGACATGTTTGCATTGGTACAGTAATCTGCCACATTATGTTTGAGGGAGTCCCACTTAACCAAATTGGTCACACACTGTAACATTCACTTTGCCACCTACAGGCACACTTTCATTAGACTAATGCACTATTTTTCATATATAATATTTAGGTGTATATAATTATAACAATGTATGAATAAAGATTAGACATAGTGTACATTGAGTATATGGAAGATGCTGAAGGCTAAGCATTGTGCACAAACTTTAATCTTCATTCATACCTTAGCCTTCATAAATAAAAGTGCATATGGTCAACTATATGTTTCCTCCAAATTCAATAGACCATCAATTACCATACTGTCTCTAAAAATGAAGTGTATGTGCTCAGTACATCCCAGTAAAACTTCAACTGCATTCCAGAAAATAGTATAAATGTTTAATGTTAGGGGGTGGAGTTAGTCATTATTATGCAGTATTTAAAAAACTTAGTTAATTATTTTCTAATATAAAAATCATAATTACTAGAAATGGCAACATAACTTGCAGCAGTTATCAAATTGAAGCACCACACTATTAGACTTGTTCAGTTAGGCTTCCTCTTGATCGTGGTTTGTGGAAGAGAATAAACACTGACAGCCCTGTTTGTTCATGCCTCTCGGTGGGTAAAACACAGGAGAGTGGTATTGATGACATCCATGAAGAACCACCTCCCCCTTACCATCCCACCCCATCTTCATATATTCATAAATTTATATATTATTGACTTTGGGAATGGTGAAAATTGAGTTTGTGAGAAAAAGGAAACAATCACAACATAGATTTGGACAAGAAAAATGTTATTTGGCCTATCCTAGCTGATGCATTCATCAAAGTATCTACCATCTTGCCATCATATTTTCTGGTTGTTCCTTGAATCATATCAGGTTTTGGCTCCATTACCTTATCCACGAGTATATTTAATCTTTTGATTACTTTTTGTGTGAAGAAGAGCTTCTTGAGATCTGACTGAATTATGCTTTTGAACCCATGTACTATTGTCTGCTTTCAGTTTAACGTTAAGTAGCATTCTGCGTTTACCTTTTATGTAGTGTTTACTAGCGTTTAGACCTGTTTGAGATCACTGTTCACTGCCGCCTTTCAAAGTGGAAAAATGCAAATTTCTTCCAGGCTATCCTCAGACACCTCATTTGATAAATCAGGGTTCCATTTATTTTTTGTAAACATTTTTTAGAAGTACCACACATGAAAGCTGTAACCATAGTCATACATTCGAGCACTTACACAGTTATTTATTCATTGACTTGTTTGTATTGTACTATTTCTCTGATATGGAACCTCATGCTTTATATGTCTTCCTCATTGTTAATTTTTCTACTGCATCGGACAATTCCTCTGAGGTGTCAACCTGCCACCTCATTTGGTTTTCTTGGTCTCAGTGTACTATAGAGTTCTTACAATATGCCATAGGTTACCATGGTCAGAAGTTTGCATGGTGCCAGTGTCATTGGGGGCTGTTAATTGGCTTTGGATGAGACTTCCACCCCCATCTGGGAGGAAGTCCCACCTCCAAGACCTGTCTACCAATCAAGTAGCCAGCAACTCGCTAGTCCCAGCAGCTCCACCCAGAACAGCGGCTACTGCTGAGATAACAGGCAGTCCCCAATGTAAGAGTCATGGAGACCAATACTGAGGTAAGTATGGGGTTTTGCTGGTGCCAGGCTGGCAGTTCCCTGCATTGCGATGGGGGCCGGGTTTGCAAAGGCTGGTGGGTGTAGGATACATGGAGGTGGGGGTAGCATCTATGTTGGGCACAGGATGCTCTAACTGGAGGCCTCTCTCAGTCTACAAGTAAGCCACCAGATGGCCATGTGCTATTGACACCTCCTGCACAGCAATGGCAGTGGGAGGATGCCACTTAAGGAGCACAGTTGGTCCAAGGGAAGGCAGGGCTCTCTGCAGCCTTGCATGCCACTAGTAACATACCAGCGGAGGTGAGTAGGTGATGGACACAATGGCACTGCCATGGCACCTGATATTATGCCCCCCCCCTTGCCATCTTTATCAATTTACCAGTTTATTGCTTATTTCTATCCTGCTGGTCGATCATAAGCTCGTACAAAAGAAAAACACTGCATCCCTGGAACTCTGAAATAAAAACAAAGAATGGTCAAAATATGCTGTAGATCAGACAGCATCTGTGGAGAGAGAAACAGAGCTAATATTTCATGCTAATGACTTTTCTTCAAGAAATCCTTTCTAACAAAAGTTAGAACCTATGTTGACATGATTGGCCCAATGGCCTCCTTCTGTGCTGTAATTACTCTATAACTATAAACTTGTGTTTGATTCATCTTTCCTCACTAACCTCACTACCTGGACCTCCCATTTTACATAACTTCACCTTTTTGAATTAAAGTTTTTCTTCTGCAGGTCTAAGGTGTTCTTGTAAGCAGATACCAGTGATTACAGTTCTCTCAGGTTTACGAATGAGTATGCATTGGCATATCTTCAATTAACTTATCCGATTAAGTAACATTGTCTATCAGATGATTACTTCCTGCAAGCATCTTAAAACTGTCAGCACTGTAAGGGCCAGTTCTCAGTTCAGAAGATCAGTGGTCATCACCTTAGAATTGTTGTGACATTGTAGAATTATATCATCAATTAGTCATTTTAAGACATTGCAATTTAAGAATCATATTAGCCTACTTAACAAAGAAAGGATTAAATTACTTCATGTCAGCAGTATAATTCTGCTGCTACTCTGGTTAATCTTTTCATTACATCACTACGTTTCAGATTTATAGGTTAATTGGGGTTGAAGTTAGTCTAGGCCTTCTCAGATCCTGACCCAGACTAGGCGTTACAGAGGTCTATAGCAAGAAGCATGAGAATCAATAGAAATGTGTCCTGGGCCTCTACCAGCTAGCTGCTGGCATTGATTGTACTACCGCAGACAATTTGGCCCATGGGAAAAAACAATTTCGGACCACTTACAGCGGCTCTTGGGAAATAACCATGGAGTGGGTTGCCGTTGGAGCAGCTAAAGGGACAGGAACGTTGGAGGTGGGGAAGGTTGATTCCTGTGGCTCTGGGATAGCCACTCAAGAATCCTAATCTGCTCATGAGTTGCCCAATATGAAAAAAGGTGTTCTTTTAACAAGTGTTAGGTACCTAATTTTGGTCTCCTGTTTCCTTTGTATCCCTATCTACTGCATTCTCCTCTTAATATACTTTACTTTGCTCTTCTCTCCAAAATATTTTACAGTATATCTGTTAGGTACCCCTCTTTCATCACCATTTCATTATGAGTTAGAACGGACTCAAGTATCACACATGTGTGCAAACTTTGTCATGTGCATGTGTAGAGGAGAATTGCATGCAATTTTGTGGAGACATTGGAAGATCTGCCAGGTAGCAAGGGACTCATATAATGGTGCCTGTGCATAAGTCTCTGCAGTATATTTCAACCTGAAATTTTGAAGTACTTATACACCGCTGGGTGCCTTTTCATTACAAGATAGTCAAGCACTGATGTGAAAATTACATGGTGTTTTGGGGTGACCTTGACTAGTCAGGCAATACAGGCAGCCCTAACTTTGGTCAACAAACACAGACAAAAAGAGGCAACTTTGCAAATGCTGTCTGTTAGTGTGAAATGCTGATGATTGGCATGTATATAGAAATATATAGAAGTTACAACATAGAAACAGGCCAGTTGGCCCAAGCAGTCTTGGCATTTATGCTCCACATGAGCAAATAGTTCTAATCACATTTACACACTCTTCCCATATCCCTTCACCCCCTTTTCCTTTATCCACATTTCCAATCTAATCTCGAATATTGTCATAATTTTTGCCTCAACAATAACCCTGGATGTGAATTCCACAAACTCAACTCCCTATGTAAAGAAGCTTCTCAAAGAAATAAGAATAGGCCATTTAATCCCTTCCTTTACATGACTGGGTAACAAGAAAGACGAGAGACACAAGAGAAGGGCCCAAAAGAAGCCAATGGAAGAACAGAAAAGGAAGAAAGAAGGAATGTGCTGGGTCCAGTGCAGTAGCCAAAATGTGCTTGCAAGTGGACTTGGAGAGAATTCTGGTTACATAAGCAAAGATTAAGAAAGTCTTGTCCTGTTCGTAAACTTATAAATGGAGGAGACAATATTAGAGCTTTCGAAGTTAAAATCTACAATCTTTGAGTCAATTTGAAGCATCAACAAACCAATGCCCAGGTTCAGCGACAGTTGCGGACAGGAAGGGATTCCAGGAGCTGCTTGAAGGAAAATTATTAGTGGGTGCATTGCTGGAGGTTAGCCAGTGGAAAATAGAGGGCCAAGAAGAGGCAAAGAGACTATCTTGAGCCAGCACAGTTTTATGCAAGGGTCCAGAATAAATGCGTAGTTGCCTCACTGTTAGAAGTGCGTACCAGTAGATCCAGTACACCAGAGGAATAAGGAACCGGAGGAGCAAAACCGAGGGGCTGAGGGCATGAAGCCATGGGACAGTGAAAAATAAATTCACGGGATCAATGCAGATGAAGGAGCTGGCCCATGGAATAGCAGATAGTGTTGAGGAGCACACAAGAATGGGAATCACAATAAGAGCATGTGGACCAGTCCAACCTATTGTGTTGAAGGGGAGGGAAGGAAACAAAACAGAGACCATTTAGCAGTGATTGGGATTGAGTACAGAGCAGGATGGAAATATAAGAAGTATAAGGAACTGATCAAAGCTAACTTAGTCCAGTGAAAAATTCCTTGCGAGGAGTTGAAAACTGAGAATGCAGGAACAGATCAGATACTAGAATAGAGGCATTCCAATGGAGAATATGGTCTGTATAGAATGCAGATGTAAAAGTGAATATCAAGCCCAGAAACCAGCAGAGATGTTGGGCTAAAGATTGATTGGCCATGTTTCCCAGGTACAAGGTCATTATTCCTGACATGCCCACTTGCCTGCGCCAGATCTGGTAGAGGTTGCCAGCATGCAGATTTGATGTTGTTACCTTATTTGCATGATAATAGCATTGGGCCAAGTGGCTCCCACGCTGCTGGCTCTTCTGCACTCAACAGGGAACCAAACAGTGTTGCGCTGATAGTACATGATGCAGCCAGCCTTCTGTGCCTAGAGGCTTCTTAAAGGAAAGCTGCACTGAATTTCGGGAGGCTAATGATGAATACTGTTGCTGCAATTCTAAATGAAGATAATGGGATACCAAGGAACAGAGAGGACTCCAGGATCATGGATATGGTGCTGGAGGCCTTAGTAGCAGGGGTGGACAAGAGGACAGATGCCATGATTCCTTGGAAGGCCAGGAGGCCCTCAAGGACAACTTTCAGAAAGGATTGATAGCAGGTGGCAGAGAGGTCAGTTTCCAGCATCTGGACTGTAGAGCTGACAGCAGTGCCACAAGGAGCCTACTGACCCCATGTGGTAGTCAATGTCAGTGAATGTATCTTCGTTTGACATCTCCATGCCACTACACGACTAGCCTCTGTCACTGTTCAGTGAACTACACCCCCATGACTTACCCATTAGCAGTCCTTGGTACTTGGGACTCATGCCTAACATGTAAATATGCCATCTGACCCTCACATATCTACCAATGCTGCCAGCCTAACCCCCATCTCTTGCTGCCTTCACAGGCCTCCAGCTGTTCAGCAATGACAGGCATATCACCCAAACACAGTGCTGACATTCACTGACATTCTCCCCTCCCTCTTGCAGGGCAAGGTGGCACACGATAGAAGGGAATAAAGCACAACCAGACATGGATATCTGCATCTCATGAGCTCTATGGAGGAGATGGCTCTCAGCCTTATGGAGCTGCCATGACAAAGCCCGTGACATCCAGCGTCACTGGGAAAATTCAGGATAATGTTACGTTCCTGCCTGATATGCCTTCTAAACTCCTAGGTCACCCTCATGCTGCTTTCTGGCATGGTGAGCGAGCTTACAGATGATGTGACCATGGATCTCTTGCCTTCCACCCCATCCTCCTTCCCTCATCCCAACCTTCCCCTTCTGATTTTCTGCTTTCAGACACCCAAGAACTGCCACCTGCCCAGCCCAGCAGCTGCAGAAAGAAAGAGAGCAACAACACAGCACTGATGAAGCAATTCTGTCACTTGATCAGACATTCGCAACCACCAGCTCAGATACTGGCACTGCACATAACCTTGGGCACAACTATAGAGTTGGGATCATCACGTGGTGAGTCACTGGACACAAATGGGCTGCAGCCAGGCCAAGAGTAAAGAATGGTTTGTTTGCCAGCTCACTGGAGATCGAGATTACAGAAGAGACTCAGGAGACTCAGATGAGAACTCTGGCGGGGGAGCATACAGAAGAATGCTGATGAGGACACACACGGCGATGCTGGGTGAATTCGCTGGCCTGCCAGACAGCCTCCTGTCACTATCAAGGAGCATAGAAGAGTCCAATCCAACTTGGCAGGGGGCATCACACCCATTGCCTTAGGCCCAGGAAAAAGTACATTTTTGTCTAGGACCCAAAAGCAGTAAAACAGAGAAACTAGGGGTGCATTCCAGTGCAGTCACGAAACTTAGCAGATGGCAGCAATAGTTTGGGGGATGGCCAAAGTGCTCTGCATAGTTGGCTTTAAGCTTGCAGCTTCAATTTGTACCCATGTGTTCAAGTCTGGTGTGGGGCTCCAACGCTGCACAAAATAGAAGGTGCAAAGCAGTTGATATTGAAGCATTTCAGTAGATTTGATATAGGAAGAATATTAGAATACCCCTTAACCTTTTAAACTTAAGGGAATGCAAACCAAGTTTATGCAACCTATCCTCAGAATTGTAAGATTTTTCTAAGTCCTAACAGGTTTTAGAGTTCTGACTCGAGAATTACAGAAATAATGAGTTCATACTCAAAAGTTTTCAGTTAAATATTACAAATCTTTACTACTCTTTTGCAATGCAATACATTCATATCACTGTTAGTCAAGCGATAGAACACATCAAAACATGGAGTTGCAAGGAGCTTATGTCTACAAATCAGTTTCACGTCAATTGTAGTTTTCAGTGATTGACCAGGTGATTGACCACCTATGTTGACTACAATACTTATATTCAAAAAATTACTGTCATTTATACAGTTAAAGTTTCATCAGCATGTGCTATGCTGGGGTTGGTCCTTACCTTCTGCTGTTCTTCGCAGAGCTCGGTTCAGGTTTACTAAGCGGACAACTTTTCAGATATGAAACCTGAGCATTTAATTTGTTGGCTAGTAGTTAATTGTGCTAACCAAATCTTGGGGGCACTGACTGACACACATCTGCTTTTCCAGACTCTCAAGGTCTGTTTAGAAACCTTTTTAATAACCCTTCTTTGTCCTTTCTTTATAAGTCAGTCTGGCTTCAATATGGAAAAAATATTACTTCACAAAGACATCTCACAGTTCAGCAGCTTTGAGAAAAACAAGCTGTTTTCCTACCAGCCATGCTCCCAGTGTCTCAAAGCATGATGGACTGATTTTTAGTCAAGCTTGAATATTATATATATCTATATGTACATATCATCATGATTGAATAGCCTAAGCAAGTCTCAATCATAAACTAAGGTTATTTTTCTCCATGTTCCATAGCCTATATAATTTAGCCCTTGTATCATTATGGTGAATTTGCAGTGTACCCCCTCCAAGGTCAATACTGTATATCATTGGTGAGGTGTAGTACTCAAACCTAAATGCAATAGTCCAGAGGGGGCAAGTAACCAAGACTTGGTCGGGCATTGTTGAGGTGATATGGTGTGGGTGTTGCGGGTGCTGTGTAGGGTTCAGTAAAGAAGGCCCATGCAAAGAATGGTGATTAAAAAATAAAATTAAAAGCTCTTTATCTGAATGCATGAAGTATTTGTAATGAGGTTGACAAATTAGTACCACAGTTGAAGATTAATGGGTTCGATGTAATCGCCATTTCAGAGACATGGGGCGAGATTTTCCAGCCCCGCCTGCTGCTGGGATTGTCCAGTCCGCCGAAAGTAAATAGACTTTTGGCTTGCCCACCACAGAAACTAGCCTTCCCATGAACTTTTCCTGTGAAGAACCTGCTAACAACATCATCATCATCATCAGATTGAACAAATCAAATTGGCAAAGGTAGTCTGGAAGACTAGTAGAATGCTTTCATGACAACTTCCTAGAATGGTATGTTGTGGAATCAACTAGGGAGAAAGCTATTTTAGAATTATTATTGTGTAATGAGCAGGGCAAATTAATAATATTATAGTGAATGATCCTCTGGGAAAAGTGATTAAAATACACTTGAATTCCATATTAAGTTTGAGTCCAAAATAAAAATCTTAAATGAAGCTAATTATGTAGTTATAAGTGGGGTGGGAGGGGCTGGCTAAAGTTGATTGGGTAAATAGACTAAAAGATTTGACAGTAAATGATCAGTCGGAAACATTTAAATAAATTATTCAAAATGTTCAACAAAAATGCATTCTATTAAAAATCAAAAACTTAACGAGAAACATCCATCCATGGCTTACTCGGGAAGTTAAAGATAGTATTAGATTTAAAAAAGCGGTTTATAACATTGTGAAGAATAGTAGTAAGCCTGAGGATTGGGAAAGTTTCAGAAACAAGCAAAGGGCAACCAAAAAGTTGATAAAAATGGATCAAATAGAATGAGAGTAAACTAGCCAGGAACATAAAACCTGATTGTAAGAGTTCATACAAGTTTATAAAAAGGAGGAGAGTAGCTAAAGCAAATGTTGGTCTCGTAGAGGCAGAGACAAGAGAAATCATCATGGGGAATGAGGAAATAGCAGAGACATTGAACGAATATTTTATGTCTGTCTTCATAGTAGAGGACAACAAATTACATACCAGAAACAGAGGGTAACCAAGGGACTAATAAGAGGACTAAAAGCCAACAATCTGCAGGACCTGTTGGTCCACGTCTTGTTCTAAAAGAGGTATCTGCAGAGAGAGTAGACGCGCTGGCTATAATTTTACAAATTTCCCTAGATCCTAGAATGGGGTACTAGTAGATTGGAAGTTAGCAAATGTAACATTGGTATTCAAGAAAGGAAGGAGCAAAAAACAGTGAACTACAGACTAGTTTGATATCAGTTGTTGGGAAAATGCTGGAATTTATAATGAAGGAAGTCTTAGCAATGTACTTAGAAAATCATAGTTTAATCCGACAGAATCAACATGGTTTTATGAAAAGGAAATCATGTTTAATTAATTAGAGTTACTTATTAGAGATCTTTGAGGGTGTAACTAATAGGTAGATAAAGGGGAGCCAGCAGATAATATATTTAGATTTGCAATTCAGTAATGTGTCACACAAAAGATATTATGCAAGATAAGGGCTCATGGAGTCAGGGTTAATATATTAGCATAGATGGAGGATTGGTTAGTGCACAGAGAAGGGATAAATTGGGCATTTTAAAGTTGGCAGGCTGCAACTGGTGGAGTGCTGCAAGGATCAGCACTGGAACCTCAGCTATTTATAATCTAGCATCTAAGAGTTAAAAGTCACATGTAGGCCAGACCAGGACAGTAGATTTCCTTAGTGAAATGGATGGGTTTTTATAACAATCAATGATAGCTTTCATTCCAGATTTTTTGGCTGCTGTGGTGGGATTTGAATCCCTGTCCACAGAGCATTAGGCTGGGCCTCTGGGTTATGAGTCCAATTACATTACTGCTATACTAACATGTGCAACAAACAATTAGGGATGCAAATGGCATGTTGGCCTTTATTGCAAGGCAGCTGGCTTGCAATTGAGGTTACAATAATATCAGCCATGATCTTATTGAATGGTGGATACAGGCTCGAGGGGCCGAATGGCCTACTCCTACTCCTAATGCATATATTCGCATGTTTGCAAGAAGTCTTGTTTCAGTTGTATAGGGCACCTGGAGTATTGTGTGCAGTTTTGGTCTCTATATCTAAGCAAGGATACACTTGCCTTGGAGGTGGTGCAGGGAAGGTTCACTAGTTGTGTTCCTGGGACAAGAGTGTTGTTCTCTGATGAGAGGCCAAGTAAGTTGGGCCTTTACTCTCTAGAACTATGAGGTGATTTCATGGAAACATACAAGATTCTGAATGGGCTTGACAGGGTAAACTCTAAGCGCAGAATTTTCCCGTTGTTGTGCAGGGGCCGTGCATAAAATGATGCACAGTGATGTCAGGTGAACGTCCCGACATCACCACACGCCATCGCGATATTTCACTGGGCGGGCGCGCGATGATGTCCAACGCGCGCCCGCCATTAATTAACGGGCTACTTAAGGCCCTTAAGTGTTCAATCGAGGCTGATTTTTTGGCACCCATGCAATCTTTGGGTTGGCGCGTGGGCGCGATGGGCAGGCGGGTAGGACACATTTGTATTAACCTCATCCACAGGCGGGATAAGAGGGCTCACTGGGGTCGTGAATGTGCACAGTCAAGTATTTATTTTTGAAAGTTTTACAAACTTGCCTGTGCGATCTGCAGTACTTCAGAACGCATACCAGCTGCTTTCCCTGGACCCTTAACCTTCACGTCAGCACTCTGCAGTGAGGAATATTTTTTGGGCCTGCAGGTTTCAGGAAGCCTTCCCTTAGCCTGGGAATGGGAGCTGAACTGTCCACTGGAGGCAGCTCCTCTGAGGAGGAAGGGAGGGCGAGAAGGGGAAGGAGGCCAGGAATGCACATTCAGCCTCCAGGGGAGCCACCTTTGGGAGGACAGGTGCAGGCACAAGGAGCGCAGGGCCAACAGGTTGCCCAAGGTGGAAGGGGCCGCAGAAGATGCCACTATCCTGCTGCCAGGGTATACAGGAGGCGAAGCAGCTACCTCAACATGTCTGAGGTGTAGTGCCAAAGGAGGCTCCATCTGTCAAGGGAGACAGTCAACTACATCTGTCAGATGATTGGGCCTGAGATCTCCGCTAACTGTGTGGGTGGACACCCCATATCTAAAGGTCATAGCTGCCCTCAACTTCTGGCTCCTTCCAGAGCTCAGTGGGTGATCTTTGCGGTGTCTCCCAATCAACTGTCCACACTTGTGTCAAGCAAGTTACAGACGCTCTGTTCAGGCGTGCATTGACCTTCACCCACTACCGTTGAGACCAGGCAAGCCAGACACAGCGAGCCAGAAGCTTCGTGGTGATTGCTGACTTCCCCCGCGTCCAGGGTGCTATAGGCTGCACACATGTGGCCATCAAGGCACCAGCAGGTGAGCCCGGTGCCTTCGTCAACAGGAAGGGCTTCCACTCCATGAACGTGCAGATAGTGTGTGATCACAGGATGCAGATTCTGCAAGTTTGTGCAAGGTACCCAGGCAGCTCCCACGATGCCTACATCCTCAGACACTCCCAGGTGCCAGGGCTCTTCAGTGCTCCAGCCCAGCTTGATGCATGGCTGCTGGGTGACAAGGGCTATCCCCTCAGAAGGTGGCTCATAACTCCTCTCCACCATCCAAGAACAGAAGCTGAGCAGCGGTACAATAGGAGCCACGGCACCACAAGGACTGTGGTGGAGAGAGCCATCGGTCTTCTCAAGATGCGCCTCCAATGCCTGGACCGCTCAGGGGGCGCACTCCAGAACCCCCCAGATCTTGTCTCGGTGATAGTGGTTGCATGCTGCGCTCTCCACAATCTTGCGCTGGAAAGGTGGGGTGCAGTGGACGATGAAGACGTCGATTCAATGGTTGTGGCTGCACACGATGAGTCCAGCAGTGAGTCCGAGGATGAGCATGCACAGGGAAATGCTGAGGGGGTAGTCGCTGACCTGGGCATACTCTAGGGAGGCAGGGACACCTGGGAGGCTTTAATCCAACGAACCTTAAGCTAGCACACCACAGATGGTCCACTGGGACAAGCCTGGGCTGTCGGCTCGACAGCTAAATGCAAAATCTGTCAGGTTAGCAACAGTAACTAAGGGCATTGTTAATAAAGCTGAATGTCCAATAGAGCACTCATTACAGTTTTGGAAACCATACACATGCAGAAGAAAAGTGGCACCCTCAGCCATGATGACATATCTGAATTTAATGTATCAAACAAAGCAGCTTATTACAAAAAAAAGACAAGAGTGTTACAAATCAAATAAAATCATAAGGGCCTCATCTCGGGCCAACAAAAAAGCATCAGTGAAAAACCCGTGGTGTGCCTAAGGTGCCTTATGCTTTCGTTTCCAGGTACTACGTCTTGGTGCTGCCCCATCGCTCGGAGTGGCATCTGAGACAACCTGCTGACTCTGCTGTCCTGTTGGCCTTGATGACCTTGGCAGTCATCCTCTGGCCCGTGGAGCCTGTGCTGGCCTCGCCTGGGAGGGAGCTGCCAGTTCCACAGCTAGCATCTCCCCAGTCGTCCATAACCTCACTGGATGATACAGTCACTGGGAGAGGGGCGGAGGAGCTGCCGCCCTCATCCAGAGCGCCCTGAGAGGAGCCCGCAGAGACGACAGGCAGCTGCTGCACTGATGTGAGATCGCTTCAGACCTCCCTGCTCACCGTGGATGGATGGGCACTGAGCTGGTAAACTTGATGCCCACACCATCTCCCACACTGGCACTGAGCATCTGAGGCCAATGCCGATATGAGGGCTTGCTGGTCAGAGCGCATCCCCAGGAAGCCCTGATGGGTCTCCTGGAGTAGGCTCTCCATGAGAGTTGCCACTCTCTCCATGGAGGATGCACGGCATTCGGACATGTGGCTCATTGCTTTGGCGAGTGTCTGCGTAGACTCCTCCACCACGGAGACCAAGCCAAGCATAGCTTCATCTATCTCCCCCAGATGCTCCCACACACCTGCACCTGCTGCATCACGGACGACTCCAGAGGCACATCGTCAGACACCGACTGAGCATGTGCCTGGTCCCCTGCAGTCCTCCAACTGCTGGCGCCACGGGCACTCTCTATCTCTGCCAGCTCCTCCGAGTGTGAAGTGCCCTCACCGTTGTGCCCCGGGACACTAGCCGTTGTTTGAATTCCCACCGAGGTGCTAGTATCTGTGCTGGTGCCTGCCTCGCAGAAATGGTGTGATGCTGGTGAGACTTCAGGCCCCTCAGGTGTGAGAGGGGGCCTCTGCTGCTCCTCCTCCTGGCCCTGCTCCGATGATGCTGAAAGGAAGAACAAGGACAGTGGATCACTTAGTGTGGAGACAATGACAAAGTCCATCCCTGTCCCCCGGATCATTATGCGCTCATCTTTCCATAACCAATGGTGAAGCCATGTTGCAAAATTAAATCATTTAGCATTCAGCAGCGCTATGGCTGTTGGGAGGACAAAGCTGACCTCACTGTTGGGCATAAATACCTGGCCGTAGCACCCCAACCTCACCGACACCAGTGGACCTGAGTGCATGGCGCCTCACGAGATCTAGGGCCTCTTACTCGAAATGGCTTAGAATGGTGATCTGTGCCTGGCTGCTGCCAGTCCTCGCACGCTCTGCCATGTTATGAGCATTCTTCTTCTGAAAATAAGAGAAGAGCATTGATTAGTGCAAATTGCACATGGACTCTGTTTGCGCACAGCCAACCCCAACCAGAATGGGACATATCAGGGCTCCAGTGCCTCCTCACCCCGCTGCTGTCAAACACTCACACAAAGATGCTGGGCCTGCTCCCCATCCCCATACCCACCATCTTGGACACATGCTGCCTACATCACGTTAGGCACCACATGGTATATCCTTCCATAGCAAAGAGGCGCAAGCACATGGAGTGCAGAGGGCAGCAGATGGTTCCTTGCCATACCACCTTGAAGCTCCCCTCCCACTATCTCATCACCCTGACGTGGGCATGTCCTGGAGTTCAAACACAGCACCTAGGTGCAACTCCTCCAGGTTGCCCCCACATGTGGGACTCAGTGTAACACATGCTGCGGGGACAAAACACATCTCCTCATCACCCTCTCAGGCTGACCTCAGCATGGGCAGTATCTGCTGGCCAACCCAGCAGAGGACAAATGCCATCAATGATTCAATGCAGTCACAACATTCAGACTTGGGGGGGAGGCAGCAGCAGGGGGTAAGCCGACCTGCTGGGTTAAATGCCCAATGCCAACATGATACTCACCCTGCCAGAGGGCAACAAGTCGTTGAAACGCTTGCGACACTGGATCCAAGTGCGCCGCACCACGTCACGGGAGCTCACCACCTCCGCCATCTCCTCCCAGGCACGTTTCGTCATGTGGGGGGGCCTCCTCCTCCCATCCTGGGGAACAGCACCACCCGCTGTGCTGCCACCTCCTTGAGGAGGGCAGCAAGGCAATCATCCGAAAAACAAGGGGGACACTGGCTCCCCGCCTTCCCCTCCCGCCTGGCCTGTCCCACTGCCCTAACCTCCGGCCTGGCCTGTCCCGCTGCCTGACCCTCCGGACTGGCGTGCTCACCAGAAGCTCTCTTCTGTGGCCTTGCACTTGCCATTGTGAGCAGCCTAGAAAGGACTGTCAGGCCTTCATCTAAACAGGCTGCCAGTTCGCCATTGTACCCGGCGGTCTGTGCACGCCTGCCGCCGCCCACCCACTCCCGCTATCCTTGGGAGTCGAGAAATACGCTGGGCGGGCCTTAATTGGCCTGCCCGCATAAAATGGTGACGTGGACCCGATCGCCTGCGATCGGGTCGGGTCCACCCACGCTCACTCTCGCTCCGTCCCCCTGCCAACTGGAAAATTCAGGCCTAAGAGGTTATTTTCCCTGACTGGGGAATCTAGAACACGGAGGCACAGCCTCAGGATGAGCACTCTTTTATTTAGGACTGAGATGAGGAGAAATTTCTTTGCTCAGAGGATTGTGAATCTTTGGAATTCTATACCCTGGAGGGTTCTGGATGCTCTATCATTGAATATATTCAAGGCTGGGACAGATAGATTTTTTTTTTATCCCTGAGGGAATCAATTGGGATCAAACACGACAGTGGAGTTGAGGCAGAAGATCAGTCATGATCATATTTCTAATGTTCTTAAGTTCCCGGTGAAGTATAACTTTCTTTCTTATGTGTTCCAAAAGAATTCCCAAAATAATATAGCATTTAAACTGTACAATGTTAAGATAACATAGCCATTCCAAAGAACTGGCGCAGACTTGACATGTTGAATGGTTTCCTTTTATGACCAACTATTCTATGATTAGGGACAATTTTCTTGTGCTTTGTACCTAGGTGACATTTACTCAGTCAGCATCAATCACAAGAAAAGGGGTGACAAATGATACCATAATACCAACTCTACTACCATTACTTTGCACCGTTATTTCTAGAGCTTCCCTTGGGTAGGCGATAAAGTGCCTATACCGACAATAGATGTTGGCTGACAGCTATTGTGCTTGTGAGATGTGAAAGGGTATATCTGGCTGATTTGTTTCCCCTTGATTTTAGATGCTATATCCTGGCAGGTGCACCTCACCATGTCAGCTTCACACCCTGTATGCAGAGTGTTTGTTGTGCTCTGAACTGATTTAGTTGCACATCTTACATTTCAGTAAATGTTTTCTCCTAATCACTTCAACTAAGGCAACGTGAGAGAGAAAAAATTATTTGCAGAAGAGTTTACCGTGTACAATGAGGAATTGTAGATCTTGCAAACCACATACTAATATTGGTGTATTAATTTTTTTAAATCAAGTTTTATTTTTTCAATACTTTTCGTTATGAAAATTATATATTTTTTTGCAGGTCTACAAAAACTCACCCTGGCCCTGTTGTTCATTTAAGTGACAGTCCAAGGGACGAGGGGAAAGTAAGTAAGAAAGAAAAATAACATACAATTGTTTCTTTAATGCATTTTTTTTGTTCAGGAATTCAGATGAATTATTTGGGCTTTTGAATCCCAAATAAAAAATTTAAAGTACATAAACAATGCATTCATGGTATCTGTTTGTTTACACCTTTACTGCATTAAATATTAAACTTTCATAGCATCCCTACACTTATTTCTGCTTCAATGGTAAAATTTAAAGGGGCATTCCACTAAAAAAAAATTTAACAACCCTTAAGTTGTTCACAATGGTTTATTTTATTTCACTGCTGCAATAGATTTAAATGTATTCCTTCTGCATTGCTTGTGAGTTCAACAGCTATTTAGACCAACAGAGTAACAAATAGATGTACATCACTTCTCATCTGTTGTCTTGTGCTGGTATTTTTCTCCACTCAAGCCTTCTAGCCTAATTCAATTTTCCAGCTCACTGTCTATTGTCAGACAACTAATTCCGCTTTAAAAGAATTTAAGAACTCTACTTCAATAACATTGGATGCACAGAATTTTGCATTCCAACTACAGTATGAAGAATCTTTTCTAACCTCCCCTTAGTTCTTTTTAGGATTGGCTTAAATTTGTAACCACTCTTCACCATTGTGCTGACCAATGGAGGCAAGCTATCATTATTTATTCCAACATAACCCTTCAGAATTGCAAAGACCCCTGTCCAATCATCTCTTAACAATCTCAGACCCGGTGGAGAAAAAAGCAAACAGTGGTAATTGTAATGCAGAACTCCAAACACATTCAGATTCCTGGGGCTGAATTTTTACTGACCTGGGTAGCTCTCTGGAGAGATAAACACTGCTGCGGCAGGCAGGCAAGCAGGAGGGTGCCTCGACATGGAGACACCCTCAGAAGTATAATTAAAATTGCGAAAATGAAGATGCCCGAAGCCTGTAGGCCTATTGCAGCAGAGGAGAAACCTCTCTAAAGGAATTGTTTTGGCCACAGGTTCGGCCTTTCCTCCTTGCAGACCTGTCATTGGAGCATGAAGCCTCTGGCTCCGATATCCCCTGAGCCTGCCACTGGGAGGCCACCTCCACAGAACTACCAGACTCTGCACTCAGCGGGGGTCTGCTCTAACACCAGGAAGATCCCAGTGGAGTCCTCGCCGTCCTCCCATAAGACATTTACTTGGCTTAAGTGTTTATCAGCCATTGATGAATAGGTAGCCCGGCCAATGTGCACCCACCTCCGCCAAGATTGCCTGGAGGTGAGAATGCACTAGAGTGCCAACCTGCCGCCCTAACCTCCGATTTTTCTCCTGGTCCCACCTTTAAGGCCACCTCCGCAGGATTGGGAAGATTCTGCCCAGCATTGCCAGAAATGCTGAGGCAGAAAATTTATCCTTTCATGCATGAGTGGTAAGTTGGAGACTTTTCCAGTGTTTAAAAATATAAATTTCCATAAACTAACAAAAATACCTCATAAAATACTCAGAACTTGTTAATACAATTTCTAGGCTTTCAATATTTAAAATAAAATACCTTAATCATCAAAGATAGCTCAGAAGAGAGACTTTCTCACTGAATTTTTCAATGTAAATAGAGGCAATTGATTAAAAGTGAAATCCAGCCTAATAAAGAATCTTTTTGTTGACATTTAAAAAAGAATGCACATGCACCGCCGGTGAGCAGTTCGTAACTTACATTGTTTTATATTTAGTCTAACCATATTAAGGATGAATCAAGATAGGAACTGTCACTGAACTCCTCATGCTATCTGTAAATTACATAGCAAACACTCCATGCCTGGCAACACCGTGAAAATTCCCAAGATCAGAGCAAAGACGGAATGTTACAATTACGGGTGGGTGGGGGGTAAGGGGGTGGAAATTTTCAATGAACACTTGCCTGTTTCTCACCTGAAAAACAGGTGACTAGCAGTTGAAAATAGGAAAGAGTTGGTGGAAGGGGTTGGGGATCCTTTGGACAGCCAAGATACACCTGATGAAATTTTTTGGCCATCTGTAAATGAGTACACAGCATGCAAATACCAGTTGTTGGACTCTATTTGCATTTTCAGCTATATATATGAATGTAGAATGTGTGGCACAAGCTGCTCCCATTTATACCAGACAGTGAGCAGCCTAACCAGCAGTCCTTAAAGAGACTATTGAAGGTTACTCCAGAAACAAGGATTTTTTATGAGGGGGTGGGGGTCAATTTCATGCAACCAGGAGGAACATAAGTGCTTCACCTACCCCCACAGAAGTATTGCCGCCTATGGGTCCCCATCCTGCTTTTACAGCTGTCTTCTGGCTAAGCTCATCCATGGAACTGCTAGATTGCCCCCCATCCAGTATGGTGAGCTGCCAGCCAGCACTCATTGACCACTTAGCAATTTGCCTTAATTATGCTAAAGAGGCCCGAACCTAAAAAATGGTTCGGGACTCGTGGCTAGCTTCAGGCAGATGGTACGGCTACTTTGCCAACTTCACAATCATTTTGGAGAGAAGTTAAAATGGCCCCTTTGATAGTTTGCTGTGAAAGGATTTTAAACGTAGAGTGGTTTGAGGATTCTGGTGGTGCCATCCAATGTTACATGACTAATTGAGCATACCCAGTGAGCACCTAATATTATGTAACAGCCCCTAACTTAATTCATAACATACCTCAGGTAACTTTATTTTTAAATTTGCATTTGTAGATGACTTAAGGGCCTCACCCTGCAACCACAGGTATTATTAACCCAGTGGCAGCCGGGGGACTTGCCATGCGGGGAACATGACAAGCAAGTCCGTGCAGGGTTGCTTGCAGGTTCCGGGGGCCTCATTCACAGGCACTGCATGTCTAATCATGGAACCCAACGTCGGGAATGGGGGTGAGGGGGAGGATGTGATTGAGTATCACCCCCCTGCCCGTGCTGCCAACATTCTTCACTACCCCTCCCTGTAATCCTCCTCCCGCCATCAATCACCTCTGGTCTGGGATCCAGCGATGATCCTAGATTTCAGGTGGGTGTTGTACCAGCAGCAACCACCAACTCCTCAGTGGTGCTGCAATTCAATAGAGCTGCAGGCCTCTGATTGGCTGGCAGCTCTTGGTGGGCAGGAAGTGATCCCAGGGAAGGCCTGCTGCTAGCCTTTCAAGAGCTTGATTGGTACATGATACAGGTGGCCTTCTCTAAATGAGACGATGCAGCAGTCTCACCAGCTCTCCAGCTGGTAGGCGAGACCCCCATCACCGCCACAAGATTCCGCCCATAGAATCTGGAGCACAGAAAGAGGCCAGTTGGCTCAACATGCCTGTGCTGGCTTTTTGAAAGAGAACTATTGCCAATTATCATATACCTGTGGCCTCTGGTCACTGACCCTACATTTTGGAAACAGTTTCTTTTTATTTGTTCTATCCATATCCTTTATAATTCTGAGCACCTCTATTAAATCTCGCCTAACCTTTTCTGTTCTAAAAATAACAGACCCAGCTTCTCCACATAACTCAAGTTCCTTATCTCTAGTATCATTTTGGTAAATCACCACTGCACTTTCTCCAAGATCTTTTCAAATACCTGAATGTTTAATTAGCAGGGTTCTTAGACCTTAGAAATTTGTTTGTTAAAGCATCAATTTGTTATAATAATTAAAACTTATCACAGACAACAAGAATGCCCCTGGCTTTGAGTAGAAACCATGCAATATGGCATCTGGTTCAGCAGGAATGTCACTCATTGGGAGTTCTTCCACTTTTTCCTCTTCTTGCACTTCCTCTTCCTCAGTGATACCTATATTTTCTGCCTCCATTTCCTCCTTGTTTAGGAGCAGTTCTTTTTTTTCTCTTTTTATTCCTTTTCAATTTCAACTATTTAATATTTATATTTCTCTATTACATAAAAACACGCAGAAGTGCAATGCTGAAATTGTTCATCTCAATATGTTGCCAAGCAATAATGCAATTCACTCAGTTTTTACAGTGTGTTTTCAGGATGCAAGGTTTTTTTTTAACTCATTCACGGGATGTGGGCTTCACTGGCTGGGCCAGCATTTATTGCCCATCCCATCTCTTGGAAAGCCCCCCACCTTCATTTACCGAAAAGGCATTATGGGCCAACACAATCGCCCTGATATTTACGAGGAAGCAAGGAGGGAGTGGGGGAACGCAAGGAAAATCCAGCAAGGCCGACTTTAGTGGTATGACCTAATAATCTTCTTCTGTTTCCTACCTGGCAACTGTCCAATGGACAGGCTGGCTGGCTGCCTGACAAGAAAACCAGTGGCAGGAAGACGCAGTCAGGGACCTTTGGAACTGGTTCCTGAGATCATCTGCTTTGGATCAAAAAAAAGGCAAACTGCAATATTTTCTTAATGGAGAGACTAAGGAGAGCAAAAGGATTTGGGTTTCCAAGTGCACAAATCACTAAATGCTCGTGCACAAGCTCAAAAAGAAATCAAAAAGCTCATGGAAAGCTGGCTTTTTCTCAAGGACTACTTTTCCTTGGTTTTTATTCTCCATGTTTGTGGCTGGAATTGATAGTGGGCTTTGATCCATGTCTTTTTTTAATTATTCATTTACGGGATTTGGGCATTGCTGGCTAGGCCAGCATTTATTCCCCATCCCTCATTGCCCTTGAGAAGGTGGTAGTGAGCTGCCTTCTTGAACCACTGCGGTCCCTGTGGTGTAGGTACACCCACAGTTCTGTTAAGGAGGGAGTTCCAGGATTACCCCCTTGCTCACTTTAAGAAGAAAAAAAAACTTTTATTGTTTCTAAGTCTGTGTCATATCTTCTGTTTCAATGGAACCAATTAAGGTTATTTCTTTCTCAAGGATAAAGCACCTCAAAGTTAGCAACTGCTTTTATATATCATCTGGTTGTTTCCCCATGCACTTAAAAGGGCCACGGAAAGCCACCAAAGAAACCAACAAGTGAGTGTTCTTCACTAGGAATTTCCTCCTGTCTTCATATTAACACTTCGAGCTTTCAGCAGCCCACGCACCACTGTCCACCTTCCTGCTTGTTCACCCACTCTTTGAGTTTACCTGTGGGCTGGTTTACCATTTGAGAGAGAAAAATTCAAAGGGGTCAGATCAGCGAGATGCATGGGTATTCCAATGAGACACAAGGATGGATTTAGGATGACTCTCATGTCTCTCTTCTGGTACGTGAACCAGCATGTCAAATGTTTCCAGCCATATACCAGGAGCTAAGGAATTTTAGCTCCAGTGTAATCCTTTTCCCCTGCTCTAATTGCCTCCCAACATCTAATCCCACCCCACCTGAGAACTGTCCTTGGTTTTGACTTCACTTGTGCAATACAATGGAAGATCGACCAGAGGTATAAAGGGCTAAAAATTGATAGATCCCAAAAATGGACACAGGGATCTTGGTGTCTGATTAACTTGTACATGTTCAAAGTAGTGCAGGCAGCACAAAAATTTCATGCTGCCAACTAACTGAAATAAAATTGACAGCGGTGTGGTTTCCAAAGTTGAAAATGCTGTGAGTGCCTGTATACCACAGCAGGGGGTACAAGTTTGTGCAAGGCTGGTACTGCTTAAAGTTAGCCTACATGAAAATGGCACAACATGGCATAGAGTGGCCTCCTAGATTTTCTGATGCGATACTCGAGGCCTGGGTGCAGGAAGTGGACAAGAGGAATGTCCTGCATCCACAGCGAGCTGGGAGCTCTCCAGACAAGCACTTAGAAGGGAATGGGAGCAAATGCCCATGAAGGTCACTGCAAACAGTGACACCCTGAGGACCTGGATATGGGAAGTTTAATGACCACACAGAAGTGGCCAAGGTCAGTAAATTCATCTTCGACTGCCATATCCTTACAACTGAACCACCAGCCTTACACACTACTCAATTCACCACACCCCTTTACTCACCCACCAGCAATCTCAAGCAATTATGGCTCATAACACACATTCATTGCTTTACCTCACCCTTGCACACCTAGTACAGTTGCAAGCCTCAAACCCTCATCTCACACCTTCCACACATTGCCAGTTATTAAATCATTACAGCTACATCACCAAACATATTGCATCACACTCACTGACACACTTCCCTCTCTCTTGTAGGACAGGTTGGCACACAACTGGAGAGAGCAGGAGCTAACTGGCAGGGGACAAGCATCAGATGGTGCATCATAATCGTGCCCACAAGTGTTCTTGTGGAGTTGGCCACCACTCCCACACTGGGAAGGATGAGTCCCACGCTCTGTACAAAGCCCTTTGCCTTGTTGAAGCCGGACTCTTCCATGCTACATGACAAGGACAGCAGACTTTCTGGCAGGCATGCTAATGCACCATGTACATGCCCATCCGCCTTTTTCTATACATCGTCCGATCAAAGCCCTCATCTCTGCTGCAGAACTCATGTGCAACCCCATCCTCTCTGAATTGGCACCTGCATGATCCTTTCCCTCTGCCCTAGCTGCTGGTCACTTGTGCCTGGTGACTCACCATTTGCAGATCTCGCCTCTGAGCTACCCTCTAAAGTACATGCAGTGCAGTATCTGAGCTAGTGGTTGCAAGTGTGAGATTGGGTGCTTTTTCATCATCAGAGCAATGTCCTAATCTGCTTGCAATTCATGCTCTCGCACTAGTGCTTGACCAGTTCTTGGGTATCTGAAAGGAGAAAAGCACAATTGTAGAATGGTAGTGACAGAAGTGAGGCGCTGGTGTGCAGCGGGGAAGCAAAGGATCCATGCATACACCATCTGCAGCTTGTATATCAGAAGAGATTGTGAGATATGGGGAAGTGGGATGTGCGAAGGTGGATTAGGTAGGAAAATAGTAATCTTCTATGGCCTCAACCCCGCCGCTGGTCACAGTCTCAGTGACAGTCATTTAAATTATGGTGACCAGCATCTCCTCAACAGGGCATGCAGCTATGCTTGTTCCCCACCAGTTAGCTCCTGGCCTCTCTAGTTATGTGCCAACCTGTCCTGCAAGAGAGAAGTGTGCCTGTGAATGTGATGCAATGTGTTTGGTGATGTGACTGTAATGATTTAATAACTGGCAATGTATGGAAGCTGTGAGATGTGTGTGTGAGGCTTGCAACCGTACCAAGTGTGCAAGGGTGAGGTAAAGTGGTGAATGTGAGTTATGAGTCATGATTGCTCGAGATTGTTGGTTGGTTAGTAAAGGGGTGTGGTGAATTGAGTAGTGCGTAAGGCTAGCGAATCAGTTGTAAGGATATGGCAGTTGAAGATGAATTTACTGACCTTGGCCACTTCTGTGGCCATTGAACTTCTTGTATCCAGGTCCTCAGGATGACACTATTTGCAGTGACCTTCATGAGCATTTGCTTCCATTCTCTTCTAAGCACTTGTCTGGAGAGCTCCCAGCTCGCTGTGGATGCAGGACATTCCTCTTGTCCACTTCCTGCACCCAGGCCTTGAGTGTCGCATCAGAAAGTCTGTGCAGATGTTGTGCCATCTTCATATAGGTCAAACACTTATACAACAGCTTCCAGTACATCCTGCAGCCGGAATGCACCTCCCCTTTAAGAAATTAAGGCTGGCTTTAAGCAGTTTCCTTTGCAGCACAAGCAGAAACCACCAAATATCTGAGTGCTGCAGTGGAAGCTTAGACTGAGATCATGAAGCCTCAGCTTGTTGCCTATTAGGTTCAGAATGTTGCTGTCATGGCTGCAGATACCAATGCACAAAAAGGCTTTCAGGGTCTTGTTGTAGAGTGTTGGTTACAGTTTGGTAGGTCTGAAGAAGTCTTCGTAGTAATATGTAAGTTAACTGCAAGTCTTGATTGACGCTTAGAACTATTTACAAACATACAAGAGTGCAAGCTAGGAGCTGTCTCCATGCTTGTTGGTACACACAGCTCTGTCCAACACTCAACTGATCCTGGGTGTGGGTCATGTGCTCTCTTACATCACTGTGTGGGTGATAGTGTACTCAGTCCCACATTAACCCTATATTGCCAGACCCTTATTCTAAACCTCCCCCCAAGTCTTTATCCAATGCATTTTAAGTGATTATAGTTTATCTTATGTCTTACATTGTTATTACTATAATACATTTACATTATCATTACTATATTATCACTACCCCACCTCCCCCCTTCAAGTCCTTGAATTCAAAGGTTCAGGTAGTCTGGAGGCCTTATGTGGAAGGGTTATCTCATTTGCATTACTGTTGGACGAGTGGTATGCTCTGTTGCTGCTGGTTCTTCCTGTAGGTTTGGAGGTTTTTCTGGCATCTGGGTATATTTTCATCCTTTTCTTCCATTCTTTTGTATTGAACTGCTCTTGTTGGTTCAGCTGTTGCGCTGATCAGTGGTTGCAACTCTAACTTGTTTCTTGTGGGGTGGACGAACATTGTGCTTTTCTCATTTCTTCTGTCATCGTGTGGGTCATCGTGACGTATGTGGAAGTTTCCCTTTCAAAATTGGAACCCTTGTTCCCACTTGTTTCACAATTTTACCCAAATTTTTGAGTACTTTCTTCTGAATTGTTTTTCGAGCTTATGAATCTTTTCATTCAGCTTAGCAACTACTGTGGTAAGTTGAGTTGTCTTTGTTTCAGAGTTATCTGCAGAACTCTTATGTAAGTTTGACAACTTCACCTGGGCATTCAGTTTTGTTCGGAATCTTTCTTCCATGGTCACTGACTGCTCCTTGGACTCTTCCAATTCACTCATTAGGTCATCAATCTGTTCATAGAATTTCTCTTATCTGCTTTCAAAGTCTGGATTTGCTCTTCCATATTACATATCTCAACCTTCATGTTGTTCAGATTGGACCGAAGTTCATGAAGTTAATCAGTTTTGGTTGTTAATTCTGCTTTCAAGCATCTGTTCTGCTGCATCAGCAATTCATTTTCCTGTTCCAGACATTTTACACGATGCTTACTAAAGGCTTCTGGTGCTTGAAGTTCATCAAGTTTTAATTGAAGATCTATCTTTGTTAAATTTGCTTCTACAAGTTCATCATTTAAGCATTTCAGTTCCTCTTTCAAGTGTTCTACTTCCTGTGAGTGACATTCCAGTATTCTCATTAGTTCTCGTTTTTCCTTTACAAACTCATCTTTCATACGTGAAAGTTGGTTTTCTATGCTAATCCATTTTTCTTTAGCAGAGCATAATTCCTCTGTGCTATCCTCCAAGTTCAGATTCTGTAATTGCACTTCTGCCAATTGTTCCTGAGACTCTTTATGTTCTTTTGTGAGAAGTTCTACTTGCTCTTGACATCCTAGGTTCTTAATTTTCATTTCTTCATGTATATCTTTGGAAATGTAATGTTTTCCCAAGTTTTCTTCCAAATGTCCAACCATTTTTTTCAGCTCCATAGCCTCTTTCTTGTACCTCTTGGCTTCCTCCTGGAACATAGAACATTCCCATGTCTTCTCTGCCAACTGGTTCTTCAGTTCTTTCAAGGCTGCAACTTCCTTGAGTGTATTTTCTGCCTGCTGTTGTGCCTGGCTGTATTTCTGGTTGAGTTTTCCTAACTCCCACTTTGATTTGGCAACAATGGAATTCAGAGTTCTTTTATTTGCCCCTGGCACCTCTGTGACTCCTCAGAAATATATTTGTTTAGATCACAAACAGCTTGGTTCATTGAAGACATTAGTGTATTGTGCATTTTTGAAGGTATATACTCAGCTTGAATTTTGTGTTTCAAATCTTCCAGTTCAGCTTTGATGCAAACATTTTCTAACCTTATTTCATCTTCCCTTTGCAGTGTTTGTATATCTTAGACATCATCAGACTTTATTCACAGTCAGCTGTTCGCTTTGCACTTTCCCCTGCAGTTGCAGTTCGGGTTATGTGTCAGGGTTTCCAAAAAGGTATATTTTTGGGACTTCCAGAAAATTCTTTGCCTCTCTGGCGCCCTCATGTGGTTTGTTCAGGTAATGTCTTTTTCCATTCATGGCTTTACTCGGGGTTTTCTATCCCTCTTTGTAAGTTCTATGTGCGCTACAAATTTAAAGGTTAAAGAATTTGTCAAAGATTTTTAATATTTCATCGAAGCTGGTTCAGAACTCATCAGTGTGCTGCATTAGGCTTACTTCATTAGCAAGTTCACCAAAACAGTATAAAAAAGTATTTATATGGACTTTTTCTGATTTTTCACTTAGAACTGATGTCCAGAACTCCTAATTTTCCGTTAGGTTTGGCCCTTGGATAAGTCCAAATTGTTCTGGAAGAATGGATTTCTGATCCATGGTTAAAAGTATAGGTTCTGCTTTAAGAGCTTTCTGAATTTCAAGATGGCATCGCCATTCACTTTGAGGCAAAAGGATTTCCTGCACTTGCAGGTTTTGGTGGGTTCTTCTACAATGGCGATTGCACTCAGCCTGAAAAAACTTTTTTAACAATGGCTGCCTGGATTGGTTGCCTACAGAGTTCTCTTGCTCGGCGTTTTACTTTAAAGTTGCAAATTTGTCGAACTCTGGCTTTTGCTTTCTCTCAGCTAAATTCAGATGTCGTGATTCTCCTGGACTTTTAAATTAATTAGTTTTCTGCATTTCAGAGCGAGCAAGGATGCCAGGTGCTCAGGCACTGACTTGGGATTGGGTTTTTACAGAATCACAGAATGGTTACGGCGTAGAAGGACGCCATTCGGCCCATCATGTCTGCACCAGCTCTCCAAATGAGCATCATATCTTAGTACCATTCTCCTGCTTTTTCCCCTTGCCCTTGCGCATTGTTTCTGTTCAAATAATCATCTATTGCCCTCTTGAATGCCTCAATTAAACCTGTCTCCACCACACTTCAAGGCAGTGCATTCCAGACTCGAACCACTCACTGTAAAAAAAAGTTTTTTCTCACATAACCTTTGCTTCTTTTGCAAATCACTTTAAATCTATGCCCCCTCGTTCTTGATCTCTTGACGAGCGGATGCAGTTTCTCCCTATCTACTCTATCCAGCCCCTTTATGATTTTGAACGCCTCTATCAAATCTCCTCTTAGCCTTCTCCTCTCCAAGGAGAACAGTCCCGACCTCTCCAACCTATCTTCATAATTCAAGTTTCTCACCCCTGGAACCATTCTTATAACCCTCTTCTGCACATCCTTCCTATATTATGGCATCAAAAACTGTACACAATACTCCAGCTGAGGTCTAACTAGTGTCTTATATAAGCTCAGCATAACCTCCTGCTCTTGTACTCTATAGCCCTATTAATAAAGGCCAGGATACTGTATGCTTTATTAACTGCTCTCTCCACCTGTCCTGCCACCTTCAATGATCTATACACACATACACCCAGGTCTCTCTGCTCCTGCACACCCCCTTAACAATTCTACCCCTTAATTTATATTGTCTTTCCATGATCTTCCTACCAAAATGAATCACCTCACACCGCATTGAACTTCATCTGCCACCTATCTGCCCACCCCACCAACTAGCCTTTGGAAGTTCTTTACTGTCCTCCTCACAGTTTACAATGCTTCCAAGTTTTGTATCATCTGCAAACTTAGGAATTGTCCCATGCACACCAAGATCTAGATCATTAATATATATCAGGAAAAGCAAAGTCCCAATACCAACCCCTGGGGAACTCTACTACAAACCTTCCTCCAGCCCAAAAAATATCCATAGACCATTACTGTATGTTTCCTATTACTCAACCAATTTTGTATCCATGTTGCTACTGTCTCTTTTATTCCATGAGCTATAACTTTTCTCATAAGTCTCTTGTGGGGCACTGTATCGAATGCCTTTTGAAAGTCCATGTACACTACATCAACATCATTACTCTCATCAACCCTCTCTGTTGCCTCTTCAAAAAGCTCCAGCAAGTTAATTAAACATGATTTCCCCTTTTAGAAATCCATGCTGACTCTTCCTAATCAACCCATATTTTGCCATGTGACAACTAATTCTATCCTGAATAATTTTCTCTAGAAGCTTCCCCACCACTGAAGTTAAACTGACTGGTCTATAATTGCTGGGCTTATCTTTACAACCTTTTTTGAACAAGTGCGTAATGTTTACAATTCTCCAGTCCTCTGGCACCTCCCCTGAGTCTAGGAAAGACTGAAACGTTATGGCCAATGCCCCTGCAATTTCCACTCTTACTTCCTTCAATATCATTGGATGCACCTCATCCGCTCCTGGGGCCTTGTCAACCTTAAGAACCGACAGTTTATCCAACGCTTCTGCCTTATCAATTTTGAACCCTTCTAGTGACAGAGTTTCCTCTTCTATCACTGTGGTCTCGGTAGCATCTGCTTCCTTGGTAAAGACAGATGCAAAGTATTTATTTAACACCTCAGCCATGCCCCCTGCCTTCATGTGTAACTCCCCTTTTTGGTCCCTAATTGGCCCTCCTTTTACCACCCTCTTAATAATTATGCACCAATAGCAGATTTTAGGATTCCCCTTTATGTTGGCTATCAGTCTTTTATCATGATCCCTCTTTGCTTCTCTTATTTGCTTTTTCACCTCCCCCCTGAACCTTCTATTCTCAGTTGTATTTTCTACCTGACACCTGTTTATAAGCACACTTTTTCTCCTTTATCTTAATTTGTATCTCCTTTTTCATCCAGAGAGCTTTGGATTTGTTTGCCCTGCCTTTGCCTTTTGAGGAAATATACCTTGTCTGTGCCCGAACCATTTCTTCTTTGAAGGTAGCCCATTGTTCAGCTACAGTTTTTCCTGCTCCCCCTTTGGTTCCAGTCTCTCCGGCCCAGCTCCATTCTTGTCCCATCGAAGTTGGCTCTCCCCCAGTTAATTATTCTTACTCTGGATTGCACATTGTCCTTTTCTACTATCATCCTAAAACTTACAATACAATGATCACTGTCTCCTAAATGTTCCCTCACTGACACTTGATCTACTTGGCCCATCTCATTTCCAAGAACCAGGTCCAACAGTGCATCCTTTCTTGTTGGACTGGACACATACTGCTATCGAAAATTCTCCTGAACACAATCTCGGAACTCTTGCCCCCCTCCGCCCTTTACACTAACACTGTCCCAGTCTAATTAACCATTCGGGTAATTAAAGTCCCCCATTAAAACTACTCTATAACGTTTGCTTCTTTCTGTAATTTCCCTGCAGATTTGTTCCACTACACCCTTCCCACTAGTTGGCAGTCTATAGACTACAATGTAATTGCACCCTTTTTGTTCCTTAGCTCTAGCCTAATTGAGTCTGTCCTTGAACTCTCTGGGACATCTGCTTTCTCCAGCACTGCAATGCTCTCCTTAACCAATAACTCCACCCCTCCTCCTTTTCTTCCTTTCCTATCTTTTCTGAACACCTTGTACCCAGGAATATTTACCATCCAGCCCTGCCCTTCCTTGAGCCAGCTCCCTGTTATCGCCAAAACATCATATTTCCACATGGCAACCTGCACCTGTAACTCCCCGATCTTATTTACTATACTACATGCATTCACATACATGAACAGTAACCCTGATTTAGAGTTCATGACTTTCTTCCTTACTCCTACTCCACCTATTAAGTTACAATTCTCTACACTAGTGCTATCTGTTTCTCCCAGTATTTGTGCACCCTGATATTCCTTGCTAATACTCTCTCCTGGTTCCCACACCCCTGTTGAGTTAGTTTAAAGTCCTCCCAACAGCACTAGCAAAAAGCCCCGCAAGGAACTTAGTCCCAGCTCTGCCCAGGTGCAACCTGTCCAGCTTGTACATTAGCCACCTTCTCCAGAGCCAGTCCTAGTGTCCCAGGAATCTAAAGCTTTCCCTCCTGCACTATCTTTCCAGCCACCCATTTATCTACCTTATCCTCCATTTTCTGTACTCACTTGCACGTGGCACTGGGAGTAATCCAGAGATTACTATATTTGAGGTCCTGCTTGCTCATTTTTGACCTAGCTCCCTAAATTCTGATCACAGGACCACATCGCCCATCCAACCTAATTCATTGGTACCAATGTGGGCCACGACCTGTGGCTGGTTGCCCTCCCCGAGAAGAATATCCTGCAGCTGCTCGGTGACATCCTTGACCCTGGCAACATACTATCCTGGAGTCACGGCTACGGCCGCAGAAATGCCTGTCTGTTCCCCTAACTAATGAATCTCCTATCACTATTCCCCTTCCACTCTTCTTCCTCCCCTCCTGTACAGCTGAGCCACTTGTGGTGCCACAAACTTGGCTCTGACTGCACTCCTTTGAGGAACCAACACCCTCATTGGTATCCAAAATGGAAAACCGATTTGCGAGCGGGATTCCCGGGGACCCCTACACTACCTGCCCGGTTCTCTTGGACTGCCCGGCGGTCACCCATTCCCTTTCTGCCTGCATACTTCTAGCCTGCGGTGTGACCACCTCTCTGAACATGCTATCCACGTAGCTCTCAGCCTCGTGGATGCGCCACAGTGACTCCAGCTGCCGCTTGAGCTCTGAAACCCAGAGCACAAGTTTCTGCAGCTGGCAGCATTTCCTGCGCATGTGGTAAATGGGATTAGAACAGTTAGGTACTTGTTTGACCGGTGCAGACTTGATGGGCCAAAGGGCCTTTTTCTGTGCTGTAGACCTCTATGGTCGTCTAGGACACCAGCAGTGTCCATGACTTCCCACATATTGCAGGACATGCATTCCACATGACCAAGCTGCACTACCATGTGTTAACTTTACTTCCCTTACGTTAACTTTAATGTACTTTGGTTTACTTATATTACTTTATTTTACTGACCCTGGCTTAATTTTACTCCCCTATTCCAAGTGTTTCTAACTTAAAAACAAGCAGCTACTTTTTTAAAGATAGTACGCTTTTCTAATTTACAGCTATTTAAACACACGCCCTAACATTAGTTTCCCACCAGCCAATGAACTTACAGTTTTTTCCTGTGATGTCACTCTTCGTTTTTTTTCTTCAAAGCCAGCGTTCTGGAGCTGAATCTGAAGCAGCTGTCTCCTGTCCACTCTCCAATCAGGTTCGCCCTCTGCCTATCTTCCGGGTAAATGTAGGCCCCAAGCCCCAATCTCTTTATATCCATGCTTTCTTCTGTGCGTTCTCCAACCAGGTTCACTCTTTGCCTCTCTCCCGGGCAAAGGGTTTTTTTCAAACTGCACTTCTGACTCTGAATTATGAAGATTGTTCAAGATTTGCTGTAGCCTGGAATTTTAAAAGATTTAGCTCACCCCTGTTTGGACTGCTGACTCTGCACTCTGGGGTTTAAATCTGGTCTTCCAAAAAGGATTCAATGGAGTTTTCTGCTTCAGGAGGAATTTTAAATTTCTGCCTTCAGCTTCCAAACCTTTCTTTGGACCGTTTTCCTGGTGATTTTTCCTTTGTGCCACTGCTTCTGGAGCTTCTTTTCAGGTCAGAATGCTTTGTTAAATTTTTCTCAGTCTTCCAGCATTTTAATTTTTCTCTGCATTTTCTGTGAGACTTTGGGTTTTTCTACAAGCTGCCACATTGTCATAGGATGTTGGCTACAGTTCGATAAGTCTGAGGAAGTCTTCGTAATAGGCTCTTAGAACTACTTACAAATATACAGTAAAGGTTACAAGCTAGGAGCTGTCTCCATGCTTGCTGGTACACTCGGCTCTGACCAACACTCGACTGACCCTGGGTGCTCTCTTACATCACTGTGTGGGCCGTACTGTACTCAGTTCCACATTAACCCTATATATGCCAGACCCTTATACTACAAGTTTCGATGCATTGATCAAGAACACTCTGCCCACAAGGTTGATGGAAGCCGAGACAATCACTGACTTCAAAAGGAAATTGGCTGGGCACCTAAATGAAGTAAACTTGCAGGGCTATGGGGATAGAGTGGGGGAGTGGAACTGACTGGATTGCTCCATGGAGAGCTGGCCAGATAGACCAGATAAGCAGGATAGGCCAGATGGCAAATGCCATAATTGACTGTATGACGGCCCAGCAATCTGTGCTCCACTAGATTATTTGGATTGCTGAGGCAGTGGCAGTGGTTCTGTGGCACCTTTCTGTTCGGCTGTTCTCTCTTAGGATGACGACGTTCATGCTCCCGCCATTTCCACTCCACAAGTGCCCCTGCTGTTGCTGGTTAGCCAGCCAGCTCAGGTTTCTGCCACCCATGCTGAAGTGCTGTAGTCCAAAGCTGGGCATACTAGGCCCAAGGGTGCTCAAGGTCGTCCTCGACTGAAAGTCAGCAGCCTTCACCTGGCCATGCTGCAATAAATGAGGTAGCACTGCACAGGAGCACAAGGCCAAGTGAAGATACCCACAAGACAGGCACTAAGGAAATGCACAGGGGATGATTAATTGACTTTTGTATGGAATACTGGATATTTGGTTAGGTAAAGTTGGTTTGGAATTGTTGTTTTGTGACGGATTGTGGTTTTGCTCATGGCAATCATTGTTGAATGAGGCAGTCATGGACAGGCATGTCATTATATTGGTTGCCTCCTCCTCCTTCTTGTGCTCTCCCTCCTCAGCTACTTCCCATATCCCTAGTGGCTAGGACTGTACCCTCATGATGGCCAGGTTGTGGAGGAGATAATGGACCATCTCGATCAGGACATCTAGTCTAGCGAGTACTGGAGGGGTTCTCCAGAGAAGGCCCAGGCAGTGGAGCTGTTGCTTTAGTGCCCCACTAGTCTATGATGTTTCCCGTGACAACAGGATGGACATTGAGCCCATGATGGCCACATTTGATTGGGTTGTGGATTGGAATCAAGAGTCAGGCGTTAAGCAATATTCACCCAGCAACCACCCTCTGGTTTGACCTGGTAACTGAAAGATTGCAGGACAGCAGATTGGCACAGAATGAAAGCATCATGACTGCTGCTAGGATAGCAGGCATTCACCAGCATCCTTGCTGAGCGTGATTGCACAACAACTGCACACTCAGCGAGTGCTAACCTTTCCTGTTGTGGTACATCTCAGCTTTGAGATGCAGTTCCTGCAAAGCCATGTGCACACAGTGCTGTTAAGGAGAGAGAGTGTTCCAGGTTTTGACCCAGCGACAGTGAAGGAACGACGATATATTTCCAAATCAGGATGGTGAGTGGCTTAGAGGGGAACTTCCAGCTAGTGGTGTTCCCATGTGTCTGCTGCCCTTGTCCTTCTAGATGGTAGCAATCGTGGGTTTGGAAGATGCTGTGTAAGGAGCCTTGGTGAGTTTCTGCAGTGCATCTTGTAGATGGTACACACTGCTCCCACTGTGCGTTGGTGGTGGAGGGAGTGAATGTTTGTGGATGGGGTGCCAAACAAACAGGCTGCTTTATCCTGGATGGTGTCAAGCTTCTTGAGTGTTGTTGGAGCAGCAGGCTCCAGGCAAGGGGAAATTATTCCATCACACTCCTGACTTGTGCTTTGTAGATTGTGGACAGGCTTTGGGGAGTCAGGAGGTGAGTTACTCAGCGCAGGATTCCTAGCCTCTGACCTGCTCTTGTAGCCACAGTATTTATATGGCTAGTCCAGCTCAGTTTCTGGTCAATCGTAACCTCTAGGATGTTGATAGTGTGGGGATTCAGCAATGGTAATGCCATTAAATGTCAAGTGGCGATGGATAGATTCTCTCTTGTTGGAGATCGTCATTGCCTGGCACTTGTGTGGCATGAATGTTACTTGCCACTTGTCAACCCAAGCCTGGATGTTGTCCTACTGCATTTAGACATGGACTGCTTCAGTACCTGAGGAGTTGCAAATGGTGCTGAAAATTGTGCGAACATCCCCACTCCTGACCTTATGATGGAAGGAAGATCATTGATGAAGCAGCTGAAGATGGCTGGGCCTAGGACACTACCCTGAGGAACTCCTGCAGTGATGTCCTGGAGCTGAGATGACTGACCTCCAACAATCACAACCATCTTCCTTTGCGCTAAGTATGACTCCAACAAATGAAGAGTTTTCTCACTGATATCCATTGACTGGAGTTTTGCTCAGGTTCCTTGATGCCACACTCGATCAAGTACTGCCTTGATATCAAGGGCAGTCACTCTCACCTCACCTCTGGAGTTAAGCTCTTTTGTCCATGTTTGAACCAAGGCTGTAATGAGCCCAGGAGCTGAGTGGCCCTGGCGGAACCCAAACGGGAACATCAGTAAGCAGGTTATTGCTAAGCAAGTGCCGCTTGATAGCACTGTTGATGACCCCTTCCATCACTTTACTGGTGATCAAGAGTAGACTGATGTGGTGATAATTGGCCAGGTTTGTCCTGTTTTTTGTGTACAGGAAATACCTGGGCAATTTTCCATATTGCTGGGTAGATGCCAGTGTTGTAGCTGTACTGGAACAGTTTTGCTAGGGGTGCGACAGGTTCTGGAGCACATGCCTTCAGTACTATTGCTGAAATGTTGCCAGAGACCATAGCCTTTGCAGTATCCAGTGCCTTCAACCATTTCTTGATATCAGGTGGAGTGAATCGAATTGGCTGAAGACTGGCATTTGTGATGCTGTGGACGTCTGGAGGAGGCCGAGGTGGAGCATCCAGTCGGCATTTCTGGCTGAAGATTGTAGCAAACACTTCAGCCTTATCTTTTGCACTGATGTGTTGGGCTCCCCCACCATTGAAGATGGGGTAGTTGTGGAGCCTCCTCCTCCAGTGAGTTGTTTAATTGTCCACCACCATTCACAACTGGATGTGGCAGAACTGCAGAGCTTAGATCTGATCCGTTGGTTGTGGAATTGCTTAGCTCTGTCTATCACTTGCTGCATAAAAACAATTCCCAGAAGCCATCTTTGGTTCTTCTGCCGTTGACCTTAAATTGATATCTTCTGCTTCTCGACCCTTCTGCCAATGTGAACAATTTCTCCTTATCTACTCTGTCCAGACCCCTCATGATTTTGAACACCTCTGTCAAATCTCCCTCAGCCTTCTCTGTGGAAAACAGCCCCAACTTCTCCAATCTGTCCTCATAACTGAAGCTCCTCATCCTTGGAACCATGATTGTAAATCTTTTCAACACCTTCTCTAAAGCCTTCACATCCTTCCTAAAGTGTGGTGCCTCAAGTTGGATGCAATACCCCAGTTGAAGCTGAACCAGTGTTTTAGAAAGCTTCACCATAACCTGTTTGCTTCCTTACTCTATACTGTTCTATTTATAGAGTCAGAGTTATACAGCACAGAAACAGGCCCTTCGGCCCATCCTGTCCATGCCAGCCATCAAGCACTTATCTATTCTAATCCCATTTTCCAACACTTGGCCCGTAGCCCTGTATGCTATGGTGTTTCAAGTGCTCATCTAAATACTTCTAAATGTTGTGAGGGTTCTTGCCTCCACCACCCCATCAAGCTGTGTGTTCCAGATTCCAACCATTCCTCAAATCCCCTCTAAACCTCCTGCCCCTTATCTTAAATCAATGCCCCCTGGTTATTGACACCTCCGCTAAGGGGAAAGGTTTCTTCCCATCTATGCCCCTCAATTTCATATACCTCTATCAGGTCCCCTCTCAGCCTTATCTTTTTTTTCTCATGGAAGCTGAACAGAGAAAATATTCAACGATCGAAAAGGAGACCTTGGGTTTGGTGTTAGCACTGCAGCATTTTGATAAAGCCCAGGATCACATAAACCTTACTAACTGTGCAAGGACCATGTAAAAGGCATTTCCTTAAAGTGGTCCTTTTAAGAATTTGTGCCTATGTACTTAGCCCCCTTTTTAATTTATGATTTTAAAATAACCCAGCAGACAAGATTTAGTCTTATACAAGCTAAAAGTTAGTTTATTACAAAACTACTGCTGAAAGTTATTTAAGTAAAAGTAATGAAGTTATTAACTAAAATACAGATACAAAGATTAAAATGCCGGTAAAGGAAAGCAAAGATACTTAAAGATGGGATTTCAAATCAGTCTCTGTGAGATATCATTGCGGTCCCATTGCTTGAGTTCCTTCTTTCCGAAGTGAAGGGCTTGAAACAGTTGAATATTTAAAATAAGACATGTTGCTGACAGATTAAGATTAAGTACACAGTATGGATTTTTGAGATGAAGTGTACTGTAATTTTCAGTAGCCAAATATCACTCCATTTGTTTGCTTTTCCCAACATTTGTGCTGGGATTGTTTTGGCCAGTTATTCCATTATTTTCCTGCTGCCCCTCCATCATTTCCCACCCAGGTCTCCTAGCCTGCAATGCTGGGGCCAGGAAAATTGAGCCCATCTACTGCGTAACAGAATTGGAATTAAAGCAAGTGTACAATTATTATATAAAAGCAGAGCAGCCATAATATCTCTCAATTAACCATTATTGTTAAAATGCCATCTGCATGCATCAGTCCTGTCAACTGCCTGTTATTTACAAATGCATGCCAACAGCCTTGCAAATACTGTGCCAAATGGCTGTTTGGATCTTTTTATATTGCCTGAACTGATCCTAACATGAGCAAATTTTGGAACAAAGCAAATAAATGGAATGATATTTAGTTATTGAAAATGACAATGCACCTGGTCATCTCAGAACTCTATACTGTGTACTTACGCTTAATGTATCACAAATATGTCTTATTTTAAATGTCCAACTGCAACAAAATAATTTTGCTTCCATTGTAGTGGAACTTTTATTGACTGTAAAAATTAGATGGTGATTGGCTCTCATATTTAAAAAGACTGTGTCCCTTCTCCAGACTCATAACACAGACTTAATGCTGGTAAGTGTAAAATTATATGCATTTAGCAGATGTTTTTCTTCTTTTGCAGTTTCTATACTACTACTAAGATATATATACACAACAGTGCTGAAGCTAAGAAACACAAATATCTACATGTAAAAATGCAATGCATTGTGTTGGCACATTAGAGTTAGATTTGAAGCAAATTATATTTACCTGGAATTGATTATATATCTTCAATTTTGGATTGCAGCTGCTCATGGGATTTGAAAGTGGAACAGTTGTGTTGTGGGATATAAGGTCAAAAAGGGCAGATTTCAGATTTTATTACGATGAGGTGAGTAAAATTTTAATGTTTTGAAGCATGCAAAATTCACCTTTGGAAAACGCGGAGCTAGCTTTTGTGTGTGAATTTTATATAATATTTAGATTGGGTCGATCAATATCTTTTCTAAAGTTTCTATTTTTGGAGCTGCACAGGACCTTTACTTTATGATATCTGTCCAAATGGTGTGATGAACTGCTTTGGGGATTTTAGGTTTGTATATAAAGTTGGCAGCTTTCTAATGAAGACTAGAATGTACTAAATTCTTTCAAGAGAACATATGAATATACGAATTAGGAGCAGGAGTAGGCCACTCGGTTCTTCAAGCCAACACTGTCATTCAATAAGATCATGGCTGATCTGAATGTTACCTCAGCTCCACGTTCCTGCCTATCCCAATAACCTTTCACCCCCTTGCTTATCAAGAATCTATCTATCTTTGCCTTAAAAATATTAAAAGACTCCTTCCACTGCCTTTTGAGGAAGAGAATTTCAAAGACTCACAACTCTCTGAGAGAAAAAATTTCTCCCATCTCTGTCCTTAATGGGTGACCCCTTATTTTTAAACAGAGGCTCCTAGTACTAGATTCTCCTACCAAAGGAAACATCGTCTCCACATCCACCCTGTCAAGACCCCTCAGGATCTTATATGTTTCAATCAGGTCGCCTCTTACCCTTCTAAACTCCAGCAGATACAAGCCTAGCCTGCTCAACCATTCCTCATAAGACAACTCACCCAATCCAAGTATTAGTTTGTAAACTTTCTCTGAACTGCTTCCAATGCATTTACATCCTTCTTTAAGTAAGGAGACCAATGTTGTACACAGTACACCAGATGTAGTCTCACTGCCCTGTATAACTGAAGCATAACCTCCCTACTTTTGTATTCAATTCCCCTCGCAATACATGATAACAGTTTATTAGCTTTCCTATGGAAATGGAGGACAGCAGTGACATTTTCAGAATAGTCTTCTCTTGATTTTGTAAATCTGATCATTTTAGTAGGCAAACAAAATAGCAACATACTTGACTATCTATAAAGGTCTTTAGAAGGTAATCTAATTAGTTTGAACTCATTTTTGGTTTCAGAGATCTGAATTTTGATTAATGATGAGGCTAATTTTTATCCACTTATCTAAGTCCAATCTAGATGTAAGAACTTGTGTAAATATGACCAGAAATGTAGTGTTAATAGCATTCAAATGTTGTGGGTCTCATATTTCCATAATTATTCAGAGCATCAAGTGCAATTTTTGACAGTAACTAATCTTTGAAATAATATACTTTTATACAGGTTTACAAACTAAAATATATGGCTAGAACTTACTTATAATTAAATAGTAATGATTAGCATTAAACTGAAGTAGAAAGTTCAAATGGATAAATTATTATTCTAAATTTATGTATGAATCTCTGATGAATTTTGAATAAAGTACTGTTGCTGAATGCCAAATTAGACACCCACCATCTTTTCTTGTGAAGTTTTATTCACACTTAAACAGGACTTATTTCTGAGAACTCATTGAATTCAAACTTTTTTTGGAAAGGATCCTGGTACTTTTCAAATGTTATATTTGCTATCGAAACCAGCATTTCTGTTAACTTGTTCAAAAATACTTACATTTATTTACATTTTTATTCTTAATTGCATATGTTGAAAATACAGTGATCCACATCCTATAAGAAATGAAACAGTTCCCATGACTAAATCAAATATACAAATCTACACAATGAAAGAAGTATTTCTTTCACATGGAATATAGAATAAAATCAGTTTATTTAAGCATTCAGTCTCAAGAGACAATTTAATTTTTAAATAAGCTATTAAGCAACTCACACTAGAATTGCCTGGACAATAGCATGGAATGATGCAAGGTGTTTTCAATCACCCATACAATTTCCCATTCCTGCTACATTACACCTAAGAAGGGAAAATCACATAGCGAGTTCTAGCTAGACCACTAGCTCCTCTCACAATATATAAACGATAGGCTACCTTCAAAGAGGAGATGATTTGGGCACAGTTAAGGTATGTTCCCTAAAAAGGTAAAGGTAGGACAAACAAATCCAGAGCTCCCTGGATGAAAAAGGAGATAGAAATTAAGTTAAAGAAGAAAAAGTGTGCTTACGACAACAGGTCTCGGGTAACAAATACAATTGAGAACCAAGCTGAATACAGGAGGTTCAGAAGGGATGTGAGAAAGCAAATACGAGAAGCAAAGAGGGATTATGAAAAAACTGTCAGCTAACATTAAAAGAAATCCCAAAGTATTCGATAAGCACATCAATAGTATAAGGGTGGTAAAAAGAGTAGGGCCGATTAGGGACCACAAAGGGGGATTTACACATAGAGACAAGAGACATGGCTGAGGTGTTAAATGAATACTTTGCATCTATCTTTACCTACGAGGTAGATGCTACTCTGACCATGGTGACAGTGGAGGAAACTCAGTCACTAGGAGGGTTTAAAATTGATAAGGAGGAGATATTGGATAAGGTGTCTGTACTTAAAGTTGATAAGGCACTGGACCGGATGAGGTGCATCCAAGAATATTGAAGGAAGTGAGAGTGGAAATTGCAAAGGCACTGGCAATAATCTTCCAATGTTCCCTGGATTCGGGGAAGGTACTGGAGGATTGGGGAATTGTAACCATTACGCCCTTATTCAAAAACAGTTGTAAAGATCTGCCCTGCAATTGCAGACCTGTCAGTTTAACTTTGGTGGTGGGGAAACTTCTAGAAACAATTATTCGGGATAGAACTAATGGTCACATGGAAAAATGTGGATTGATGCAGAAGAGTCAGCATGGATTTGTTAAAGGAAAATCATGTTTAACTAACTTGCTGGAGATTTTTGAAGAGGTAACAGAGATGGTTGATGAAAGCAAGGCCGTTGATGTGGTGTATATGGACTTCCAAAAGGCGTTCGATACAGTGCCACACAACAGACTTGTGAGGAAAGTTATAGGTCATGGAGTAAAAGGGACAGTAGCAATATGGATACAAGATTGGCTGAGGGATAGGAAACAGAGAGTAATGGTTGATGGGTATTTTTCAGGCTAGAAGAAGGTTTGTAGTGGAGTTCCCCAGAGGTTGGTATTGAGACCCTTGCTTTTCCTGATATATATATAAATGATCTAGATCTAGGTGTACAGGGGACAATTTCAAAGTTTGCGGACGACACAAAACTTGGGGGAATTATAAACTTTGAGGAGGACAGTGTAGAACTTCAAAAGGACATTGACACGTTGGTGGAGTGGGCAGATAGGTGGCAGATGAAGTCCAATGCGGTGAAGTGTGAGGTGATACACTTTGGTACAAAGAATATGGAGAGACAGTATAAAATAAAGGATACTATTCTAAAGGGTGTTCAGGAGCAGAGAGACCTGGGTGTAATGTACATAAGTCATTAAAGGTGGCAGGACATGGAGAGACAGCTGTTTCTGAAGCATACAGCATTCTAGGCTTCATTAATAGGGGCATAGAGAGCAAAAGCAGGGAGGTTATGATGAACTTATATAAGATACTGGTTAGATGCAGCTGGAGTATTGTGTACAGTTCTAGGCACCACACTATAGGAAGGGTGTGAACGCATTGGAGTGAGTGCAGAAGAGGTATACAAGAATGGTTCCAGAGATGAGACACTTCAGTTATGAGGAAAGATTGGAAAAGTTGGGACTGTTTTCCATTGAGAGGAGAAGGCTAAGAGGAGACTTGATAGAAGTTTTCAAAATCATGAGGGGGCCTGGACAGAGTAGATAAGGAGAAACTGTTCCCACTTGTAAACGGATCAAGAACCAGAGGGCACAGTTTTAAGTGTTTTGCAAGTGAAGCAAATGCGAGGTGAGAAAAAACTTTTTCACACAGCGAGCTGATAGGGTTTGGAATGCACTGCCTGGAAGTGTGGTGGAGGCTGGTTCAACTGAGGCATTCAAGAGGGCAGTGGATGATTATTTAAATAGAAACAACATGCAGGGTTATGGGGAAAAGGCAGGAGATTGGCACTAAGTTAAAATGCTCAGAGAGCCAGCGCAGACACAATGGACGAATGGTCTCCTTCTGCACAATTCTGTGATTCTGTGAAATGATCTGAGTTAAAAGGCAAATAATCAAGATTTTTGGAGATAACACAAAAATATTGCATGTTCTGTTGCACAATCAACATCCTGGGGATTACCATTGACCAGAATCTGAACTGGACCAGCTACATAAATACTGAGCTGCAAGAGCAGGTCAGAGACTGGGAATTCTGTGGTGAGTAACTCGCCTCCTCACTTCCCAAAGCCTGTCCACCATCTACAAAGCACAAGTCAGGAGTGTGATGGAATACTCCCCAGTTGCCTGCATGAGTGCAGCTCCAACAACACTGAAGAAGTTAGACATCATCGAAGACAAAGTAGCCCGCTTAAATGGCACTCCATCCACCATCTTAAATATCCACTCCCTCTATCACTGACGCACATGTGTACTATCTACAAGATGCAGTGCAGCAACTCACCAAGGCTCCTTGGACAGCATTTTTCAAACTTGCAACCTCTACCACCTAGAAGGACAAGGACAGCAGATGCTTGGGAACACCATTACTTGCAAGCTCCCTTCCAAGTCACACACCATACTGACTTGGAATTATATCCTTTTCTTCACTATCACTAGGTCAAAAGCCAGGAACTCCCTTCCCAACAACACTGTGGGTGCACCTGCACCACATGGACTGCAGTGGTTCAAGAAGGTCACCACCTTCTCAAGGACAATTAGGGATGGGCAATAAATGCTGGCCTAGCCAGTGATGCCTACATCCCATGAAAGAATTAAAAAACTTAACAGTGAAGAAGATTGTAAGAAACTTCAGAAGGATATAGACAGGTTAGTAGATTAGGCAAATTCAGGTAAGTTTAAATCTAGTGAAGTTATATATTTTGGAAGGAAGTGCAATCAAAGAATGAATATACTAAATGATAAAGCTGTAAAAGAAATAAAGGATCAGGAAGATTCAGGGGTTCAATGTTTAATTATGAACAAAGATGCTAGAAAAGTATATGGGATCTTATAAATATAAGTATATGGGTTTTATAAATAGGGGCATAAAGTTCAAAAGCAAAGATGTAATGCTAAACCAAAAAAAAAATACCAATTAGACCACTTTAAAAATATTTTGTCCAATTTTGGATCTCACCTTAGGAAAAATGGCAAGGCCACAGAGAGAATGTAGAAGGGAGTATAAGTTGATATCAGGGTTTATTGGCTTTTGTTAAGAGAAGGGACTCAAGAAATTGGGACTCTGTTTAATAAAATGGAGGAAGACCTAATAGAGGCCTTCGAAATTGAAGAACTTTCTCAAAAGGAATAGGGAAAACTATGCACAATGGTCAATGAGTTGGTAATCAGAGGAAATTAGCATAAATCGCCAAGGGACTGAAGGGAGAAGTTAGAGATTTTTTTAAACACAAAGCTTTGTTAGGTCGGTGAATAAACTGGCAGAAGCAATGGGCGGAACTTAATCGGGCCTTTGGGTGGGTTGGTAGGTTGGGTGGAGGGATGCTATAGAATTGAAAGGCAAGGCAGGGTGGAGTGCATGTGCCATGGAATTTTATCACTGGCAGGGAAGGTGGAGGATGACCTGCCTGTCCAGATACCAATTGAGGCCCCAGTGTGGCCAATTAAAGGCCTCTTACAGCCACTGCCAGTATTTTACCAGTGGTGGGATCCCTCCCCCACATTGGGGCCAGGAGGAAGTTGCCCTCCTGACTGGGCACTCGGTGGCTTTCGGAGGAGCCCCCCAACGGTAATGGCTGGCTCCACAGCAACACCTACTTTCCTCACCAATCAACTCCAACCCCTGCTTCTGCCAGGGCTTGCCTGACTGGTCCCTATGACCTTAACACTGCTTATCCTGGCTGGGCGCAGTCCCAACAGTGACCACCGCTCCCAGTGGTGCTGCTGGGGTTGAAGAGCTACCAGCCCTCTGATTGACTGACAACTCTTGGAGGTGGGATATCATCCTTTAAAGGGAGCCCCAGAAGCTCATCAACCACCCTGGAAAATTTAAGCCTGGTGATGATAATAGAATCCATAATAGCTTTTAATACATTAGTTCATGAACACTTGAAATGAAAATTTGAAAGACTGAGGTGAGAAAGCAGGTGAATGGAATGAACAGATAGCTCTTTCAGAAAACCGGTTCAGAGGTAATGGGCTAAGTGCTTTAGTCCTATTAAATTCTATGATTATAGCTTAGTTAAATGATTAACTTAAAATTCCTGCACAGCTTCAGCCTTGTGCTGGTAGTTAGCCTAAATGAGGCAGGTGGAAAATCTACTAGCAGCTCAAATTTGAAGAGATGTAGCCACTTAAAGCTATGTGGCCGCACATGGGGGTAAATATTGTTCTAGCCTTTATAATAGGTCAAGTTAGATTTGAAATATTTCGTCAGCTTTTGACAAAGTTTTGTGAGGGTTGAGGAGAATGATTGGTGAGACAGAAAGAAATGAAATCAAATCCAGTATGGCCCACAAATCAAGCTGTGGGAAAGTGACAAAATGGCATGTTACTGAAATGTTTGATGGTTGGTATAATGGACGTGATACTGCATTAAATAAATGCTTGGCATCAGAGTACCCTTCCCGAAGGACAGCAGTTACACCTTGACGGCCAGAAGATGGCAATTAGGGTTAGTGTTCCCTACAATACATGAACATCATCTCTGATGCTCTGCACCCTTGTTGACCCTACCACCAAAGTTCTGTGTTTTGTTGAGCTGATGCCCCCTTCCTACAGGAAAGGACAAGGGCAACAAATAGATAGGAACACCACCATCTGGAGGTTCCCCTCCAAGTCACTCACCATCCTGACTTAGAAATATATTGCCATTCCTTCACTGTCGCTGGGTCAAGATCCTGGAGCTCCCTCCCTAACAGCACTGTGGGTGTGTACCTACACCACATGGACTGCAGTGGTTCAAGAAGGCAGCTGACCACCATCTTCTCGAGGGAAATTAGGGATGGACAATAAATGTTGGCCTAGCCAGCGACGCCCACACCTCATAAATGAATAAAAAAGAAACACACTGCCTCTTATAAACAAGGCTCCTATTGCTTGCTTGATACGTCTGCTGACTGACTGATGGTGGCTTGAAAGGAGTTGGTGATGAAATAGTTTAATGCACTAGGGACCTTCGCACCTCTATGATGTATGCAGTTTCTCCTTAAGAAGCGCAGTTCTTCCTCCAAATCTAGGGGTATCATTTGGATTGCCAATAGAATTCTACTCTTCCCACTTTGGTTGCTCCAAGCCAAGGAGCACCTTTACTCAAAAAACAGACCTTCAACACACTGCTGTGTCTATTTCAAGCTGCTAGATGCTTCATATACCTGAGATGACCACACAAGCAGAAAACACCTCCAATTGCTTGTGCTGGAGGACAAGGCTTTTGAGCTGGAGGAGCAACTGGTGGCACTTTGTCACATTTGGGACATTCAAAGTTCCTGACACAAATAGGTGATCCACTAATTGATCACCCACAGCTAGAGGATATTTATAAGAGAAGAAAGTAGGTAACTAATTTTCTGGATTAGGAAGATGAAACAAAAGGCATTGCAAGAATCAAAAAGTGTTGAATTGACAAATTAGTATTCACTTCATAAGTATTTCAGGACATCACTGCAAGAGTTCCTCAGGATAGTGTCCTAGGCCCAACCATCTTCAACTGCTTCATCAATGACCTTCCTTTCATCATAAGGTCAGAAGTGGGGATGTTCGCTGATGATTGCACAATGTTCAGCATCATTCACGACTCCTCAGATACTGAAACAGTCCATGTCCAAATGCAGCAACAATATCCAGGCTTGGGCTGACAAGTAGCAAGTAACATTCGCTCCACACAAGTGCCAGCCAATGACCATCTCCAACAAAAGAGAATCTAACTATCACCCCTTGACATTCAAAGGCATTACCATCGCTGAATCCCCTGCTATCAACGTCCTGGGGGTTACCGTTGGCCTGAAGCTGAACTGGGCTAGTCAAGTAAGTACAGTGGCTACAAGAACAAGTCAGGAGCTGGGAATCCTATAGCGAGTAACTCACCTCCTGATTCCCAAAGTTTGTCCACCATCTACAAGGCACAAGTCAGGAGAGTGATTGTATACTCTCCACTTGCCTGGATGAATGCAGCTCCAACAACACTCAAGAAGCTCAATATCATCTAGGACAAAGCAGCCCACTTGATTGGCACCACATCCACAAACATTCATTCTCTCCACCACTGACTCACAGTGGCAGCAGTGTGTACCATTTACAAGATGCTCTGCAGGAGTTCACCAAGGCTCCTGAGACAGCACCTTCCAAACCCAGGACTGCTATCATCTAGAGGGACAAGAGCAGCAGACACATGGGAACACCACAACATGGAAGTTGCCCTCCAAGCCACTCACCATCCTGACTTGGAAATATATTGCCATTCCTTCACTGTCGCCAGGTCAAAATCCTGGGACTCCCTCCCTATCAGCACTGTGGGTGTACGTACACCACATGGACTGCAGCGGTTCAAGAAGACAGCTCACCACCATCCTCTCAAGTGCAATTAGGGATGGACAATAGATGCTGGACTAGTCAGCGATGCCCACCTCCCATGAATGAATAAAAAAAACTACTTGGCCCTTATGACAATATGAGAGCTGACAGGAGAACATTCCTGACCAAAGTCACAACACAATGGAGCAAGTAGTTGCCAAAGGGAGGGAAGTGTAATGTAGAAAGGAAATAGTAACAACAGATTCCCTAGTTAGGAGAATAGACAGTTGTTTCTGTCACAATGAGTTCCAAATTACCTACCAGGTGCCAGTGTAAGAAAAGTCACCGAACAGACATAGAAGATTTTAGACATAGGAAGAAGTAGAATTGAGAGTTATCCTCAAGGTGCACACCATCCTACATTCAACATTTATCCTAGTTCAGTTCCTATCAAATACTGTCATTGAAGCACCATTTCCTTAAAGACTTCAGCGGTTAACAAGGAAGGTCAAGCAACATCTTTTCAGGATTACTAGGAATGGGCAGCAGTAAATGCATCTTGCTGACATTGTCTGCGTTGGGAGAACTAAAAAAAGTGTTTCAGCACTTCCTTGAATCTTGAGGATATTCCCAAGGTCATATATTAGTCAGCATAGTCATCGAATGATAAGGGAGCAAAATGCGTGTCTAAAGACCTGGGCTGAGAAATTGCATCAGACTCTTAAGGCCTCAAAATAGTAAGCAGGAACTGAGCACAAACTTACGGCCAGAAATGCACCATTTGCTATATTGATTGACAGATAACCCTGAAACAGGCATTTATCATTTGTATATGCAAAAAAGGACCTAATACCTATTTGAGGTTCCCTCTCCAAAATTGGTTTGCCCTGAGGCAGTCAGGATTATTGCAAGCTATACTCAAAGAAACCAACCCTAATCATTGCCTGTCACAAATGAGGTGAGCAACCTATCTGAATCTGGATCCTCTTGACATCACATTTAATTACCCTCCTGATCACCGCCACTCCAATCCCCAATCCAGGCAGTTGTGCCATGTTGGCTCAATTACAATGAGGTCAGAAGCCCAATATCTTTGTTCAAGGTATTTACCCTTCACCACTCACTCACCCAAAAACTAGGTGCTCCCAAATTTTGGGCCCTAGTAACAGAGGAAAGGATTCAGATTTCTGTGAAAAGGCTCTGGCTGAGAGCAAAAGTAAAACCACCTCGGCTGTTATGATGACACTATTACACTGTCAGTGGTAATGGTAAGAAGGTGGGCTATTTTCTTCCTTTTTTAACTATCCTTTTACTTTTACTGTGTTGCATAAAATCCTTTATTTAATGAGCAGCGTTTCTACCCTCTCTTGGCCTTTCTAATCTTTTTTGCTTTCCATCTATATTTTTGATACTCTGTTTTATTTTCTTTACTGCCACCAGTCATCTTTTCTTTCCTAATCTATCTTTCCTGAACACCTTGGGCACTCAGACTTGACCAGATACTCCACCTCCAATGCAGTTGTCAACTTGCAGTTTAATTGATCAGCTAAAATTTTATGCATCATTTCATTAATCAGCGTATGATTCCTTTCATAGATTCATTGCTGAAAGGACTTCCTGCTGTGGTATTCATGACCATTATGTTTATGTTTTCACACATTTCTTAACTTGTCATTGGAAAATTTCCCTCCGTTAGTCACCAGAAACTTTGCTATTTTAGGTGGAATTACAACTCTCTTTAATGACCTCAATGTGTTGTCATCACCAAACCTAAAACAAGTAGTACTAGTATATCCCTTAGCCTTGTGTTGATCCTCACTATATAGTAAATCAAGATAACATATGATGAAGTGCAAGTTATATCTGCACACTTAAAGGAGTCCATGACCAGCACATTCATCACAGGACAAAAACTTATTGTAGCTAGTATTATTTGTTTGGATTCATTATTATCTTCATCCTCTTCCTCAAATTCCTTGTGTTATACATTTTTTCAAGGATCCTGCCTCTCCACTTTGGGCAGTTAATTGTATAATAATACTTAGGGTTACACCTGAAGCACCTGTTAGTAGTTCTTTGGGCACTCCTGAGATTTATTCATCCATTATTGCTGTTCCAATTCTGTCTTCTGCTGTAATAGCCAGATCTGCTAACGTTGCTTTCATTCTCACTGTCTCTGTCTTTAATCTTTTCATTGTATTTGGTGCCTGCGTCCAATACCTGGATCATTTCAAAATCTGGCAATCATTTAGTCTTCTGTTCCTTATGTCACTGTGGAATGTCCCCTTTGCTCCATGAAGGCTGAAGGAAATGACTATTTCCCCAGGAACTTTTCAAGGCAGTAGACATCTGATCCAACAGGGCCCCCCTTTTGAAGAGCAATTGGAACCCAGAATCTGTCTTTATGAGACACTTTAGCACAATTTAGCAATTTAAATGCTAGCACTGATCCTGGGGTCCTCAAATTGAATTTAGTCAATCCTTTTATGCAATCTGTTAAAGTCCATAATATATTCCACCATGAAATGGCCAACTGTTTTCTGAAATTGATATAAGTCTGACCATGCTTCATAGGCATTTAACAGATCACCTTTCTTATAAATGTCATGCAAGAACTCTAATAGAGGGGGAAAACCTTCATCACTATCAACTGATGAGCATCCAGCACAGAAAATACTTTCCTTATGATTTTACTTCTGGTAGAAAGCGGCAATGCCGAGGCCATATCTGGTTTCCTTTTTGGTAGGATGTAACCCGTATCCACATATCCACTTTATTATTCCACTGTCATATTGGCCAGACTCCGAGAACATCTGAGGGTTACAGACCAAGATGGGAGAAGTGCACAGTTAATTCTAGCCTCACTTTTCCACAGGTTGTAACAATCGTTTAAATGTCTAATTCACTCACAAACTGGCCAATTGTTACCCTTTGATCCTGTTATTTCCAGCATAAAAACTCTAACCCGGCTTCTTTCAGTAAACACAAAGAAATAATTGATTTATTATAAAACAAACTACTTTTTATAGAGAAGTTAATAAACTGGTTAACATACAAGTTGTAGTTTAGAAATGTAACAATTTTTCCCTTTTTAAAGAAAAGCTATTTAACCCCCCATACACACACACAAACACAAAACAGGACAAGACAAACACAGTCCCCTGCAGATGTTGAGTATGGCAACATTCCTTTTAAAAGGATAAAATTCGAAGAGATCTTGACGTTTTTGATCTAACGGAATTCTGGTCACAATAGATCTGGAAGTTTCTTGAGATGGATTTTTTGGTGAGACTGTCTTGATGACTCTTACTTATCACAACTTTGCGCACTCTCAAAAAAAAGATGAGTTATCCTGATGAGACATTTCTGAGGAAAGTTTAGTACAAAGGTGGGGCAGACAGCAGGAGTGTTTTTCTTGCAGCCTGCTTCAAAGGCACCCACACACTCACTGAGAGTTTTTTAAAAACTAAGATGTGCAAAGGTGTTTTTAACCAATCAGCAAGAGTCTTTAGCCTGGCAACAGCAGTTCTTTGTTAACTTAGCTATATAAAGTATCTCGACCTCTTCAGGTGTTCCCTGCTGGACATCTATCCTGATCCGTGTTTTTTTTAAGAACAGCATAGTCACAGTCTCGAGTTAATATTGCAAACTTTTAAAAATATCTCAAGAGGAAGGATGTCCAAAATTCAATGTCCTTCACATTTTCCAAAAAACCTGTTCCTCACAGTAATCATACACCAACAATTTACACTTGATTTCTACCATTTTTGATGATGGCTACTAGGATTATAGTTTTCTGTCCTTTTTTAAGCTTTCAAGCTTTAACTTTTTTTTATTCATTCATGGGATATGGACGTCACTGGCTAGGCCAGGATTTATTGCCCATCCCTAATTGCCCTTGAGAAGGTGGTGGTGAGCTGCGACCTTGAATTGCTGCAGTCATGTGGTGTAGCTACACCCACAGTGCTATTAGGGAATGAGTTGCAGGGTTTTGACCCAGCAACAGTGAAGAAACAGTGATATATTTCCAAGTCAGGATGGTGAGTAACTTGGAGGGGAACTTCCAGGTGGTGGTGTTCCCATGTGTCCGCTGCCCTTGTCCTTCTATATGGTAGCAATTGTGGGTTTGGAAGGTGCTGTCTACGGAGCCTTGGTGAATTTCTGCAGTGCATCTTGTAGATGGTACACACTGCTACCACTGTGCATCGGTGGTGGAGGGAGTGAGTGTTTGTGGATTGGGTGCCAATCAAGCTGGCTGCTTTGTCCCGGATGGTGTCAAGCTTCTTGAATGTTGTTGGAGCTGCACTCATCCAGGCAAGTGGAGAGTATTCCATCACAGTCCTGAATTGTGCCTTGTGGATGGTGGACAGGCTTTAGGGAGTCAGGAGGTGGTTCGCCGCAGGATTCCTAACCTGTGACCTGCTCTTGTAGCCACAGTATTTATATGGCTAGTCCAGTTCAGTTTCTGTTCAATGGTAACCCCCTGGATGTTGATGGTGGGGGATTCAATGATGGTAATGCCATTGAATGTCAAGTGGTGATGGAAGATTTTCCCTTGTTGGAGGTGGTCATTGTCGAATGTTACTTGCCACTCATCAGCCCAAGCCTGGATATTGGATTACTGCATTTGGACATGGACTGCTTCAGTATCTGAGGAGTCGCAAATGGTGCTGGGCATTGTGCAATCATCAGTGAACATCCTCACTTCTGACTTTATGATGGAAGAAAGGTCATTGATGAAGCAGCTGAAGATGGTGGGGCCTAGGACAACTACCCTGAAGAACTCCTGCCATGCTGTCCTGGAACTGAGATGATTGACCTCCAACAACCACAACCATCCTCCTTTGTACTAGGTATGAATCCAATCAGTGGAGAGTCTTCCCCCTGATTCCCATTGACTCGGGTTTTGCGAGGACACCTTGATGCCACACTTGGTCAAATGCTGCCTTGATATCAAGGGCAATCATTCTCACCTCACCTCTGGAGTACAGTTCTTTTGTCCATGTTTGAACCAAGGTTGTAATGAGGTCAGGAGCTGAGAGGCCCTGGCAGAATCCAAACTGAGTCGGTGAGCAGGTTATTGCTAAGCAAGTGCCGCTTAATAGCACTGTTGGTGACCCCTTCTGTCAGTTTATTGATGATGGAGAATAGATTGATGTGGCGATAATTGGCCAGGTTGGATTTGTCCCCACTTCTTGCGTACAAGTCACAGCTGGGCAATTTTCCAAATTGCCATGTGGATGCCAGTGTTGTAGCTGTCCTGGAACAGCTTGGCTAGGGGTGCAGCAAGATCCGGAGCACAAGTCTTCAGTACTATTGCTGGAATGTTGTTAGGGCCCATAGCCTTGGCAGTATCCAGTGCCTTCAGCTGTTTCTTGATATCAGGTGGAGTGAGTCGAATTGGCTGAAGACTGGTCTCTGCGATGCGTGGGACCGGAGGAGGAGGCCAAGATGGATCATCCACTCAGCACTTCTGGCTGAAGGTCATTGCAAATGCTTCAGCCCTATCTTTTGCACTGATGCGCTGGACTCCCCCATCATTGGGGATGGGATATTTGTGGAGCCTCCTCCTCCAGTGAGTTGTTTAATTGTCCACCACTATTCACGACTGGATGTGGCAGGACTGCAGAGCTTAGATCTGATCCATTGGTTGTGGAATGCCTTAGCTTTAGGCACCGATTCTCCGCTACCATGTATGATTCAAGAAAGCCAGTCGGTGAAGGACAGATCTGGAGCCAATCTTTACACACTTCTGTATTTACTTACAGAGTTACATATTACAAGCATATACCAGCCCAACAACCACAGTTTTAGTCTGTGTCTATTCATAGGGGTTCAAATGAATCCCCAGTTAATGCCCATCACCCATTCGATTAAACACATTGTTAGATTAAATGAGTGGGTAAAACTGTGGCAGATGGATTTCAGTGCAGTTAAGTATGAGGTCATGCATGTTGGACCAAAAAGGATACACTTATGTGTTTTTTAAACAGTGAAAATCTAGGAATATTGAACATCTAGGAACCTTTACAAAAGGTCTATAGAGAATTAGGGATCATGTATACAGTTCACTCAAATATGTGTGGTCAGGTTAAAAAAAAAACTAATCAAAAAGGCTAATTGAATGTTAGCCTTTATATCTAGTGGGCAATAATATAAAGGGGGGGAAACTTGCTATATGAAGTCCTGGATAGACCACATCTAGAGTACTGTGTGGAGTTCTGGGCACTGCATCTAAGAAATGATATATTTGCCTTGGAAGGAGTGTAGAGGAGAGTCAGCAGAATGTTACTAGGAAGCCAAGAGTTAAAATATGAGGAGCGATTACATAAACTAGCCTTGTATTCCCTGGAACATAAAAGATTAGGGGGTGATTTGATTTTTTTGTTTAGGTTTTTAAAAGGAATTGATAGGGTAGAGAGCAAAAAACTGTTTCCACTGACAGGGAAATCTAGGACAAGGGGACATAGGCTTAAAGACAGAGCCAGGTCACTCAGCAAAGACGATAGTGGCTGAATTTTAAGCAGGGGGCAGAGACCCACCCCAACATAATAATTAGGGGCAAACCCGCCTGCGTATCCCACAGCCATTTAACAGATATTGTGCCTTTAATTACCTTGAGTCGGCCCTTCTTCCGCCATCCAAGGGGAAGCTCTACCTCTGAGAGCTGTCAGCCAATCAAATGGCTATTATTTAGCCACTTAAGGGGCTCAATTGACCCATGGGTGCATGGGTTGCCTGACACCTCATCTACTGCATGGATACAACACCCACAGGAGCGACTGGGGGCTGTCAGGCTGCAGACAAAGCCACGCACCCCCACTGCTTGTCATCGCAACCCCAGGGACTGTAAAGTTCAGGCCTAAGAAGCACTTCTCTGCAAAAGGGTAGCAGAAATGTAGAGCTCCCGCCACAAAAAGCAGAAGATGCTCGTGTAAATAATAATTTTAAATCTGAGACGATAGATTTTTGTTTGCCAAAGGTATTAAGGGATATGGAGCAAAGGCGCAGATGGAGAGTTAGGGCACAGCTTAGCCACAATCTCTTTGAATTGCGGGTGGAACAGGCTCAAGAGGCTGAATGGTCTACTCCTGCTCCTTGTTCCTAACCATTTTTAAGCAAGTGCAGAGCCATGGAAAAAGAGACAGGAAAGAAACAAAAGCTAAAGCTATGTGATAGGGTGGTGAATAGGAGTGATGAAATGACAAACGTCATGATGGCACCAGCCAAAATAAATGATTATGAGACAAATATCGAAGTAAAAGATGGGTCCAGAGGAGGTGTAAATGGCAACAGCAAGAGTAGGGACGCATAGAATATCTGGCGAAGTGAAGGCCCACATGACCCGGGAATGTGGCAGTAGAAAGGCAGGTAAACGCCAGGGGTGCAGACCACCTACTGGCCACAGGGAATACCACTTCAAACACCAGCCCACACCTCCTCCACTCCCAGTTGCTCTGGTGCAGCCATCCTTTATCACTAGCATCTGCTGTCCAACAGCAAATAAGAGTGATTAAGATCTAAAATTGTTAAACTCAATGTTACAGCCAGAAGGCTGTAAAGCCCCTTGTAGAAAGATGAGGTGCTATTCTTTGAAATAAAGACAGAAAATGCTGGAAAAACTCAGCAGGTCTGGCAGCGTCTGTGGAGAGAGAAACTGAGTTAACATTTCGAGTCTGTATGACTCCATAGATGCTGCCAGACAGACCTGCTGAGTTTTTCTGGCATTTTCTGTTTTTATTTCAGATTTCCAGCATCTGTAGTATCTTGCTTTCATGCTATTCTTTGAATTTGTGTTTAGCTGATTCAGAACAGTGTAGGATATCCTCAAGTGCAGCTGCCCTATTTCCTGCGTGACCCCTTCACCTCCCTCCCAGACCATGGTTGGGTTCTCCTTATCCATTATTTCAGCTCATCAGCCTCCATATTCAATGGATCATCATCTATCATTTCCTTCAAAAACCTTTGGGCCTTTTTGTTTAGCAACAGTAAGAGGCAATTTACAACATGAGATTATTAGACTTCCATTATATGAATGTGACGGAAACAGGTGTGAGCTTCATTATAGAAATAAGTTCTTGAATTTATACAGCACATGTCACATTCTCAGGATAGCCAATGTGCTCCAAAACCAGTGATTACTTTTGACGTATTATTGCTGTTATTCAAATGATGCAGTAGAACCTTTATATCTCCTTGTGTTTGTTTCCACACATCTTCACCACTACTAACCATAATGAATATAAAGGAAATGGAGCTGAGCATTACCTGGAAGTAAATTTCAAGGGGCCAAAAGATGAAAACATTTTTATCTAGCATGATTTTCTTCAATTTTTTTCTGCTAGTGCTTAGAATTTATTGAGCCTTTGTGCCAACAATTTTGATTTTTTTTTTGCTCCCCTACATTATCACAGACATCAACAGAAGATGTCATGAAGTGGCATGGAGGGCGAACTTTTCACGGTCATCTCATGCATGAATTCAACTTCAATCTCTATGAAACAGATGGTTGGGTTCTAAGCTGCTCCATTATTTGCATGCAAATTCGTGATTGCACATTGGTTAGCCATTATTAGTTACCCATTATATGTCTGGTGCAAGCAAATAGGAAATGACATTTTTCATTGACTTTTTCGTCAATCATTATCTTCCACTGTAATCTCTCTTCTCAGTAGTCAACATGGTGGCCGGAATCTTCCAGCCACCACCACCACACCACTCCGCCGCGCCCCCAACCCCCCACACTGCGCGGCGGAGCCAGTGAGCCATTGACATCTTCGTTCACATTGACAGGACTGGAAGATCCTGCTGGCATGAGGGGCTGGAAAATTCTGGCCGAAGTCACTGCAGATACAGCTGGGAACACCACCATAAACATTTAATTGAGATTAATCCCAGAAGTTCTGGCATGGTCAGAGTGTAGGGCCTATGAATCTTTTCACTATTCTCAGCTATTTACAGCGTAGCCCAAAGCAATTAAACCCATAAATAAGATTGACACTGAATACTAATTGTATTAACCCACTAAGGACAGATGGAGTTTCTAGTTCCAGGAAACAAATACTGTTCCTACATTTTTAATAGTCTCTTAAAATATAGATACTATGGCATGAAGCTGCCAATAGAATAACCTGAAAAGATCGCAATAGTCTAAATGCCATTAATCCTATTAATTTCAGTAATCTTATTAATACTATGATCAACATGATAGTTTGTTATATTCATAATTTCATATAAAATAAAATGTATTCACCATATTAATACTTTAAATAACACAGTGCCTACAGCACTGACATCATGCCATAAATTTTAGTATTTTCAACCTAAGATAAAGCCATCTTGAAAGCCAACATTACAAATGCATGTTACATGTAGGAGTCTCACCCACCAGCCTTATGGCCAGAAAATCATAGCTATATTGTCAAAACTACAGCTATTTTTGTGTTAGAAACTAAGGACCAGGAGTAGACTATTACAATCCCTCTAGTCTGTTGTGCTTGACGAGATGATGGCTGGCCTGTATCTTAACTCTATTCACCTGCCTGGCTCCATGTATTTTAAAATCCGTGTCTAACAAAAATCTTTTGATCTCAAAATTAAAACTATTATTTGGACTAGCATCTATTATTTTTTGTGGGACAGAGTTTCGTGTTTCTACCACCTTTTGCATGAACAAGTAAGGCCTAACTTCTCTCCTAAATGCCCTGGCTATGATTTTAAGGTTATATTCCCTTATCCTAGATGACAACTCCCCCACCCTAACAGCAGAAATTTTAACTTTCTATCTATCCTATCAATTGTTATCAAAATCCTAGAAATCTTAATCAAATCACCCCTCAACTTTCTATATTCTAGGTATACAAGCCTGGTTTATGTCATTTTTCTCATAATCTAACCCTTGGAACCCTGACAACATTTTGGTTACTGCACTTCTTCCTAGGCCAATATATCTTTCTAATGTGTGGTGACTAGAACTGTACATAGTACTCCAGATGTGGTTTAACCAGGGCTTTGTATAGCTGTAGCAAAGTTTCCTCTTGTTTATATTCTAAACCTCTGTTATAAAAGCTAACATTCCATTAACCTTTTTGATTATATTTTTGTAACCTATCATTGCATTTTAGTGATCTGTGCCTCAGAATCCACCACCTTATGACAAGCGGCAGGCACTTGTGTGGTGGATTGGGGTTGCTCTCCATAAATTTCTTGCCCCCTCCCCAACCCTGCCCCACCCGTGTTGGGTGGTTAATATTGAGGCCATTGTGTTCCTGACCCCTAACAGATTTGTGACACTTGTAAAAGACACATCCCACAATCCAAGTTTCCCTCCTGATAGTAATGTTTATATCAGCTATAATCTTTGTAATCCCCAATCGTTCATGAGACCCCGCCCCCCGCTTCCCTGAAAATTCCTTTGTCCTATCTGACAGATATGGACAGGTGCTGATGATGGATTTCCTTTGGTGGACTCAGCAGAAATGATATTTTGGCAGTTTCCCTTTAATCAATTTGTGATAGTGGTGAGTGCATCACTATTAGGCCACAGGGAGACAAATCTGCAAGATGAATGGGTGCAGAGTTTTCATTTGTACAGTCATGTAGCTTTTCAGTTATTTGACATTTCAAGCAGTACACTGGAGTTTCACTAGCAAACAAGGGGGGGAGGAGCCATTCTCATTTACTTTGAACTATGGTTGGTACTCTGGTACCTGATCTGAGGCATTCGTCTTAATTTTCACCCTGTAGGAGTAGGGAACATAAAGGTATTGGCTTCAGTTGCTTTATTATTCGTCAACTTGAGAGAAAGAGAAAGCTAATTCAAGTAACATTCTGCACTTTGGATGGATGGACATCAACCTGTTCTGGAAAAAAGGCATTTTCAAATGGAAGCGGCTGGTCTCTCCTGTTCTCCAATTTGGAGATTTCTGTGCATGATTTCTTCCTTTTTCTAATTCCCTAGGTAATGCAGAAGGAACTAGTGAATTCTGATCACCCTTCCTCATTAGCTGTGTTTCCTGATGACCTAGGTAATAAGCAGAGTCAGCATTCCTCCAACCCATCAGCAAGTTCTGTCCTTACAGATTTTGCATAGTGCCAGATACTTTTGGCTGACAGCATAGTTGTTAAATGGTATTGACTTCTAGATCTCTGTCTCCTTATGAGGGTGATTGAGACACTATTCCCTTTCAGGAAATCTGCCTCTAGCTTAAGTTTATTATGTTGTGGAATAAATTTTTAGAATGGTGCACCTAGGTCTAATATGCTTTGCCAAATGAGGAGTTCATTATATCCTCGGATAACTCCAGTGGTTGAGCTGAATCTGGAGCCCAATTCCACTCTAGTAGATGTGGCCACCATCATGAGCCCTCATGAACCATTAGCATCAGGTTCTCATGGCTTTGTGTTTGCTTTGAAAACTATGCAGAAATTGCATCTAACTAGACTTTATTTATATGTAACATCCATTTAGCTCAGATAAGTGGGGCTTTAATGTAGTCGTCATAATTTTTGGGATATTCTATAGTTAAGCATCACTGCTCACTCATGTAAGCAGATTTTATGTCCCCTCTGATGTGAAAATCAACTGTTTCTGTCCATTAACCAGCTACCATAGAAACCTTACTGTATAAACAGGCAATCGAAATAATATGCTGTCACATGAATTTAACTCATTATAGAAGGTAGGCTGAATAAAAACAAGGCATAGAGTGGGAATTTCTGGTCCCGCCAGCAGCGGGAATCGACATGGGTGGGACAGTAAAATTTGGAGAACAGCCGAAAGTCTGCTGGTGGGACCGGAAAATCACACCCAAAGATTTTGCACTTGAAGGATCTATTTATGTAAGACAAACTAATGAAGAGTGGGCAACACATTCACTAGTTCAGGCAAGTTGGTGTGTATTGGTGCTGGTCCCATGCCCAGAGAAATGGAGAGGGTTTGCAGCAGAAAGGGCCTTTGGCTGTAAAACCACCCACCAAAACCAAGAGCTGGTTGATATGAATGGAAATACCTGCAAGTGATGCGCAGGGTTGCTGCCCAAACCTTGTGAGGAATGGGCAAGGGGTGCCATCCAATGGACAAGATGACTAAACAAGAAAGCCTGAAGGAGAGGTGAAAAGATGACCAAACTCAAAATAGCAAGTCTATATGTTGGTAGTTTGATAGGCAGAAGCAATGAAGTAACTGACCTGATGGTGAGAAAAGGAATACAAATCATGGGTCTCCAGAAAACAAAGTCGAAGGGCAGCAAAGCAGAGAAATTGGTAGTGACCCTGGCAGAACCCAAACTGAGCATCGGTGAGCAGGTTATTGCTAAGCAAGTGACACATGATGACACCTTCCATCATTTTACTGATGATCAAGAGTAGACTGATGGGGCCGTAATTAGCTGGGTTGGATTTCACCTGTTTTTGTGTACAGGACATACCTGGGCAATTTTCCACATTGCCGGACAGATGCCAGTGTTGTAGCTTTACTGCAACAGCTTGGCTTGGGGCGCGGCAAGTTCTGGAGCACAAGTCTTCAGGACTATTGCCGGAATATTAACAGGGCCCATAGCCTTTGCTCTACCCAGGACCTTCAGCTGTTTCTTGATATCAGTTGGAGTGAATCAAATTGGCTGAAGACTGGCATCTGTGATGCTGAGGACCTCTGGAGGAGGCCGAGATGGATCATCCACTTGGTATTTTTGGCTGAAGATTGTTGCAAATGCTTCAACCTTGTCTTTTGCACTGATGTGCTGGGCTCCCCCATCATTGAGGATGGCGATATTTGTGGAGCTTCTTCCTCCGGTGAGTTGTTTAATTGTCCAACGTTATTTACAACTGGATGCGGCAGGACTGAGCTTAGATCTGATCCGTTGGTTGTGAAATCACTTAGCTCTATCTGTCGCTTACTGCTTCTGTTGTTTGGCATGAGAGTGGTCCTGTGTTGTAGCTTCACCAGGTTGACACTTCATTTTCATGTATGCCTTATACTGCTCCTGCCATGGCCACTTGCACTCTTCATTTAACCAGGGTTGATCCCATGGCTTGATGGTAATGGTAGAATGGGGGATATACCAGGCCAATAGGTTACAGATTGTGTTTGAGTACAATTCTGCTGCTGATGACCCACAGCACTTAGTTGTGAGTTGCTAGTTCTGTTTGAAACCTATCCCATTTAACATGGTGATAGTGCCACAAAACACAATGGAGGGTATCATCAATGTGAAGACGGGACTTCGTCTCCACAAGGGCTGTGTGGTGGTCTCTCCTACCGTTACTGTCATGGACAGATGCATCTGCGGCAGGCAGGTTGGTGAGGATGCGGTCAAGTATGTTTTTCCCTCTTGTTAGCTCTCTCACCAGCTGCTGCAGACCCAGTCTAGCAGTTATGTCCTTTAGGACTCAGTCAGTAATGGTGCTTCTGAGCCACTCTTGGTGATGGACTTTGAAGCCCCCCACCCAGAGTACGTTCTGCGCCCTTGCCACCCTCAGTGCTTCCTCCAGATGGTGTTCAACATGGAGGGATACTGATTCATCGGCTGAGGGGGAATGGTACATGGCAATCAGCAGGAGGTTTTCTTGGCCATGTTTGACCTGATGCCGTGAGATGTCATGGGGTCCGGAGTTGATGTTCAGGACTTCCAGGGCAACTCCCAAATGTATACCACTGTGCCGACACCTCTGCTGTTTCTGTCCTGCCAGTGGGACAGGACATACCCAGGGCTGGTGATGATGATGTCTGGGACATTATCTTACGTATGATTCCATGAGTATGAATTTGTCAGGCTGTTGTTTGACTAGTCTGTGAGATAGCTCTCTTAGTTTTGGCAGAAACCTCCAGATGTTAGTAAGGAAGACTTTGCAGGGTTGACATAGCTGGGTTTGCCGTTGTCGTTTCGAGGGTCCAGGTCGATGCCGGGTGGTCTGTCCGGTTTCATTCCTTATTGACTTGTTCTTAGTAGTTTGATACAACTGAATGGCTTGCTAGGTCATTTCATAGGGCCATGAAGAGTCAACCATATTTCTGTGGGTTTGGAGTCACATGTAGGCCAGACCAGGTAAGGACTTCAAATTTCCTTCCCTAAAGGACATTAGTGAACCAGATGGGTTTTTACAACAATGGATAATGATTTCGTGGTCATCAGTAGAATTTTAATTTCAGACATTTATTGAATTCAAATTCCATCATCATTTTTTTCTATTCGTTCATGGGATGTGGGTGTCGTTGGCTAGGCCAACATTTATTGCCCATCCCTAATTGCCCTCGCTTAGAGGGCATTTTTAAGAGTCAACCACATTGCTGTGGGTTTGGAGTCACATGTAGGCCAGACCAGATAAGAACGACAGACATTAGTGAACCAGATGAGTTTTTACAACAATTGGCAATTTTTTCATGGTCCAGATTTTTATTGAATTCAAATTTCATTATCTGCCATGGTGGGATTAGACCCTGGGTCCCCAGAGCATTACCCTGGGGGGCGGAATTTTCCAATCCCACTGGCGGCGAGCATGATAGGTGGAGTGCACGGAAAATCTGGCGTGACCTGCTTCATGATGCCATCAAGGCAGATCGCGATCATCCACTCAGCCTGCCAACGGTGGGCTGCATTTCCCACCATCGGTTGGCAGGGAGCTAATTGTAATACATCAGAATATAATTAAAAGGCCATCCCGCCAGGCTCTTGGAACCCCACTGTATCATCCATCCACGTCGGCGATAAAGCACGCCGACATGTTTCACAACAGCATGCAGGCGACGTGCACTTGGCGGCCTTCACTTTTGGGGGAACTGAGGTGGGTGAGCAGCAGCATTCTCCACAGCTCGCCTGTTGTTTACAGGCCTCAGGTGCACCGGGGGACGGGGGAAACTGATGCCTGTCCCCAGAGGCGACTGCTGAGGGGTGGGGGTTGTCCGGGTGCAAATGTTGGCCAGCCTTGGAGGCGACTGCTGAGGTGGGGGGCGTCCAGGGTCAAGTGCTGGCCAGCCTCAGAGGCGACTGCTGGGGATGGGGTCAAGAGCTAACTTGATGCTGCATCCCGTGCACAGGCAATCGAGGTGGGGGGCTGGGTAAGCGAGGGAAGTGGCCACGCAGTAGGGACACCTGTATAAACTGACCACGCCTCTGCAACTGAGACAGATCAGGCACAGCCACAGTGATATGATTGGAGTCGGGCTCGTAGCCTGCCCGCCCATGCAAGCAACATGGAGGCACCAATGGGCCACGAAGCGCTCCATACCTTACCCCCCCCATCACCGCTCCCCCACGCCCCCTGGCACAGACTTAGAGTCCACCACCACTTTATTGGACCATGGAGCAGTTGGGCTGCACATGTTGTACAATTTCCTCGCCAACACTGGCCATATAGAAGTCACTGCTGGAGGAGCTCACAGCCCTTTGCAATCTCAACATCCCAGTTTGGACCAGTGTCCCGCATGTCACAGGTTGACAGGGGAGCCATGCAGCACACTCATCTCTGTCCATCCGAGGGGTGACCAGTACTCTCGGGGAAACGTTAAGGGGCGGTCACACAGGGCCAGGAAAGGTGCTAAGTACATCCATGATAACCACATCTCTCTCTCTTTCATGCTGCAGGAGGACCACGTCAGGATCATGGAACCTGGTGACATAGCTGTATGCCTGATGGCCTACAGAGACAGTAGAAGATGGAGGAGAGAGCAACTGAGGCGCCTGGCCACGCAAAGGCAGGAGCAGCAACCTCATGAAGAAGGGGCAGCAGAGGCACCCCACACATGCTTCCCAGGAGCGACAGCGAGGTGTGGCTGGTCAGCGCCTAGCGACACCTAGGGTCCATAGATGCCGCCTGCCATTCCTACAGATGACTGAGAACCAGTGTTGCTGATGACTGCGCATGCCTAGGGACCTGGTGGCTCACATCTTCCACTTACTGCAGGATTTGGTGCCAAGGGGTAATGGAGGGCATCCACTGCCAGTGGCTGTGAAAGTGACCATGGTGCTCAATTTCTATGTCAGTGGCTCCTTTCAGGCTTTCACAGGTGACCTCTGTAGGATTTCACAATCCACCACCTACAAATGCATCCATGAGGTCACGGATTCCATCTTCTCCATGGCACTCAACTTTGTGCATTTCATCCAGGACCGGGACAGCCAGGATGCAAGGGCCACTGGATTTGGCCTGACCTTAGGATTCCCACAGGTGCAGGGTGCGATTGACTGTACTCATGTGGTGCTCAGGTCTCCGTCGCTACACTGGGTGGACTTCATCAACTGCAAGGGCTTCTGCTCACTGAACGTGTAGCTGGTATGCAACCACCAGAAACACATCCTGCAGGTGTGCTCACGGTTTCGAGGGAGTGTGCACGATGCCTGAGTTGCTCACAGATCGCTGCAGTATTCCAGGGTCCACAGCTTGCAGGGCTGGCTTCTTGGGGACAAGGGCTACCTGCAGAGGCTGTGACTGATGACACCTGTGCAGTGGGCCTCAGACTGCAGCAGAGTGATGCCTTAATGAGGCTCATGCACCAGTTTGCAACTTGGACCATCGGGATACTGAAGATGCGATTCCGGTGCCGAGACCAGTCTGGTTGAGGCCTGCAATACAGTCTGCAGAATGTGTCACGCATCATTGTCGTCTGTTGCGCCCTTTACACCCTGGTGCTGCAACGGGGAGGGGAGCTGGCTGAAGAGGAAATGGAGGAGCTGCACATCCCCTCCGATGAGGAGGATGCCAATGGGGATGAGGGTGAAGGGGTCCTTGGTGGTGACAATGACGGGGCGAGGCAGGTGCACTTGGGAGGCCCTTATAGCTGCCAGATTTGTGGAGGATGATGACGACATGCAGTGAGGTGTCTCCATAGATCCTCACATCGCAGTTGTGAACGTTTGACTCCAGTCTGGCTTATGGCAGTGCCAATACCCCCTGTGAGAATGCTCCTGTCATGGAGATGCAGTGGAGGCCCTAATAGTCACTCGAGCTCAGGAGGATGATGACAACATGCAGTAAGGACACCCCATAAATCTTCACATAGCCTCTGAGAATGTCTGACTCCTGTCTGGCCGAGGGCAGCTTGCTTGCACTCCATGATCAGAACCATCTCAGAGACGCAGCCTTGAAACTTTAGACGCATCTTATGCTGTGTCTGCCTTCAGCACCTCAGCCCTTCAGGAACTAGTGCACAGCATCACTAGTCACAGATGCTGGTACGATAGGGGCCAGCCTCATATTAAAGGTGCTGAGAGCACACAGAGAGAATGAGAGAACTCTGTGGCTCCTGCCCACTACATTCTGGCAGCAATGATCAGCACTGCCGAGATGCAGGCATCAGTAGTGTGTCCAGGGAGCATGAGGCTGGACCATCACTGTGGTCTGAAGGCTGCACAAAGCACAGGGAAGACGCCCTGGACTGAGACACCTGCCTTTTATCTTGTGCAGAAAGGTTTCACATCTGAGTGACAAGAACACTGCTCATCAGAACAAGGAGTCACAGGCAGGGAGTCATTCTTAGGAGTTTATTTACAATTGTGAACAGTAAGTACAAGTGATCAACGCGGTGGCCAGGCTGTGCTACTACTTTTACCTAACTTTTCCTGGTGCTACATCATGGTACTCCCCGGACATCCACAACAGAGGTGGAGGCAGCCTGCGAACTGTGATACCTTGTCTGTGATAACTTTTGTGGGCGTCCTCTGGAGGGCCAAGACCTGGAGGGCTCCGGCCTCCTTTTGGGGTCCTGTTGTGTGGCAGTGGCACCTTCCTTGTACTGTCAAGCTGGAGCTGCAGTGGTCACAGGAAGATGGGATTCGGATGGGCCGGTCACTCCCAGAGTCACCTGGGTGGATGGCTCCGGAGTGTGCACCTGCTGATCCTCCTCCCTGTGGGTGCCCGAGGGCCCCTGGCTGGCTCCATGAGCTGAAGGGGTAGCTGGAGTGAGATCAAGCTGCCCAGCACCCCTCTCGCATACACACTGTTGGAGGCCAACTATGGCATCAGCGATGGAGTTAAACCCGCGCAGCAGTGCAAGAACGATGCCCTGGAATAAGGTCTCCATGGCGGCCGCCATCCTGCCTGTGTTGACCTCGGTGCGTTGCAATGCCGGCACTATCGCCTCAGCCTGAAGATGGACAGACTCTTCCATTGTACCTTGCAATCTGAGGAGTGCAGCGGACATCCCTTCCTGATGTTCCCGAGCTTTCCTTTGCAGCTAAAGCAACTGTGACATGACCAAGTCCAGGGACTCGTCATCTGACTCGGACTCAGCAACGTTCAGGCCTCCAGCAGTCCTCCGAGTTCTGGGGACCCGGAAAGGCCCTGCTTCAGAAAGTGTGATGTGCTCACCAGATTGTGATCCCAAGGCTACTCTAAAGTTAGGTCCCACCGAGGTGTGTGTCTCTGCACTGGTGGCGGGTGTGAGTGAGCGCTGTGACGGGACTTCAGGGAGGGTGCTTTCAGATCCCTCTTCAGAGCTTTCTTCAGAGTTTGATTGGAGGCCCTGGGTCATGGACTCTGTCGGCTGTTTGGCAGATGTGCCTGCGAAAGCAAGGGGAGATAATTAGTGCATGGCAGTGGCATGTGAAAGAGGACACATCACTTACGGCATGGTTGCCTGGTGGATGTTGCACCGCTGGATCCCCACTAGAGCAGCGCCAACCTCATCGCCAGCCAACTGGATGACTCTCTTTTCGAATTCTGTCAGAACTTTGAACTCCGGCATCCCTCCATCTGTCTGCGACCTTTCCCTCCTGTTGTGTGCCAGTTTGTCCTGCATGGATAGAGATAGGGAGCATGTATCAAGACGCCTGCCGAGCCGGATGATATGTATGCCTGACCTGTGTGGATGGTGTCTGGTCCATGGACAGGATGATGACAATGACAGTGTGTGTGAAGGAGTGAATGGTGATGTCCTTTGCACTGGCAGTGAGTGAGCCCCCTGTGGATGTGTGATGGGTTTGTGAGTATGTGAATTGGGAGTGATGAACAGAGTGACTTACCCTGTTGGAGCGGATGAGATCATTCATCCTTTTGCGGCACTGGCTAGCTGTCCTCCTCTGCAGGATGTTTGTGGTGATCACTGCTGCCACCGCCTCCCCAAGCTGGGTTGGTGAGTTTGCTGCCCATCCTGCGGCCAGTGTGGGGGGTTCAGCACATCCTGGCAGGCCTCCACAGCATCCAGTAGTCCCTTGAGGAACCCATCATTGAAGTGGGGGGCTGCAGTCTTTTTTGTTTTACTAGCCATGTCTCCCGGGCAGCGGTGGTGAGCTGGTGGCGATGAGCACTTTGCTGGCAGCTGCCTTTTATAGATGGCGGCCGGCGTGATGCAACAGCGGGGTGATGGCAGGCAGGCGAATGAGAGCCCGCTCGCCCTGGAAACGGTGTGTTTCGTGGAAGTGAATAAATAATGAGGCTTTGCAGGACGATACAACATGAAAACCCTCCATTTTCATTGGTGGGTAGGACTCCATTTTACCCGTCCGCTACCACACATAGTGCAATCCTGGGAAAATTCTGCCCTGGGCCTTTGGATTACTAGTCCAGTTACAATACCATTACGCCACTGCCTCCCCACCGCACACCAATACGTTGGATCCAACTTGCTCAATCTTTCCTCCTAAGACAACACCTTCGTCTCAAGAATTAACCTAGTGAAACTTCTCTGAACTGCCTCCGAGCCGTGATTATTTTTGAAGCATTTTATGATTCTGCCCATTAAGTCAGGTCTCTGCCTCCTGCGTTATTCTAGAATTTGCCAGATGGGCAATATTGGGCCTGTGTCTAGAATAAATGCAGACTCAGCATAATCATTCAAATGGGATAGGGAGTGAGTGTTCCCAGCATGGTTCAACTATTGAGTATACAGACAGACCTGTACCAGGCAGAAGAAACCAGAAATTGGAGCATGTGTTAAGGCATCCGGCCACTGAACTGAAGGAGGTGAGCAAGAAAAAGCCTGTGCCTGAAAATCTCCTGTCATCTGAGAAGTTGGTGGGGAGCACATCCCTGCCAACTCCAGCAGCCCTGAATGCCATTTTATGCTATAATGAGCATTGATTGGCATAAGGCAAGACTTCCGCTCACAGACTTCCGCTCTCACATGGGAGGAAGTCCGCCCAGGCACAGCGCTGCAGTGGCTAGAAGAGGCACTGCAGGGAGCTGCCTGGAACTAAGCCCCGCGACCTGGAGGACAGGTAAGTGGCAGGGGCCCCAATGCAGCGAGGGTCGGTGATGTCTTGGGGGGTTGTGAGGGGGGCGATCGTAGTCTCGGGAGATAGGCAGGGAGGCGGATGGATGGCCGGAGGTCACTGAGCCCTAAGCGGAGGGCGCCCCCAGTCAGAAGGGTCTTCTGATAGTGGCAATCTCCCTCAACTAAGATCCCTCTCAACTGAGATTGAACTCAGTTTATTTCCAACCTTCCGCCCCTGAGCTGTCATCTGCCCACCAGCCTAAATATTGAGGCTAGGTGAGAAATGGCCATTAAGTGGCCACTTAAGGGCCTTAATTTGGCAAGGGCGGGCTTCCTGACACAGGCCCTGCCCGCCCCACTGTAAAATCGGTACCAGGAAGGTGCGGGCGGACCCCGGAGAGAATCCCATCCATGCAATTTCATGTTCCCCCCCACCTCGTCTCAGAACCTGCCGGGTGTGGGTTAGCAGAAAATTCTGGCCATCGACACATCCTGAAGACTTTGGAGTGTGGATACACAGAAGAACATCTAATCTGAAGACTGATAAAATTACGTATAAATTGTTGAGCCCAGGTTAAAAAACCAATGACAGCATATTGCTTGAATCTATGGGCAATATAATTTCATATCTATTAGAGTTCAATGGAATGACTTATTTAGCACAGTCAATCTGCATGGGTGTCAAATGCATTCTAATGTGCATAAGTAGATTACATCAAATTTTACCATTACACATTGAATGTACAGTATAAGGGCACATTGATCTGTAACATCAATATTAAATTGCTTGAATGACACCAATAAAGCATAATGTATTACTCACAAAATATAATTTACTTACTATAACTTTACTTATAGGCCATCCATTCTGTCAGCTGGCATCATGAAGGGAGGCAGTTCATGTGTAGCCATTCAGATGGTAGTTTAACCCTATGGAACTTGAAAAATCCAAGCAAACCTTTTCAGATCATAGTACCACATGGTAAGCACTTCTGAAAGCTAATAGGTAAGTGTAGGTGTATATTACCTTAATTTGCATTATGTCTTTAAAAAAATTAACATAGAATATTTATGTATTTTCCAATATCTTTGGACGTTGCAAAAATGAATGCCTTCCAATGGTCTATGAACTTGTTCAGTCTGGCTCATTGGCTTGAACTGGACACGGAGAATGATCCCTCTGCCAAAATCAGTAGGCCTGAGGCACACCCACTATCTTATTACAGGGTGTCAGGTCAGGTGGTGAAGAAGATTTCAATCTCAGGCCATTAAGTCATCAATAGTGGCACTCAGGTAGAACTTAGGATGGGGGAAACGATCAGGTGTGAGGGGAGAGAGTTGGGGAAATGGGGAAATGATGGAAGGAAATGGTCAGGAAAGATAGGGGCGAATGGAGGGTGGGGTTGGAATGAGGCAACTGAGAGAAAACTGAGTGGGGCTGATGATTGTATTCAGTAGTGTTGTGCACCTCTATTGGCTCCATGTTCAGATAAGTACTTTTTAAACTTACATTTTTGTTGATGGCCTCCAAGAAACCCTTTAGGCTCTGCTAGTTAGGCCATCACATTTCCTGAACACAGTCACCCAATGCCAACAGTGTTCAGGGCAGCCTAGTTTTGTAATTGGGGATTCAATGAGGTGTTTTGCCTCTAAATTTGCATATACAAGTGTGATAATCCTCCCCACAGCTGTGGAGAGGAAAAAAAACAAAGAAAAAATTTAAAAGCAAAATACTGCGGATGCTGGAAATCTGAGACAAAAACAGAAAATGCTGGAAAAACTCAGCAGGTCTGACAGCATCTGTGGAGAGAGAAACAGAGTTGATGTTTCAAGTCCGTATGACTCTTCTTCTCTGAAGAAGCTCCACAGATGCTGTCAGACCTGCTGAGTCTTTCCAGCATTTTCTGTTTTCGTTTAAGAAAAAATTTAAGGTTGGTTCTGAAAATTCTGGAAAATTACTCTCCAATCCTAACCTTAGAATTAAGGCATAAACTCAAAATTAGAGCTTGGCCATTAGGAAACCAAATCAGGAAGCTCTTTTTGCACAAAGGATAATAGAAATTTGGAACTCTCTCTCCATACCCCACCTCCATAAAGGCAATGGATGCTGGGGCAATTGGAGCTTTCAAGACTGAGATAGACAGACTTTTGTTAGGCAAGGACATCAGGGATATGAAACAATGACAAGAAAATGAAGTTGAGGTGCAGTTGAAGGTTCAATATCAAGTTACTTGCTCCATCTCAACTGTTCATTATAGGAATGTGTTTCCTCACTTACTGGACATGTACAATGATGCAAATGAGCGTGTTTCCTTAGCAAGGAGCTGAATTTTCACAACTGAGGCAGGAAACAGGAGCTGGGTATGTTTTTGGGTGAGAAACCCATCACTGAGAGGGAAACTGATTAAAGTTAAGATTTTCACATGGGTAAGCCCTTAATTGGCATGGAGATGAGCTCCCAATCCAACGAAGGGTGGTGGGCAGGCTCTCAAAGCTGAAAGGCCACCCAGAGGCCTTCCAGCTTTAGATAGGCATCTAGCTTCAGAAGTAGGTAAATAAAACTGGTATTAGACTCAACAAGAAGGTGCCCTCTAAGCAACTTCTTAACAAAATTAATAAAAGTATAAAAAGCTGCCATGCCACCAGTGTGCAGGGAATGGGGAGAATCCCTCTACAGGGTGGTCTTTGACTTTACTCCAACATGCAGGCTGGGTTGGCCTGTTGGACAACTAGGAGTGCTGGCATCCTTGCCTACTGCTGAGCGCCTGCCTCCAGGCAGTTGACCTGCCCCCGTCACATGAGGAAACTAGGCCAACTGGAAAATCCCTTACCTTTAACAAAGCCCTTAATAAGCCTAATTGCCTGCCCAACTCATGGGGCAGGCAGTCTTTCCAGGCCCTGAACGTGTCTCCCTAAAAATGGCTGGCTCCAGGAATGGCATCCATATATCGAGTTGCCGTCCATGGCAGTATTTTCACACCCCCGCCCTTCCGGCCTTCTTCTTGACTTCCACGAGTGGGGTGGAGCAGGGGTCAGGGGGGCCGAAAGTTCAACCTAAGACATTTACCCATTTTAACTTCATTGATGCTGTTGAGTGTATAGCCCTTTAAAGACAAGTGTGATTTTAATTGCACCCTTCAAGGTCTAGACTGCACTGGTTCCGCAACACAAAGATCACACCCAAGTGCAGTTTTGGAATCAAAATATTAGCATTAAACTATAGCAATTTACAGAATGGAAAGAGGTAGTTTGCCTCATTGTAAATGTGCTTTTATTTTGCTGAAGCAAACCAAAACTAATCCCATTGCTCCACTTTCTCCATGTGACAAAAAAGAATGTGCTACACTCTTTATTCAATACAGAAAGCCAGATGAAGCAAATTCCACCTGATTGCAATAATTATTCCCTTTTGGAAATAGAAAAGATTGCTCTGATTTGTCCATGCACCATGGAATTTTTCTATTAACATTTTGTGCCATCAGCTCTGAGCAGTACAATCACACCATTTGTCTGATTCCAATTGTGCCACCAAAGAATGAGCTGCATGTTGAGATTCACTAACAACATGATTTATGTAATTAGATTATTGGCAGATAAACAATGATAGCTCATTGACACATTTTAAGTCGCATTTTCTGATCTTGAAAAGTCGTTGATTCAGTTAACCTTTTAGCTACTGACTTGGATGTGCCAAAAAAACTACAAAGATTTCAATTTTGGTACAGTGACATCACTAACTATATTCTCATTGGAAACCAATTATCGCTAAATTTTGCATTCAGGAGTTCATTTATGTTAGATTATGGTCACAGAACACTGAAAACTGTTATGAACAGAATTATGGTGGCAATATCAGCAGAATTACCTGATTGGAACTACACCAAATAGAAGCAAGAACCCGTTAGAGGAACACAGAAATTTGGGAGCAGGATGAACAAGGTGGGGAATAGAAGAATTGGCAAGAAGCCAAGAAAGGTTGCAAGAGTCCAAAAAAGAGTAAGAAATGGGAAAACACATTGAACTGATGAGCAAAGGAGAATTTAAATGTAGTCCGCAAAGTTGAAATTGGTAGGCTAGATCTGGACTGTTGTTTTTATTTTGTACATCCTTTGACATCTATGACGGAGTAGGTAGCTATAGCTATTGACTACTTAAAAGGTTCAGCAACACTTGTTGAAGAATATTGATACGTTGTGTGCAGTTATAAAAATAGATTTGCCTTGCAGACTTAAAGATACATTGTAAACCAATTACAGAGTTGGGAAATAACAGTAAATTAAATTCAGCTCTAACCTCAGAGATTTGCATTTTACTTTTGGGCAGTAAATGGAAGCAAATCTAAGTGAACATTCTGTGAAAATACTAATAACAAAGCAAAGATCAGATGTCGTGTCTGTTCTTATCAGTTTAACATTTGACATGTCTCCATCTGGGGACCAGATATTTAATTGATTTTTGTAACAGGAAAATGAAATGGGGGGGACGTGTTTGCTCATCTCCTCCATGGGCTGCTGTGATATTGCACTGCTCCGAGTATTAGCACATAATACCCCTTGGGAAGGCTGGGGATAATCTCTAAAATAAAAAAAATAAAACTATGACAAGAACAGCTAATCTGAACTGGCCTTGATGCTGGAGTAATCACTCCAATATTATATCCATTTCCCTCTTTTATTGAATAGGAAAAGTCCAGCGGGATGGGAAAAAACCTGAGCCGTGTAAACCAATCCTAAAAGTAGATCATAAGACGTGTAGATATAGGTAAGTGCAGTAATTTGTATTTATCAATTGCATCTTTAAGACTACCCCTGGAAAATACACATTACTAGTAAAAGGGGTTTTTCAACAACCACAAGAGAATTTGCTAAATTTTGGCGGATCAGTTTTTTGTTGCGTCAGTGCACTCATCACAACTACTGCTGTTGCTATTTTTGTTTCTTTAAAGTCTTTATACAGTGAATTGATTATTTCCTGACACATGTCAGTGCCTTCCTATCAATCATTGCTGCTGTGACCTCTGGAATATACATCTTGGAGCTTAATTTGACACTCCAGAAGGAAAAATCAATGTGATGAATTTTTTGGGGAGATTTTAAAAATTCGTTAACTTTGAAATGTAAGCCCTCCCTGCAAAGAACTACATTTTATTGCCTGAATGTTACATAATATTTTCTTATCCTTGTCCAGTCCAGTGGTTCATAATTATTCTGTATCTCTGATAACTCAAGAGTTTTAAATTGCAAGCTACATTACTTGGTTCTTTTAATTACAGTTTGTTGTAGGGAGTGCAGAAATAGCCATGTAGAGTAAAGAAAAATCTTACCCACTACCATCAAATATAATCCTAGAAGAAATGCTCAGCAACATTTAGTTCTAAATAGATTTTTCTCCCAATCTCTCCTTTCATCTCCTCAAGTTGGTGATGCATCCCCCAGATGCTAGCAGTTCTCCAGCACTGTAACCAAGAAACCATTCTTCCCATGTGAGCTTGGACAGTGAGTGCTTACATTCCACTTCTAGATTTTCTAGGCACGATTACAAGAAAGCATGGATTTTTCCTACCCCCTCTAGTCTAGGTATTTATGATCATTTTAGTGTTCTTTGTTGACATCTGCTAAATCAGCAATCACCAGAGATCAAACTTGAAGTATACCTTGTTTATATGAATCAATGCCACATAGCATAGTATGTTTAGTAACCAAGGCATCAAGGAATCCCAGTTGGTTTTTTTTAAGCCAGTGGTGGAATATGAGAAGAAGGGTACTCCTGGCCAAAGGTCCAGAGGTACCATCTCTTAGCTAAAGACCCTAGGCATCTGAGGCTTACATGCCCCGAATTTGAAAACACATTTCTGGCAGGATAACAACTTGCACTTATACAATACTTTAACATAGTGGGATAGGAAAATACCTGAGCTGTATAAACCAATCATAGAAATGCAGGTAAGTGCAGTAATTGTATTTATCAATTGCATCTTAAGAAACCTCTGTAAAGTACACACTACTAGTAAAAGGTTTTTCAAGAATGTCAAATGAATTTGCTAAATTTGGGCAGATCAGTTTTTTGTTGCTTGTTCCATTTCAGTTCACTGGAGCTTAATCAGACAAACTTCAACATCAAGTCATAGAAGGAGATATTAAGACAGGTGATTAAAAGCTTTGGTTAGAGATAGGTTTGTAAAGAAGAAGTCATATTTTCTTCACTGAAGCTGCTAGACTTGCTAAGTATTTTCAGCTATTTCTGTTTTTATTTAAAATCAAGGTGTTGGTTGAATGGGAACCATTGTAAGTCAGTAAGGACGGGTGATAGGTGAGATTTAGTGCTGTTTAGAATACTGCAGCAGAATTTTGGATGAGCTCAAGTTTATGAAAGATGGGAGTCCAGCCAACACAGCATTTTAATAGCTAAATCTAGAGGTAAGGAAGAAATGGATGAGGGTTTCATCAGCAAATAAGCTAAGGCTCCGGGGGTGGGTGGGTGGGGTGGGATTTGGACAATGTTATGGAGATGTGTTCAGCTGCTTTTGTGATGGGCAGACTATGGGGTTAAAAGCTGAACTCAAGGTCAAAAAGGAAACCAGGGTCATGAGTAGCCTGGTTCAGCCTTAGAAAATAGTCAGGAAGAGGGATGGAATGAGTGGTGAGGAAATGGAGCTTGTAGTGGGAAACAAAGTCAGTGGTTTCTGTCTCACCAATGCTTAATTGAAGGAAATTGCAGTTCACCAAGGATTAGATGTTTGTCTTGCAGTCTGACAACACCGAGACAATGGAGAGATCAAGAGAGGTGGTGGTGAGGAGAAGCTCCATGTTGTCAGCAAACATGTTGAACATGTCTATGGATGATATCACTGAGGGGCAGTATGTAAGCGAGAAATAGGAAGAGACCAGAATTAGATCCTTCGAGGATTTGAGAGGTAACATTGTGGGAGCTGAAAGAGAAGCCAGTGAAGGAAATTATATGTCAATTTCTAAATAGGTAAGAGTAGAACCAGAAAAGGATATCCCACTCAGCTCAACAATGGAGGAGAAGCATTGGAAGAGGAGGAGGATGATGTGATCAATTGTGTAAAAGGCTGCAGAGAGTTCAAGAAAGATGAGGAGTGAAAGTGCACCACAGTCATAGAGAATGTATTTTTTGACTTTGATTCAGTCTGTTTCAGTGCTGTAGCAAAGGCAGAAACTTGATTGAAAAGGTTCAAACTTGGAGTTGCGGGAAAGAGGGGGGACATTTCCAAGGACTTTGGGGAGAAAAGGAAGGTCGGAGATAGGGCACCTTCATGATCAAACGTTGGTTCAAGAATTTGGGGTTATATCTCATTGTATGCAACAGAAGACATATTGGATGAAAAACCCACTAGCAGCATGGACTTCACATTTGAGGACCAGTTTACATTGACCTAATATCTCAAAGAATATCTGAAGCAAAGATCAGTCAAATTGGCTAATTCCAAAGATGTCTCTAGTGGCAACTTGGAATAATTCTGTCATACTCAGAATTTTCAGGACTTTTACAGCCACTGGCAGTGAAGTGGGGATGGGCTGTATTGCATGCGCTGCGCACGCATAACTGACTGATGACTTACAGCTGCTGCAACCGTTGCTTCTGGGAGGTAGGAACACTTTACTCTGTAAATTCTGGAGTACTGGTGGGTGTATCCTGTGCAACTGCATGTTACCTAATCAATCTGGTCACATCTATCCAGTCTTAACGAGTCACTTATCTATCCAGTCTTAACTAGAATAGCTTTACTACCTGCTCCCACACTGTTACCTTTGAAATCCCCAAAAGATCTATCCTTGGTCCTCTCCAGTTTCTCATTTACATGCTGCTCCTCAATAGTATCAATCAAAAACACATCAGATTCCAGAGCAGAAATTTATTGTAATTAAGTATTAAGAAGACCAAAGCCATTTCTTCGTCATTTGGTTTGATCCCGGGAAGTGAAGGAATCTTCAAGAGTTTGATAAGTAACCAAAAGCTTTTTGAGAAGAAGTAATAAGGAAAAATGGGAGGTTAAGTTGAAAATTTTAGTTTTAAGTATATGTGATTCTGTTTTATAATGCTTTTTGATGTAAGGTATAAATATTCACCTAAGGACAGTGTTTATTTAGTAGTGTTTGCTTTTCTTGTTTTTTGTATAGTGAAATTCACCACGGAATCTTGTGGTGTAATTTCTTTCAGTTAATCAGTGGATGTTGAAATTTCTCTTTAAACATTAATGGTCTCTAACAGGTTCATAATATCTGAAACAACAAGTGTAATGAAACAAGATGGACCCTATTCTGGGGCTATTTAAAGAGCCAGTCAACAAGTTGCAGCTGTGGTGCTTTTAACATACCTGTGCTCAGGCAAAGTTGTTGGAAGCAATGTGAGATGCTGGTGGAATTTGGAGATTTTTACTGATCACAGGAAGGCAGAAAATAACATTGCCTTGTGTAGGTATGGGGACAGTAGTTGCAGAGCCACTTGGGTCTGCAACATGAACAAGATACACAGAGGAGTAAGCTCTCCTTAAGAGGCATTATCCAGAAAGGGTCTTCCGGGAACACCATTCCTACAGTGAGTCAGAAGCAGTGCCTCTGGAGGCTCGCTACACAAAGGTAGTGATGGAGTTAAGCCACCTCATTCATAGTGATCTGAAACCTCAAGTCAGGGCAATGCTGGCCCTCCCTAAGGCTATGAAGATCACTGTTGCCTTTTCTTTCTACACAATGGGATCCTTCTAGGCGGGAGCAGGTGACATCAGCAATGTATCTCGGTTCACTGTGCACAGAAGCATCAGGATGATGACAATGTACAAAAGGAGAGGGCATTTCATCCTTTTCTTGCCTGAGAGGGGAAGACCAGGATGAAAGGGCAGATAGGTTTGCCTGGATTGTAGACTTCCCAATGATGCATGGTGCCATCGACTGCAGCAAACACCTCTGCTAGCTCCCCCATATCAACGGGGAGCGAGACTGCAACTGCTACCTTTCAATGTGAGGTTGGTGTGCAACCACACAAAGAAGTACATCTTGGTGAATGCTTGCTATCCTGGCAGAACCACAATACTTTTGTCCTGCAACACTCAGCAAATATAAACCATCTTGGGCCTCCAAACCCCTCAATAGGATGACTGCTCAGTGATAAAGACTAACCTCGCAACACATGGCTCATGGCCCCCTTCTATCATCTATCATGAGAGGCCAGATAGCCTTCATTGAAAGCCATGGAACTACCTGCAACAACATGGAGCAAGCCATTGGTCTCCAAAGCAAAGATTTCACTGGTGAGGTTGCTTGGGGGAATTTCTGCACTGCATCCCAAGAGGGTCTCTATATTTGTAGTATTGTGCTGTTTCCTCTACAACCTTGCAATAATGAGGGTCCGTCCTGTACCTTCTGGAATCTGGAGGACACGAAGCAACCTGTAGTTTTGAGATCAACAAAGACACAGCAACTTTCTAATGATGGAAGCAAAACCATCTTCCAAGTGGTGGGAAGAAAATTTCTCAGATGCAGACCTGAAAGTTCTTCCACAGTAGATGTGGCAATGGAGGGACAGGCTGTTTGGATAGTAGAGAAAGAGGCATTTAATGTCAGTTCTGAAAAATTCGAGGATCGAGGTGGCAGTAAGTGCTGCCTCTCTTAATCCTCCAAACAATATTACAATTCCAAAAGAAGTTCATTCCAAGACAAGAGTTACACTTTCCCAGAATGCACTTCACCACAAAATCTGCCAGTCCTTCACTATTTACCATCTTGTTTATGAGTCGTAACAGAAGACCAATAGTGTGCAATAATTTTTGCTGGAACTGTTATATTACAACCCACCATTCTCAAATTAACCTTCGCTCACAGCCTTACATGCATGTTCACCCTTCAAAATTTCACCTCTCATGACATTGTTTCCTTCCAACCATTGATATTATCATTTCATTCTCAGCCCAAATATTACCTGAGATGCACCATATTACCTGGCTAACAGAGGACTTTCACACTATCTGTTTCTTCGTCCAGGTAAAGATGGCACACACTGCCATGAAAAGACAGGCCACAGGAGATGGCCTCCCAATCTCCTGGTTTGACATTTTTTGATTGGGAAGCAGTAGAACCCTAAGGGTGGTACACATCAGAGGATGTTAGGGATGGAGAAATTGGGGGGTTTGTGTCAGCTACAGTTTGTCATGACAACCTGTTGCTTTTTCACTACCTACTTGGGACCAAAGCCAAACTTTCTGCAAGCAATCACTTCTTACTCCTTCTGAATGTCTCAGGAAAGGTTTGCCTGTCTGCCACTCTTTCTATTCTTTTTTCCTCTTCTCACCCTCCAGATGAAAAAAACAGAGGAGGAAGATTTTACAGGCCCCTCTGCTGCATGGCACACCACTACATTCTTATCCACACAATCATTTGCCCTTTCACTGCCACAAAAGCGAGTGTTGGTCCTCTAGAGAGTGAGTCTTGGAAATTAATAATGGAAAACAAGGAAATGGCAGAAGCATTGAACTGGTATTTTGTGCCTGTCTTCACTGTAGAAGACTTGACTAACTTCCCAAAGATACTTGAAAATCAAGAGGTGAAAGGGAGGGAGGAACTTAAAACAATCACAATCACCAAGGAAAAGATGCTGGGGAAACTATTAGACCTAAAGGCTGACAAGTCCCCAGGACCTGATGGCCTGCATTCTAGAGTCTTAAAAGAAGTGGCTGCAGAGATAGCTGAAGCATTGGTTATAATCTTCTAAAATTTCTTAGATTCTGGAAGGGCCCACTAGTAGCTTGAAGACAACAGGCCAAATCTTCCAAGGAGTGTCAATCACTGTTGAATTGCCAATCTGCTCTTATTTATGTAGCGCTGGAGCTCCGCACTTCTGGCCTGAAAGTCCGAAACGGGTTTCTTCAGAAATGCGGAGCATACCTGCTCTGGAAGCCCTTCCTCCATGGAAGTGGGCTGGAAAATAGCAAATGTGACACCTTTATTCAAGAGGAGGGAGACAGAAAGCAGGAAACTATACGAAGTTAGCCTAACATCTGTCTCTAGGAAATTGCTAGGATCCATTATGAAGGATATTATAGCAGGATACTTGGAAATCATAATGGGATCAGGCAGAGTCAATATGGTTTTTGAAAGGGAAATCATGTTTAACTAATTTAATAGAGTTCTTTGAGGAAAGAGAAGAAAGGGATAAAGGAGAACCTGTAGATGTGGTGTATTTCAGGTGGCACCCTACCCACCCTGCCACCTAACACCCTCTCATCTATCACCCTGCCACCATACCCAGCTGCCACCCTGTCATGTACCACCCTGCCATATAATACCCTGCGACCCACCACACTTCCACCTGCCACCCTACCCAGCTAGCATCCTATCCACACTACTACCCTACCCACTTACTCACACTCATTCACTAACACAGTAAAAAGCTATTTAAATATCTAAAAACTTTTCACTGTGTTAGTGAATGAATACTTACCAAGACACAACAGCTAGTGCCGTAAAAAGGGCTTGGCCTGGCTTCCTCTGACAATCCTGCACTATAAGGAAGGGCTTCCAGAGCAAGTATGCTCCACATTTCTGAGGAAGCCCGCTTCGGACAACCAGGCCAGAAGTGCGGAGCTCCAGTGCTACATAAATAAATAAGAGCAGACTGGCAATTCAACAGTGATTGACACTCCTTGGAAGATTCAGCCTGATGTCTTCAAGCTACTAGTGCTGGAATTCTGGCAAGCATAGTTTTGGCTTCTGTTATTTGATTGGAACTTCTAAGTTAGCCCTATTGCAGATTAGTAGTTGACCAAAATTGGGACCCAGCACCTGTGGCATCAGAGGGCTTCGCTTATGAAGTGTTGCTATTTCTCATGATAGCAGTACTTGCAAGGCCTTTGGCCAGCCTGCTAGATGACTGAAATTCTAACTGAAAGAAAGCCCATCAGGATGCCCATGCAGCAAAAACAGTAACGCAAACTGCAACAAGTTCATCCAAGAATGGAACTGACCTAAGACCAGAACCAGCACATTTCCAAGAAGCTGATTCTCAAAGTTTTCAGCCAGCCACTTCTTGCACAACCTGGTTTTCAGCTAGCATCTAGAAGGAGCATCAGATTAGGGTTGAAAATACGGTACAGCATAGCCAAGTGGAATTACAGCTTTAAGAAACATTAAAGACTGGAACACTGTGGTGATGATGGTGGTCGGGTGGGTGTGCGCACAGAGTAAGCAAATGAACTTTTTTGTTGGCGAAGTTAGAGATATCAATATGAATATTAATATGAATATCTTTTTGTTGTATGGATGGCAGGAGTGTGGGCTATAAATTGTGGAGTGCACGGGATAGTGGAAGAGTGTAGATGCATAGATGTAGTCTTCAGCTATATGCAATGATAACTACAAGAAGAATATCAACCCGAACCCTGAGCTTTACAAAGAGGCTGACGTTTCTAAGCACAAGTACTAATAAAGACATTTGAAGATATAAAAGACAATTTATAGGTAAACTGTAAAACATTTTTTATTAATTTACTAGAAGCATTATTTTCAGCTGACTAGATGAAAGATCAGTTGATCCAATTAACTTGTTACCATAAACCCCACCATCCCTGCAAGAAATGCAATCTCCTGGGAGAGGCAAGCAAACATGTGGGCAGCCTAAGGGAAACAAAATCAGGAAATTCAGTTAAGAGGAAAATAGAGAAGCTGATAAAAGAATTTTCCCATCCCAAACTGGAACAGAATGGAGGTGGGATGGCAAACAAAATGACCACCGAGCGGTGGCAGCTGAAATTTCTGCCTCAGTTTCTGCCTCCTGCCATTTTCTGCAGTGCTGGAAAGGGTCAGCAAGCCAGACCTGTGCTTATTAAGCCATCAATTAAGCTCCTTGAGGACCTAGTGAAAGGCCCAACTTCAGACACCACACTATTTTCCAGGAAGTGGCCGGTAATCGGGAGCCCTCAGCAATGACACCTGGTGAGTGGAGCCATGAGCAGTGATAGAGTCGAGTAGCAGGCAAAGAATGTATTTAAACTTTATTGGAATTGTTTGAACTGGCTGAAGGATCTCACTGCATGCACTGAAAACTTGCAGGAGTTCATCAAATGAGAGTGGAGAGACAGGGGTGAAGTCCCTACCCCTGCAGGGACTGGGAATACAACTGGCATTGCCTGAGCACTGGGGCATTGGACCAGGCTGCTTGGACATCATCTGGGCAGCAGGCAGGGTGCACCTGGAAATGGGACTTGCTCCATTACATAGAGAAAGTCGAAGCATTACAGCGGTAGCGGGCTCAGCGATGAAGGGTCCCTAGGCATCAGGTGCGCACAGCTGTGGAGCCAGAGCCACAGAGGAGAAGGAGGGACTACCCAGAACGCAGGACCTCCTGGAACAGGTGAAACCACCTGGACATGTCAGAAAGGCATTACTGAAAGAGACTGTGATTCTCCAGGGACATCTGTGCCCTCCTCGTTGAGGAGCTTATACCTCATTCCACTCATAGCCAAGTCCTACCAGTAACTGTCTATGTAACTGTGGCCTTGAATTTCTTTGCCTCTGGATCATTTCAGGGCTGAGGCGTGGTCCTCTGCGACATTTCACAGTCTGCTGCACCCTGATGATCACAGATGCCATCTGTGCCAAGGCTGAAGGCTACAGCAGATACGTCACTGATGGAGCCTCCCAGACTCCAGGGACAATTGGATTTGCTACAATGCTGTGTTCCCACAATCTGATCCAAAGGTTTGGCGGATGAACTCTGAAGCCTGCGGAACTAACCACGTGGCTGTGAATGCAAAAAGCATATGCTGGCACAGGAAAGACAACCATGCATCCAGCATATACAATCTTATCCTCACAGAGAGATGGACTATTGCCTACATTCTCCACTGTCACCAGTGAGAAGCCATTGTTTTGTTTACATGCTGTTACTGCTGTTTAGTTCAAAGTCAAAGACAACGCGTCCCTTTGTAACAGAGTGAATTTATTTACATTGAGTCGAACATAATACTTGCATGCAATATTCACAGCACACCACAGTGACCCACTTAGTGATTACCCAATGCAGTGCCATGCACATTTCAGAATTCCTATGTTGCGCTCCCTTTTGTTGCCTCAGAGGAAGTGAACATCACATGCTTATATCTGTGGCTTTGTGGCTGTGAAGACTGTGGCAGCTATCCTCATCTTGGAGGGGCCCCTTTGGGGCCTCTCCTGGGAATGCTGCATCTCTGTAGAGGCAATCATCATCACCAGGACTTGGCACACATATGCATCCTCTGTCAGAAGGGCCAGGATGAAGAGGATACTGCGAGCAGTGTGGGGCCCTCATTCTTCCCTAGCATATCTTCAGCCTTTGGTAGGCATTCCCATTGGTCTGAGGGATTGTGCTGCTGGAGCAAGCCTGGCATCCCCGCCAGCCACCATTGGGCCACCCATGCAAATGTCCTGTCCAGGTTTCTCCATGGACGTCAGTGCTCAGGTTATGAACTGACCGATCTAGGCTAAATTAAGCACCCTGCTTCCTGTGCAGGACATTACGCTGTCCTTGCATGCACCCCAGGTGTTGCTGCATATGGCTATTCATGAGGTTGGCCACTCTTTCATGGAAGGAACTCATGCGCTCAAGGTCCCAAGACATGATTGAGCTTATCTGTTCCATGGACTTCTCCAATCGAAGTCTCCAGGTTCTCCAATTGCCAAGCCCCAAACAGGGTCTCCTGAGGCCTTTCCTCACTGCCCAGCAGAACATCACTATGACTGTCCTTCCCCTTTCTGAGGGAAACTGTCCACAGATACCTCTGCCTCAGACACTTCCTCCTTCACACTGGTGTTGTGATCCTCACCAAGTGCCATTGTTTCTACACGCGTGCATGGACCCACAAGATGCTAGTATCTATGCTGGTGGATGGCGCACTAGTCTGCTGTGATAATGCATCCTAAGATATCTTATCTTCCTCCTGCTTCCGTCTGAGCGATTCTTCAGAGGGACGGGGTGACCTGAGACTACTGGCACCTGTGTGAGACACAAGAGGAATTAATGAGACTTAGCCTTGGAGGTTTTGAAGGATCTGCAGTACTGTGACTTTCCATCCACCCAGTGCTTGGCATGCTTTCGGACAAGGTGTTGTGCAGTGGCACCATGCTCCCCTCACCCATCGCACCATGTGCACATGGGCCTCTTCAATGCTGTGTGCACCTGGGATGACAGTCTCACCTTCACCAAGTGTCTGCTGCTGTTACTTACACTAAACTGGATGAAATAAGGGGTAGATGTTTAGCTACGAATGTTCAGTGTGAATGGACTACACCTTATAGAAACAGACCGATTTTCATTCCTGTTGATGGAAATGAAAATTGGGCCATTTCTATATCAGGGGACCAATCCTCTAGGTGGCAAGAGGTACCAGACCATTTTATCATGACCAAAGTATTATGCCATGTATTGCATAATGTATTATTCTGTTACCAAGCTGAAACTATGGGCTGGATTTTCATGAAGTTAGGGAGACTCGTGGAGGGGTGAAAACAGCAATTCCCGGATTCCTGACCTCATTCCAAGGGATTCCAATTTTCAGGAGTGTCTTTTAAGGGTGTGGACTGGTTCAGGTCACAAGCCCACACCCTGCGTCCCCAACCTAGCCAGCTCCATTGCAGGGATAGGCACAGTCTAGTCCTCTGCAATTTTCATGGAGGTGGGTCATTTTTTCAAAGAATTGTGGTTCATGTCACCCCAGGGCTAAGTCTCATTATTCATTCTTGACTGAAAGCCTAGTCATCCATTAGAGTACTGAAACACCTGTGCCCCAAGAAAAACATTGTTTGATTGACAGCTCTAGTTCTCTGATCTCTTCTGTCAATTGCACAATGCTTATTTACATGAGATAAAGAGGTTTCAAGTGCTTGCTGTTTCAGCTATTGATACTTTAAAGGGCCTGGATCATTAACACTTTTATTGGGCTGTAGTAAAAGCAATATTATGAATTAATGACTTTTTAAAAGCTTTTTTTTACACATCCTACCATCACTGTGGGGTTTCATTGGTTCTATACAGCGTATAGTGGATGAATGGGCATGGTGGCACTTTAGCTTGGTAAGGGGACATGAGGGGGAATACCTTAGCATGGGGGCATGGAGGGTGGGTGACGGTCAAGTGATGGCATGGATAGGGCATGGGGAGTGTGTGGGAAGGTGAGGGGTGAGGGCCAGAGGGCCTTTTATTTTCTTCATTATGACTGGAACAAAGTCCCACAGCACCGAGGCAGGCATTTTAGCAGCCCACCTGAGCACCCAGTAGCCCTGCGGCTACCTCCAAACTCTTTTCTGGAACGGCTGGCCTGACTGCATCCTACGTCCACCCGCCGCAATGAAATTCCTGTTTTTCCTGGCACATTCTTCCAAGGCAGGTGAGCCGAGTCGGGAATTTCACTGACTCGCGCTACCTGCCTCCAGGGTGAAAATGCAGCCCTATGTTTCAGCACTTTTGTTCCTTTAATGCCTAAAGGTTTAATTGCTGCAAGTAAACAAAGATTGACATGATGCTAGTTTTAATTGATGCTTGGTCAGATAACTTTTAAGAAACATTTGTCAGTTTCAGGTTGCAGTTTAGAAGTAACCAGGAGTTCAAGATCATTTTGCAAAATGTGATGTCTAGATTAAATGTAAATTGTATTCTAACTATGGTTTTCATCTTCCAGTGAACCATTTATAATTTTTTCTGGAGGACTTTCCTATGATAAAGCGTGCAGAAGACCCAGCCTGACAATTATGCATGGCAAATCCATTACAGTTCTAGAAATGGATTATCCAATTGTGGACTTCCTAGCTCTTTGTGAAACACCATATCCAAATGGTAATAAGAATGGGTGAACTGTTCAGGTTTTACCTACCTCCTTAAATGAAATGTGTCATTAGGCTTAAATTAATATTAGCCCAGAATTTGTTCAAATGGCATAACCTACAAATAACAACAAAATATATGCTGAAGTATGTGCTGATCTTGGCATCAGTCGCTTTTGCCAAAATTTACTGTGAATGTCATTAGCATATACTGGAACATAGAAATCAACATAAGATCAATGTAAATAATCAGGGTGCAAGCAATGTGTAGAATTATTCCATTTTCCTTTTATGTGTAAAAATTCGAAGTTTGAAGCCATTGAACCATTCTTTGTGCATATTAAGCACAGTAACCAAGAGTTTCCACTTTAGGCATAATTGGCAATCCAGGTCTGCTCATTTTAAGAAATGCTTTCTCCCCGCAATTTTCTGCTCTAACTCATTTGCGTATTACAGTACATAAAATCTCCCATGAATCAACGCAATCATTTCAGAACACAATTTTTAAAAAACAAATCAAGTTAAAAATGTTCCTTGATATAGTTCGAATTGAAACCTGGTGCAGTATTATTATCAAATTAAATAGGTTTATCATAAATTAACTTTTTAATCATTGTCTAGCACACCAGTAAGTATCCCAATTTGAAATAACTAAAAATGACTTTAAAAAACGATACTGAACCATTTGCTAATTACTTCGGTGTACAATAGTTTAAAAATATTTAAAAGTTTTAAAAATATGCCAATTAGTGTTTTAGTGTTCAAAACAAGCAACTTAATTTGAAGAGCCTCCTTAAAGGCTCCTAAATGGATGTAATTACTGGAAACTTGCCATGGTAATTCAATCTGGGGGCATGGCTGGCTTCCAGTACAATTTTTTTTTGACCAGCGTAAAAGGTCGCAGCAAGTCTTTTTGTGAGGGATGTAATATGTGCCTGAAATTTCTCAATCTTTTGCGCTGGTTAGGCTGATTTCAGGCAAACTGCATTGAGGAAAATAGTGCAATCTGGCAGAAACTCTTGCCCAGCATGCTTAAGTAAATGCAGTCATGAAAGCATTTCATTTTTTAGTATCCAGATGCCACAAAAATGTATTCAAGGATATGAAAGATACAGTGCAGGTCTCTGTGACAAATAATTTTAAAATGGCTTAGAAAATAGCCAAAAATGACTTTGGGTCCTCCTGCACCTAGAATTTTGGCGTACATTTAAGAATGTTCAGAACTGGCATAAATATAGGAAACCCGTGATTTCTGATCCTTTGCTTGGGGGTGGAACTATGTTAATGAGCAGCAGAAGGTTTCAGGGGAGGTTTCTCTGAATTGACATAAAATTAAGCAAATTCAAGAATGGCATAAAAATGGATGTAAGCTCCTTGTGCCTAAATTTCCTCACTCTTTTGTGGTTTAAATCAGTAATACACCATAGTTACTCTTGTCTTAGAATAAGTTTTCAGGAAATTTAGGGCCAAATTTGACTTTAAACGAAAGTTACTATATTGTTTCCCCCTCCGTCCGAACCGCACCACCCTGCCCTCCATTCAAATAATATTTTCCTTATTTGTCTTAAGATCATTCAGGAAAAAGTTCTAACACACATTTCCATGTTTATGGAAATGTCACTTGCCCATAAAAAAGACTAGGATAATAATGATTTACAGTTAGTGATCGGCATTTTCGTGCTTGGTTTGAATTTTCTTGTACTTAAACTCTCCAGTTCACAAATGTTTACCTCTTTTTATTTGCCCAGTTCACAAATGTTTGCCTCTTTTTATTTGTTCACGGGATGTGGGCTGAGAAGGCCAGCATTTATTGCCCACCCTTAATTGACCTTGAGAAGGGTAATTCCTGAAACAAATTATTTCCAAATTGCAATCAGTGTTTAAACATGGAATTTCAGTCAACTTTACCATCGCAATCTGCTACTGTTCAAAATAATGCAAAACATAGATGGAGCAGGGAATGGAAGTAGTAGAGCAGTTAACTTGCATCACTCTACATTCAATACTGGGTTTAAAGTATTGTGCTAGAAATAAATAAAATGTGGACAAAACATACTGACTGTAGCTGTCATAGTCATAGGGGAGACGGTAACATAATGGTAATGTAACTGGACAAGTGATCCAGAGGCCCAGGCTAATGCTCTGGGGACACGGGTTCAAATTCCACCACGACAGCTGGTGGAATTTAAATTAGTTAATAAATCGGGAATATATAGGCTGATCTCAGTACTGGTGACCATGACAACAATCATTGATTGTTGTAAAAGCCCATAGGGCAGGAAAGCTGCCATCCTTCCTTGGTCTTCCCTACCTGTGACTCCAGACCTACAGCAATGTAGTTGACCCTTTGAAATGGCCTAGCAAATGCAATCAAAGGCAATTAGGGATGGGCAACAGATGACACCCATGTCCCATGAAAGTGTAAAGAAAAATTATTAGTGCTCTCACAATTAAGAGGAGCATTTAATTAGTTGGTTTAATTTTGATTTACTGTTTGTATATAAATTTAATAAATTTAGCAGAGATATCCATCCTACATAAATCCAGGATTTTTTGCCATTTGTCCCTTCTATCAGCATAATAAATGAGTAGCTTTAAACAGTGGAGAAGTTGTATATTAGACATGCAATTCAGTTCCATTATATGGAACCTACTGTACTGGTGCTATATAATTAGTTTCTGTTTAATTATGCTTTACAGAATTCCAGGAACCTTATGCAGTGGTTGTGCTCCTTGAAAAAGATTTGATTGCTGTTGATCTTACGCAAAGCAAGTAAGTGTATTTATGCAGATAGAATGTCATCTAGCTTGCTTTTTTTTTGGAAAATGTTTAGTGTTTTTTTATGTGGAAAATCAGTTATTACCATAAATTGCATAAAAGATTCCTCGTTTTTGGAAGGACTGAAAAGATGAGAAATGAGAACAAGGATGTTTTGTGGATATTTCACAACATGTTCTCTTCTTCTTTCACGGTCAAAATAGCAATAAATTAGCAAACATGACTAAGTCTGAACTTTAGCTTAAAACACTCAAACAATAATAATAGGCCATAACTTCCGACTAACATCAGAAAGAGATGGCCTGCAGGAAAAAGAAGGAATAAATACATGCTTACCTGCCTTTGAAAATTATGCTGACACTTCTGATCACTGGAGCTGCTTGGAGCCTGCATCGAAAGGCTCTCACAGACCCCAGTGAAGTGCAGCTCCAGTGGATTCAAGGAGGCCACGCCACCTCTTTTACGGCACGAGCTGCCATAAAGCAGGTAAGTTTAAAGGGCCCAGTGAAATTGAACAGGCCTTGGTGAAAGTAAGTGTCTAAGGTAAGTGGATAGGATTTGGGAGTGTTGGGGGGGGCGCTTCAGAGGGTGGGAAGGTCAGGGGGTCGGGGAGGTCAGAGGTCGAGGTGGGAGTTGGATGTTGTGGGTTCAAGTGGGGGGTTGAGGGTCAGAGATCAGGTGGCGGGGGGTCGGATGTTGGAGATGCAGGTGGGAAGGCCGGGGGTGTAGGGGTATCAGAGGTAGGGGTGGGGCGCTCAGAGGTTGGGGGTTTGAGTGTGGGGGGTGGGAGGTTGGAGTTAGAGGTGTCGGGTGAAAATGTTGATGGTGGGGAGGTCGGAGGTCAGGGGAGTGGGGAGGTCAAATGGTGGGAAGGTGGGGGGTTGGGGGGACTGGAGGTCGGAGGCGTGTCAGAGGTCAGCAGGGGTCAGGTCGGGCCCGCACGGGGGGGAATCCTTGTGGGGGTGGTCGGGGGTGTGGAGGGAGTTCTGTGGGGGTCAGTCTGGGTGTTTACAATAGTAGTTAGATGAGGTTTTAATTCTTCTAACATTTTCTGGGCAACTATTGGTGTAACCCTGGCGGAACCATCCGAAGTTTGCGATTTAAATCACATTTTCAAATGGTTCCCAACACAGGGCAATTGTCCAGAGGAAGTTTGCACTTCTGGGCAATTGACATGCAAACCCTTACCTGGGAACTACTGAGAGAGATTCCCTAGTGCATCTTTGGTGTACCCCCCCAAATCCAATGCTGGGGAGCTTGGAAGTTACAGCCCAATAAATTATCTAAAACTCTTACTTAAATACTGATCAGAGAGGTAGAAAGATCAAAATATTTGCATTGCAACTTTTGAAACAAGCTATAACAGAATAAATAGAACAGCTTAAGAATGCCAACTAAAGATAATTTTACCAGTGAAAACAGTGATTGATAAGAGCTAGTTGTTACAATCCCCGTGGAGATCGATAACTTTTAAAAAGAAAATTGAACTTCCAGTTAATAGCTGAAAGAATGACACATCAAGATTTCATGTTTAAAACATTTACTATAACAGTAGGTTAAAAGCACCATTGACTAAATTCTATATTCGTAGGCAACTTATACTTTTAAAGCACAGAACACAATTCCCCCTTATTTTTAGCCCAACCGAAAAAACACACATCTCAGGTATACTTTACACTGTCCTTTTACATAGTCATTCAATTTTCCCAGAATCAATCCAAAGAAATTCTTAGCTCCTGGAGTTTATTCCTGTTTTCTTTTCCCAGCCTGGTAACTTGCAATCTTAGAACTGTCTTTCGCAGTGAAATTTTCTTTTCCCAGAGACTCTCCCTCTAGCTGTCTGTGATATTCAGGGGAAGCCTGTAACCTGATCTTTACAACGGTTTCCTCTGCATCCTTCCCCATAGCAATGAGAATCACATGGGCTTTGTATCTAGGTAGAAATGCTAATTATTGCTAATTAGAATAGCTATCCTTGAGAGCCCAACATTCTTTTATGTTGAAACTAAATGTACAATTTAAAGCTCAAATGTTTTCAATGTGACATTCTTGACACTTTTCTGGGACTTTGGAGGCTCACGGTTTATCCACTGTTAGCATACAGGCTGCTGCCATTGTTTCCAAGCCTAATCATCTTGCACCTTCTTCCCAGAAAACCGCTCTGGGCTTTCTTTAATCACTATCAATCAAACCACCTAGGCTCACTGTTAGGCAAACTTCAGAACAGGTTACATGACTCCTTCAGTTTACCTTTAAGACAAAGTCCCAATACATAACAATCTTCTAAACCCCATAATTGTAACATAGTTCCTCAGAAAAATGTGATAATTTTGTTTGACAAACATTTGCATTCCTGGCTGGTAGGTTTCAAAGTTTGGAAGTAAAAATTCTTAGTTTTCTCAGTTTTCTTAGGTTGCTTTCCTAAGTCCAACTAGCAGTAGCCATGTTTCTGAATGTTGCTTTTCTTTTCTCATTGGTAAAACTACTGCACCGAAAACTGGTGGTTAATAGTAGGCAAGTAAAATATCAGATTCACAAAGCTGTTTTGAAAGTGATTTTGTATTATGAAAGGATGTGGGTTGGGAATTTCCTAAGATCTGCACCCACTCTGCTGCCACAGCTTTGCAGGAAGTACAGCAGAAATCCCATTTACATGTCAAGTTTAGAGCAGTGGAGCAAGTGCAGCTCTGAGGAAATTGTTAATTCCTAAGGTAAATTTTGTGAGGTTTCACACCACAGGTGGGGCTGCGACTGTACAGGCACCTATTTCAAAATTGAGTACTACATCCCAAAGTCTGATCCCTACTATGCCAGATTTTGAAAGGCACAACAGGCCCTTTTTCCTTATGGGCATGGACGTAAGGATATTTAAATTAGTTTAGGAAGGGCCCTACCTAATTTTAAGATATTTGCCTTTTAAAACCTGGCCAGTTAAAGATCTTTGACCTAAAATGTCTAACTTATGTGGGAACTCATGGAAACTGGCATGCATCCTGAATGTAAAGAAAAAAAAAATTACCTGGAAGGCATTTGTGTCATTTCCATTTAAGTCTTCATTTGTTTCAAGCAGAAGCTTCCTCTGCTCACCCATGTGGTCACTGAAAATGTGCATCCAGCTGAAAAGGGATAGAGTCCCAGCATTGTAGCTCTGTGTCCTTAATTGTGCCCACAAACTGGTTCATGCAGGCAATATACCAATATGTTAAAAAGAAATTGATGAAAAATTGGCTTCTTTCTGTGCTGTAACATTCAATGATGTGCTCAGTACAGTATTTAGGGCTGAATTTAATGGCCACAGTGGTGGTCTCATCCACGGCCGTAAAGTCGGGGGCAAGTCCTCCGCAGCCATTTTCAGAAGGCCAGTGGAACTTATACTGTTAACTGCCTGCCCTTGGGGCACTCGACCTTTAAGGGCAGAGGTCCCACCTCCAAGAGGGTCAGCAGCTCTTCAGTCCCAGCAGTGCCGACATGAGCGGTGGCCACCACCGGGAATGCTGCAGGCTTGGACCAGCGAGGATGGAGGAGGCCCTGGAATGAAAGTGGGTTTGCTCAGCCTGGCCCTGGCAAGGGGTAGGGTTGTTGTGGAGGTCAGGGGTTGGTCTTAAAATTGGGGCCACAGGTTGTCCAATGAAGAGCCCCTACCAACCCCTTTCCTTCCCGGTGGCAGGATGAGGCACTTAAGTATCCTTCCCTGTCCCCGACTCAATCTGGTGGTGGTGGTGGGGGAAGAGTCAGGAAGGCAACAGGCATACTAAACCCCACCTTCCCTCTGATTCTGGTATTAAATTCCCCCCTTGGTTTCTATTTACTATAAATTATAGTTTTGGCTTGATTGTCTGAGCATGAAGTTGTCTTTATTTTTTAAAAATTTATTACTGTCTTTGATTTTCCTGGTCAGCTTTCCTATCTTTGAGAACCCATATCCAATGGATGTGCATGAGTCTCCAGTGACGTGCTCTGAGTATTTTGCTGATTGCCCTCCTGATTTGATACCTGCACTTTATTCCGTGGGAGCTAAACAACAAAAAAAGCAGGGATATAGCACAAAGGTAATGGACTGCACTTTATTCTTGTTTATATTGGTGTATTGAGATTATTCTACTGCTGGCAGGGTATTGTTATATTTTAGTTGTTAAATATTTGCCAAGGGTCCTGTTAAATAAAAACGTAGACATTTAATGATGAACACTAAAGGCTACGTCTTCACATTATAAAGTGTTGTCCCTTTTAGTTCAAGACACCAGCATGCTTTTTAGTTTCATGCAATATTGTGCTATTTTTGAACAACATTAAGAGGAATGAGAAAGCTGTTGACATACTTCAGGGAAAAACCTGTGACACTACAAAATAATGATTTCTGTTAGATTTCTTAGCATATCTTTTTGATGCATAAATCTAATACAAGTCCCACCTGCAAGGTCTTTTTCAGCACAAATCCACCTATGTGACAAAGTTGGTTGCCCGTTAGCTGGTGTCTCAGAATAAACTCCAAACTCTCTGCAACTATCTCATATTCTTTGGGTAGAATTTTGCCGTCGGCGAGCAGGGGGCGGAGCCCGTTCGCCGATGCGTAAAATGACGTGGGATGACGTCGGGCGGAACCCTTGATGTCATCCCGCCCCATTTAAATTTTCAGGAAGGTGGGGGCGCAGCAAAATCAGCTGCGGGCCCGTCGACCTGTCAATGGCCAGTTGAGGCCATTGACAGGATCATTTAAACAACTAAGGTTGGCGGGCAGGCCAGGAGCCCCGGCAGCAAATAGAGAAAACATGAAACCTCATCCAGCAGCGGGATGAGGTTTCATGCAGGGTTTTAAAAATTTTAATAAAGTTATTCTGTAAATTATGAACATGTCCCATGAGGGGGACATGTTAGGGAATTTTTTTTTTCTATTTTTAATAGTTTTCAAAGTGGAAGTGATATCCCTGAGGCTGCACTTAGGCCCGCCCACATAAAATGGCGGTGCAGCCCGCTTCGCTGGCGGGGATCGTCGCCCCGCCCGCCAGAGATTGGGTCGGGCCCGCCCGCCCGACCAGCAGAAAATTCTGCCCTTTGTTTTGTCCTCCTTATTAGTTTATCCTTAAGTTTTTTGGCAGCCACCAAAACTTTGTGAGGACTTCTGCATCTAATTCTGTTCCAAGACTGTTCTGTGGCCTTTATTTCACTGTCTAATGTATTCAAGCTATGGCACCTCAATTTGCACTTTCATATTTGTCGGGACTACGACTGTGAGATTTCCCTCTTGCACTAACCGGAATGTCATTCCCTGGTGATTGTTTTCTGATGCAAAAGTCAATTCCGAACCCGCTATCAGCACTTGCATTGTGCTTTCTTACTCAAAACTCTTTCACCCCCTTCTGCCAATCCATGGACTTCTTTTCTTGACCATTATCCTGAACACCCAATCAATATTTAAACTTTCCATTAGCTTTTCTGCACATCCTAAAAATGTTTCATCCCTCCATTCACTAGACCCCTCTGGAATATATGTCACCCAAGTAACTACTCTGGGAAATTGGCTTTTGGATGTAATAATTCTGCCCTGTGTGCCATGATCACTCATATTGCCACTCTTGAACTACAATATTCTTGTGGTACAAAATGCTTTGTTTTTATCAGCTGTTCAGAGCCTGAGATTTTGAAATTAATTTTTATTAATCATGCAGAATGAACCTTAACAGTTTGATTGCCATGTTTGATGAGCACTGTCTTACCACCATGACCGTTACCTTACCAGGGCCTTTCCATAGTCTTATAATGCAGCAAATCTCCCAAATTAAATTCTGTCTGGAATGATCTTATGCAAGGCTTCGGTGGGCTCTGAATTTGAGACCTCAGCCCTGATGAAAGCATTCAAATGTGCAGAAAAAAATGGAACCAATTGTAGTACCTTCTAGAGCAAGAGTACTATCGTATAGCACAGAAGACAATTTGGGACTTCACCCATAGACTGATTGAGAGGGACTATATCTGCCAGCCATCTGGAATGAATCCTTTACATGAATTGCCCATGCCAGGGCAGTTGTCAACTTGCAGTCTGGTTGATCAGCTAAAGTTTAATGCAGCTTTTCATCAATTACTACAATTCCTTTCACAGAATCCATTGCTGAAAGGAAACTTGGTTGCAATATATACATGACCATTATATTCACTTTTCACAAATGTCTCTGAACTTGTCATTGGCAAATTCCCCTCTGTTATCTGTTAGAAACTTCTCTGGTGCCCCAAGTCTGATCCCTATCTATTTTTCCATGATTTTACCTATAATAAACCTTTTGTCCTTACTAAGTATGATTGTAGAAAGACTAAATCTGGTTACCAAGTTTAGAAAATGTAGACTGCAAATATATCTGCCTTGTCCCATTCCTTTAGATCCATGGCAACTACCTCATTAAAGTAATGTGCCAATGAAGGCTTACAATAGGTTGTGGTGGCATCCTTCGATACTTTTTATGGATTTTGCAATTCTCACTAGTCTATTCTATTAATCTCATACACTCTTCATCAGCCACATCTTTTAGCAGTTTTTTTTTTATCTTCAACAAATAAGATTAGTGCATTGTCTATGCAACTTTAAGACAATTCCTTTTTTTCTCTAATCCTTAACACCTGATGCCATGAATACTTGTCTAGTATGTCGGTGAGAAATATCAGGTTTTGTTCAGGGGACCTAATAATGTCCTTGTTTTTTATTCATTCACGGGATGTGGGCTTCGCTGGCTGGGCCAGCATTTATTGCCCATCCCTAGTTGCCCTTGAGAAGGTGGTGGTGAGCTGCCTTCTTGAACCGCTGCAGTCCATGTGGTGTAGGTAAACCCACAGTGCTGTTAGGAAGGGAGTTCCAGGATTTTCACCCAGCGACAGTGATGGAATTTCCATCACATTGCTGACTCGTGCCTTGTTGCTGGTGGACAGGCTTTGGGGAGTCAGAATGAGAGTTCCTTGACGCACGATTCCTAGCCTCTGACCTGCTCTTGTAGCCATAGTATTTATATGGCTAGTCCAGTTCAGTTTCTGGTCAATGGTAACCTCCAGGATGTTGATAATGGGGGATTCAGTGATGGTAATGCCATTGAACATCAAGAAGCAATGGTTGGATTGTCTCTTGTTGGAGATGGTCATTGCCTGACAGTTGTGTGGCGCGAATGTGACTTGCCACTTGTCAGCCCAAGCCAGGATATTGTCCAGGTCTTGCTGCATTTGGACATGGACTGCTTCAGTGAGGAGTTGCGAATGGTGCTGAGCATTGTGCAATCATCAGCGAACATCCCCACTTCTGATCTTATGATAAAAGGAAGGTCATTGATGAAGCAGCTGAAGATGGTTGGACTGAGGACACAACCCTGAGGAACTCCTGCTGTGATGTCCTGGAACTGAGATGACTGACCTCCAACAACCACAAGCACTTTCCTTTGTGCTAGGTATGACTCCAACCAGCAGAGAGTTTTCCCCCTGATTTCCCATTGACTCCAGTTTTGCTAGGGCTCCTTGATGCCACACTCAGTTAAATGCTGCCTTGATGTCAAGGGCAGTCACTCTCACCTCACCTTGGGAGTTCAGCTCTTTTGTCCATGTTTGAACTAAGGCAGTAATGAGGTCAGGAGCTGAGTGGCCCTGATGGAACCCAAGCTGAGCATCGGTGAGCAGGTTATTGCTAAGCAAGTGCCACTTGATAGCACTGTTCATGACCTTTTCCATTACTCTACTGATGATGGAGAGTAGACTGATTGGGTGGTATTTGACTGGGTTGAATTTGTCCTGCTTTTTGTGTTTAGGACATACCTGGGCAATTTTCCATGTAGCCGGGTAGATGCCAGTGTTGTCGCTGTACTGAAACAGCTTGGCTAGGGGCGTGGCAAGTTCTGGAGCACAAGCCTTCAGTACTATTGCCGGAATATTGTCAAGGCCCATAACCTTTGCACTATCCAGTGCCTTCAGCCGTTTCTTGATATCACGTGGAGTCAGTCGACTTGGCTGAAGACTGGCATCTGTGATGCTGGGGACTTCCGGAGGAGGCTGAGATGGATCATCCACTTGGCAGTTCTAAGTGAAGATTGTTACGAATGCTTCAGCCTTATCTTTTGCACTGCTGTGCTGGGCTCCTCCATCATTGAGGATGGGGATATTTGTGAAGCCAACTCCTCCAGTGAGTTGTTTAATTGTCCACCACCATTCATGACTGGATGTGGCAGGACTGCAGAGCTTAGATCTGATCCGTTGGTTGTGGGATCACTTAGCTCTGTCTATCATTTGCTGCTTATGCTGTTTGGCACGCAAGTAGTCTTGTTTTTTAGCTTCACCAGGTTGACATCTCATTTTTAGGTATGCCTGGTGCTGCTCCTGGCATGCCCCCCTGCGCTCTTCTTCGAACCAGGGTTGATCACCTGGCTTGATGGTAATGGTAGAGTGGGGGATATGCCGGGCCATGAGGCTACAGATTGTGTTTGAGTACAGTTCTGCTGCTGCTGATGGCCCACAGTGCCTCATGGATGCCCAGTCTTGAGTTGCTAGATCTGTTCGAAATCTATCCCATTTAGCATGGCGGCAGTGCCACACAACAGGATGGAGGGTATCCTTAATGTGAAGGCGGGACTTCACCTCCACAATGACTGTGCGGTGGTCACTCCTACCGACACTGTCATGGACAGATGCATCTGCGGCAACCAGGTTGATGAGGATGAGGTCAAGTATGTTTTTCCCTCTTGTTGGTTCCCTCACCACCTGCTGCAGATCCAGTCTAGCAGCTATGTCCTTTAGAACTCGGCCAGTTCGGTCAATACTGGTGCTACTGAGCCACTCTTGGTGATAGATATTGAAGTCCCTCACCCAGAGTGCATTCTACACCCCTGCCACCCTCAGTGCTTCCTCCAAGTGATGTTCAACATGGAGGAGCACTGATTCATCAGCTGAGTGAGGGCGATACGTGGTAATCAGCAGGATGTTTCCTTGCCCATGTTTGACCTGATGTCTTGAGACTTCATGAGATCCGGAGTCGATGTTGAGGACTCCTGGGGCAACTCCTTCCCGACTGTATACCACTGTGGCACCACCTCTGCTGGGCCTGTCCTGCCGGTCGGACAGGACATACCCACGGATGGCAATGGTGGTGTCAGGGACATTATCTGTAAGGTATGATTCCGTGAGGATGACTACATCAGGCTGTTGCTTGACTAGACTGTGAGACAGATCTGCCAATTTCGGCACTAGCCCCCAGATGTTAGTAAGGAGGGTTTGCAAGGTCAACAGGGCTGCGATTGCCGTTGTTGTTTCCGGGTGTTCTGTCTGGTTTCATTCCTTTTTTGTATCTTTGTAGTGGTTTGTTACAGCTGACTGGCTTGCTAGGCCATTTAAGAGTCACATGTAGGATGACAGATTTCCTTCCCTAAAGGGCATTAGTGAACCAGATGGGTTTTTACAACAATCGACTTTTAATTTCAGATTTTTATTGAATTCAATTTCCACCATCTGCCGTGGTGCGATTCAAACCCAGGTCCCCAGAGCATTACCCTGGGTGTCTGGATTATTAGTCCAGCGACAATACCACTATGCCATCATGTATTATAGTGACTTTTGTAATGTAGAAAACACAGCAACCAACAAACTCTAACAGAGCCCAACTCATCTTAGCCATTCCCCTTAGTCAACTGGCTCCTTATCCTCCTTCAGGCATTTGCTCTAGACCATTCCTCTCCCCTTTCATTCAAAAACCTTAATCTCTTCATCACAATATTCTACCCTCTTAATCTCTGGCACTCATCCTAAATCCCTCCACCTTTCTACTCTCTACCAGATTAGATAGAGAGAAACTGTTGCTGTTGGCAAAAAGGTCAAGAACCAGAGGACACAGATTTAAACTGATTGGCAAATGAACCAAAGTAAACAAGAGGAAAAGCTTTTTAACACACCAAGTGGTTACAATCTGGAATACACTGCCCAAAAGGGAAATACCTTCAAGTGTGGCTTTCAAAGGAAATTGTATAAGCACCTTGAGGGAATATATATATATATATATATATATGTATACATATATTTGCAGGGCTATGGGCATAAGGCCGGGCAGTGGGATTAACTAAATTGCAGAGAGCTGGCACAAGCTCAATGTGCTGAACCTATTCGTAACCAGACGATGGATCTATGATTCTCTCCCTTAATAAACCTTCTCAAAACCCATCTATCGTCCAATCCTTCGATTACTTTCAAACTCTCCTCCGCCAAAGTGTCCCCTGCCTTTTAATGCTACTGTAAAATGCATTGGAAAGCTTTATACTTTAAAGATGCTTTACAAATATAAATTGTTCTTGTAATACCATGTAATTAACAGTAGACTCTTCAATTCCTTCAGTTTTTTCATAGCTTCCTTTACCTTTATATGGATTCTAAGTTCTTGAGCTAGTTTAACTAGTTTAGAATTTGTGTTCTGTTTTTCATTTGTGAAGACTAATGTAAATAATTAGTTTAAAACATCTATCATTTACAGGGTCCTTTTTAAGTTTTACTAGTTATAGTAGTGCTGAACTATATAGATTATGAAGTGTTCATTCTTTGGTCTATGCTGAGGACAATTTTTAGTGTGTCACTCTAGATGGCATTCACATAAATAGATAGGGAAAGCATTTCCTTCTAGATGGTGTCTGGAAATTATTATTTGTTTTTGAGGGATCCAAAATTCAAATTAGCTGAGTCAGACGTAAACACATTTTGATTCTCCTCGCTCAGCTTATATCCAGCTCAGCATGGATGTTAGTTGTAACCTATAAAATGTAATTGCTGATCTGGAAAGTAATTCAGAAATATTCCTCTGTATGCTATTTATTTTTAAAGGAATGGGTCATTTGAAGAAGAGATGGTCAGAATTAGGCTAAGTTCAGGTTTCCCGAATAGATTTAGACTATTAAAGTTAATGGTTCACCTTTGACATTCTATTTACCTGGTAGCTACACAAAACAGGTAAGCAATTACTGTGTGTTGTTAAAAATGAAAGCTTTCCTTTGTAACCAGCCTAATGATTTCAGCCTTTGGTATTTTCCTAGGAATGGCCAATCGGTGGTGGAACATGGAATTTGGGTGCACAAACATATCCTGAAATCATCATAACTGGGTAAGGACATTATAAACGGAACATGAATCAATATCTTGTTAGTGTTAAATATTTTTGATTTTACTGGTATAAATGTGTATAGAGTTGAACCAAACACCTCAGAACAAACATTAATTTATATTTAGCACTTCAATTGAAAGTTATTCCTCTTTCAGGTGATTCATTCAAGGATGAATAGTGTCAGAAGCTCAAAGACTACAGTCTTTCTAATGTAATGTCTTTATTGAACTGAATATAAGATGGCTGCCTGCAGGGAGTCCCTCATGACATTGTCACATGACTACGACAAGCCAAATAGGACATGTAGTAATGAGTGCATTTCAGAACCCAAGCATCTCCCTTTTCATTACGAACACAAAACGAATTTGCATGCACTATCATGTGTAACTGTCAGTTACCCAAGCTACCTACTATACCATAACTGTCCTCATACATGAACAAATTGTTCATTATTCTCATCAGTCTCTGCACCAGCATTGCATAGTCATTAAATCATGCAGGCCTCTTTAACGGTACACGTGTGCGTCGTCACTGGCTGTTCGTCTGGCTGGTGTTCTCTCTCCAGGGAGTGTCATTCCCATGGCACTCATTGCCATGGTAACTGTCATTGTTCCATTTCCATTTTGGAGACTGGTGGACCTCTGGATGTGATGGCCATTTTGTACTCTGTTCAGCTGATGAGATCCCATCTTCCTGATCGGCCGCCTGCGGTGAAGGCACAGCTTCTCTAGTTGTTCATATATGCCTGCGGTTGCGCCAGTATATTTGGTCGTTCACTTCCACCACATACAATCAAAGTGACAACTGCTCTACACATGTCCCAAGTTGCCACATGGGCTGACTCCTGTTGAGAGCATTGGAGGCTTGTACCCTATGATCAACTCTGGTAATGGTTTGGCAGTCTTGTCAAAATTATATTTGGCTTTCTGCTGTTTTACTTTGATTTTTTCACTCACGCCTGTTACTACTTCTGGTTTCAGTAGCTTTTTTACTATTGGAAGAGTAGTTTAGGTGCGGTGTGACATTAGTCTTTGGACTGGACTACTTTCCATGCTTTCAATTAGTGTGTTTCTCCACTCGCGGATTGCTTTGTATGCATCTGTGCTAGTTTTGCTTGATTTCTTGATGATACCTTTGGCGATTTTCACTGCTGCCTCAGCCTTTCCATTCAACAGGGGATAGTGTGGAGGTGACGTATAGTGTTGAATTTCCTAATCCTTTGTGAAGCAGCTGAATTCTTCACTCATGAACTGAAGGCCATTGTCACTTGTCACAATGTCATCAACGCCTCTCTAGTTTGTTTAGCTTGGTATGCATTACAAGCACCTTACTGGCCGACGTGGTCTTTAATTTCGTTACTCATGTTTGACCAGCAGAGTACTTCTATTGCCTTCCTCAGACTCAATTAATTTCCTCGATAGCATGCATGGATGCCCTTCAGCATCTCTCCTCATCTTCTTAGGGAAGATGACTCTATTCCCTTTGTACAAGATACCATGCTGTCAATTCATCTTGGTATGCCCAATATGCTCTTATAACCACAGGTGTGTCCTTGATGCTCTCAGGCCATCCTTTCATCACTACTTCTTGCAGCACTTGGAGAGTTGCATCTTGTTCGGTAGTTCGTTTGATTTGAGCACGGCACCTGTCTGTCAGATTCAATGTCTCTGCTAGGTTGATAACTTCCAAGCATGTTGAGCTGCTGCTTCACGTTGAATCTGAAAGATTTCACATCCTGTTGTAGCATCCTCAACTTTCTTCATGGGAAGTGCTGCTTTCGACAGCATGTCAGCGATGTACATCTATTTCCCTTGCTTGTATGTCACGTCCAGATGATATCGCTGGACGTAACATTCTTGGCAGATGTTTAGGAGCAGATAGTAGCGGTTTGAGAAAAATGCTTTGAAGTGGCTTGTGGTCAGACTCCACTGTTACTTTGTCTCTCCCAAGCAGGTATTGATGAAAGTGCTCACAAGCAGAAACAATAGCCAGGCACTCCTTCTCGATCTGAGCATTGTGTCGTTCAGTTTGCGTTAATGCCCTGTGTGCAAATGTGACTGGTTGTCCTTGCTACATTAGGGTTGCGCCAAGGTCTGTCTCACTGGCGTCACACTGCGAGGTAGCTTCATCATTGACATCATAGTACTTCAGCACTGGCATTGTTGTCACTAATTGTTTGATTTTAGTAAACACTGCTTCTTGTTCTGTGCCCCAATACCACTGCACATCCTTGGCAGTGAGCTTGCGTAATGGTTCACATCCAACAACAAATTAAGCAAACATCTTGCTAAATAATTCACAAATCCAACAAATGGTTGCACTGCTTTCACACCTGTTGGCTGCTGCATTGCTGCTACAGCTCTCATCTTGTCAGCATCCAGGTGAAGACCTTTTGCTGTCAGTACATGAGCTATGTACTTGACTTCAGGTATCCTCAATTGCAATTTTTTCTTGTTCATCTGGCAAGCTCTCTCTGGCAGTCGTATTAAATTCTGATCATAGTCTCCTTGGCTTCTTCCCTTGTGTCTTCACATCCTTAGATCATCCACTATGGCTTCCACTTCGGGAAGTTCACTGACTACCTCATGCTGTCTGCGTTGATATTCTCCTGGAGCCGTAGAAATGCCCAGTGGCATGCCCAACCATCTGTTTCTCCCAAACAGCGTCCAGAATGTAGTTAGAAAGCTGCTGCTTTCACCCAGTTTCACTTGCCAGTAACCATCCTTCGCAACTAGGGTGATAAAGATCTTTGCCTTGGCAAGTTGTGGCAAAATTCCTTCAATGATTGGCATGGGGTAGTGAGATCGCTTCAGTGCTTTAATTAGATCCTTTGGGTCTAAGCATACTCACAGCTTTCCAGGTTGTTTCACCACTGTCATGCTGCTAATCCAGTCTGTAGGAGTTGTCCCTTTTTTGCCCCCTCTTTTCCAGCTCTTCTATCTTGTTTTTTAGCCTTGACGTGAGGGCAGCTGGAACTCCTCTCGGCAGATTCTGAATTGGTCTTATACTCTCATCTACATCGAGATGATATTCTCCAGGTAGACATCCAAACCCTGTAAACACATATTCGTATTCCTCTAGGATCAGTTTAGCAGTCAATGGTTTTATGTGTTGTGACACTTGTAAATCTCTGTTGGCATGTTTAGGGTTACTAGTCCAAGCTTTAGACTGAGATAAGTGGCTGTTGCGTACCATCTATGATCTTGAACCCCAATTCTTCATTCTTGCCATTGCTTTGGGCTCTCATACTAATTTGTCCTCTCGGTCTGAATATTGCTTCATCGTATAGCCTCAACCTTACTTTCAAGGGCTTCATTTTTGGATCGCCATGTCGACCCACTTCGCACAGATCGGTGAAGGTCACGATATTGCATGACGCACCAGTGCCTATCTGACACTTCTTGTTCACTTGATGCTCTCCTTCTGCGGTCATCATTCTAGCGGTCATAAACTATTTATCACCTATGGACTTGAAGGAACCAACTTGTTGTATCATGTATAGCGCTTCATCAGACTCTCCAGCTAATATCTCTTCAGTGGCCATCTGTATAGGCTTGTTTTGCTTCTTTCTAGCCAAACACTTGTGTGCAAAATGATTCAGCTTCTTATAGTTAAAACACTGCCTTCCCTACTCTGGACAATCCTTCTTTTCCTTTGTATGATGTCCTGTGCAGTATTTGCATCCTGCCCTTTGTCGGTGATTGTTCTGCTCTTTCAGCCTGGAATGTCTCTCAGCATAAAGTATCTCCTGATCTGTTCTACTATACATGTGCTCTAGCTGACGTTTTACAACCTCCACGTTTCTGCACACATCTATCGCTCTCTTGAGAGTAAGTTTCTCCTCTCTCAGTAGACTTGGTCTCACAGTTGGATCTCTTATGCCTAAGACAATTCCATCTTTAATGAGATCCTCATTTAGTTGCCCAAATTCACATGATTTTGCAAGCTGCATTACTGTAGTCACATACTGATCAATGGACTCTTCTTCACCTTGCGCCCTAATGTTGAACACATTCCGTTCGTAAGTTATGTTCACTTGGGGTTCAAAGCATGCCTTCAAGGTTTTCAAAATTTCTGCAATCTGTTTTTTTCTGCTCTTGGGATAGATTTAGAGTGGGATACAATTTGTAGTGTTAAGATCCCAACTGATGTTACTACTGGACAAGCCAGATCCCAAGGTGGAACCTGGCTTGATAGATCCTAACTGTTATTCTTTGATAGATCTCTCATTAACTCCCCCCAGACACTTGTCACACTGTGAGCCAACTGATCTCACTGAACTCTGCGTTTCACATATGGGGTTTCCAATCTCCACTCTCAAAGAACTGGCTTTGGAATCTTCTCCCAAACTAACACTTGCTCTTGGATTCCTTCCACAAGGGTTCTCCTCCAGGGTTCCAAACTCTCCTTCCGATGTTCCGCTCCCCTGGGTTACCACGTCATTCAAGCTTTCTTCCACACTCTCTCTCTCATTGACTCAGCTGTGCCAACATAACACCACTGCTTCACATGACCATTGTAAAGAGTTACAGGCATTCAGCTGTCTCCTTGGACCTTCCGGCTTCTCACACGCCTATATAGCTTTAAATCTGCGTCCCGCAGCTTTCTTCTCTTGAAGCTTGGAGCCTTCCTCTCTGCTCCTTACTTTCAATTCCACATGACAGAACCTCTTCCAGATTCCTGTCCTTTGACTAGACTATGCTCTTGGGACCTTTCTTGTTCTTCTCCCCTGGATTTGGGGACTTTATTCTTTAGTTTCTTTCTGTTTCTGCTGGCAACTGCTTCTAACTTAACGCAAACTGCTTTGCTTTAGTTTTTTGTGTGTGTGTGTCTCAGGCACTACATTTCTGCTACCTGGCCTGATGCTGACATGGAGAAATTCAGCTGCTCTAAGAGGGCATCCAACACCTGCAAGTTCCATGTCTTGAAAGCTCCCTGGCTAATGTTGCACAGATGCCCTGTGCAACAATACAAAGTCATAAAAGTTGAAGACTGCTGTCATTTTAATTTCCACAAACAAAACAGTTGTGGCAGCGGAGCAAGTCTGTAAGTCTTCATAATGAGGTTGATAGAGATGCCCAATGGCATCCTTGGGAGAGACACAGCATCTTAGAGAAGTCCGAGTAGGACCAGAGTGGCTATACATGCATTGTGAAGAGTAGTATGTGGTTGGCTGCTATATTACAAATACATAGAAACATACAAATTAGGAGCGGGGTAGGCCATTGAGCCTGCTCTGCCATTCAGTAAGACCTGATCTGATTGTGACCTCAACTCCACATTCCCACCTAACCCCGATATCCTTTGACTCCCTTGTTAGTCAAGAATCTGCCTACCTCTGCCTTAAAAATATTCAACGACCCTGCCTTTCTGGGGAAGAGAATTCCTAGGACTTACGACCCTCTGAGACTGAAAATTTCTCCTTATCTCCATTTTAAATGGGAGACCCCTTATTTTTAAACTGTGTTCCCTAGTTCTAGTCTCTCCCACAAGGGGAAACATCCTTTCAGCATCCATCTTGCCAAGTCCCCTCAGGATCTTTTATGTTTCAATAAAATCGCCTCTCATTCTTCTAAACTCTAATGGATACAGTCTCGGCCTGTCCAACCTTTCCTCATAAGATAACCTCCCATCTCCGGTATCAGTCAAGTGAACTTTCTCTGAACTGTCTCTAAAACATTTATATCAAATCTTAAATAAGGAGACCAAAACTGTATACAGTACTCCAGATGAGCTCTGAGATGCAGAGGGATCTGAGTGCCTCAGTGCATGAATTGCAAAAGGCTCGTTTTCAGGTACAGCAAGTAATTAGGAAAGCTAATAGAATATTATCATTTATTGCGAGGGGAATTGAATACAAAAGTAGGGAGTTTATGCTTCAGTTATATAGAGCACTAGTGAGACCACATCTGGAGTACTATGTATAGTATTGGCCACCTTATTTAAGGAAGGATGTAAATGCATTGGAAGCAGTTCAGAGAAGGTTTACCAGACTAATACCTGGAACGGGTCGGTTGTCTTATGAGGAAAGGTTGGACAGACTAGGCTTGTATCCACTGGAGTTTAGAAGAGTAAGAGGCAACTTGATTGAAACATATAAGATCCTGAGGGGACTTGACAGGGTGGATGTGGAGAGGATGTTTTTTCTTGTGGGAAAATAGAGAACTATGGGGTCACTGTTTAAAAATAAAGGGGCGCCCATTTAAAACAGAAATGAGGCAAAAAACTTTCTCTGAGGGTCTTGAGTCTTTGGAACTCTCTTCCTGAAAAGGCAGTAGAAACAGAGTCTTTGAATATTTTTAAGGCAGAGTTGGATAGATTCTTGGTAGGCAAGGGGGTGATAGGTTATCGGGGGTAGGTGGTATGCAGATTTGAGGTTACAATCAGATCAGCCATGATCTTATTAATTGGCAGAGCAGGCTTGAGGGACCAAATGGCCTACTCGTGCTCCTTGTTTGTGTGTGGTCTCAGAACTGTAGCAAAACATCCTTATTTTTATATTCCATTACCCTTGCAATAAATGACAACATTCCATTTGCCTTCCTAATCACTTGCTGTACCTGCATACTAACTTTTTGTGATTCATGCACTAAAACACCTAGTCTCCTCTGTACCTCAGAGTTGTGCAATCCCCCTCCATTTAAATAACATGTTGCTTTTTTATTCAGCCATTCTGACTAACTGTCCTGGCCTGGACAGCTCCTCTCTCATATGATGTCATGGAATGATATGCCTATAGGGAAATCCACCCCTGATCTGAGTGTGTGTTTGGAACTGGGAGGAGGTCAGGGTCTCTGTTATAGAGTTGATTTTCCAGGCAACTTTTCTTGGTGGAAGCATTGAACTTTATTTCCAAGACAACAGCAGCAACTACATGTGTGCATCTAACTGTATAGCTGAAGAAGAACTCTCTGCTGGAGGTTCCCTGTGCTGCTAACTCATTGATTTACATAGATCATGTGATCTTACAACACAGGATTATTCTCAAAGCTACAGTCCTACATTTATCAAAACTATAATGAATACATTCCTACCCTTTAACTTTTCTGTACATTTTGTATTTACAAGGATATTTATCTCATGACATTACAATATTTACACAGGTCATGAAATTATAATTTCAGTCTTTCAGGTGGTTTCCTGATCCATGTGGAACCTCGTAGCTCCACTATTTCTGATTCTTTTGCAGGAACCACATTAACATCAGGTACCTCATTAGACACATGCAGTTCAGTGTCTTTCACTGCCACAGAGACATCGGGCATGTCTGTCCTTGGTTGAGCAACTTCAACAGGAACCACTGGTTCAACAATAGTTACATTCTTTGGGGGTATCTCCCTTCTTCTTAAATGATCCACATGCTTATGGGTGATCCGGCCCTCTACTTCCACATGGTATGACAATTGTCCAGTCACAGAGCTTACTTTACCAGGTAACCACTTCAGTCCTCCACTGAAATTCCTTACGTATATTGCTTCTTCAACAGTAAATTGCAGCTCATGACTATGCAAATCATGAGTCGTTTTTTAGTTCCCTTGACTTTTCTCCACCTTCCCCTCCAAATTGGGAAGTATCAGGCTTAGTCTTGTTCAAAGACGGCGCCTCATCAGAATTCTGTATCTTCTTTCTATGTGTCTTCTTCTTTCTACCACAGAATTTAGTCTCTGCCTTTTTGACTTCACTGTCAGCCAGACTTCTCTCAGGTGAAATCTCCGCATATCTTAGTTCAGTAGTTGTGCTACCCATGATTTCATTATCTACTCGCATCTTGGATAGTTCTACGACTTTTCCTTTCGAAGCCTCCTTAGCTTCATTCAGCTGATTCTTCAGCTCTTCTGTCTCCTTCTTGTATCTGCTGGCTTCCTCCTTGAACCTTGAACATTGTGCGTCTTCTCTGCCAACTGGTTCTTCAGTTTGTTCAGAGTGACGTTAAATTCTTCCTGTTTCTCTTCGTAATTTTCCAGAGGTACAAACTTTGACCTGAGGGATCCTTGTGTGTGAAGGTCTCGCAACAAGTTTTTGTTTTCTTTGCGAGACTCACTCGCTTCATCTTGAATTTGTCATTCAGCAGACTCTCTTTGAGTTTCTTCTGCTGTTCTTCTACGTCATTGTTTAAGACAGACTTCATTTCTTCAGGTTGCTGCATGGCTACACACTCCTTTTTCATCCACTTACGGTGCTTGGACTCTCCAGGCTCTTTCTGAAGTACCTTGCCTTGTTCTTTTTCAACTCAGGAACTCTTCCTGATTCCTTTTGAAATCTCACTGGCCAATCAAGGTTAATATCCCTCAAACAATTTCGACATAGAAGTCTTGGTTCTCGGCCTTCTAATACATCACAGGTAGATGTGCCGCATGGTGTCTGTAATGAACTGTTAATCTGATGATACCTTTCACCTGAATTTCTTTGCCTGTGTACATTTTCAACTTGGCAGATGTTTGTTCCAAATTTAATTGTTGAGCACCTTTACTTAATTATCTGAAAATGTGTTCTCCTATTACAGTGGTAGAAGCACCCATGTCTACTTCCATTTTTAAGGGTTTACCATTCACTTTCACTGTGACAATAATTAGCTCTGTCTTCCCAACTTTCATATGATTAAATGTCAGAATTAGTTGTTTCTGGCTCTTCTACGCTAAATAATTCATTGGACTTCAATTGTTGCCTGGAAGCCTGTTATAAATTTCACTTTGCAATGTTTCAATATGCCAATCGTTAGGAGTATGATTGTTTCCATGTCAATAAAAATTAGTTTTCGACTTTGCTGCTAAGCTGTTTCCTCTAAGTTTTAATTTAGCGGGGGCTGTTTCCCGCTTTGCGGCGGAGTCCCAGCTTTTCACGCCACTTTCGGCTGACCATTCCTGCCCAACTAGGAAAACGGCACCATTTTGTGCACCTTGAATCGCCTGTGAATACCTTACAGTGCCTTCCATTGCAAGTGCTATTTCTAACGCTTTCTTAAAATCAAGATCCACTTCAGCCAGCAATCTTCACTGAATGGCATCCTCCTGCATCCCACATACCAAACAACCCCTGAGCATATCATTCAGGGTTTCACTGAAATTTCAATATTCGGTTAGTTGTTTCACTTTTGCCATCTAGGTAGCAATGATCTCCTCCAGGACTCTATTCTGTGATTTGAACCTGAACATCTACATTGTGACTGAGGGCTTGGGTTGGAAATGTCCCTTAACGAGGTCTACTAATTCACTGAAAGTCTTTGAATCTGAGGCACTGGTGTACTTCAAGCTTCGAATTAAACTGTAGGTTTTGCTCCCACAAATGCTCAGGAGAATCGCTCTCCTCCTAACCTCCCCCGTGATTTTGTTGGCTTGAAAGAAGAATGTGAGACATTCTACATATTGAGGCCAGTCGCCTGTGGCTGGCTCAAAGGGATCGATTCTGCAAAATTGTGGCATCTTGGATGAGTATATCTTCCTTTCTTTCTAAATTATCTTAGATACTCACAATGGCTGGGTGAGGGACAGTACCTGATCTGATTCATCCTCATCGCCTACTTGTTATGGAGTTAATCTTCCAGGCAACTTTTCTTGGTGGAAACATTGAACTTTATTTATAAGACAGCAATAGCAACTATATGCGTGTATCTAACTCTATAGCTGAAGAAGAACTCTCTGCCGGAGGTTCCCTGTGCTGATAATTCATTGGTTTACACAGATCATGTGACCTTACAACACAGGATTACTCTTAAAGCTACAGTCCTACATTTATCAAAACTATAATTACTCCAGTCCCAAAATACAATTCTGGAAAAAGAGGAAAGCACTAAGGTAACATAAAGTAGTAGGTGTTAATGATTTTTAGAAATGTGATTGAAGGGTTTAAAAGCGTGCCTTGGAAGCCTGAAATCAGCAAATTAAGTTGGTGTCCTCTTTATTTCACTAACTCCTCACTTGCATTTGCGTGCAGTGATTGGATCCTCCAGTTGTGGGAGTGATATGAACACGGGAAGCTTCTATGTACTTGAAATGTGCAGTTATGCAAATTTTCATATCTATGCTAACACGCATGATGATCTTAAAAATCATGTTCAACTGTGGTTGATTCTACAATGACAGCACTTCAGCCTTACCTCATTCTACCCACCTTACTAAATGAAACCACAGCAAACCTCTTTGCCAAAAGAGCTTTGTCACATAGGGCATAATTTTATGTCCGGCAGGCGGGCGTGCGCCTTGCCCGATCAGGCGTAAAATAGTGCATGATGACGTCGGGCGGGTGTCCCGATGTAATCGCGCACTTGCGCGATATTTCAGTCGGCAGGCCCTCATCAGAATCGGCAGCGCGCCTGCCGACAATTAAGAGGCCTTTTAAAGCCATAAAAGCATTAATTGAGAAAGATTTCTCATTGCCTTTCCAACTTTACAGTTGGCAGGTGGGCAAATCTGCCAGGCGGCCTTTGCATTTTTGAGGAAACCTCATCCATGGGTGGGATGAGGTTTCCGACATTAATTTAAAAAAATGTTTTGATATTTTTATTATGTTTATGTTCATGTGAGTGAGTCCTATGTGGGGACATTTTTTTCAGATTTTCAAAATCTTTATTTTTAATTTTTAAACTCTTCAGCTCCCTGAGGCAGCTCTCTGTCTTCAGGGAGCTTGAGGCTTTCAGCGCACGTTTCATGCCGGCTGGCAATTAATTACGGTTGGGTGCTGATTGCAGGCGGCGGACCATTTCCCAGGCACTCCCAGGCCCGCCCACTGCGTCCATCCGAGGACCCGAAAATCCTGCCCAAAGTATCACCTGAGTGAAGAAGTCCAAACCAAATGAGTGCCCCCTTTCTTGAAGGACTATGACCATAAGTAACAAAGCACAAAGTATCCATACTGTATTTCAAATAACATTTTTTTTATTTACAGAAAACAATTAAATTATAAGACTTCCTACTCCTTGTGCCTTCCTACCTCCAGCATATTACAAGGTTAGAAAATGAGATATCAATAAGGATGAGCAGGAATTAATTTTCTGGGTATAATTGAGGAATAAAAAATTGCAAGACTTTGGTGGGAGATATCTACAGACCTGATGGTTGTGATGAGATAGCAGGTTGTGGGATGCAGAAACAGCCGGGTGTGGGGAGGGGCACGTAAAATCTGTCAGGTGGGTAGCCCACTGCCTTTCTGCCCATTTCTGACCCCGTGCCCATAATACATGGGGTCGATAAGATGCCCACCTGCCCTTCAGCCTATTGAGGCCTTTAAGAGGTCAATTAATGACCACTTCAGTCTGCCCCAGCTGCCATAATACACTGGGCAGTGGAAGGCGGGTGAGAGTGGGAATGCCGTTTTCTCAGCAAAGTTGGTGAAAAGGTGCGAAGGAAGAGGGGAGCACATCCTTTGGGGAGTGCCCTGTCCACATCAGGGCCAACCCCGAAGATCACGTCCCACACCCTTGGTGCTTCCCTGCCTGGCCTCCAAAACCCACCCTCCCATATCCCCCCCCCCTCCCATATCTCCCCCCCCTCCCATATCTCCCCCCCCTCCCATATCTCCCCCCCCTCCCATATCTCCCCCCCCTCCCATATCTCCCCCCCCTCCCATATCTCCCCCCCTCCCATATCTCCCCTCCTCAGAGTGCCCGAACCCATCCCGTCCAAAATGGCCTGACTTACCTGTCTCCGGCAGCCATGACTTTTCTTCCTGGGGCCTCCTCGCAGTCCCAGCAGTGCCCACTACTTCTGTAAGAACTGTTGGTCAATCTGATTGCTCATCCACTCAGGGACGGATGTCTTTAACGGATGTTAAAGCCACCTGCAGCTTGTTATCACTGCGAGGCAGACTTTTTTAAACTAACTGACTTTTCTTCCGGGGTAGGGGGAGTGAACAATAGGCCCTCCTCCCTCCACCCCCTGTAAAACCCAGCCCCTGGAGATCAGAGAAGTTTATTGAAAGAGCAGAGTGGTTATTTTGGGAGATGTTAATTTTCAAATAGATTGGAAGAAGCAGAACAGCTCGAATCCCAAAGGTGGAGAATTTCTTGAGCTTTTCAAGTCAGTTTTCTGGAACAACATGATCTTGAATCAAGAAAAAGACAGAATATATTTGTTTCAGTGATAATAACAGCAAATCTAATGGGAAAGGAACATCTAGCTTGTGATTATAATATGATTAAATTCGATATTAGGTTTGAAAGGGAGAAGGGTGAGTCATAAACCAAGGTTTCAAACTTAAGTAAGTTCGACTTTGAAGGGATGAGGCAAAAAATTGACCACAGCCCGAGCGGAATTGTTAACAGATAAACTACAGATGAACGGTGGAAGGTGTGCAGAAACACATTTGGTACAATATAGGACCAGTATATACTCGGAAATATTGATACATCAGAAGGAAAGATTGGTCTTTGAGGCGGTGCGCACTGATTCACCAAAGGCATTTTACAGCCTTCTCATTACCCTATTCGAAAATTTTGACATCATTTTTGCATTCAGTGCATTCAAAAACGGCCAGCGATCATTTGACATCAATTGTTCTAATTTGAAATGAGTTTGAACACAATCAACAGTGCTGTGCCATCTTTGACATCAAATGCAATCAAATGGCAAAAGGCACTCAAAGCTATCAAGTGCACTCAAAGCTATCCAATGCACTCAGCAACCTGCATTGAAAAGGGCAAAGAAATTAGTTACTTAAATAATATCTGAATGTATTCACATAGCCTTTTGGTAGTATAGAACTTGAGTGCCCCTGAAAAAAGAGACATTTTTTGCTGAAGCTTTTCATCTTGCACTCATTGGGACATTTCGCAAGAAAATACCAATGTCAGGGGAAGCAACATATTTATACAATATGAGAAGATAGTGCTGATTGGTTGGCAATTGGACTGATTGATAGAGGCATTGCCATGGAGAATGCACCAGTTGTTTGTGACTGACAGTTAACTGCCAGACATTGTTTGAAATTTAAACCAGGTAGCTTGACTCTGATTGGTCAAGACATTGTCCTAAGGAATGAACCATTGAATGGCTGTCACTTATTTTGTTTAGCTGAAACAGGTGCACTATGTGTACATGTTCTTTCTGTCCGCAAAGATCAGGCTCTGTGTATTAATATATACAGCTCCAGTACACGCAAATGCACCACATTGTGAGCCCGACTGACAATCTTAAATTTGTTGTCAGCATAATTCTTAGCACACTGAGGATTATTTAGCAAATGTTGTCCAATTGCAGAATCACACCTAATGTTGGACACCATGTTTTGGGTTCTGCAAACATGGGCTGGTTGGGTATGGTCCTTACCTTGCCTGTTGTGAACAGCGGAAGGGACATGCTGGTTGATACGGGATCATAACTCTCCCTATATATCCCCCACGCCTCCACCTCCAGTCTCAGGGTTGAAACTCTCCCTTCCAACCCACCCGCCCCCACCCCCCTCCACCTTCCAGTCTCCAAACTCTTCTTCCTGTCTGTAGCCTTTGGGTCCCGCCATTGCCACTGACCTCCATGTCCTGCCATCACCGCTGACCTCCAGGCCCTGCTGCCACCACTGATCTCCAGGCCGAACTCTCTCTTCAACCCCACCCACCCCCAACTTCCCCAGTACTCAACTCGTTGCCTCGGCCCTTGCTGCTGCTCCCACACCTGCTTCAAAACTGCAGCAGGGCCGGCCTAAGCGCCACTCCTGGTTCCGGCTGGCCCTGTAAACTGAGATCTCCAATTGGGCTGGGGGGATGGAGAAGAGAGAGGGCAGTGAGAGAGGGAGGGGAGAGCGGGTAAGAAAGAGGCGTGAGGGGAGATAGAGAAAGGTGAGGGGGAGAGGACAGAGGAGGGAGGTAAAGGAGAGGGGGAGAGAGAAAGAGAGCAGGAGGGGAGAGGGAGGGGGAAAGAGAGGAGTGGGGAGGGAGAGAGGGGGGAGGAGAGGAGGGAGGGAAAGAGTGGAGATAGGGAGGGAGAGAACTGCTGAAATCTGGAGGGGATGGAGCATTCGAGGGGGCGGAAGAAAATTGCTCAGGCAGGTTGGTGAGGGAAAAGATTGTTTCGGGGGGTGTGGTGGAGAAAATTGCTCAGGGGCTATGGGGGAGAAAGTTGTTCGGATGGGTGGTGGGGGGAGAAAGTTGCTCTGGGTGTGGTGGTGGGGGTGAAAGTTGCTCCGGTGGGCTAGTTGGTGGTGGAAAAAGTTGCTCGGGGGAATTGATTTGAGGGCTCATGAGGATGGATGGTGCAGGGTTGATCCGTATGAGTTATAGGGTTATTAAGTAAAACTTAGAACTAGCTCATCAAAACAGGTGTTAAAATAGAGTCTGCTTTGTCTAAAGTTAGCTTAGTTTTATGACATTTGAAGCTATTGAACTTCAGAAATATGGAAAATAAACTCTATGATTGTTTTTAGTGCCCGAATGCTTAGGTGATGTTGCTAATCGCAAATGTTTGAGCTGTGGTTTGGGGCAACTGAGGGCATTGATGTCAGTTAAATTACTTGTAATGATAAATGATAGCTAAGTGATTGCTTTTGAGTGCAATTGATGTTAAATGAGTGTAAATGAACGCTGTTGAATGCAAATTGTGTCAAATGTTGTCAAAATTTTCAAGTTCCAGGTCATAGCCTCTGCCTCCATTTTGCTTTTTTGAATGGTAGCTGATGATTCTGTTGAGTTGAGGATTATCAGATCTGCAATGATCTCATTGAATGGTGGAGCGGACCCGATAGGCCGAATGGCCTACTTCTGTTCCTGTGTCTTATGGTCTTATCCCAATTACACCTCCTCTAGACTCAACTATTTGTTTCTTTATTTGTCCCATTAACATCTCCTTTTGCCTTGGATCATCGTACCTTTTAATATTTCCTCCTTTCCGCTGCATCACAGTCTGTCCCTTTTGTTCTTTCAACCCTCTGTTATTGTGGGTTTATTTCAGGATTCATTAGCTTCTTACTATATAAGAAATCTCGATGGAGACCATGGCCTTTTGCTCAAAAAAAATATTTACATGCTAACTATTTACAAAGGTTAAATATGTCCAAGTCATAGCTGTAGCTACTCTGAGATGCTTCATACTCATCTCCTCTCAATGAGTGACACCACTATGCACATGCTCAGTAGCTATCGTTAGAGCTAACCCTTCGTTCTACATCTCCCCCTGAGTTTTTATCCCCAAACTATTATATACACATTCTCCTACACCACCCTCCAAAGTCTCTTCTATTAAAGAGAAAGTCTCTTTGGTGGTTTCACCAGTCTCCCTGAACAAGTGCAGAGCTCCTTCTGAGGTAGATAGGAATCCTGTTGTCCTGAGATCATTTCATAGGGGTTGTCACTCTTGTTTTCCCTCATTTGTGGTTCTGTAGGTATGACATTCTCTTGAGGTTCAGGGTACTCTGCCCATGCTGTTAATGGTTTTCTGTCCATTGAAATTAGGGCAGATCTGTTATTTTGAATGATACCTGGCTGTGGTTTGACTAGATACGATCTCGGTTGCTGTAGCTTCTCAATTACGGTACCAGCACGGTTGTGGTCTCTGATTCAAACCCTCACTCCCCTTCCAAGAATCAGAAGGTCTTAAGCCCTGTGCATCTGGTTAAACATTCAACCTTGACTCGCTCAGTAGGCTCCTTTCTTCTTCCTAGCTCAATTAAATCTCACACCCTGACATTTGATAGCAAGGTGTGGGGTAGGAAAGGAAGTTGGGTCTGTAGCCTGCAGCCCATCAGAAGCTTGCATGGGGCAAACTTATTATGTGATCGTGTGGAGCGATAGCTAAGCAGAGCGAGCTGAAAGTTGTCATTCTTCTTCAGAAGGGCTTTTACAGTGCATACTCCTCACTCAGCTTCTCTGTTAGGGTGAGGGTATTTTAGGGAGCTTGTGGCAGCACAGATCCATATTATGCTGTGTAGGATTGGAAACACTTGTTGGCAAATTGTGGTCTATTATCAGGATTGACAATGCCCGGAATGTCATGTATAGAGAACATTTTCTTCAAGGAAGTAATAACAGCTTCAGAGGTGAGGCCATGTAGCTTTTGCTCTTCTATTCTCTACTGTAAGAAATATTTTTGTTTATAGTCAAACAAATCCATGCTAAGGCATTCCCAAAGCCTTGATGGGAAGGAGGAGGGCAGAAATGGCTCTTTCAGCCCCTGTCTTAAATGGCTTCAACCTCCTGAATGCCCGGTTTCTCTTCCTGTTCGTTGGCTTCACCAACTTTTATGAGCAGGTTGCCTTCAAATTCCTCAGTGGCCAGTTTCTCTACCTGTCTTTTGACTTCACCAACTTTTATAAGCAGGTTCAGAACAATGCAGGCTTTTCTGCTCAACAAAGAACAATCTTGGTCCTTGATAACGTACAATATTTCAGAAATTTCTCTTTACATTTAGTGTCATATCTAGCTGTCCATGAACATTTGACTTGATACCCCATGGACTTTGGAGTTTAGTGGAGGACAGTTGTCATGTCACTTTATTCAGCCATGAAACTCTGGAGATAACACTGAAACACCAGTTCCTGTGTCTAGCTTGAATTCACTCGGATGCCCATTTACATCAATGTCAGCACCCCAATACTGCTTTTTATTTCCCTTTATTTCCCTAGGTTTCCTGGTTATTGAGGTCTTGAATGAAGAATCCTCTAACAGATTTAAAATGGCCAAACTTGACACACACCTAGCACTGCACAATTTGGGTGGGCCATTCTTCCTGCCTGTGGACCTTCTTCCTGACATAGCGGGGAATTAGAAAATGTTGCTGCCTTGCTATACTTTTGGTTTTATAGCCCACAAATTGAACAACTTCATCAAGCTGTTCTTGGGAAATTTCCCTCACATTTTTGACAAAATTCTTATTCCGCCTTTGCTCTTCGGCCTGTCTGGCCAGTTATTTAGCTTTGCTTAAATTTAAATTGTCCCAAGATTGTAAGAAGTCAGAGAGGTTCTCAACAAAAATGCCAATGACTATTCTATCTCTGATCAGGTCATCTTTTAGGGTTCCATACTCTCAATTTTCAGCTAGGCAGTACAATTTGTTGATGAATGAGTCAATCCCTTCACCCTGTTTTTGTCTGTGCCAATTAAATTTCACCCTCTCCATGGCAATATTTTTATGAAGGCTGACGTATGAGTCAAAGGCTCTGATGAAACCCTTGTAAGAGGCTGTCTCTTTATTCACCCATTGTTTGGCCAGCATGTTGTCTGCTATGCTCCCAACAGCATATAACAAAATGTTAACTTAATCTTAAGTTCTCTTTACTTGCAGCACCTGAGGCGTTGCGGTACCAAGTGAGATGTCTGCCAATTTTACCATTGCTTAGCCTGTCTGGGGGCCCTTTATATTTTGAAAGGTTTCTGGTGGCTATTTCTCACCCTGGTTCAAGGTTGTCTTGTCTCATGCTGCTTGTCTTGCCAGTCACTGGGCTGCCCTTATTGTTTTGTTGTCTTCGGTGTGGTTGCTGGACTGGCCTCAAAGTCCTTCATCCACTGCACTGCACTGTTGCTGGGTTTCACTTGAGGCTTTTCCTGTTGGTTTCTACTGTTCCTCTGTGGGTGTAGTCACGCTGCCGCCATCTGTTATTGTGGGTTTATCTTGGGATTCATTGGTTTCCTACTCTAGAAGAGCTCTTGCTGGAAGCAATGGTCTTTTGTTCAAGAATATTTATTTACATGCTAACTATGTGCTAACTATTTACAAAGGTTAAATAAGACCAAGACAGAGCCGGAGCTGCTCTCTGAGATGCTTTACACTCATCTCCTGTCAGTGAGTGGCGTCAATATGACATAGCTCCTTACACATATGCTCAATAGCTATCATTCAAGATAACCCCTTACTCTACAACCACCTTCCCCTTTTCTCTGCCTCTGTACTTGCTTAAAATCTGTTAGATCTCTATTTCCAGTTCTGACAAAAGGTGATCAGTCTGAAATGTAGGCTGTAATTTTTCCAGCACCTTGGAGTTGTGTTCGGAGTCAGGGGACCCAGAAAAGCGGCAGAAAAACATGTCGGGCTGACTCCCCAAAGTTTTCCCGCCTCCACGCACTTATACCCAGGGTGGCCACCTGGCAGTGGTGGGAAGCCAATTAAGGGATGTGATTAAGTAATTAGGTTGTATTTTTCCACACCACTCTAATTATTATGGACTGGGGCCCTGCTGCATGGATTGCTTGCCAGCTCACTAATTTTTAGTTGAGTCTCTCTTGGAGCCTGCTGCTACTGAAAGTGCTGGGTATTAAGAAAATCATTCCAGCTCCTCCCCCTTCACCTATCTTTTCAGTGCTCTCTCTTTGCCCCAATCCCTGTAGGTGCAATTCACTACAGCTACATCGCAGGCTGTCAGCCTCTCTCACATGCCAGCTCCTGCTTCACACTCCTGCCTCCACAGCCAACCCATCATCCCTCATTGCACAACAAAGATGGAGGCTAATTGACTGCTTCACTTAAAACTAACCTAGCAGACACACTACTGAAACACATGTGATCGGGACTCCAATGCTTGCAGCAAAATTCAGCCCATTAACTTTATTTTTCTCTCCACAGATGCTGTCTAACTAGCTGAGCTTTTCCAGCATTTTCTGTTTTTATTTCCGATTTCTAGCACCCACAGTCATTGTTTCTATATTGGTATTTAATTAACTGCCACTTCTCTTCCAGGAATGCCCACCTTGAAAAAGATCTGCTCTTCCAGCATCCACAGTTTATTCTATTTTCACCAGACTGATATCAGGGATAAAAGAGTTAAATTATGAGGCCATGTGATAGTCTGGGATTGTATTCCTTCAGTGTAGAAGATTTAAGAGGAATCTGAATTAAGTATTCAAGCTGGTTAAAGCATTTTATTGGGCTGATAAAGAAAAACTACTTCCTCGGGCAGAGGAGTCAGAACAAGGGAAATATCCTTAAAATTGGAGTTTGGCCATTCAGGGGTGAAGTCAGGAAGCACGTCTTTACACAAAGTGTAGTGGAAAACTGGAATTCTTTTCCCCAAAAAACAGTTCAGTCTTGGTCAATTGAAAATTTCAAAACTGAATTTGATAGATTTATCTCAGACACGGTTATTTAGGATAATGAAATCAAGACAGGTAAATGGAGTTAAGATACAGATCATCTGTGTTCAAACTCCTGTTCCTGTGTTCTAATCCTGGTGTTGTGTTCAAGTACTCACTAAACACTTGTAGTACAAGAGGTAGTTGGCTGCTCAAGATACACAGAAAATATCCTAATCAGTTATAGATTAAATACTCTCTTATTTCAGTGTCCATGTGGTTTAGATTTAGCATTAAATTAGTATTTGATTACTTTTACGTGAAATATTACCAGTTAATTTAAGAAAAGCTATTTTCCCTTCATTAAATGAATTATATTTGCATATTCTCTAGGGAGTTCTATGTTACTCACCAATGCAAACAAAGCATTAATATGGTACGTTATGTTTTTCTTTTACCATTCCTTTTTTGACAACAACCAACAGCTTGTAACCACATAGAGAGATAATTTTTAGTTGAGTTGGACCAAATTGCAAATTGCTTTTGCTTATCATGGTTTGTTTTTAGGATTCTTCAGATGAATTTGATCATCATATCGATTTGCCCATTTAGTGAGTTACAGAGTATAAAATATTTCTATAACAATATACAAAACCATATTTTGTAAATTACTGCACCTGTCAGTTTTTTGTCTACTAATTAAATTACTTATCTCACTTGCACTTATCTAGTCTTATTTGCATTACAGCCCTGGTGTCAATTAGTTTTCATTTGCAACAAAACTTCTGTATTTCACAGGCATGCAGATGGCTCATTGAAATTCTGGGATGCTTCTGCCAGTGAGTATCTGAGCTCCAACTTTTGCACGGCACTTTCAAATCTTTAATGGCCTGTTCATAAATTTTAAGATTATATTAAAGTTAGTTATCAGTTTACGTATCCTATAGTATGTTTTTGTATGGGCCAATACAGCTTTGACAGGTGCTTGGTGCACTGAGAAATAGCTTTTTATATTATAAAAATGGGCCAGAGGTCTAATCTGAACCCAATGTACTTAGCTCCACTGTGGCATACGACAAGTTGTATGCTGGGATGCTGCACACAAAATATGTACGAGCCTCATTAAGGCCCCAAAAGTTATCAAAATTAAGGGACTTAACTGTAACACCATTGCAGTGCCTAAACAATGTTCTCATTGCGAAGTACCTGTTTGGAACAGATTTTTCACGGGGTGTCTGGAAGGGGTAGAAAGAACAAAAATGTTTCTTCGCACCAGTCCTCTCCTTTATAAGGTCACTGGTCCTTTTTGCTGCTTTTCTTTTTTGCCTTTAACTGCCAAATTTAGAGGAGACTTAAATCCCAAGCAGCTGAATTTTTTCCCTAAAATGCCAGCCAGCATTGTTCAGGCAAACAGCAACCCTTCACTAGATGCTGGTCTTGTGGCATTCTCAGTAAATTATGTCCAATGTGGTAGAAGCATTACTCAACTATTCAAATCAGGTGACCTCACATTATCATACATGGTCAGCTCATTTCAGTGCAGCTCTGTCCAGCGTCTGATTCACTGCAGTTTCTGGACCAAGATCACATTATCAGCCTTATGTGTAAATTTAATTTTTGATTAGAGTTACATAAAAGTACTGGTTTACACTTATTAATGAAATATAGTGAAAAATTATTTTGTTCCAAGCAGCACTTTTTTAGGGGAAAAGGATGAATTTTAATGCTAATTAAGGTGGTGTATTTGGTGGGAACAGAATTCTTTTTCTCCTTTGGTCACCATGAGCTGGCTTTTGGTGGCCAAACAGGGGCGGGAACTGAGGTGGGCAGGCATGTAATTTCCTTATAAAAAAGGGTGCACAACTGAAAGGGGTGCTCATCCATTGGCAAACAGTTGCCATCAAGTGAGCAGGTGGCCTGTGCATGCTCGGTCTGTTGAAAGGGTTGTGATCCTCCAGGGGCATCGTGGGACCATAAGAGTTGGGTACAGTAAGCTTTGAGTGCAGCTGACTGCAAGCAAGACAACAGCTGGATATGGTATTAAGGTACTTGGAGATAGGGACAAGTAGCAATAAACATCCTCAGGAGCAGATGCAGAGCCCTGAGCGTGAGGAGGGAAAAGGAGAGGAATGAGGGGCAAAAAACAATGAAGGCCATACCTTCAGCATTGAATGCACTGCTGAAGAAGTTCCTGGACATGTCCGAGAACCAGTGCTGCAGGAGACCGTGCCTGACTATCTGAGATTTATCCCCACGTTGAGGAAGACTTCAGACCTCACAGGACTGGTCAGCATGCCCTGCCAGTATCCGTTAAAGTCACTGTTGCCTTGAACATCTTTGGCTTTGGCTCATTCTAAGGATCAGCGGTGATCTTGGTGGAAAGCAGCACATTGATGCCTTGTTTGCGAGAGGAGGGTAGTATATACAACTTCAAACAGATTGAGCCGCTCAGGCATAAAAGACAGTGGGATTCACCTCCATCTCTGGATTCCTGCAGGGCATCATTGATTGCACCCAAGTGGCCATCAAGGCATCAAGTGAGCGACCAGTGAAAGTGCATCAACAGCGAGGGCTACTATTCCCTAACCATTCAGCTGGTATCAGAAAGTACTTTATACTTGTGTCCTTTCACTAACCTGGCACCTGCCATAACGTCTTAGTTTCATTCTTATCAACAATGCATGGAACACATCTCTCTAGTGGTCTCAGTGTTTCCATTCAAAGACCATTGCTTCCCTTCACCACTTCTTCCCTCTTTTTGAGGTTTACTGCTCACAGATTTGGGATCAGGTTACAATGTCTCCAATGTAATCAAAAATTAACAATTTCTATAAGCGCACGTACCAGCCAATGGGGACATCCCCAGAAGCTGCTGCATCAATGTCAATGTAGGGTTGCCTCTGTCACAGGGTCCTAGCATAAATGGTCCCTCATTCAGCAGAGCCAAGAGGGCGGTGGCAATGATGGTGCCCTTTGAGGAGCAGCATCCTTATCCTTATTAGTGACTGCCTCAGTCTGTTGGCACTCTGGATCTATAGTTGGATTGAAACAGGCATCCATTCCATGTATCTTTCCATTATCAGTGCCACTGAGCAATCAGTGCTACAAAATGTAGCATGCATTCTCTGCATGTCAGTGCACTGTTCCCGCATCAACTCCAGGTGTTCCCGTATATGGCTCTCCATGAGGTTGGCCGTTTTCTCTGGAGGAGCTCATGCTCTCAAAGCCCTGAGACATGGTATTTCACATTCCTCCATTCTCAGCCCATGACCCCACACTACCTCAGGTAACTCTGACGACATGTGGGTATACAACTCACGCTAATGGTCAAAGTAGAGCTGCCTTGAATGTGACTCCTGAGGCTGTGCATCTGTGCTCAGCTGAGAATGTCTGAGTCTGTCCTTCATCCTTTGAGAGGGACTGTACATAGCTGCCTCTGCCTCCCTCACCTCCTCACTTGTGATGTGCTTTTCACCCAGTTCCGCTCTTTCTAATCATGCCCAACCCTGATGTGTTTCTGCGCAGTTGGAGGGTGCACTTGAATGATGTGATGGGACTGGTTCTTTGGCTTTGATACTGTCTAGGGAACCTACTGATGTTGCTGCAGCACTAGTATGCTCCCCCTATAGAATTGGCCCTGTGAGAGATATAAGAAAGAGATCATGAGAACTTGCCTCTCACAGCAGATACCTCTGCAGAATTGAGGCTTCTCAGTGCAGCTATAGGTTTGACATGCTGTCGAACAGGGAGGTGTGTACTCCATCCTCTTCAGCTACAGAATTCAATGTCTTCTCATCCTCTCATACAGGTTTTCCCATTTCTCCATCGTCCACTTCCTCGAGTATGTAGGCTGTGTGTCCCAACAACTGGCAGATCACATCAAACAGCATGTCCCTTTGGCTGTTCACAGTAGGCAGAGTACTGAATGTACTTAAACAGCCCGAGCTTGCAAAACTCAGAACATAATATCTAATGTTAGATGTGATTCGTGAATGGACAACACTTGCTGTGCAATCCTGAATGCGCCAAGAATTACCAATTTAAGATTATCAGTTGGACTCACAATGTGGCTCACTCACTTGGACGCTACATATATTCATACGCAGGGAGCTGTCCGCTGCAGGCAAAAGGAAAATGTCCACGCATTGCGCCTTTTTAAAATTAATCAAAAACCTGGAGGACAATAGTTCCATGAGCATTTTCCGTGGCAAAGCCTTGACTAATCTGAATTGACTTGCCAATCAATCACCACCCTTTTCTCATGCAGTACAAGTTGTTGTTCCCTTTGAAATTTGGCATTCTTGCGTTTGTCCTGAATAGTGCAAGACAAAAAGCTTCGACGGCATATCTCTTTTTTCATCAGTGCTCAAGTTCTATACTACCAAGTGAATAAAGTTTTTTGCTCCAGCCCAATAATGTATCTTAACCCCAGCCTCAGAAGGACACCAGTGGTGCCTCTTAAAAGGTTATACCTAAGACTTTTGTCATTAGTGTTTCTTTGCCAAAAGTTGTCTTTTGTCATGCAAAAATGCGAAGCTTAAGTATCAGGAAGATAAAGTAAAGAATACTGTGCTGAGATAATTAAACATCAGAGGCTGAATTTTCAGGCCTCACCAATGTCAGGAATGGAGGCAGATGAGGCCCAAAAATAATGAGGCCGGCTGGCATGCCGGCTTCCCGACGTCAGCCATTTTGGCTGACGTGGGTTCGGGACCTGTGAACGACTCATTAAGAACCCTGTAAATGATCAATAATGGAGGCCGACTGAGGTTTTCCTGTCAACTTTCAGTTTCCTGACATGACAGGGGTGGCAGGTTTACTGCCTGGAGGCAGACACTCCGTGGCAGACTAGGGTGCCAGTGTTCCTGGCAGGCCTACAGGCCTCCCATGCCTACCTGTGTGGGGGTAGAGCAAAAAGCTGTCCTGTAGTGGGGTTTTCAACCCACCCCCACGCACCCCACAATTGTGACATGGGTGCATTTTATATCTTTCTATTAAAGATTTTAAAAAGTGGCTGAGAGGGCACCCTTTTATTGAACCACCCTCTCAGTTATTTACTTTGTACTGCAGCTGGTTGCTTTTCTAATGCTGGAAGGCCTTTGGCCACTGTACTTTATTGAAAAAGGAGCTATGCCAATTAAGGGCTAAAAATCTTGACTTTAATGAGTTTCCTACCAGCAGCGGGTTTCTGACTTGAAAACAGTCCTGACTCCTGTTTTCCACCTCTGTGGGGAAAATTCAGCCCTTGGTCATCAAACCTAATTAGAAAATTGAAAGAAAAGGAATTTTTTGCCTACTAGTGTTAAATTCAAGTTCTGTTATTGATTTATCAACTGTTTCTTTAGCCACTACTGCTACTTTTTAACTAATCTAGTTATTTTTATCTGTCCATTGCTAGTAACTCTTCAAATATTATACAAGCTGAAAACCTCCAAAGTGTTTGAAAAGCAGAAAGTGAAAGATGCAAAGCAGATTGCAGAGATTGTAGAAGACGATCCCTATGCTATACAGATGATCAGTTGGTGTCCAGAAAGCAGAATTTTCTGTGTTGCAGGCATTTCGGCACATGTAATTGTTTACAGATTCAGCAAGCATGAAGTTACGACTGAGTTAGTGGTGAGTCTACAAGTTAACAGGCTTTTTATTCTTCCCCTTTTTGTTGCCACAAGCTGCAAAGTTATTTCCATGATGAGGTACAATTTTAATGGTACTGTATGTTTTATGTATTTGCATTTTTACGTTAAACATGAATGTTAATGGGTGGACTTATAATTGTAGCTGCTAATTACCAAATAAGAATTGTTTGCTGTCATATATATCATTGTATTCAATTACTGCAACAGTGAATTTGAATTAATTAATTTGACTTTTGATGAATGGGGAGATAGATAATTGTGTCCGTTGTTCATTTCTCTAAATTAACCATTTTTATTTTCCAGACAGATGAAAACAGTTTAGTATGTATTATGTATATGGACGTCACTTACACATCCTTGTAGATATTTTGTACAGTACAGATATCATCAGTGAGATAATGCAGAAATATCAGAAGGACAAAAGAATATAAAAGTAATTGAGGGGAGGTAAAAAGACATTTCCTGCTTCCCTCTGCTTCCTGCTTTTTGGAAATACTAGTCCCTTTGCAATACTTTGTCCATTCTTCCACCACTCCATTTCCAGTTATTCTTACCCTGGCTTCTTCCCCTGCAAGTGTAGGAGATGAACACATGTCCATTGATCTCCGCCTAGACCAATATCCAGGCCTTTAAAGAGTTCTTCTCTGAGTGCTGGAAATTCAGTTCTTCTAATCTAGTAGTACACTATTTTAACTGCTAGCATGCGGTCTCCTGTACATTGAAAAGACCATATGCAGATTAGGCGGCTACTTTCTGGAAATTTCTGCTCTGTTGGCAAGCGTCACCCCAATCTGCCTGTTGCTTGCTGCTTAACTTCACCCTTCTAATCCCATTCTGACCGCTCCATCGTTTTTTCACCTTATGCACCTTGAGACTTCATTTCTGCCTTAAAGAGGCTAGATAAATGCAAATTATTGTTGGTTTTTTACAGTGTTCTTGTGAAGCTCAGCACCAGTTTCCATCTTTCATCTTTCTGCTGTGTATTCTGTAGCCCTCTGGTCTTAGCACTGACTTTGGTAACTTCAAATCTTAGCTACACCTTCCATCTTCATCACAGCAGTGGGCTCATGCAACATGGGGTGTGTCTGTCAGTGTCCAGTGGAAAGAGAGGCTATTATTTGGGTCAGAGATCTTTTGTCAGGACACAGTGTTGGTGACCATTTGAGCAATTAAATAAATTCATTTTTCTCTCCTTATGACTGATGGATGCACCATTTTTTTACTTGTATTTTGCTTTCATTTTCATGTCTGCTGACCTTCAGCTTTTTAAAAAATTTACCTTCTTTTTTCTCATGCTTTTGTGTACTTTGTCTATGTCTTGTTTTTGTCTTGTGGTTTTCACTGCTATATTATCTACACTTTATTTTGCCTTTTTATGTGTCCCACTGATGAGCTTTTGTATCTCTTAACTGTTTTCATTAAGCAATTTACTGGTAATTTAATACATTAACACCCTCTGTTCTCTAAAGACCGCAAACTTGAAATGTTAACTTTATTTCTCTCCGCAGATGCGGCTTGACCTGCTGAGTATTTCCAGCATTGTTTGTTTTCACTACCATCTCTTTTTGCCTCTCATCATCATTCCTTTTGTCCTTTAATTACTCCTGCCTTCCACACAATCACAGACCTTACCTTTTGTTCTTCACCCCTCCCCTCTTTCCCTGCCTCTGTAATTGCTTAAAATCTGATACGTTGCCAACTTTCTCCAGTTCCAGTTCTGATGAAAAATTATCAACTGGAAACATTAACTCTGTTTCGCCTCCACAGATGCTGCTTAGCCTGCTGAGATTTTCCAGTATTTTCTGTTTTCATTACATTCATTCATAACTTCCTTGCTGTGATAAGTGTATTGCCTGCATCAGCCACATTTGCCATTATTGTTGATGCTACCTGGCAACAAACTATGGGGATTTAACCACCTGAGTAAACTGGGAGATAGGTGCAGAGGTGTCATCTGCAGATAGAACATCTACAGTTACCACACATTTAAACATGACATACAATAGTGTATGTAAAATGGCTGCTATATTTTGAATAATAATATAAAATATATAGGCTCAGAAATTCAGGAGCGCCCATTTTTGGGTGTGCTGGACAGTGTGAGGTGAAATTCGAGTTTCACCAGATATTGGTCCTCAGACCTCATTATAATGGGCCCAGTGTGGCACAACTGCCTCCCATCGAAGACTAGAGAAAGATCATAGGCTAGATTTTCACAATTCTCTATTCTGGCCATGCTGCTCTGGAGAAATGACAGGTGAAGGGTGCAGCCACTTTCCCAAAGTGAGGAAAAATCAGAAGGTCACTTGTTCCTGGGTCACTCATGCTGTGGAGTATAGACGAAGACCTGAGAACAGACCTCCATCCTCTAAATTATGTGCGATGGTTAAAAACTACAGAGAAGAAAAACTGCAGGTTAAATACACTTATAAAAAGTTTGTAATCCTTAATGTAAGAAATTGTGCTTAATATTTTTTTCAAATTTTTGTGCTTCTAGGCTCTAGAACTGCGATTACAGTATGAAGTTGAAGATATTGTTACTCCTGAACCCGAATCTGTACTGCCAATCACTGATACTTCTTCACAGCTTTCCTTCTCAAAGACTCCAGCATTATCTGGTAGTGCAAATGCATTAACACCAGAAGGAGTAAAGGACAACATCCCATGTCTCAAGTAAGAGTGTGAGATAAATTACCACACTGATGTATCCCATCATTTATGTTCTCTTTCAATCAAGAGAAAGGGAGATTCTGAGATACAGAATGCTCTATACCATCTATCAATAGCAGTTCATAATTGTATTGCAGGGAGGTTGGAGGGAGTGTAGGGTGGTTGGAGGGGGTTGAGGGTAGTGAGGTCATTTTTAAGGTTTAGTACCACAAAATTAAATATTGCACATTTCTCAGAACTCTCTTTTAAGCCAGCACATAAATAGCACTCTAAATTTTTATTATGCCCTAATGTAGACACAATTCTGATGACATGCTGTGTTGATGTACCAGAGGCTTAAGAATCTTGGGCATCATTAAAATAAATGTAAGAAACTAAAAACCAGGAGCAATGCAAAACAGGATGTTGACTCGCTATCACCTGTTTTATTACTCTTGCAAAGCCTGGGAATTAAATTCCTATTTGTCACAAGATTGCTTCAAGAAAGGTTTTACAAATCTCTGCTCTACTCCATCCTAGGTTCACCCTACCCTGCATAATCCTGTTTAAAATCTAGCAGAAGGTGGTCACACTGTGTGACTAACATTTCTCTGAGGGTAAGGATTCCCAATCATCCATTGTAACTTTGGCAAAAAAAACCAATGAAATCTCAGCGAAACAGCATAAAGGGCTTTTACCATAAAGGATCTTTATAGAAGCCCAATCCTCTTACATAAGTGCTTCTAGAAATGATTTCTCTCAGGATTTTGCTGTCATTTTTGTTGTTGTTAGAGTTTCTTACTTATTAATTTCATTTTTCCACTTAATTTGCCTCTTTCCCTCATACCTTGAACAACGATTAGAATTTTTAAAAATACTATCTGTACATTTATTTAGTGCAAATGCAATGTAACATGTGGATGAGCTGTAAATTCACAGTGTACAACACAATTGTATGACAGTGGGTTGGTGCCAGAAAAGTCAGAATGGTAAGGTTGTATTAGCTACAGAGTTGAATTGTTTTGTAAATGTAGTGATTTTTTTTACAGCCACTTTCCTAACGTAGTTGATTGCTCTGTGACTAACTTTGCTGAGAGACCATTGGGCCTTCAATTTCACCATTACTACAGCCACTCTGCCTATTGCATGCAGGTATAATGAAAGAAAGACAAAACCTATATTTATACAGCACCGTTCACAATGTCCCAAATCGATTTACAGCCAATTAAGTACTTTTGAGTTGTAGTCACTGGTATTATGTAGGCAATGTTATCAAATGGTGGAGCAGGCTCGAAGGGCCGAATGGCCTACTCCTAATACAAATGTTTGTCATTCATGAATGGCTGAGACAAGCTGGGCTAGGTGGCCTTTGTCATCCATAATTATCTTACGAACAGAGGGTGGAATCATGGCTGACGTTCTGTTTATTTTGTTGGAACACCACCACCTGGAAGTTCACCTCCAAGTCACTCGCCATCCTGACTTGGAAATACATTGCTGTTCCTTCACTGTCGCTGGGTCAAAATCCTGGAACTCCTTCCCTAACAGCACTGTGGGTGTACCTACACCACACGGACTGCAGTGGTTCAAGAAGGCAGCTCACCACCACCTTCTCAAGGGCAATTAGGGATGGGCAATAAATGCTGGCATAGGCAGCAAAGTCCACATCCCGCGAATGAATAAAAAAATAATGGAAGTTTACTGTGAGCAGGCTTCGTGGGGTGGAATTGCCAGGACAGAAATGCATAATGGGCTCATAGTGAATCAGTAATCTGTTTTACACGGCACATGATTCTCAAAACTGTTTTCCATTAACTTCAATCTTGTCCTTTTGTCTACCTATTATGTCACTCTATCCTGGTGCTTTTTATGAGTTTTTTCAGGTATTGAAATATTGTGATAAAGTTGTGTTGCATAGTAGATAGTAAAAATATATTGCAGTGAGAAGCAGCAATCAGCGGAGTCTTCAGAAAACACATACAATTGTGGACCATTCAGCCTTTGTCCTTTGGCCTCTTAAAAGTTATGTCACACAGAGACATTTGAGGGCTCAGTGCTTATCGCTAACAGTGAAAACCTATGTTGTTCAATCATTCCATTTTGTTTCTCTGGAGCCACTTGATCTTTCCACCCTGTGAGATTACTGATAAAATAGAATACAATTACACCCCTTGAATGAAATAATTATATTGAATAATATCACGCACCCGGGCAGAAAAAAGTTTTCTTCTACTTCTACAGAATGGAAAAGGTCTTCTGCAGTTTATCTGTGCTGCAAATATTAAATCTTTCTCCAAATATAATTTACTGTCACCATGTCCATATGGTGCAATGTGCAGAACATGTTAATGAGGCCTGAGGCTGTCTCCAAAATCAGTGTTATCGTCTGCACAGCGTTATGCATAACTAATGGGATATTTTCCTGTAAAATTAACAATATTGCACAATGCTCTTAAGGTAAATTTTGTACCCTCTGGTTTGTTTAATAGTCGTGGTGGGATCACCTATAGGGTGCACACAAACTAACACTGCATTATACCATTGCTGCCCTTAATATTAATGACCCATTCTGCATATATATCAGATGATATTTGTAACCAGATGTCAAAAATGGGCATTATCATTTTACTAGGACTTTTCTGTGATTAGTGAATCTTGAAAGGGGAAAAAAATATTATGCATGATTGATGGAGAAGGTTAAAGTGGGGATGGAGGAATAAGGGGCCCAGAAACAGGAGAAGCACCAGGGCCCATGATTTCTCTCCCTGGCCCTGGTGTTGGCACCTGATATGATTTCAAAAGTTATTTTTTATTTGTTCATGGGACATGGGCGTCGCTGGCTAGGCCAGCATTTATTGCTCATCCCTAATTACCCTTGTTCAGAGGGCATTTTAAGAGTCAACCACATTGCTGTGGGTCTGGAATCACATGTAGGCTAGGTCACGTAAGGATGGCAGATTTCCTTCCCTAAAGGACATTAATGTACCAGGTAGGTTTCTATGACAATCAGCAATGGTTTTGTGGTCATCATCAGATTCTAATTCCCGATTTTTTTATTGAATTCAAATTTCACCATCTGTGATGTTGGGATTTGAACCTAAGTCTCTAGAGCGTTACCCTGGATCTCTGGAATACTAGTCCAGTGACAATACCACTATGCCACCACCTTCCCCCTAATTACACCTTTATTTACTCTTTGGAGCACCAAATATCCTGTATGGTTATCAAAATGCATGTCTTCTTTATGCCTATAAAATTATTTCCTTTAATTTGTCAGGACTGAATATTATAAACTACATGTAATTTGTGGCATTTTCTATTTGCAAAACTACCTTCCCATGTAGCATTGAAGTATTCTTTCCAAATTCAAAGCTGTTAAATAAATGTTAATATCTTAAGTCATCTAAATCATACAAATCCAAGCAGGAAGCCACATTTCTACAAAAAAAAGAGTTCCATGACATGATATTAACATCATCAGCGTTGAGGAATTACTGAGTCACATGCAGAGAAGCTAAACACATACATGAAATCATCACCTTGAAACACTTTGGGTGGAATTCTCCCATCCCGCCCGCAGTGGGTTTCGTGGCGGGCGGGAGCAGATAATCCAGGGGGAGGCAAAAAATTGGAAACCCGCTGTCGTAAAAACAAGTCGCAATTCTCCCAATGGTGTTTTCATGGCGGGAAGGTAATCCCACTGATTAGTGGCGTGACCACCATTTACATTCATTAGCATGTCATGAACGCTCATTAAAACAGCTGCTCGCCGGAATCTTGCCAGGCCTTCCAATCTTCCGTCATGCCAGTGGGAAATTACGTCAGCATCAAGCCCATTTGAAAAGGGATTGCGTGCACAAATCGGACCTCAGTTCGCTGGTAACTTCGAGGTGAGTGGAACATACCTGTCATAGCGCTGCGCTAGACTTGTTGCGGTGAACCCTACAGCTGGGGCTATAGAGTTGGACTGCTCCTTCTCTTTGCTTTCATTCTCCCAAGGAACACCACTGTGCTGCGGTACTCATGCAGGCCTCCATTTTCAGAGACTAGCACTTCAACCGGGATGGGCTGTGAGGAGCGGAGTCGGGATGACAGACACAAGGGGGGAAACAGGGAGGGAGGGCTGTGGAATGGCAGTCGGGGTGGGAGAAGGGAAATGAGGGGGTCAACGGGGAGGGAAGGCTGTGGAATCGCAGTCGGGGAAGGGCGAACATGAGGGGACAACAGGGAGGGAAGGCTATGGAATGGCAGTCAGGGGGAAGGGGAACACCAGTGGAGCCTTTCTGGGGTCGCCCTCTAATCTCTTGATGCTGCAGGAGTGAGCAGGGGTCTGCTTAGAAAGAAAGGAGAAAAACCTCCTTGCAATGAAAGCCACTTAAAACCAATGGCTTTATGTGTACTGTCAAAGGGCAACTCAGAACTCAGTGGTGATACATTACAGCCTTTGCTTCTCAAGTGTAACACAAAGGAATGTAGAATTTGGGAATGCAGGCAATAGTGAGGGAGACACAGCTGTATCATATGTGGCACTTCATTAATGAAGGCCTGTCACGTGTTTACCAAATGTGACATTCCTAACGGGCCAAAGGGCATCCATTCATTGGCCATGAGCAACTGACTGGTCATTAATATGTCACATCAGAGATTGGAGCACAGAGCTAGATTGGGTCAATCATCTCACTTAAACTTTAGCATCCCACGCAGGGCTCAAGATGTTACATATCTGTGATGCCATCTTGGTCACCTCAATGTGTGCCAGTGTATCAGAGACCAGGCGGCATCAACCTTCATGCAAATAGGGCAGGCGAAGCTATGGACCTTACAGTTTCCAAACATGTCATCCTCTGAGCTTCGCTTTCTTGCCCATTGAATCATTAATGCCTTCAATGTTTCCTTTCAGAGAGAAGACAAAAGCAGAAATGAATCCAGGGCTCAATGCTGCCTTTGTTAGGGTCTTAATGCAATGGAGGAGGTGAAGGAGGGAGAGGCAACTCCACGTGCAGCTCCTGCAGGAGCGACATGGTCAAGCAGAGCCACAGCATGAATAGGAGGGTCAGGAGGAGAGACCCAGACAACAGGAGCGACTCACCAGGCCTAGGGTTTATCGACCAAGAGTCTCCTATTTACAAATAAGCGAGAGGCAATGCTGTACACATCTGGGCTCGTCCCGAGATTTGGTGCATCATATGCCACATTCTTCATGAAGACCTGATGCCACATGGAGTTGGAGGGTATCCCCTACCAGTGGCTTTGAAAATGACCGCTGCACTCAATTTCCTGGCCTCCGGTTCTTTCCAAGGATTAACAGGCAAGCTGTGTGGCATCTCAATCCGCAACACATCGATGCATCAAGGAGATCACAGATGCCCTTTATAAGAAGGCCCATCATTATGTCAAGTTTGCTCTGGGCAAAGATAGCCAAGGCTGCAAGATTCACTGGCTTCACCGCCATCTCGGACTTCCCTAGAATGCAGGGTGCAATAGATTTCACCTATGTGACTATACAGGCTCCAAGGCAGCAGGCCCTAATGTTTATAAACAGCAAGGGCTATCATTCCATCAATGTGCAACTTGTGTGTGATCACTGGAAGCACATACTGCATGTTTGTGCACAGTACCCTGGGAGTTGCCATGACTCCTACATTCTGAGACACTCCCAGTTGCCTGAGATTTTCGAGGGGCCATTATGCCTGCAGAGATGGCTGCTTGGGGATAAGGGGTACCCACTGAAGCACTGGCTGATGACACTGGTGCGTCGCCCTCACTGTTGTTCCTAGGAGAGGTACTATGCTGCTCACAGCTCCTAACACTCCCTTATAGAGTCCCATAGGGCTCCTGAAGATGTGTTTCAGATGTTTGGACAGCTGAGGTGGCTCACTCCAAGACACTCCCGACAGGGTTTCCCGTATCATTGCAGTGTGTTGCAACCTTCACAATCTGGCTATGCAAAGAGATGAGCCTCTGCCAGAGGATGACCTGGATGAAGATGAGAGCTCATTAGAGGATGAAGATCCGGAGGCCCAGGAACCTCAGGAGGCTGCTGAGGATCAGTATGAGTGTGATCACGCCACGGAGGAAGGAAAACATGAGAGACTTGCCTGTGATACGTTAATCGCTGACAGGTTCCAGGAACAGTAAAGTCAAGTGAGGAAATATGGCCACATCTCTGCTGGCCCTCAATGCCATCTTCTTTCAACTCAGGGGATGTCCACCCATTTTCAGTGAATACAAGTCCCGCATTCACAACTGCCTCATGAATCACCAGACCATAATATTTGCTTTGGTCCATGGGGCCCTGTGAGTGAGCCTCACTCTGGGAACTGAGAGCCCACTTAGGAACAAGATCGATGCGAGAGAAGACTTGAAGCCTTCGCCACCATCTAATGGTGCCAACACTGCTGCGACTAAGATGTGGACATGCTCAGGGATCTCCTCCTCCCATGTATGTCTTTTCTTCTGCCACTACCACTGAGCCACTGAGGCACACATGCCGCTAGATTATCAGTGTTGATGAGCTGCCCTCACTCAGTGGTGTTCTTTGAGGAAGAAGGGTGAGAAACACTTACATCACACACTCCCAATAAAGATTTAAACACATCTCCCCAACATTGCACAAGGAGTGCAGATACTAGTTCAACTGAGGTTGACATCACAGGAATGTTAATTTCAAAGTAGGATACTATCACTAAGTGGGAGGAAGGCTAAACCTCAAAATAAATAGGACTCAAAGTATAAAATCACAACGCCTTCATAGGAACATTCACATAACCATCAAATGTATTAACATAAGTGCAATTTAGTTACGTCTAGCACACCCATGACCCAAAAGTGACATCAATTTTTCTTAACTTTCCTAACTCTAGCGCTACGCCTGGGTGCAGTTCCAACATCTGTAGCAGAGATGGAGGCAGCCTGCTGACTGCTACATCCTGATGCCTGTGATGACCTTTGCGGATGCCCTCTGGTGCCCTGTGGCCCAGAGGGCCCTGGCCTGATAACGGTCACCTGCTCGGGGCAGAAGCACCCTTGGCAGCTTGAGAAGCTGGAGTGGATGGGGTCACAGGCAGAGGAGGCTGTGAGCAGCTGCACACCCTTGGGAGTGTCCTGAGAGAAGGCCCCCAGGGTATCTGGCTGACACTCATCCTTCCTGTGGGTGCCCAACTCCTGTAGAAGATGGTGTGCCTGGAGTGAGGTCAGGGTGCCTCGTCGCCATGTTGCCTATATCCTGATGGTGCCCACCAGGGTGTGCAGCCATGGAGTGCAGGGCTGAGCACAAATCCGGCAAGACCTGCTGGACCAAGGTCTCCATGGTGGTCGCCAGCCTTCCCGTGGTGACCTTGAGGCGCTCGCATGTCAGAGCCAGGACATCAGACAGGACACGGACAGACTTCTTCATCATTCACTCTAGTCTGCTGAGTGACTACCGAATCTCTGCCTGATGTTCCGCCAACTGTCATTGCATCTCCAGCATAGATTTGGTGGCTGCTTCCAGAGGCTCATCAACTGACTTGGACTGAGCACGTGGCTGGCCTCCAGCAGCCCTCCGAGTGCCGGAGACCTGGGCTGTCCCTGCCTCCGACTGCTGCTGGGACGTGTCAGTGAGGTGTTCCCCAGGAAGTGAGCCTGAGCCTAATCTACATCTGTGCCCCACTGACACTTGTGTGTCTCTGAGCTGGTGGAGGGTGCATGTGGGTGCCGTGATGGCCCTTCTGGAGCTTCGTCCTCAAATTAAGTCGGGGGCTCGCACTGGTGGTGCAGAAATGGCTTGGGGGCCTCGATGTGATTGTGCCTAGAAAATAGAAAAGAAAGTTTTAGTAAAGGAGCATGAGCTAGATAAGACAGTACGTGACTCACTGTGAATGTCAGGATTTGATGAGGTGATGGAGCTGAGATCTGTACTAGGTTGGTTGGAGAGGCCGATCTCCCTTCCCCACAGGAGCGATCCCTGTTGTCCTCAGCCAGCTCAGCTGCAGCCTCCAAATTCACTGAGGATGTCGGGTGTCCCTCCCCTGGTCTGCGCTCTCGTGCCTATTATGCGCCAGCTTGGCCTATATGAAGAAGAAAGAAAGGCATGTGATGAAAAAGGATGGAGCAGAGGTTGGGTGATATGCACATCCCGTGTGTGTGATGAGCCCTCCCCAGAAGGGCCAGAGGATGGAGTGTGAGCAACGTGACAGATGGGATGGTGGTGATGTGAACATCTCGGTGAGAAAACAAGTGTTGATATGCTTCCCCCGCTAATGGTTGCGTGAAACCCCTGAAGAGAATGGCTGTTTGAGTGCACGATGCCATGATGAGAGTTTGATATTAGAGGGTGCTGAAGGATGACTTACCCTGCCAGCGCGGACGAAACCATTCATCCTCTTCCTGCACTGGGTGGCACTTTGGGCTGACCTGCTCCACTGCGGTGTCCCAGGCCCAAGAGGTGAGGCTGCTATGCTTCTTGCAGCCATCCGTGGGGTAGAGCACATGCTGTTGTTCCTACACCTGTCCGACCATGGCCTGGAGGGCCTGGTTGGAAAGCGGGATGCAGACTTCGTCCTGAGGCTCTCGGCCTTTCTCTTATGGGTTGCAGATATCTCTGGTGGGTTGGAGAGATTAAGATTGTGTGACAGTCTGACATTTATGGCGCTGGGACCTTTGAACCTGATAGCGGGCGAACAAATCAGCTTCCGGCCTGCCAGGCATTTCGAGCAAAACATGACCTTGCATAATTAATGAGGCTCTAAGCGCAGAATCGGTTATGAGTTGCCGCCATTATGGACGGCAGGCTGGGCGCTGCCGGAACTGTCCGCCACTACACTTAGTTTCATTTTGGGAGAATTCTGCCCTTTCTGTGGATGACAGCTTGCAGTTAGTGTTAATTTAGTCCCCCATGCAATCTTATGAACATTTTCAATGCGACAGATTTTATTAGCTACGTGGGTGAAAGAAACAATTTTTTTCATTTTTAATCTTTGCTCCACCAGTAAAACCCCTCTGAAAAATGACTACAATGGTGAGGGGGGGGGAGTGAAATTCAACTTTTAAAGGAAACTCAGTGTAACAGTTGGCCAATCCATTAATGCCCATTTTACGGGAACAACCAAAGTTAAGTTTCACCCCGAATATGTGAAAACTAGTTATAGATTAATGTCTCAGCGTATGTTCTTATATTAATCAATAATATAAATTCTTTTGAACAGTGTTTATGGATATTAATGAGAAAATTTCTAACAAATAACTGTTCATGGAGCCTCTGAATTTGTCATAATGTTATAAGTATTAAATCTTCAATTCAGTTGTTGTTACAATCATTATACATTGAGTTCATTATACTCTTAGTTACAGCTTCTTTTTAATACTCTTTAAGTTTAAGTTCTTAACTTTATGGTTTGGTTTCCATGTGACATTGCTTCTGTTGGAACTTTTTCATTACCTGGTAATATCCTGTGTACTCTGCTCCCCTTTTTATCTAAATTAATTTAATTTTCCCATAATCTGCCTAGTTTTCCTCTGTTCCCAACAATAGGTTGGTGTTAAAATTGTAATTGCTTTCGTTCTTCTTGTCTCTCATTCCGTTGACAGAATTTTTGGGTCCCGCCAGCAGCAGGCATCATGGCTAGTGGGACCAGAGAATTTGGAATGCAGCCAAAAGTCAGTTTTCCACTCCCAATTTTTGTGGCAGGTCGGGTTGCCTGCCGTGCCCTATGGGGAACCGTATTTGCATGTCTTTGCATCTCATAAATACTCATTAAAAACCCAGCTCGCCAAAATCACGCTCCCACTCCATATCAAATGATCGCGCTGGGGGCTAGTTGGACCCTTGTGAATCACGACCGGATTTAACTGACCTGCACCTGATGAAATGCTTTACATTCACGACTTCGAGGTTTGTGCTGCAGCGGTGGCCTACCTTTCACTGCTGTGCGCTAGCAGCTGCTCCAACTGTGCCAAGGCTGCTCAGGCAAGACCAGCGGGAAGGGAAGTGGGGGTGGTCTAGAAGGTACACGCTGGGGGGGTGCGGTGAGACTAGACAGAGGCAAGGGAAGGGGGTGGAAGGCACACGTTTGACTAGGGGTGGGGTGTCTGACTGGAGCACAGGAGGGAAGGGGTGGACAGAGACACATGATGAGGGTGAAAGGAAGAGGGGCCATAAGTCTAGGGCAGTGTGCACCATGTAGTTGGGGCCAGGAGACACAGTTGGTTTTGGGGTAGTGCCACCATGCCACAAAGCTGTGCCTGGCATGCATGTGCTGGCCCCAGTTCAGGGAGGGCGAAGGCCTTTCCATCCTGTGTCAGCCACGCGTAACATGGTGTGCAGGGCGTGGTCAGTCTTTCACACATTTCTGTCCTGGGGGTTGGTGGCTTGTTACTAGGCCACAGATGGCACAGTCACAGTCAGGGGAGGCATCTGCAGTCTGTAAATGGGGAACTGATAACTAAGACCCGGGGGCGGGGGGGTGGTGGTTACTCGATGGTGTCATTGGGTAGCGGTGGGGGTTCTCGGTAGGTCACTGTGCATAGGATCTCAAGATGGGGAGGGGTCAATTCAACATGGGGTATCGGGACATCAACAGATAACGGTTCAAGGGGGAGGGCAGGGATTTCTACAAGAATTACAATGGGCTCCAGGATCAGAGGGGAGGCAGGAGAGTGATCGGAGGGAAACTTGAACATTATGCTCTTCCAGGACAATAGGAGGGACTTAGACAGTGACAATGGTATGGGTTGGGGGTGGTGTGGGGTTTGGAAGCTTGTCTCATAATAGAAGTGGAGTAGCACCATTTTGACAGCCAATGGAATGACGGAGTTGAAAAATAACCTAGATAATAAGTCACCAGGGGAGAGGCCTGAGGGCTTGTGGGAGGAGTCAACTACTGCATCTTTGAGCCGATTGAAGGAGCAAAGGGGCATCCTAATAATTTCTGCTTCAGGACATGGAGAGCAAGGCTCAGCTGAGACATGTTAGGAAGACTCAAATGCCAACTGAAGGATTTGGGCACCTTAACTCATGATATGCATTCTTACGATTATCCATTATGGTTTGGGGCCAAATGTTGATTGGGCTTGAATGACTATTTTCCCCTCTCATAGGAATGCGCAAAGGTCAGAAGGATCCACCTGTAAAGGAACCATGGCTAAAGTGCATATGCAAAATGCTCCAAAGACCTCTACACATTGCAGCTGGGAGGTTAAGGCGTTACACGCCTCAACGTTTACAGTCATTACATTAGTGCAAGTCTGGGCTCTAGTCTGCTCCAGAGGAGGCAATCTGACAGTGCCCTGACTGAGGCTGATAGCACCTGGCTGTACTCACCTAGATGCAACCCCCTTTGTGAAAGCACTATCGTCTCTGGGGCGTTTGGTGGCAGGGGCAGGGAGTCAGCTTTCAGTGATCCTTAAGGCCGTGCTACAGCTGCAAGGGAGGATCTGAGGATGGACTGCCTGGAATGGGGGCAGCCCAAGGACTTCACAATGACTCCCTAACTTGGCGATGGAAGGTGATCATTACAGGGTTCTGTTCAATTATGTCTCTGTTCAATTTTTCCACAGAGATGAGGAGTGTAGAATGGAGGCAGCAGGCAACACTATCTTTTTCATGGCTCTCATGCAACTGAGGAGAAGAAGGGCCCGTTGCCATCAGGCAAGGCAAAGGAAGGAGTCTCGCCCTCAGGAACATGGGCCAGTGGGGCCCCATTAAGACTTTGAAGATGAGGCGGAGAAACCAATTCCATGGAGGCCTTTGGTGCAACCCAGGATATACTGAAGAAGTCTCTCATGCTTGCAGATGAGCAGGAGACAGTGGTGTAGATACCTTAACTTATCAAGGGATGTGGTGGCTCACATCTGCTGAATTCTTTGGGAGGATCTGACACCGCATGGTCTGGGAGGTCATCCATTGCCAGGGGCTCTAAAGGTGACCGCCGCATTCAGCTTTTTTGTGAGTAGCTCGTTCCAGGGTTTTGCTGGGGGCCTCTGCGGAATATCACAGTCCTCCGCTCATAAATGTGTCCAGAGGGTCACCAATGCCCTATTCAGTATGGCACACAATTATGTCCAGTTCTCCCTGGATGAAGCCAGCCAGACTGCCAGAGCAGTGGGATTTGCAGCAATCTCCGACTTCCCACAGGATGCAGGTAGCCATCGACCGCGCACATGTGACTTTAAGAGCTCCCTGGCAGCAGCCACAAAGATTCATCAATAGAAAAAGTTTCCACTCTCCCAATGTGCAGCTGATCTATAACCACCAAAAGCAGATTATGCAGGTCTGCACTAGATACCATGGGAGCTCGCATGATTCTTACATCTTCAGTCACTCACAAGTGCCACAGATCTTTACGGGTCTTCAGCACATTCAGGTGACAAAAGCTATCCCCAAAAGATGTGGCTAATAACACCCATTCAGAGGCCACAAGGTGCTTCAGAGGAGAGGAACAACGTGGCTCATTCCGTGACATGCTCCTTGATTGAGCAGATCATTAGCATGTGTCAGGCTGTGCACTCCAGTACTTTCTCCAGAGGGTGTCCCACATCATCATGGTTTGCTGCGCTCTACACAACCCGGCACTCCAAGGGGGGGAGGAGTTGCCAGATGGAGTAGCTATACTTCTCCTCTAATGATGAGGACATCGAGAGGGATGAGCTCGATGAGGGTAAAGATGTTGAGGCCCCAGAGGAAGGGGCCATAGCATGGACCAGACATGGCAGATCCACAGCCAAGAGATCCTTATAGCCACAAGGTTCCAGGAAGATGATGACTAGCTCACAGGAGCCTCTTTCATCTGTGTCCTCCATGCAGGCTTGACATGAAGACCAGCTTTGTTATCCTCAGCATCTTGATGAAGGACATCAATCACAGAATGACTAGTCACAATCTTGCGTGATGATGCCTCATCCTTGGAAGACTCTGGAGCATGTGGCTGTTCTATAATGGGATAAGAACTCTAGCATGCATTGTGAAGAAATTAGACATGATGCTGTCTTTTCAAGCATCATGCCAACATTTCACTGCCTTGGGCAGCCTCCAAGAGGCAGGGGCAGCACTGCATACCTCAGTGCACTCATGTCAGTATGCCTGGAGTGTTGCAAGTGCCTCAAGGTGGACAATCATCAAACACTAGTTCTCACATGAATGTCTGAACACAGATCTAAATCTGGACTGCGGCATTTTTCCACAGGCCATCCCCAATGCAAGAATTATCTTCTGGCCTGATCCTCATTCTGAGTCCCCAGCAGGAGATCGTTCTTTAGGGTACAGTGATCTGTCACTCTCAGTCATGGATGCAAGCCTCATCAGCACCATGGTCTGATCATTGACAAACACTCATGACTCAGCCTTCATGTGAAGCTTCCCAAGTTCACATCCACCATTGCCTTGGCACCTGGATGTAGGGTGGCCCAGTAAATGTCGAGACTCCATTTAGGCATTACTTTGTAACTTCATGATAATAAAGAGCACACATCAGATGTAGAGGAACTTCACTCTGATCCCACTTGAGGCCTCCACTTTTTCATTCTGACAGTTTCAGATATATACAAGGAAACCTGGGACACTGATGGCATTGTCACAATCAAATAACCATGTTAACTGCCCATCGGAGAGCTAGCCAGACCTTCAGGTCCAAAGTAGCATCCTCCCATTTAATAGCCTGGCATCTGGATACTAGACACACATTTCTGATCTTGCATAGTCAAGGCCATCTAGCAGACATTTCAGGATTCACCAAGTGGTAGCCAGGTCCATAGCTCTGCATCATGCAGGTGGAAATTGAGAACTACTGTAGTAGACGCCATCATGACATCACGCTACAGGTCACCATGAGTGCTTAAGGTCCCCAACTATTACTTGAAATGTAACCCACACCCAAACCTGAAAGACATTACATGGAGGCCATTGAAACATGCACCAAATTAGATTGACTCCAATGCGGATTGCTAGTAAAACCTAAAAGATCTACATAGACCAGCCTTCAGTGTAGCAGCATCAAAAAAATAAACTAAACTCCAAATCGATACTCATGAGGCCACATGATATGACCCTCTGACAGAAGTCTAAATATATTGCCCAGCCACCATGTTGATAGAGCAAGAGGCTTTGCTCATGTCACTGCTGTGGACAGAAAGGCGACTCACTGTATTGAGATTGTACAAGGCACGATAGACCTGAGGCACATGATGGGAGATAAGTAAGGAGGGAGGGCACCTGTTACACTTGTATGGCCTCAGAGCATTGCCTCAGGTAGAACAGCCATTTGCTAAATGAGAATTTCAGATAAGCAAAATATATTCACAGATATGCAAAGTATATACAGTGAGAGAACACCCTTGCCACTTTTGTGCTCTCAATATTTCTTAATTTTTCTTAGCCTACCACTACACCCAGTTGTTTCCCTGATATCTGCAGCAGAGCTGGCGGCAAGCTGCATACTGCTACATATACCCTGTTGTCTGTGTTGACCTTGGTGGTTGTGCTCTGGAGGGCCCCAGCCTGCCTTGGGTCTCCTGCTGTGGGGCAGGTGCGCCCACCTTGGCTTGAGCAGCTGGAGTTGCTGGGCTCACATGCAGAGGGGACTTGGAGCGGCTAGACAGCCCAGGAAAGTCCTAGGTGGATTGCCCCAGGGTGTCTGGCCAACGCTCCTCCTCCCTTTGTGTGCCCAAGGACCTCTCCCTAACTCCCTGGGAGAAGGGGCTCCTAGAGATAGATCAAGGTGCTCCGTCCCCCTTTTGCGTAGCTACTGATGCATCCCACTCATGGCTATAGCAATGGCGGGCAGGTCCAAGCACATATCTGGTATAAACTGCTGGAGCAAGGTCTCCATGATGGTCTCCACCCTTCCAATGGTGACTTTGATGCGCTGGCATGTCAGTACCACTACATCAGACAGAATGTGGATGGACTCCTCCATTCTAATCTGCTGATGAACAATTAAAATAGAAGCAGAAGTAGGCCATTCGGTCTCTCGAGCCTGCTCCACATGATCAATAAGATCATGGCTGATCTGTTTGTATTTCTAATTCCACATCCCCATCTACCCCCAATAGCCTTTGATTCGCTTGCCTAACAAGAATGTATCTACCTCCAACTTAAAGATATTCAATGACCCCGCCTCCACCACCTTCTGAGGCAGAGTTTCAAAGTCGCACAACCCTCTGGGAGAAAAACATTTTTCCTCATCTCTGTACTGAAAAAAGACCCCCTAATTTTAAAACAGTGCCCCCTAGTTCTGGACTCACCCACAAGAGGAAACATAGTTCTGCATCCACCTTGCCAAGACTGTTCAGGATCTTATATACTTCAATCAAGTTACCCCTCACTCTTCTAAACTTCAGTGGAAACAAGTCCAGCCTGTGCAACCTATCCTCATAAGACAATCCACACATTCCAGGTATCAATTTAGTAAACATCCTCTGAACCGCCTCTAATGCATTTACATCCTTCGTTAAATAAGGAGACCAAAACTGCCCACAGTATTCAAGGTGTGGACTCACCACATCCACAATGCCCTGCATAATTGAAACATAACAGCCTTACTTTTATGTTCAATTCCTTTCATAATAAAGGATAACATTCCATTAGCCTTCTTAATTAATTGTACCTACATACTAACTTTTTGTGACTCATGCACCAGAATACCTAGACCCCTCTGCACCTTGGAATTCTGCAGTTGTTCTCCATTTAATTAATACTTTGCTTTTTTATTCTTTATCCTAAAGTGAACACCTTCACATTTTCCCACATTATGCTCCATCTGCCAGATTTTTGCCCACTCACTCAACCTATCTATATCTGTCTGCAGCCTCCTTATGTCCTCTTCACAATATATTTTCCTACCTATCTTTGTGTTGTCAGCAAATTTAGCTGCCATGCCTTCATTCCCCTCATCTAAGGCATTGATATAAATTGTAAAAAGTTGAGGCCCCAGCACAGACCCCTGCGGGATTCCACTCGTTACATCCTGCCAACCAGAAAAAAACCCATTTATGCCAATTCTCTGCTTCCTGTTAGCTAGTCAATCTTCTATCCAGGCTAACATGTTACCCCCTACACCATGAACTTTAGTTTTCCGCATTAAGCTTTGATGTGGCACCTTATCAAATGCCTTCTGGAAATCCAAGTACAGTACATCTACGGGCTCCCTTTTACCGATGGCACAAGTTACTCCTTCAAAGAATTCCAATAAATTGATTAAACATGATTCCCCTTTCACAAAACCATGCTGACTCTTCCCAATTACCTTGAGTTTTTCTAAGTGCCCAGCTATAATAACCTTCCTAATGATCGATTCTAGGACCTTCCCCACGACAGACGTCAGGCTAACTGGCCTATAGTTTCCTGTTTTCTGCCTCCCTCCCTTCTTGAAGAGGGGATTTACATTTGCTACTTTCCAGTCTGATGGAACTTTTCCAGAATCTAGGGAATTTTGAAAAATTAACACCAATGCATCTACTACCTCATTAGCCACCTCTTTTAAGACCCTAGGACGAAGTCCATCAGGACCCAGAGACTTGTCAACCCGCAGCTCCAACAGTTTGCTCAGTAAGGCTCCACTAGTGATTGTAATTTCACCAAGCTCCCTCTCCCTTCCAACTCTTGATTTATGGCTAGTACTGGAATGCTTTTTGTATCCTCTGTAGTGAAGACAGAAGCAATATATTTGTTCATTTCATCTGCCATTTCCTTATTATCTATTAACTCCCCATTCTCACTCGGTAGAGGCCCACCCTCATTTACTTACTATTCCTTTTTAAATCCATGAAGAAGCTCTTGCTATCCGTTTTTACGTTTCTAGTTAGCTTCCTCGCATACTCTAATTTCTTTCTCCTGATTAACCTTTTAGTCATTTTCTGTCGCTATTTATATTCTGACCAATCATCTGACCTGCCACTCATCTTTCCGGAGTTGTATGCTTCTTCCTTAAGTTTGATGCTTTCCTTAACTTCTTTCGTTAGCCACGGATGGTGGGCCCACCCTTAAAATTTTTCTTCATAATAGAAATATACTTATTCTGAATATTCTGAAATATCCCCTTAAATGTCTCCCATTGCTCCTCTATTGATCTATCCTCTAGCCTATTATCCTAGTTCACTCCAGCTAGCTCAGCTCTCATGCCACATAGTTGTCCTTATTTAAGTTTAAAATACTAGTCGTAAACCTACTCTCTTTCAAACTGATTGTAAAATTCAATCATATTGTGGTCTTTGCTACCTAGGGGTGCCTTTACTCTAGGTCATTAATTAATCCTGACACATTACACAATACCAAGTCTAATATAACTTGCTCTCTGGTTGGTTCCAAAACATGCTGGTGTAAGAAACTATCTTGAAAATGTTCTATGAACTCTTCATCCAGGCTACTACTACCAATCTGATTTTTCCAGTTTATATGTAAATTAAAATTACCCATGATTTTTGCCGTCCCTTTATCACAAGCACCCAATATTTCTTCTTGTATACTTTGTCCTTCTTGTATACTCTGTCAGGGCACCTGTAGATCACTCCCACTAATGACTCTTTCCCAACTATTCTTCATCCCCACCCAAACCAATTCTACATCCTGATCTTCTGAACCAAGGTCATCTCTAACTATTGCACGAATGCCATCTTTGATTAACAGTGCTACCCCTCCACCTTTACCTAGCTTCCTATTCTTCTTGAATGTCATATACCCCTCAATACTCCGGACCCAATCCTTGTTGTCCTGCAGCAATATCTCGGCAAAGACTATCAGATCATATTTATTTACTTAATGTGCGCTATCAATTCATTTACTTTGTTATGAATGCTATGTGCATTCAGATACTGAGCCTTTAGTTTTGCCTTTTTGTTATCCTTGTAACATCTAGTCTTGACTGTTGGTGCAGTCTTAGGTTTTTTTCTTTCTTTCCCTTCCTAGAAACATAGAAACTAGGAGCAGGAGTAGGCCATTTGGCCCTTCGAACCTGCTCCGCCATTTATTATGATCATGGCTGATCATCCAACTCAATAGCCTGCTCCCGCTTTCTCCCCAAACCCTTTGACCCCTTTCGCCCCAAGAGCTATATCTAACTCCTTCTTGAAAACATACAATGTTTTGGTCTCAACTACTTTCTGTGCTAACGAATTCCACAGGCTCACCACTCTCTGGGTAAAGAAATTTCTCCTCATCTCAGTCCTAAATGGTCTACCCCATATCCTCAGAATGTGACCCCTGGTTCCGGACTCCCCCACCATCGGGAACATCCTTCCTGCATCTACCCTGTCTAGTCCTGTTAGAATTTTATAGGTTTCTATGAGATCCACCCTCATTCTTCTGAACTCCAGCGAATATAATCCTAATCGACTCAATCTCTCCTCATATGTCAGTCCCTCCATCCCAGGAATCAGTCGGGTAAACCTTCGCTGCACTTCCTCGATAGCAAGTACATCCTTTCTCAGATAAGGAGTCAAAACTGCACACAATATTCCAGGTGTGGTCTCACGAAGGCCCTGCAATTGCAGCAAGACATCCTTGTTCCTGTACTTGAATCCTCTGGCTATGAAGGCCAACATACCATTTGCCTTCTTTACCGCCCGCTGCACCTGTATGCTTAACTTCAGCAACTGGTGTACAAGGACACCCAGGTCTCGTTGCACATTCCCCTCTCTCAAGTTATAGCCATTCAGATAATAATCTACCTTCCTATTTTTGCTACCAAAATGGATAACCTCACCTTTATCCACATTATACTGCATCTGCCATGCATTTGCCCACTCACTCAGCTTGTCCAAATCACACTGAAGCATCTCTGCATCCTCCTCACAGCTCACCCTCCCACCCAGCTTTGTGTCATCTGCAAATTTGGAGATATTACATTTAAGTCCCTCATCTAAATCATTAATATACTATCCCTGCGGTACCCCACTAGTCACTGCCTGCCATTCGGAAAAAGACCCGCTTATTCCTACTCTTTATTTCCTATCTGCCAAATAGCTTTCTGCCATTCTCTGACCCTCATTTTCCATATTACTATTTTTCTCTCCTGCTTTGACTCTTCCCCATGATTTGCAACATCTACCCAAGCTTGATCTCTCACCTCACTCCCCTTGTTCAGTTTAACGCCCTCTCTAATTCCCTAGTTATGCAGCTTGCTAGAACATGGTACAGCCCACGCTTTCCCCAGGGCTGATACCAGTGCCCCATGAATCGGAACCCACTTCTCCACACCAGTCTTTGAGCCACACATTCATCTCTCTAATCTTATTTGCCCCATGCTAATTTGCACATGGCTCAGAAATTATTACCTTTGAGGTTCTGCTTCTTAATTTGGTGCCTAGCTCCTCATACTGACTATGTAGAACCCCTTTTCTAGTTCTGCCTATGTCGTTGGTACCTATATGGGCCACGACAACTGAATCCTCCCCCTCCCACTGCAAGTTCCTCTCCAGCACTGAGCAGATGTCCCGAACCCTGGCACCGGGCAGGCAGCACAGCTGACTGGACTCTCGCTCTTTGCTGCAGAGAATGATGTCAATCCCCTTCACTATACTCTCCCCTATTACCACTACATTCCTATTTGCTGACCCCACCCCCTTCCCCCCCACCTGCTTGAACAGCTTCCTGTACCACGGTGCCACGGCCCGCCTGCTCATCCACCTTGCAGATCTCGCCTTCCTTCACACAAGTTTTGAGCGCCTCAGAACTGTTTGACAATTGCAAAGTCTGAGGCTCCTCCACTCCTTTCTGTTCGGTCCCTTTACTTGCCTCACTCACGGTCACATCCTCCTGTTCCTCACTGCTGGCCAAAACAGATGACCCTATTCTAAGAGGTGTGATTGCCTTCTAAAACAAAGTGTCCAGGTATTTCTCCCCATCTCTTATGTTGCAGTGTCTGCAGTTCGGCTTCCAGATCAATAATCCTGATCCAGAATTCCTCTAGCTGCTTACACTTTCTGCAGCCGTGTTTGTCCTGGATTGCCTTGGTGTCCAAACCAACCCACATTCCACAGCTGCAACATAACATCTGTCTTGCCATTGTTACATATGTTATTTAGTTAATTTAATTACTTTCATAATTCATTACATTCCTATGTATACTGAAATTTACTGTACCTACAAAGTGCTAGTATCACCCACAAGTAAAACTAAAGGTCATGCGATTGTTAATTGCGCTGGTATGTGTTTTAAGTATTTATTTTAATGATTTTATTTTAACACTTTTATTTGAACTATTTTATATTTATTTTTATTTTATTTTAGTTTCAGTTCTTTTTATAGATCTACCTATCTTGGCTATTGACACACTGTCCCTTACACCAAGCACTTACCGGCCAATCAACTTACTAGTTTCCTGTGATGTCACAGTTGGTTATTTTTACTCAGTTTCTTCAGCAGCTGAGATGCCATTCCTGAGTCCCGATTGCCTCTGTTCAGCTCCCAGGTCGGAAAGGCCACGCTCCGATCCCTGGGCTCTCTTTATGCCACTCCCGACACTCTCTGTTCTGCTCTCAGGTCAGAAAGGCCGCGCTCCAATCCCCAGGCTCTAATTATGCCACTCCCGACTCCAACCTGCCTCTGCTCAGCCCCCAGGCAGGAAAGCATGGCCTTTGGCAACCTGCTTATTGTACCCCTGCCTGTCTTTGGAGCTCCAGCATTTCTATGCAGGCTGATTCCAGAGGCTCGTCATCGGACTCGGACTCAGCAGGAGCCTGATGTCCAGCAGTCCTTCGAGTGTCAGTGACCTTGGTTGTCGCTGCGTCTGCCTGCTGTGGACCTGAATCTGTACTGTGCTCACTAGATGGTGACCCCAAGTCTGCTCTTAAGCTAGGTCCCACTGAGGCTTGTGTCACTGCACTAGTGGAGAGGAGTGCAGGTGAGAACAGTGATGGCTTTGCTTCTGGCAGGTCCTCAGGATCCTCATGCGAGGTGCCTGGGGAATAGGCTTATGGGCTTAGCTGGCAGTGTGTCTCCTTTTTTGCTGGTGGCTGTAATAGAGAAGAGATAATTAGTGATTCGCTGGATAGTCAGCTGCAATAAAAGGCATTCAAAGTCATTAATATAGATCATAAATAGTTGAGGCCCCAGTACTGATCCTTGTGGCACTCCACTGGTTACAGTTTGCCAATCTGAAAATGATCCATTTATCCCGACTGTGTTTCCTGTTAGTTGACCAAACCCCTATCCTGTTAATATATCACCCCAACACCATGGGGCAGGATTTTCACTTCGTTGGGCGGGAGCGGTGGGCGGGCTCAGGAACAGCCGCGATACCGAATGCTGCCTGCAATCGGGCCCCGACCACAATTTCACACTAGCGGGCCAATTAAGGCCCACCCAGCATGAAACGCGGCTCCGCATTGGTCAGGAAGGGCCGAGTGGGGCTGGGGCCTGTCAGCCAATGATGACCCGGCGGCCAGTTTGAAAGCGGTCCAGGCAGTCCCTGGAAGGTTGCCACAGAAGATGTTTCCTGAGCTGGCATGATGGACCTGAGTGAAGCTGGACACGACAGGCGGGGGGAGAGGTCAGGTGGGCACTTGGCCCCCCACTGTCCCCGCTTCTCTGATGAGTGCCTCGCTGTCCTCCTGGAGGAGGTGGCTGCCAGGAGGGAGATGCTTATCCCCAGGGATGGGAAAAGGAAGCCACCGCACCTCACCAAGAAGACAGGGGAGGAGGTGGCAGCACTGGTCAGCAGCCATGACGTTGGTGCGGCGCTCCTGGGTGCAGTGCTGGAAGTGCTTCAATGACCTACTGCACACAGGAAGGGTGAGTACCATGTTGGCATGGGTCAGTGCGCAGATGTGTTAAGATCTGGCCATCCCCCCATGGACCTCAGGGGTGCTAGAGTCTGAGTGCCAGCTGTCAATCACTCCAGAGTTGGCCAAGGGCGAGTCCTGTCTGCCTGGACTGAGTGCCTTGCGGCTCGAGGGCCACGACTCGGAAGTGCCCTCCCAGGTGCTCCTCAGTTGGGGTTGGCCAGGCTGCAATGGGGCTGCATGTACAGAGTGGACTAATCAATGCTCCTCTGTTGTTTCAGGAGAAGACTGCCCACAACAATATAAAAAGGTCGCAGACTGGCAGAGGCCCTGCTAGCCTCCTAATCCTTTTTGGGTATGAGCAAGATGCCCTGGAGCTAGAGAGCCGGCACGCCCCACGTGCAACCGGACGCGGAGAGGAGGGGGTGCCAGACAGTGCATAGAGGTGAGAATTTCAGCTTGTGCAACCATTCTAGTGTAGTCTTTTCACTGATGTGAGCCTTGAACCTGGAGTCCCCATTGATCATTGGAAGACGAGGGCACCATGATGCAGATCTCCGTTGTCTTACCAAGGTGCCTGGCATACACAGTGACAGTGTGATGACTTTAAATAATGACATAATGACATGTCCTTCTTTTCCCATTTAGGTTTGCCAACAGGCGTCGAATCTGCAGACCCCGAAGGGCCACCCCTGACACTAGAGGACCACCAGGTCTAATTTGCACCTGCGTCACACCTGCTCTCTGAAGCAGGCACAAGCGAAGATACCAGCACCTCAGTGGGCATTAGAGTGGTGACTCTCGGTGCACATTGGTGAGGGCACTTCATATTTGCTTGAGGTGCAGGCAGAGGCAGAGAGTGCCCAGGGTACTGGCAGTTGTAGGACTGCTTGGGACCAGGACAATGCTCAGTCGAAGGCTGATGATGAGCCTCTGGAGATATCCATTAGGCAGCAGATGCTGGGTGTCCAGCGAGATGTGCGGAAGAATCTAACGGAGATCCATGACCGTCTGCATACCATGGTCTCCATGATGGAGGAGTCCATGCAGAGCGTGAGCACACTGCGTTGACCATCATGGGCGAGTGCACTGCCTCCTCCATTGAGAGAGTGGCGACTCTCGTGGAGAGGCAGCTCCAGGGACAGAACAAGGGGTTCCATGGGTTGCGCCTGGACATGCAAGCCTTCACACAGGCAATGACCTCAGGTGGTCAGTGCCAGTGTGGGAGATGGATAAGGCACCAGGTATCCCAGCCTGGTGCCCGTCCATCAATGATGTGAAGGGAGGTCCACAGCAACCTCACATCAGTGCACGAGCTGCCTGTTGTCTCTGCAGGCTCATCTCAGGGCCCTCTGGATGACGGAGGCAGATCGTCTGCCCTTCCGCCAGTGACCGTGGCATTCTGATGAGGATGCGGTGACTGGGGAGGTGCCAGCCGTGGAATTGGCCGCTCCCTCCTAGGCACGGCCAGCACAGGCTCCACTGGCCAGAGGACGACCGCCAAGGTCATCAAGGCCAACAAGAGTCAACAGGCTGTCTCCAGTGCCAGTGGCAGTGAGGGGGGGAGCACCTAGATGTAGCACTCGCAAACATAAGTTAAAGGCACCATGAGCACAAGAGGGACAGGTCACAGGTGATTTCATGTTCATTTATATTTACTTTATCTATACTGGTCTGAGAATGAAGACCAGAGAAGCTTGTGTAAATAGTTTGCATTTGTCAAAATGAGATAAATTTTGTTTATGTAGTCATGGCCTGAGTATTTTATTGGTGCAGGGTACGCCAGTATGTAATGCTGGACATATGTGGCTCTGAACTTTATTGCACAGGGAATGAGTGTTCTTTATGTTCAAATGAAAAAGTCCTTTCAGACCTCTAGGATGAAGGAGGCAGCCCTGGCTTGCGTTTGAAGCTGATCTTTGGTAGCCTAGCTGAAGGAGCATTGGACCAAGCTGTCCCTAGTGTCCCTGCCTCCCTGGAGGTTACTGAAGTCTGGCTCCATGCCCTCAGCATTCTCCTCACCATCCTCATCTTCAGACACTACTGGACTCATCATCTATGGCCTGTGCAGCTGCGTCAAGATCCTGTTCCTCCAGTGGATCGCCCTTGCCAGTGCCAGATTGTGAAAAGCACAGCATGCAACCACTATCAGTGATACCCACTCTGAAGAGGTATTGTAGTGCTCCCCCTGAATGGTCCAGGCATCGGAAACGCATGTTGAGAAGACATATGGTCCTGTCTACCCCCGCCCTTGTGGTGGCATGACTCGTAACACTGTTCTGCCTGTCCTTGGGTGGCGGAGAGGCATCATGAGCCATCTCTTCAATGGATAGGCCTTGTCACCCAGCAGCCATCTATCCAGTCGGGCTGGAGCACTGAAGAGCCTCGACACCTGGGAGTGTCTCAGGATGTACGCATCATGGGAGCTGCTAGGGTACCTTGCACAGACTTGCAGAATTTGCATCCTGTGGTCACACACTATCTGCATGTTCATGGAATGGAATCCTGTCCAGTTGATGAAGGCACCGGGCTAACCCGCTGATACCGTGATGGCTAGATGTGTGCAGACAATGGTACCCTGGACACAAGGGAAACCAGCAATCGCTGCAAAGCCTCTGGTTCACTCAGACTGGCTGGCCTTGTCCGTACGGTAAAGAATAAAGGTCAGTACCGATCTGAGCAGAGCTTCTGTCACCAGCTTGACACAACTGTGGACAGCAAATGCGGAGACTCCACACAGGTCCCACACTGAGCCCTGGAAAGAGCCAGAGGCATAGAGGTTGAGAGCCACAGTGACCTTCAGAACCACTGGCATGGATATCCACCCACACCGTTGGAGCTGATCTCAGGCCCAATCATCTGGCAAATGGAGGTCATTCTCTCCCTTGAGAAGCGGAGCCTCCTTCCGCATTGCACCTCGGACATATTGAGGTAGCTGCATTGCCACTTGTAAACCCTGGCAGCAGGATAGTGGCGTCTTCTGTGGCCCTTTCTGCTTTGGACTACCTGCTGGCCCTGTGCTCCTTGTGCTTGCGCCTCTCCTCCCACAGGTCCTTCCCCTGGAAGCTGCATAGAGACACATGGCCTACTCTCCCTTCTGCCTCTCTCTTCCTCAGAGGAGGAGGTGCCTCCAGTGGGGCCCTAATCCCAATTACCAGGGTAAGGGAAGGCTGTCTGATACCTGGAAGGGTCCACACTGTCAGGATCCTCCGGGGGCCTGGCAGACAGCAACGAGTCCTGAAATGAAGCCTGAAAATGCTAAGAACGAAGCCCTGAACAGAGATGAAGCTGCCAAGTACCAATAAGCTACCGGCTGCAAACATTCTCCAAAATTACTCACATTGGCAATGCTGCTGACCCTTTTTATCCCGCCCTTAGATGAGGTTTGTGAAAATGTCGGCTGGCCGCCTGCCCGTTTTGCCCTTGCAACGAGCAGAATATCGCACGGGCAAGGAAAAATCACAGTCAATTGGAGTGTTAAGGGCCTTAAGTGACCGCTTAATTAATGACAGGCACCGCTTCGGCACCCATGCACACCGCCGAGCGAAATATCGCACGAGCAGCACTTCGAATCTTAAACATTATTCACCATCCACCATCAAAACTTAATTATCTAATTTTGCTGTTTGTGGAGTCTAGGTAGCAACAGCGATGACTGTGAAGCACATTGGAGCATCCTAAGGATGAAAGGCACTATATAAATGTGCCTTCTTTTCTTTATAGTTGTCTTTTTCCTGAGCTTCCTCCCTCTTTGCTCAATTATCATCTTCCTTCCGCTTGACTTTAGATGTTTCCTCATTTTAATGTTTCTCTTTTTCTCCGTGCTCTTTTGCCTTTAAACTATAACTTTTTTTAGAATACTGCATTCTGTGTAGTTTGGTTGTTTCTGTTTAGCGGAAATTTTGCCATCTCTTTTCAAATGCACCTTGCTTTTCAAATTGTATCTTGTTTGCACTCATCATCCCAATTCTCAGCACCAGACTGATAAAAGTGATAAAAATGAGTGGAAAAATTAGTGTGTTCAAAAAGTAAGACATGTCTCAAAAGAAAATAGGCCAGTGATAGTGTGAATAAGGAGGGAAAACTGGGGAAGCATAAGAGAAGGATTATTAAGCAAGAAGGCACAACATTGTAATAACAATGAAAACTGAAAGAAATACATAAAAACCATGGTAATGGTAAGCAAACACCAGAGTAGAGGTGAAGGAAGCTCATAGAAAGTACGAGGACCAAAGATTGGAAGATGTAAGTACACAGACCAGTAAACTATAACCGACAGAAAAGTATATATATTTTTTAGCAGATTATGTGGTAAATATGAGGAATATATCAAACCAATATAAAGAAAAGGAAAAGTAACTAACAGGAAGAAAATGACTTGCAAAAGCACTTTTCAGACCTTCTAACTGCCATTGATTCCATGAGGTAGATCCTCACATTCAAGTCATTGTTGGACTAGCAGGCCACCCACCCAATGTCGAGCCTCATTTGAATCTGAATGGTGGGCTACCTACAGGATTTCAGCTCTAATGAGCAGCCTGCCAAATCTGAGGACAGGATTTGCAGCATTTTCCTGCCCAGTTAAAGAATATACTTTTTAAAGTGAGGTGTCATTGTACTTGCTTAGATTTAGTGCCGCTAGTAAAATGAGGTTTGAAATGTCTCAGACAAGAGCTCTACAATTCTCTGATACAGTGGTGCAGGTGCTAGTAGAATAGTTGAGGGTGGTTGGGAGGGCGGTGAGGGTAAGTGCATGCAAGAAGTTCCTGCTCCTCTCACGTGGCAGCAGCATTCCGAAGGAGATTGACGTGAAATGCAAGATGTTGTTAATGCCTGCTCCATAATCTCCCAGTATATGGATTCAGTGCCTGAGCACTTAAACTATGTGACCCCAAACAACAGGGTGAGCACACAGTGTTTCTTTCTCCATTCTTATAAGTTAAAATGGCCACAGCACTCTCCCAGAATTCTAAGCACTTTTCTACCCTGCACCACATGCTTTTCTACCAATCATAAAGGGGCACAGTATCTTCTGTCCCTTCCATTCCAATCACACACACTGCTGTCCTCATAGACAGTACAGTATTATATGGTATTATGATAACAACTGTTAAGCATTTCATTCTTATGCTGACTGTTTTTTCTTTTCACAGTGGAACCTTTTGCACAGGACCACCTCCGTCCTGCTCGCAACTTGCTGCATCTCCTTCTCAGCATGCACAATATACAAAGTTGCCAATGACCACTCACCAAATCTCCCTTTTTTTGAAGGAGAAGTTGCCTTGCAACACAAGAGAGAGGATCAGAATTGGGAGGGGATGCAGAGTCCATCCAAGCCCTCGCCCAGATTGAACTGGAAGAAATAGGTATAATCAGGCAATAAGAGCAATGTGCATTGGTGAAGCCAAAGCTCACATTCAGCAGCATGTCTACTGTTATTTGTACCCTTTCACTTTCCTGAAACAATCACATATTCAGGCAGTGTGACAATGTGGTACTGCATAATGCTGCCAATCGTTTGCTATCACCTAGTCTTCCCATGCCATGCTGATCTTTGTTCCTTTACCCTTTTAGTAGGTCCATCTAAAGACTGGGAGTCTGCAGAACATTTTATTTGGAGGAGCAAAATCCTCCTGAAAAAGCACTGACATTTGCACCATTCTTCACCATCACCAGCACAGAAATTTTCAACTCGGGTAAGATAGATAGCAAATTAGAGTGGGTAGGTTCTTGGTGAATTATACAGACCAAGTGAACAGGAGCAAGGGCTAGTGGAAGGGATGGAAAATTGGACAGCTAACTGTCCAAGTCATGCTCAGCTTATAGTTCTGCTGAGGAGGATGGAGATGCTGCTGGCAGGGCTCCAGCCTTCAAAAGAAAGGTCCTTTCTGCACGTACACAACTATGCAATGTATTAGAGAGTTTGTCAAGGAGCAGTTGCAACATATCTGAGAATATAGGGAAATCTTATGTGGAATCTTCTAGTGTAGCTTTTCAACCAATGTCCAAATGGTGCAATAAGCCCTAGCTGTCAGCTGGCAGTGAAGAGGTCACTGACCATAAGCATCTCATGGTATGTACTTTCTAATCACAAATGTTACTTTCTGGGATACCGTTTATTTCATCATTTTTAGTGGAAATTTCCTTGTAAACATTTATGATGAAAAATCCTATCAAAACATTTCAGTAACTTATTTTTTGAATCAAAGCACTTTATGGAAAAGCATAGTTTCCCAATAATAAATTCTCATGTTTAAATTAAGGGTCATTTTAAATTAATGATTATAAACTTCAGAATAACACATTAATGTCACTGATGTGCCTTTCAAAGTTAAAGTTCTTATTTAGGTTTTTGACAATATTTTTGCCTGAAGTGGTTCCTACACTTCTGAGTATGTGCTGTGGGCAAAATTTCCCAGGATGTATCAGTAGTGTTTAGCTGGCCAAACAATCGAATGCTTCTCTTAGTCTCTAGCGATTCTGTTTGGTTGTTTTTTAAAATGATTTGAAGAAAGCTACAAGACAGATTTGAGAAGCTTTCTTCGGGTAAATTTATTTTTTTTAAAGAAAGAACATGTGAGAGAGAAAATAAGGGATAAAAATATGACAAGCTGCACTGATTACATAACTATTGCTGATTTTGTTGGTTTTGGATTATAAGTACTGAAATAGATTCAAAATTCAAAAGCAGAAATAACTTCAAATGTTTCCTCTTCCTGATTTGAATTTCTTTTTTAACAGAGTTAAAGTTTGAAAGTAAATGCAGCTTTATCATCTTTAATGCACTACCATTTGGATTTTTGGGGCCCCTGTGATAAAACACTACATCCTTTGACTTACTGTGTACAATTCCACAGAAGATCTAATAATTTAAATGAATCAATTAGCAGCCCCTTTAAAATACTGCAGGCAAGAAGTTAACCTGCATGCTTAAACTCTGGTTTTCCAACTTTGTATTCATGGGATACTCAGATGGTTTTCGAGGAACCTACAGTTACATATAAAAAGCCATAGAATTCCAGCTGTACCACAAGCATGCATAGGGTGCCCAGAGTTTCTTAACCTTTTCACATCTTTTTGATGCTTTGGTTTATTTCTTTCTACCCCCTCCTTCAGTACATTTTTATTTCTTTCTCCACTATATGGCTGTACTCTGTTGGCCTCTGCTTCTCTTCTTGCATCCCTTGCACCCAATTTAATTTGGCACCCCACCATTTCCCACCTTCCTTTCCAATTCATCGTGAAACTCTCTTCACTCCATTGTGGTACCAGGCATCTTCCCCAGTTAACACTGATGCCTGTTTCAACTGCATATTGTGGGTGAGAATTCATGATATGGTGAGAATTCCCTCCCACATGGTGCAGAGGCGTTAAATCTCTTGGTGTAATGGCAGCAGGAAGTAAGAATTGACAAGTGACAATGAAAGGGAAGTGGAGCTGGCACTTCCATGGAGAGAGAGCCTGCAGTCTCACTCAACGTATTTAAACTGGATAGTTCAATCATGTGGGCCAGATCCAGATTGAAGTCTATAAAGTTTGGAAACTTCTGCTTTAAAAATATTGCAGACAGGAAATTAAACTCTTCGATGTGGAATTTCCTCTGTGGACTCCAAACCTGCAAGTTAGACTCCAAAATGCATCCATTCTTGCACACATTACGCTCTTATCAAATTAATCTCAATTTTCCTGTGAATCTCAATAGAATATCCCAAATGTAAAATGGCTATATATCAATGTAAACAATCAGTACTTATAGAAAATACCAAGCTCATACCATATATTTCTTCCTTAGATGTGAAAATTAAACTTTCAACTCATGTAACCATCATTGCTGCATATTTGGTACTACCATGTTTAAGAAACTGCAATCAGGGAAGCTTTTCCATTTTTACTGTGACTTATGCCATGAAATGCATTTAAAGAAACAGAAAATAAAGATCAGACCTCAGTGAAGAAAATGCCAGTAAAACACTGCACCTGAAAATCTGGTCATAATTTGAAGAGCGCTTCTGAGCAAATGCAACAGCAGCAAACTCATGTAACAGTAGCAGAAGGAAGTATACATGGGTGAGAATCTTGTTGTAGTGCCGAGGGTCCTTACAGCAGGGCCGGAAGTACGTGGGACTTGCACTTGTAGCTCGGATGGCTGACTACACACAATCACACGGCAGCCAGCCAATTAGATATTCATAGACGAGTTGCCTGACTAATCGTGGGGTGGGGGCGAGCAGGAAGTCGATGACCCCGCCATTACCTCCATTCAAGGCACTATAGTTAAAGGGCACCCAGACAGTCATTCATTCCCTGCAATCCAGCATCATCAGTCTGGCTGTGTGAATCAGTGCCTCAAGAATACAGCTGCTGCTAGCACTTTCCCCCCTGCCCCCACACCGTGGATAATCTCAGCTGCTGCTACCATTTGCTCATTTCCCCCCCTCAATAACTACAATTGCTGCTACCACCATGCTTTTCTGGAGTGATGTCTCAAAGCAGACAACGGGTGACCCCACAGTTAGTGATGCCTCCTTGCAGGTTCTCCTTCAGGACGTCCAGGAACAGCGTGAGGTCCTATTTCCCAATGATGGCAGCAGAAGGCCCTCCCAGCTGACCAAGGTGACCTGGACGGAAGCCTAAATGGAGGTTAACAGCCATGTGGTCCGCAAGGGAAACTGGGTCCAGTGCAGTAAAAGGGTCAGTGACTTCCTTCAAGGTTAAGTGACGTGGTGTAGTTACTGTAGTATTAGACTGTTCCAGACTGTAAGGGTTAATGTGGGACTGGGGAAACAGTACCACCCACATTATGATGTAGAGAGTCACATGGAAATAGTAGTGTAATATCCTGGTAGAAGTCAGCATGAAGATAGCATCAAGTCAGGACTGTAACTATACATATATCTTCATGAGACAACATACAACATGGTGGCAGCAGGTGAAAGACCCCAAAATCCCTAAGAATAAAGATGTAAAGAGACTGCAGCCTGGCCTGAGAAAAGTGCACCTAACTTGAAGGCCTTGAAAACATAGCTGAAGATCACCTAAGAAGCTCCATTACAGGTGTGGAGGCTGAAGGGCAGAAGAAAGATCCACTGTGCAACATAAGAGAACTCCGCAGAGCACTTGGAAGTCCATTGCGAGACCTGATCGAAAGCAGAGTCAAAGGACCTAGCCAGATCGCAAAATGATGAGCAAAGTCCAGAAAGAAAGGCTGAAATAGGATTTTAAAGTCGAGACAATAATCAGGCAGCATTGGTAGACTGATTATTTTAACGGGTGAGGCTTAAAGAATGCTGCAGCTTGGATCCAGAGTCAGCACCATAACACATGCCGACCACACGTGAACGAAAAAAATAAATTTTAAAGGGAAGTCAGAGCAAAAAATCTGCTTCAATTCGATTCTCCGAACTTAGGAAAGCAACTAGCTGGCCAAAATGATTTGGTCAAAAGATTTTCTGCAGAATTTCTGAAGTTTAAAACGGCTCGAAAACTGTAACAGGAGCCCACCAAATCCCGACAAGCGCGGGCAGAGAGAAAAAAATGGTTACCGCAGCACCATTTAAAAAAAATTAAAGCTCTATTCCACTCTGCTGAAAATAGCCATGGATAGTAAATCAATACTGCCAGACCAATTAAGGCAGATGGAAGGGCCAGACCAGGTGCAAAAATGGGCGTTATGGAGGAGAAAATGTTTAAGATCTATGATAGCATCAGGCTTGAACAAGAAAACAGATGCTGAACAAATGAATACACTATTAAATTCAGTAGGTCCAATAGCCGACGGCATAATTGCCAGACAAGCAATAAATTAATTTTCTGATAACTTCGAAGAGGTCATGAGGTCCTTTGACACCTACTTTAACCTAAGAAGCAATAAAATTTTGGAGTGAGCAAAATTTAACAAGAGAGTCCAAAAGCCCGGGGTACCTGTAGACTCTTTTATAAATGAGTTATACAGATTGGCTGAAGGCTGTGACTATGGTGACCTTAAGTTGGAGCTCATAAGAGACCGAATAGTAGTGGGAGTGTGGATGTACTCCAGTCTAAAAAAGGACCTAAAAAAGAAAAAGCCATCCAAGATGTCAATCGAAAGTCCACCAGCAAAACTGATCTATTTTGTGTGGCAAAGTTAAACCGTGGTACAGAGCAACCCCAATAGTCCAGCTCATAAAGCAAAAAAAGGATGAGGAGAGACCAGGGCAAGGAAAGCAATACCCAGGCAAAACAAAGATGGTGACAGACCATATTAGCAGTGTGGAGCCAAAAAACTTCATAGGCGTGAGCAGTGTCCAGCAATCACGATACAGTGCTTTGACTAGAACCGCCTGAAACACTTTGGAAAGATGTGTAAGCTGAAAATCTCGAGACATGCAGAGGATCCCAAATGAGTCCATGAGATAGATGAGCCACACCAAGAAGTCCAACAATGCTTCTTTGGAGAAATTAAGGATCCCAGATCCACATCTTGGAATGCTGACATATATGTAAATGGTCACCTCACGAATTTCAAGTTAGACACAGAAGCCAGGTCCAGATCAGGAACCATAGCTAAAAGACTCTGGCTACGGACGACAGACACACCACTATATGGTCCCAGAGGAATCCAGCTACCAGTTATAGGCATGATTCAAGAGCCGCCATGGTATGGCAATAAGCAAATATTCAAAATTCTGTATGTCATCCTCAATCAACCCTTTTCTCTCCTAAGCAGAGATGCCTGTGTTGCACTCAACCTCCTCAAAACGGCAGAAGACATCAAAACAACCGCCGTAGTCAATTACATTGAATTGAAGACTTCCAAGAGGTCCACCAGTGGTGACGATCTCAACTGAGACTTTAGCTCAGAATTGTCCTCACTCTTTGCAGTTATTCCACCTCTTTGGCAGATGGCAGAAAATACTCTTCTTGGTCAGACCATCCAAACCTCCAGATAGCACCAACATACATAAAACAGAAGATACAGAGGAGAAGGAGCAGCAGCAGAATGTTGAGCCCGAACTTCAGAGTCAAACAGTTGCTGTCATAGAACCAGGAAAAAGTGCAACAACACCACTAGAGCTTCAAGCTCACGTGCACAGAATGAAGTTGATCCTGGAGCAGGAGAGAAGCGATCAGCAAATCACCAAGAGAAAACTCGGTGAGGCACAAGTGCACATGAAGAAACAGAGTGCAGCATTAGAAGCCAAACTGCAGGTTGAGCTCAAGGATGAGGAACATAAAAACGTAAGGGAAGTAAACCTTCAACTTCCAGGAAGAACATGACAGACCCTACCGAAAAAGAAAACCTAAGTCCACTCTATGAATGAACAGAGTGAACATCCTTCCAGAAGGAGAGAGAGATAAGCCCATGTTATCTGACCAAAGAAGACAGATTGTCAACAAAGAAAAATACAACACTAGGGAGCTCAAGAAGCAAACCAAATGGGAGGTGTCATTGTGCACTGACAGGGGAAGAGCACCAGCAAATGGCATCAGGAGGGAAACTCAAACTCTTCCCACCCACAGCTTATTTCAAGAGGTGGGAGCAGCAGTGGTTCAGCCACCCACAGACAGGAGGCAGGTGGCCAATTAAGGTGAGTAACTGGCTTGTTAATGGCCATTTTACCCCCCCTGCCAACATTTTACCAGCACCAGAACGGCATCCTGCCTTGTGGGGAGACAACCAGGTGCATCGAGGCAGCCTCCCAGTTTCTTTACCAGCTGGGGTGGCCATTTTAAAATGATGCTGAATGGCCCACCGTGGGGCCCCTCAGGGGCAATAGCCATCCCCGGGACTCCAACACCGCCACTGATAGGTTCACCCCTCTTTTGGCACTTACCTTCCAGAATAAACTTTCTTCCCAGCCCTTCTGCATCCCTTTGTAGCCTCAGCTCTAGCCACCTCTGTCAGTGGTGTGGTTAGCCCTCTGATTAGGCTGGCAGCTCAGAGAGACAGGCCGCCATACTTAATGGGACAGCAGTCCCAGCAGCAGCCTCTTAACTGGCTGCTGCCAGTAACATCACTTCCACGGTTTTGGCATTTGTACTTTAGGGCTCAGGACCCGCATTTGGTCCCAGCAGCAGGATCCATGGCATGCTGGTAAAACTCCAGCCATAGGGTACAAAAGCAAGGAACTTTTGCTAACCCTTTATAAATCACTGGTTAGACATCAGCTAGAGGTCCAATCCAGGACAACACACTTTAGAATGGACAAGGCCTTGGAAAGAGTGCAGAGGAGATTTACTAGGACGTTACCAGGAATGAGTAGTTTCATTTATTTTGGGAGACCAGATTGTTCTCCTTAGAGCAGAGAAGGTTAAGGGAGATTTAATTGTGCTCAAAATTATGCATAGTTTTTGTAGAGTAGACAGGGAGAAACCATTTCCACTGGCAGGAGGGTTGGAAAGCAGGAGGATTTGAAATATGGCAAAAAAAGTCAGTGGGGAAAATTAGTAATTTTTCTAAGCAGTAAGTTATGATCTGGAGTGCCTTGCCTGAAAGGGTGACGAAAACATATTCAATACAATAAAATTTCTGTTATCCAGCACTGTACCAACCAGCATACTCCAATGGCCAGAATTTTTTTTTGACTGTAGATGCCTCTCATCTCACACCCCTCGCACTAACACTTGTTGCTGAGTGGATATGTTTGCCGCTCCCTGTCAGTCCCACTCTCACACATCACTAATAATTGTGAAACTCACAGGTAGTTGTTATCTTCGGCCTGCCCTCACTCTGGTCTCTGCCTCCCAATATTCTGCAGCACCATGTTCCCTTGATGCAGCTCACTCAATTCATGGGCTCCTGCACCTCTCGCAAGACCTCAACACCTGCATCACCGCAGGAGCTTTCTAATTGGATGGAAATATGGAATTCATCTTACATCTGAGTTAGCCGGTATTTTTGATTAATTGACACCTGCCATTCTAGGAGCATGCCAGAAAACCAAAATTTTGCTGGATAACAAGGAATTGGATATATACTGAAAGAAAAAATTACAAAGCTATGGGGAAAGAGCAGAGTATTGGAACTAATTGTTAACTCTTTCAGGGAGCTGACACAGGTACAATGGACCAAATGGCCTCTTTCTGTGCTTCTAAGGCTACTTAACTTGGGAGGCGGGGCTTTGACGGCATTGACAGATAATCACAAAGGAGATTTGGGCATGAGATGTGTGCATAGTTCTTGCTCAACATTCTGTGATCTTTTATGCTGCGTATTTGATATGTGCCCAGGTTACACAGGTCTCTTGATGCAATTATGTAGGAAATTCCAGACCTTTATGTGTTTGCTAACAGAACTATGTTTGTGGGATAGATTTAATTATTGAGTTACAAATAATATTGTCAGTTCCATGATTTAAATCACAGCATAAAAAATATTTCTAAATTCTGAATTTTGCAATACTTCCATAATAGAATCATAGAAATGGTGGTCCAAACTCTAATTATGATACCACTTCGTATTTGTTTATTTGATTTTACCAATCTTCTACAGAAAGTTCTTTCATGTACAAAATCAAGTTCACTCGAGTATATTGAACAAAGACACAGAATTTTCTGGAACGGGGCATTGAATGGCATGCGCTGACTTGTTCCCTCCCCCTTCAGCTTGAAAAGCTTCGCCCTGTAAGTTGCTGGAAGTTGGAGGCCAATGGGGCATCTGGGACAATAGTGAATGACAGCACCACCAGTTTATCTCCTTATCTGCGCCTATCATTCCCAGAATATTTTACTGTTACTGCTAAGTTTGATTACCTGATTGTGGCTTCAGACCATAATGCTTACAACTAACATTAAAGTTGAACATTTCAGAATGAGTCCCACAGATGGAACAATTGAGAGTGAGTCCCAGGCCAAGTTATTGTGAGACTTTATGTTACACATACACAACTGAATTCAGGATTTCATGGAACTAAAACATTGGGTTTCAGCATTGCATTGTTCAGTCTCAATGACGGAAGGACATACGGCCCTGAGAGCCAATGTAGTGAAGTTAGAAGCTCTGTACATGAATGCCTCTAGGATCAAAATTGTTGTAAGGCACCCTGTTCCTACACCTTTATGCATGAATTTAAATCTTGAGCTAGCAGCATCTGTCCCACATATAGGTCATAAAAGTGGCTGCACTTTGGAGCAGAAAAGATTATACTATTCTTTGCATTGAAATGGGTGCCGTGGGGCCCAGGTGAGGAACAGTATGTCAAGCACAGCAGAGGTTAGATAGAAGCTAAATTTACTTTTATGCAATCATAGTGCTGTCTTAACTCCAACCCCCAGAAGTTTGGAGCTTGCAAGATTGCCAGTTCAGTGCAAATTGTGATGAATTATGGATAGCTGGTTCTGTTATATTCATAACCAAAAATATCTAGGTTGAAATTGCTTCCAAAAAGAGGTTACAGTTTCTTGGGTTGTTGTAGACAAGGAAGACACAGGTATAAGTGATTGGTCAAAGAACCAGAGGCGATGGCAGAAAAAAATTATACGCACCAGATGGTTAGGAATTGGAATACACTGTCTGATAGGTTGGTGGATACAGAGTTAATAGTAGCCTTCAAAAGGAAATTGAACAAATAATTGAAGGAGAAAAAAATTGTAGGAATATGGGGAAAGATTGGGTGAGTGGAACAAACTGGATTGCTCTTTGAAAGAGCCAGTACAGGTTTGATGGGCCGATTGGCCTCTTTCTGTGTTTGACTATTCCAGCCACTCATTTGAATGCCTCCAATTAGATTTCTACCCCTGCCACAGGACAGAAACAGCTCTTAATCAAAGTCACAAATGATATTCTATTTGACTGTGATGATAGTAAATTGTCCCTCCTTGTCCTTCTCTGCCTCTCTGCAGCCTTTTACAAGGTTAACCACATTATCTATCTGCAACACCTCTCTACTGTTGCCCAGCTGGAATGGTCTGCATTCACCTGATTCTTTTCTATTCGCACATAGCCAGGGAATCACTTGCAATGGCTTCTCTTCCCGCTCCTGCTTTGTGGCTCTCTGATGTCCGCCAAGGATTTATCTCTTCTCTTATCTATATGCTGCCCCTCAATGACATCATGTGTAAACACATAAGTTGACAATACCCAGCTGTACCTCACTACCACCTCTCTCGACCTTTCCCACTGTGAATAAATTGTCAGAATGCTGTCTGACATCCAGACTTGAATGAGCAGAAATCTCTTCCAACTAAATTTTGGAAAAACAGAAAACATTGTCTTTGGTTGCTGCTATGAACTCTGTTCTATAGCCACTGACTCCATTCTTCTCTCTGGCAACTGCCTGAGGTTGAGCCAGGTTGTTTGCACCCTCAGGTTCAGTTTTCCTAGAGCTGATTGGGCTGAATTGGAGGCGGGAAGTTAACAAAAAATGGCTGTGATGTTACACGTCTGTAAGTACCCCCTCCATTTCCACCCTCCCCAATCTTCCTGAGGGCATGGAAGAGCATGAGCCTTGTAACTGGCCCACACCTATTATCAAGACAATTAGGATCATTGACAGCTTATTAAAAGTCCATATCTTAAAACTTCTCCAATTTTCCCAGAGGGGGTTTGGCATTTACCAGCTGTCTGTCTGACCAGCTGCATGGAGGTGAGGACATGTCTGAGGAAAGCCATGGAGACAGGAGAGTTTAAAAAGGTAAGTGTAAATGCTTTTTATAGGATAAAGGGCTTAACCCTTTGAAGGTTAGAGAGTGTGCAGAAAAGATCCATGAGAATGGTTCCAGGGATGAGGAACGTAGATAGAGTGGAGAAGTTAGGACTGTTTCCCTTGGAGCAGAGAAGGTTGAGAGGAGATTTGATAAAGGTATTCAAAATCATGAGGGGTCTGGACAGAGTAGAAAGGGAAAAACTATTCCCGTTGGTGGAAGTATCGAGAACAAGAGGACACAGATTTAAGGTAATTGGCAAAAGAAGCAATGACAATATGAGGAAAAGCTTTTTCATTCAGCTAGTGATTAGGATCTGGAATACACTGCCTGAGATGTAGTGGAGGCAGGTTCATTTGAGGCATTCAAGAGGAACTGGATTATTATCTGAAAAGGAAGAATGTGCAGGACTACAGTGAGATGGTGGGGAAATGGCACAAGGTGAATTGCTCCTTCAAAGATCCAGCACAGAGAGGACAGATGAATGGCCTTTTTCTGTGCTGCAACCATTCTGTGATTCTATAAAGGTGGGACAGCCCATCACAGGCCAGGGAGGTGCCAAAATTAAAGACTTTGCCAGTTCAGGGGGTCTTCACCCTCCTGCCATTGCCTAGCATTGTATGGGTATTAGAGCGGCTGTTTGGACTTCATTTGAGCACCAGGAAGGCTGCGGATGGGATTGGTTGATGCACTCTCAGAAATCAGGGCTATTGGAGATGGGAAACAGCAGCCTGCACAGGAAGGTCAGAGCCCCTGGCATCAGGATATCAGAGGAGAGGGACAAAGGAGAAAGCACAAAGGAGAAGGTGACACTATGCTTGGCACAGGATCTATGGGTGAAGGCGAAGAGATCTGTAAAAGACTTAGAACCTGTGGCAATGGAAACTAAAAGTCTCTAGGCAGATTGACATAGACATCTGGGCGGCTGTCCTCCCGCCTGTCCGTCATCCCATAGGCAGCAGCACATAGATGCATCACCTAGGTGACAGATGCCCTCTCTACCAATGCCGGACAACACACCACATTCACAACTGATGGGACATCGCTGGCTCAGAGGGTACTGGATCCAGTACGTAGACCAGTTGGATGGTGCCCTCCAACACCTTGCTGCAAGAGTCTCGGTCATTATAGCGACCTGCTGCACTATCCATAACATGGCCCTTCAGAGAGGTTTGGACCTTAATGAGGGGCAGGCCTTGGAAGGGCTCATCAGAGGAGGAACAGGAGATAAGAGAGCAGGAGAAATTGGAGGCAGGGGGAGATGATGCTGAACAGAGAGTTGCCATTGCTGAATGACAAGGTGGCCTCCTCCTGTCGCCGTCTAGGAAGAGGAGCTCCCCCCTCTCCCTCATGGGTGCCAAGCCTCTCCAGCTCTCCTGTGACATCTCACTTCTCTGTGGTGCAGCGACAGACTTTGGCATAAACCCTCTCCCTCAGGACAGCCAACAGCCTCAGTGATGGCTGCCTTGAGTGTCTGAAAGTGACCTCCATTTCTGCCACCCACTAGCTTTAATTGGACAGGAAGCCCATCTCCATATCAATTAAGGACTTACCCTGGGAAAATCCAAAACTCAATCAGTTTCCAACTGGAGTTAGATTTCTAACATAAAACATACCCAGCTCTTGTTTCCCGTCTGCAAGGGGAAAATCCAGCCCCTGAGGTCATATTCAACCCCAGGATGAGCTTCTGACCACATATCTACGCCATCACTAATACTGCCTATTTCCCCCTCTATAACATCGGCCCACTCTACCTTGTCTGTTGCTGAATTCTTCGTCCATGCATTTGTTACCTCTAGACTTGACTAGTCTACTGCATTCCTGGCTGACCTCATGGGCAGAATTTTACATTCCCTCGCCAGCAGGTTTGTAGGTGGGGTTTGGCCACAAAATGTTTTGGACGGCCTTCCCAATGGACTTTCACCTGGCCCGACCTCTCTGCAATTTTACAGTGGGATGGGTGAGGCCTAGGCCAGCTCCAGCACCCGTCCTTGCCCCCAGTTGAGGCCCCTAAGTGGCCAATTAATGACCACCTAAGGGCTTTTTGCTGCCCAGCCTCTATTTTCAGGCTGGCGGGAGGAGTTCAGAGGCCATCAAGGCGTCAGCAGGTCAGCCGGGTGCTTTCATCAGCAGGAAGGGATTCCACTCCATGAACATGCAGATATTGTGTGACCACAGGACGCAGATTCTGCAAGTCTGTGCAAGGTACTCTGGCAGCTCTCATGACGCTTACATCCTGAGACACTCCCAGGTGTCGAGGCTCTTCAGTGCTCCAGCCCGACTGGATAGATGGCTGCTGGGTGACAAGGGCTATCCATTGAAGAGATGGCTCATGATGCCTCTCCGCCACCCAAGGACAGAGGCAGAGCAGCGTTACAATACGAGTCATGCCTCCACAAGGGCGGTGGTAGAGAGGACCATAGGTTTTCTCAAGATGCGCTTCCGATGCCTGGACTGTTCAGGGGGTACACTACAATACCCCCCAGAGCAGGTGTCACTGATAGCAGTTGCATGTTGCGCTCTCCACAATCTAGCACTGGCAAGGGGGGACCCACTGGAGGAAGAGGATCTTGACACAACTGCACAGGCCACAGATGATGAGTCCGATAGTGAGTCAGAAGAGGAGCCTGGTGAGGAGAACGTGAGGGCATGGAGGCAGACCTCTCTATCCTCCAGAAAGGCAGGGACACCTCGATCCAACAGTCTTTCAGCTAGGCTACCAAAGATCAGCTTCAACTGCATGCCAGGGCTGCCACTTCCATCCCGGATGTCTGAAATGACACTTTCATTTGAACACAAAGAATACTGAGTGCCTGTGCAATAAAGTTCAGAGCCACTTACATACTGGTGTACCCTGCACCAATAAAATAAAAAGGTGAAGCATGCTCAGTCCATGGCGACAAAAGCAAAATTTATCTTATTTTGACAATTCCAAACTCTTTCCCAGACCAGTGTAGATAAAATAAACATAAATGAACACAAAATCACCCGTGACCTGACCGTCTTGTGCTCATGGTGCCTTTAACTTACACTTGTGAGTGCTACATCTAGGTGCTCCCCCCTCATTGGCACCAGCATTGGGGACAGCCTGCTGATCCTGCTGTCTTGTTGGCCTTGATGGTCCTTCTCTGGCCAGTGGAGCCTGTGCTGGCTCTGCCCGTGAGGGAGCGGCCAGTGCCACGGCTGGCATCTCCTCAGTCATCACAGCCTCATCAGATGCAACGGTCACTGGAGGATGGGCGAAGGAGCTGCTGCCGTCATCCAGAGTGCCCTGAGAGGAGCCTGCAGAAATGACAAGCAGCTCGTGCGCCAACATGAGGTCACTCTGGACCTCCCTGCTCACCATTGATGGACATGCACCTAGCTGGGATACTGGTTGCCTCATCCACCTCCCACACTGACACTGACACTGCATGAGGGTTTGCAGGTCCAAGCATAACCCCAGGAAACCCTGATTCAGTTCCTAGAGCTGCCTCTCCATGAGAGTCGCCATTCTCTCAATGGAGGAGGCAGTGCATTTGACCATGATGGTCAACACAGTGCTGATGCTCCGCATGGACCCCTCCATAACAGAGCTCATGGCATGCATACTCTCATGGATCTCCCGCACATCTCACTAGACATCCAGCATCTGCCGCCTGATGGACGACTCCAGAGGCTCATCACCAGCCTTCGACAGAGCAACATCCTGGTCCCCAGCAGTCCTCTGACCCCCGGTGCTCTGGCAAATCTCTGCCTCTGCCTGCACCTCAAGCGAATGTGAACTGCCCTCACCAATGTGCTAGCCGCCGATCCAATGCCCACTGAGGTGCTGGTAGCTGCGCTGGTGTCTGGTTCAGAGTGCAGGTGTGATGCAGGTGCAACAGAAGTTCGCTGGTCCTCTGGTGTCAGGGGTTGCTCTTCGGGGTCCACAGAGCGAACACCTGCTGGCATACCTAAGAGGGAGAATCTGGTGAGACCATGGAGACCTGCATCACGGCGCCATCGTCTTTCAATGGTCAATGGGGACTCCAGGTTTGAGGCTCACATCAATGAAGACACTACACTAGAATGGTTGCACAAGTCGAAATTCTCACCTCTGTGCACTGCACTCTTACCTTCGCCTGGCACCCTCACCTCTCCATGCCCGGTTGCGCGGGGGATGGGGGGGGTGGCGGTGGGGGTGTGCCGGCTCTCGAGCTTCAGGGCGTTTTGCTCGAACCTGTTGAGCAGCAGGAGGTTGGGCTGCCCTCCGCCTGTACATGCCCTCTTGCCTGATTGTGGTTTGTCTTCTCCTGAAACAACAGAAGCACATTGACTAGTCCACTCTCTACCTGTAGTGCCATTGCAGCCTGGCCAACCCCACCTGAGGAACACCTTGCAGAGCACATCCAAGTCATGGCCATCGAGCTGCAAGGCACTCAGCCCAAGCAGTCAGGGCTCACCTCACTTGGCCAGCTCCAGTGTCATTGACTGTTGGTACTCAGACGCTAGCATCCCTGAAGTCCACAGAGGGACGGCCGGACCTTTACGCTTCCGCACACTGACCCACGCCAACAAGGTACTCATTCTTCTTGAGCATTGTAAGTCATTGAAGCGCTTCCGGCACTGCACACATGTGTGCTGCATCACGTCATGGCTGCTCACCATTGCTGCCACCTCCTCCCATGCCCTCTTGGTAAGGTGTGGAGGCCTCCTCCACCCACCCCTGGGAACAAGGGTGTCCCTCCTGGCAGCCACCTCATCCAGGAGGACCGCGAGGCACTCGTCAGAAAAGCGGGGGCCAAGTGCCCACCCGACCTGCCCTTCCGGCCGCCGTGTCCAGCTGCACTTAACTCCATTGGGAACGCTGAACACCCATCCTTCTGTGACACCCTTCCAGGGGCTGCCTAGGCCATTGGACCCGGTGGTCAACAGGTCCCCGCCGCTGCGCAGCCCTTCCCGGCCAGTACGGAGCCGCATTTCACAGTGGGCGGGCCTTAATCAGCCCACCAGCATGAAATCGCAGACGGGGCCCGATCGCAGACGGTGGACATTTTCCGTCCACTCCTGGGCCCGCCCGCCCATCAACCTCAAAATCCTGCCCTTGGAGTGTTAGAAGACTGCCAGGCAACCAGTATTGGTGACAATGTGTTTACTGTCAACTCCTCAGATGGTTGGGAGTGAAACTCCGCTGTCTGAAAAATCCTGGCCCATATCTTCCACTTCTATAAACTTAGGGTCATCCAAAAACTTGCTGCCCATATCCTAACTCGCAATGCATTCACTCAACATCCCTGTGTTTTTTTTAAATTATCCTTTCATGGGATATGGACAAGGTCAACTTTTGTTGACCATCCCTAATTGTCCATTCCACCGTGAACCGGTGCAGTCTATCTGGTGCGGATACTCCCACAGTGCTGCTAGGAAGTGAGTTCAGGAAGTTAAGGAATGGCGATATAGTTCCAAGTCTGGACCGTGCGTGACTTGGAGAGGAACTTGCAGGTGGTAGTGTTCCCATGCATCTGCTGCCCTTGTGGTGCAGGTCGCAGGTTTGGAAAGTGCTGTTAAAAGAGGTTTGGTGAATTACTGCAGTGCATCTTATATGCATACATACTGCTGCCATTGTGCATTGGTAGTGGAGGAAGTGAATGTTTAAGTTGGTGGAAGGGGTGCCGATCAAGTGGACCACTTTGTCCTGGGTGGTATTGAGCTTCTTGAGTGTTGTTGGAGCCACACTCATCCAGGCAGTTGGAGGGTATTCCATCACATTCCTGACTTGTGCCTTGTAGATGGTGAACAGGCTTTGAGGAGTCAGGAGGTGAGTTACTCACCTCAGAATTTCCAGTCTCTGACCTGCTTTTGTAGCCACAGATTTATTTGGCTTGTTCAGTTCAGTTTCTGGTCAATGGTGACCCCAGGATGTTGATCGTTGGGGATTTAGTGATAGTGACGCCTTTGACTGTCAAGGAGAGATGGCTAGATTCTCTCTTGTTGGAGGTGGCCAATGCCTGGCACTTGTGTGGCACAAGTGTTATTTGTCACTGATTTGCCCAAGCCTGAATGTTGTTCAGGTCTTGCTGCAGGTGAGCACAGTTTGCTTCAGTGTCTGAGGAGTTCCAAATGATACTGAACATTGTGCAATCATCAGCAAACATCCCCCACTTCTGACCTTATGATGGGGGGAAGGTCATTGATGAAGCAGCTAACGATGGTTGGGCAGAGGACACTACCATCTGGAACTCCTGCATCAATGTCCTGGGACTGAAATGATTGGCCTCCAAAAACCGCAACCATCTTCCTTTGTGCTAGGTATAACTCCAGCCAGTGGAGAAATTTCCTCCTGAAACCCATTGAGTTCAATTTCACCAGGGCTCCTCAATGCCACAGTCGGACAAATGCTGCCTTGATATTAAGGACAAGTCACTCTCACCTCCCCTCTTAAGTTCAGCTGTTTTGTCCATGTTTGGACCCAGGCTGTAATGAGGTCAGGAGCCGAGTGGCCCTGGTGGAACCCCAACCAAGCGTCAATGAGCAGATTATTGCTGAGTAAGTGCCACTTAATAGCACTGCTGATGATATCTTACATCACTTTTCTGATGATCAAAAGGAGGGTGTTGGGGCAGTATCTGGCTGGATTGGATTTCAATTCCATTCAATTCAATTTTAATTTGTTGTCCATATGGAAATTCATTTTGGGTATCTTGCTTGTTCATTTAAAACAATTACAAACAAATTAATAATAACAATCAAAGCAAGAAAATTACCCTATCATAAGTCTAACTTTGCTTAAATGGATGTAAAGAACTGTTCTAGTACATTAACATAATCAGTCAATGAGACCCATCATCAGCGCATATCCTCATCCATTTATCAAACTCCTGTTAAAAGTTCTTATACAGAAGGACACAAACAAGATCAAGAACCAATTTGTCCTGCATCTAAGAGATTGTAGCCTTTTCCCTGAACACATCCAACAGTAACACTGAGACATGGGGTGATTCTCACTACATAGTAACATAGGACTTAGGAGTAGGAGTAGGCCATTCAGCCATTCGAGGCTGCTCTGCCGTTCAATAAGATCGTGACTGACCTCGTTGTGGACTTAACTCCACTTGGTCATCTTCCCCCATCCCCCCCATAACTCTTGACTCCCTTGTCTAACAAAAATCTTTCTAACTTTACCTTGAAAAAATTCAATGACCCAGCTCCTCTGCTTTCTGTGGAAGAGAATTCCACATACTAACAACCCTTTGAGAGAATAAAAGATTCTCCTCATCTCTGTCTTAAACAGTAGTCCTCTTATTCTTAAACTGTGTCCATGGTTCTAGTCTCTCCCACAAGTGGAAGCATCCTTGCAGTATCTACCCTATCAGATCCCCTCAGGATCTTTCTTATATGTTTCAACAGGATCATCTCGCATTCTTCTAAACTCCAATGGGTATAGGCCCAAACTGTTCAATCTTTCTTCATAAGATAAGCCCCTCATCCCAGGAATGAGCCTAGTGACCCTTCTCCGTACTGCTTCTAATGAAATGGTATCCTTTTTCACAATATTCCAGATGTGGTGTCACTAAGTTCCTGTACAGCTGCAGTAAAAATTCCCTACTATACAAAACTATATGTTCCATCCCCTTGCAATAAATGCCAACATTCCATTTGCATTCCGAATCACTATACATAACACTCTTTCTTGATCAAGAAAGATCTGCTCATCAAATACCCTTCCTGCCTGGTTCAACAATCCCTGTACCCTTAAAGAGTCTACTTTCCTGAGACAACAGTACCAGAAGAGACATCCAAAAAGATAGGACTGTCAATTATAGCCATAGAAAAGAGTTTCATAATTGTGGGATTTACTCGAAAGGATTTTAAGTTTCTGAAGCAGTATAGTGGTGTATTTGTCCTGCTTTTTGTGAATAGGACACACCTGGGCAATTTTCCATATTGTCAGGTAGTTGCCAGTGTTTTAGCTGTACTGGAACAGCTTGGTTAGGGACACAGCTAGCTTTGGAGCAGAAGTCTTCAGTACTACTGCCAGAATGTTTCAGGACCCATAGCCTTTGCAGTATCCAGAGCCTTCATCTGTTTACTGATAGTACATGGAGTGAATCAAATTGGCTGAAGATCTATGATGCTGGGGACCTCAGGAGGAGGCCAACCTACACTGCTGACCTACATTAGCTCCAGGTTAAGTAATGGTTTGATTTTCAAGCTCTCATCCTTGTTTTCAAATCCTTCCCTGGGCTTATTCCCTATATCTGTATCTTCTTCCAGCCTCACCAACCCTCCAAGGTATCTGCGCTTCTCCAATCCTGGTCTCTTGTGCATTTCTAATTTTAATGACTCCACCATTGGTGACTGCGCATTCAACTGCTGAGGCCTAGAGTTCTGGAATTCCCTCCCTAAACCTTTCTACCTCCATACCTCTCTTTCTGCCTGTAAAATACTCCTTAAAATCTATCTCTTAGACCAAGCTTGTAGTCATCTGCCCAAATTTTGTTTGATAACATTCCTCTGACACATCTTGAGACATTTTACAATATTAAAGGTTCATTTGTAAATGCAAGATATTGTTATAAATTTTAAGAATGACAGAGGAGAAGGGTGAATTGGAATGTGTGGCTTAGATTCAAATCAGGTACAGAAAGAGAAATAAAGGGAAAGAAAGATTGAATTAATAGAAAAAAAGACAAATGAAAAGTAGGAAGAAAGACTTTAAATTTTTTTTTAAATGACCCAGAAGAATTTACTACATGCAGGAATGAGACTCAACAGTTTAATTGTTCCTTTTCTGGGCCTGAGAGGTTGATTGGCATTGCACTAATAAATATTGCATTGTTAAAAGGGTACTTATGCTGTAAAGTACTAGCCATAACTCTGCAGTGAGTTTAATGTGCAAATCCAACAAGCTCTTAAAAATAACGGGGAAGCTGTGGATAAGGTGCAATTTTCGAGAGAGTAATGGCAGAGCAGCGTGGGTTGTTCAACTTCTGGTGATACGCAATTCACAGGGTATCTCTTCCTTGCCACAAGTTATTGTACCATTTATATCTTAATAATGGCAAGCGCCATTAAACTCACCATTATTTTGTCAGCAAATTCTAGGCCAAGCAGTATAATGGAAATCAGGAAAATAGCAAGATTGCCTCAGTCTCTCATCTAAAGCAGGCAGTGTAGCTAATTGGGAAGAGCACTGGAAAAATAAAGATATTAGAAAAATAATTGACAAATAAGTGTATGGTTTAAATGTTGAAGTTTTTTTACTCATATGTGATGTTGGTAATAAAATAATAATATAATTGTACTATGGCATTTTCCATGTCTGTAATATGCTATTAATTTCAAAAACAGTTCCAGTTTGAATTTATTTTATCCAGGATTCTTATCCTATAATCTTATTTTTTTCATTAAAGGGTGAAAACTCGTCCTGTCAAAATGACTCCTGGGTACCAGGCTGACCTTGTCATTCAGCTGGTCTGGATAGATGGAGAACCACCTCAACAAATCACAAGCCTAGCAGTAAGCTCTGCCTATGGCCTGTAAGTAACACAAGCGTGAAATAATTGTGCTATTGAATAAGCAGGAACCCAGATCTTCAGACAAGCTTTCAAACAAGTAGTTTTCATGTTCATGCACAATAAAAAAGAAAAGCCTAGGTGGTTGGATTAATATGTTAAATCTTTGTTTGTTCCATTCTTTTTCTTTAATGTTTTACAAATATACCAGTAATGTCAAGAATATATGAACAAATGCATATCTGAATGAAACTTGTGTCATCAGTTTTAGAGGCTCATACGGTATATTGAAATGTTTGTGTAGAGGGTGATATTTAAGAACATGGATTTATCAAATATTTACTAAATCCAGATGTTTGTGATTTAGGCTCTATACTTCAAGTGCTTGCAGTATTTTGACTTCATTATATAATCATTTTGCATAATTTGAATTGACATACACTTTTGACATTGTATAGGGCACTGGTTGTATGGGTTCAGAAGAATTGGACAATTAGGGACACAGATCTTAGATATGTTTTACACTCCTTCAGCCCATGATTTTATTCGTCTGGCTGCATTTTGTGTACAGACTTATTGCATATGTGTCAAACCATTGCCTTATTAAAAACAGAATGCATACAAAATTTTACATGACTACATTATGGGCAGAATTTTATGCCTGTCGGGGGGTTTTGTTTGGGCACGTTTGCGGGCGGACGGGTTCCCGATTGGCACCCCCTGTCGGGTCCCGCCCCTGCACGCTGACCGGGAAATTCTGCCCCATGTAATTTTCTGGCTTTTGCACTGGAGTTGCATTTTTTTGCTACAACTTCAATTTTAAATGATTGCAAAGGAAACTCCAAGCTGTCAAGGTCTTAAAGAGAAAATAATTTGGATTTTCTCCAGAGACTTGAGCACATAATCAAGGCTGACCCTTAAGTGCAATACTGAGGGAGTGCTGCACTGTAGAGGGTGCAATCTTTTGGATGAGACGTTAAGCCATCTGTCCTCTCAGGTGGACGCTAAAGACATGATTTTGAAGAAGAGGATAGCAGTTCTCCGTACTGACCCTGCCAATATTTATCCCTCAACCAATATCATTAAAAGCCTGATTATCTGGTCATTATTACATTGCTGTTTGTCAATGCTCAATGTGTGGAATTTGGCTGCCATATTTCCTACACTTCAGAAGTAAATAAATTGGATGTAAATTGGATCTCTCTTTGGGAGATCCTGAGGTTGCGAAAGGCATTATATGAATACAATCTTTTTGTTCTGGCTCTGGTCTCCATATTATACAAAGGATATAGGGTGGAATCGTCCAGATTTGCACTAAGTGCAGTAGCAGGCGGGAAAAAGAACGTTTCACCCCCGGCTGCAATTTTCACGCTGTGTCGCCCCACTCCCACCTCATTAATCATGCCTTCCCAGGAAACATGCCGTTTCGCTGGCAGGCGGGCTCCGATTCGCCTGCCATGCCATTGCCTTGCAGCTTCCTCACACCAGGTGCCATATTTAAAGTGCAGCCATGCGTACACCTCTCAGTGCTTCCAACCCAGGACTGTTGCAGAGAAGATATGGCCCCAAAAGGCAAGAAGGCTGCAGCCCCCCGATTCAGTCATGCATCCCTGGAACGCCTTTTGGATGCCATGCAAGCCTGTCTACCCCCACTCTGAGTGAAGGCCAGCAAGCAGGGTAACAAATCCAGCGTGGGAGGCGGTGGCAGCAGTGGTCAGCGCCAATGCCCTGCAAAAGCGGACAGCCACCCAGTGCCAAAAGAGGATGAATGATCTCCTCCATTCCACCAGGGTAAGTCACTCTTCTCATCACTCTCAACTCACACAGTCACAACCCATCGTATATCCACAGGGATCTCACTCACTGCCAATACAAGGGACATCACCATTCACCCTCTCACACACACTCCTATCCTCATCCCGTCCATGGGATCACTCACTACCCACACATGCCAGGCATACATCATCTGGCCAGGCAGGCATTCTGCTTATACTCTCTCCTTCTGTATTCATACAGAACAACCTGGCACACAAAAAAAGGCGGATTGCTGGAGGCATGTCTGAAATCAAGGTCCTCATGGACTTTGAAAATAGAGTCATCCAGCTGGCTGGTGAAGATCTGGAACTTTCCTGTACTGACGGTGAGATTGGCAGTGCTCAAACAAGTGAGGATCCAACAGTGCAACATCCATCAGATAACCATGCTGTGAGTGATATGTCCTGTTTCACAGGTCACTGCCATGCACCAATTATCTCTCCTTGCTCTCACAGGCACCCCTGGGAAACAAACAAGAGAGTCCACGACCCAGGTCCTCAACTCAAGCCCTGAAGACACCTCAGAAGAAGAATCTGCTGAAACCCTCATTGAAGATCCATCACAACTCTCATCCACACCCTCCACCAGGGCAGAGAGAGACACCTTGGTTGGACCAAGTTTTAGAGTAGCTCACAATCTGGTGAGCATATTGCTCTGAATGATCCACAGCAGGCGGTGGCAGGGACTTCCCAGGTTTCCTGCACTCAGAGGACAGCTGGAGAACAGAAATCTGCTGAGTCCAAGTCAGGTGATGAGCCTCTGGACTTGTCATACCTCAGTTGCTGGAGCTGCAGAGGCAAGTTCAGGAGCATCAGGAAGGGATGTCCGTTGCACTCCTCGGATTGAAAGGCACGATGGAGAAGTCCGTCCGCCTTCAGTCTGAGGTGATAGCGCCAGCATGCCAATGCACCAAGGTCAACACTGGCAGGATGGTGGCCGCCATGGAGACCTTGATCCAGGACATCAATCCTGCATTGCTACGTGGGCTGAACTCCATCACTGACGCCATAGTTGGCCTCCAACAGTGTCAACGTGAGAGGGGTGAGGGGCAGCTTAATCTCACTCCAGCTTCCCCTTCTCCTCAAGGAGTCAGCCAGGGGCCCTCGGACACCCATTGGGAGGAAGATCAGCAGGTGCACACCCTGGGGCCATCCACCCAGGTGACTCCGGGAGTGTCTGGCCCATCTGAATACCCTCTTACTGTGACCCCAGGAAATCCAGCTGCCACTGCCACACAGCAGGACCCTGAAAGCAGGCTGGGTCCCTCCAGGTCTCAGACATCCAGAGGACGCCCGTCAAAATTAACACAGACAGGGGGTAGCAGTCAGCAGGCTGCCTCCACCTCCGTTGTGGATGTCGGGGAGCACTAAGATGTAGCAGCAGGGTTAGGAAGGTTAAGAAGATGTTTTTGCACAGCCTGGGCATGGGTGTTAATCACTTATACATAATGTTCACTTTATTAATAAACTCCCAAGAGTGTCTCCTTGCCTATGGCTCCTTGTTCTGATGAGCAGTGTTCGTGTCACTCACATGTGAAACCTTGGTCACTGCACAAGATAAAGACAGGTGTTTCAGTCCAGGGTCTCTCCTCTGTGCTTTGTGCAACCTTCCCAGCACACTGATTGTGCACCTCCACTGTCACTGGTCACATTAGTTGTGCCTGCACCTCGATGGGGCTTATCTTTGCTGCCAGAATGTCGTGGGCTGGCGGCACAGAATTCCGTCATTCTCTCTGTGTGTTCCCAGAACCTTTAAGATGTGGCTGACCCCCCATCTCATCAGCATCTGTGTCCGGTGATAATGTGGTCCTGAAGGGTTCAGCTCACGAAGGATGCCATAGGACCAGGAGAAGTTAAAGTTTCCCCACTAGAATGGTTGCGCAATATGAAACTCTCACCTCTGTGCACTGCACCTTCATCTGGCACCCCCGCATCTCCTCGCCCGGTTGCATGGGGAGTGTGCCAGCTCTCTAGCTCTAGGGCTTCCCACTTGAATCTGGAGAGCAGCAGGTTGGGCAGACCTCCGCCTGCTGTACATGACCTCTCTGATTGGTTGTAGCTCATCTTCTCCTGAAAGGACAGAGGAGCATTGATTAGTCCATTCTTTACCTGCAGCACCATTGCAACCTACCCAACCCTAGGCGAGGAACACCTCACAGGGCACATCCAAATCGCGGCCCTCGAGCCACATGGCACTAAGCCCAAGCAGCCAGAGCCCACCCCCTTGGCCTGCTCAGGCATCATTGACAGTTGGCAATCAGACTCTAGCACCTTGAGGTCCACGGGGGCGGGGGAGTGGGGGGGCAGCCACACCTTATCACTTCTGCACACTGATCCATGCCAACACAGTACTCACCCTTCCTGAGCGCAGCAGGTCATTGAACCTCTTCCAGCACTGCACCCATGTGTGCTGCACCACGTTATAGCTGCTAATCTGTGCTGCAACCTCCTCCCATGCTCTCTTTGTGAGGTGCGGTGGCCTCCTCCTCCCATCTCTGGGGACATGGATGGCCCTCCTGGTGGCCACCTCCTCCAGGAGGACTGCAAGGCACTCATCTGAAAAGTGGGGGCTGAGTGCCCACCCAACCTGCCCTCCCGCCTGGCATCTTCAGCCACACTCAACTCCATCACGTTAGGTAACGAGGGACAGAAGAGACGTTCTTCGGCAGCAGCCTTCAAGGGACTCCCTGTGCCATTTTAAAACCAGCTGCTGGGTCCCCATTGGACCCGCCCTGCGACAGGCCCCCGTCCACGCCCGGCTCTTCCCGAACAGTGGGGAGCCGCATTTCACACTGGGTGGACCTTAATTGGCCCGCCAGCATGAAATTGCGGTCGGGAGCCTGTCACGGGCAACGATCCTTTTCCCGGCCAATCCCGGGCTTGCCGAACTGAAAATTCTGCCCTATGAAAAGTTTTGATAGGGTAGATATAGAGGGCACAATTTTCCCAGATTTGCACTAAGTGCGGTAGCAGGCGGGTAAAATGGAGTCCGACCCATCGACGAAAATGGGGGGTTTTCACACCTTATCATTCCGAGCCTGCCTCGTTATTTACTCACACCAGCGAAACATGGAGACTATCGATATAAGATAGTCACCAAGAATTCCAATAGGGAATTCAGAGGAAACTTCTTTACCCAAAAAATGGTGACAATTTGGAATTCCCTACCACAGAGTGATTGCCGCAGATAGCCTGCAGATGCATTTAAGGGGAGGCTAGGCAAGCATATGAGGGAGAAGGGAATGGAGGTTACGTTGATAGATTTGTAAGAGGTAAGATTAGATGAGGCTCAAGTCGAGCATAAATACCGGCATGGGCTAGTTGTGCCAAATGGCCTGTTTCTGTGCTGTAAACTCTATGTCATATGTATTATTTATAACTTTTCATGCAATGTTTTTATCAGAATTATTTTCAGGTTTAAATATGAATTTTTTTTCATCTGAGTTTGTTTTACGGGGAAGAATTTTTATTAACTCATTATGGTAAGCTTAGATTTAAACATCCCAAAAAAAAGACCATTATTTCCCATTAAGGCATTGGAAAGCGGACTGTAAGTAAATCATTTACAGGACGACAGCAGGACAGAAGCAGATGGAAAAATAGAGCTCTTCCACTACCAACTTTCGCAGGAGCTCAGAAAGCCACAAGGCATCTAAGTAGAAGCTGCATAATCCAATGAGGACAGCAAATGAAGGTAATGTCAATTATAGGTTTGGTTTGGATATATCCAAAATATAGCATCTCATTGTTAAAATAATGCAACATGAGAAAAGGAATACTGAGGGACTCAGATACCCAAGCTGCATTTGTTGCATTGGGCATAGCGCCAACCATATCTAGCGGCCTTGGCTTAACTGCCTGCCAATAACACAGGCCTCTGAAGGCTTTAGGCAAGCAGGAAGTCTGTCGCAGAGCTTTGTCATCTATCCAAGCTCCAACTAGATTCAGCATTGTCAATAGTAATCAAGGACACCAAAGCTCTCAATTTTGTCTCTTGCCCATTCTAGGCTACTGCTGTCATTTCAACTAATGATAACCCTTATATCAACAGATGCCTTACGCATTGCTCAAAATGTCACCTCTCTCATTTCCTTTCCTACAGAAGAACAGCAGCAGTGTCACCTGGTTACCCAATCCACTTCACTGCTGCATTTCATAAAGTACACAGAACCATCAGGGCAGCGGGTTGTTACTATTCCTCAATTTTGGCTGTGACTCAGTGCTATATTCTCAGCTCACTCAGTATATGTGTAGCTATGTTGGTATTTGCAAAAATTGATATAAGAGACATACGGGCAATACTTTCAAATTGCTTTTACAGTCCTCCAATTTAGTTTCTAAGAGACACCATCCAATAGAACTTGTATTGTAAGATACTGTTATTTTCTGTGGTTGCACAAAAGCCATGACGAAGATGAATGAGAATGGTACAAGCCATAAGAATTGGATGGTGTTATTAGTCAACCTCCTTCCTTCTCCGGTTCACAATTGTACTTTTCAAGTAAGCATGAAAAATATTGTAAAGTTCTAAACAGAATAGACATTATTAATGACTGTTTTGAATGATCAGCTTAACCAGGTAAAAGAGAGTGGTTTTTCAGCTTCCAAGTTGTATCTTTTGAGCCTTCTAAAGAACAATTGAAAACCATACTTTATCTACATCAAAGGTACAAATTGTGCAAATTGTTAAAACCTCATTTTTGAAGACAGTGTTGTTCATGAAGACAATTGCAGTTCTTTACTTCTAGGAACTTCAGTCAAATGAGACTCCCTGATGCAACTGTCCCCAACCACTGAAGAACAAGCTTTACTAACGTCATCTTCTAATTGCTCCTGGATAGCGTCATTACTGTTATGTATTTCCTTTGGCAAGCACTGCTTGGGCTGGATTTTAGAAACCCGCCAAAGGTGGGTAGGCCCAGAATTTCCAAGTGCCAGCTGGCATGCAGATTTGTCAGCATTCTCCCAACTCCAGGCCATTTTTATGCAGGCGGGTCAGGCAGGGTGATGGCTACCCAGCCGCAAGCAGCCGGTAACTCGTTAACATATTTAAAAGGCCTTTCAAGGCTAAAGATTTTTTAGTCAGCCTGCAGCATCTGGAACCTGGCTTCTGGAGTCTGAAAGATGCCTGGAGGTTGCCCCCCAGCAAAGACTATGGGCCAGGACCCCAGGATCAATTTGAGACCTTGGCAGCTTTCTTCAAATAAACTCTTAAGGATAGTGCACACATGAGTTCAGCTTGATTGCCAGTTACTGTCAGACATGGCCCAGATTTTCACTCCTGAAGTGGGAATGCTGAGTCAGGAAATTTTCAGGCTCACCACACCCATCTTGGGAATAAGTGCCCCGAATTGCAGAATCTTCATTTCAGGCTGGTTAAAAGGCCTGCCCCAGTTCTCTGGGACTTCGTCTCACTTGTGTTGTTCAATATTAAGCCCTACAACCCTCATCCCTCAAACCTCCCCACTTCTCCACCCACTCCCCAGGTCCAACCTGTGCCAACTCATGCCAACCCATGCCCCCACCAACCCCTAATGGCCCCTCATACCTTCCATACCAACCCACGCCCCTTCACTCATCCTCATGGCCCCTTATAGCCCCATGCCAACTTAGTGCCAACTCATTCCAACCCATTCCGCACCCACCATGTTTACCCTTAAGCCGTCCATGTCAACTTACCCAGTATTCACCACGGATTGACTCAGAAGCCATGTTGATATGAAATAAAACAAAGTTTTAAGTATCTATTATAGACTTCACTACATAAAAAACACTCTCATTGATAAAAGCCCATTCAATACATTTAAATCCTTATACTTAATCACTTATAAAATCAAACATTTGTACTCATGCTGATCCTTTAATAAGCTGTTGGAGCTTATAATCAAACTATGAACTTACAGTCTTACTTCGGTCTGTCCGCAAGCATGTCCCTGTTGCTTGCCATTTCAACACTCCATCCTGCTCTCATGCCCACATGTCCATCCTTGGCCTGCTACAATGTTCCAGTGAAGCTCAACACAAACTGGAGGAACAGCACCTCATCTTCCGACTAGGCACTTTATAGCCTTCCGGACTGAATATTGAGTTCAACAATTTTAGATCATGAACTCTCTCCTCCATCCCCACCCCCTTTCCGATCCCCCTTTTTTCCAATAATTTATATAGATTTTTCTTTTCCCACCTATTTCCATTATTTTTAAATGTATTTCCATCCATTGTTTTATCTCTACCTTTTAGCCTATTTCGATCACTTCCCCCCACCCCACCCCCACACCCCCACTAGGGCTATCTGTACCTTGCCCGTCCTGCTTTCTACCCTTAATGTCACCTATTAGCACATTTCTTAGCTAATATCACCACCGTCAACATCTCTTTGTCCTTTTGTCCATGACATCTTTTGGCAATCTCCAGCTCTACTTGTCCCACCCCTACCTTAAACCAGCTTATATTTCACCTCTCTTCTATTTTTCCTTAGTTCTGTTGAAGAGTCATACAGACTCGAAACGTTAACTGTGTTCCTCTCTGCAGATGATGTCAGACCTGCTGAGTTTTTCCAGGTATTTTTATTTTTGTTATGAACTTACAGCCCTCGCTGTGATCATTGGATGTGAAAAGCAGTAATCATGCTATAATGATAGCCCTTACGGTTATCCAACAAATAGCTTTTGAAACTGCAAGCATCAATTTTCTTTTTCAACTCAGAGACACTGGCAGGCTGTTTTTTTTTATTTAAAGGGCAGGGCATTTAGATAACTTGACAGCTTGACAGTTCTACAGACTTTATCTGCCTTTTACAAGCATTTATATTTATTCTAAAAAACAAAGTAGGTCACATACTATAGGATAATGTCGTCTGCTCTGAGGTCAAATGGCCCTATTGGGCTTGTGTTTCCCCCATGTGTGAGTCATGCCCCGCGCCATTCCCCAGCTGCGAAAATAGGATCTGTTAGAAATGGGGGTGGGATTTCCGGATCCAGTGTCCTGACACCATTTTGGAAAAGGGTCAGAGTCTCCGCGACTCCATGAAAATCTAGGCCAATGTCCTGCTATCTCTGAATTTGAAAACATTGCAACCCTCCTCACACTAATCTCATGAAGCAGCACCTCCATTTCACCAGACATCAGTTAAGGAGTTCAAGTTCTCTGCTCTTGTACCACTTGCCGACAGACTTTGTATCCTGCCTCCACATTTATTGTGCTAATAATGATTTTGCTCCAAACAACACCTGGAAAGGTTGAAATGTGCATTGCAAATTTGTTTAGCTTTCTTAAAGGTGGTAGTAATTTTCTTTTATTTGTTCAATGGATGTGGGCACCACTGGCTAGATCAGCATTTATTGCCCATCTCTAATTGCCCTTGAGAATTTTTGCCCCCATTTCTGGCTACTTTAAGTGCTGCATCTCTTTAGAGTCAGCCATTGTCAGCAGCCTTCTAAGGACTACTCAATTCCATCCACCCACTTTTCCAGCATGCTGCCAGCACCAAACTCAAGCTGAAAGATTGCCACCTTTATTAAAATGAGACAGCCCTAGCCAGACCAGGACTCATCAATTAGTGCTTACTCCAATTAATCTACTTGCAAGTTTCCAGCCCTGACTGGATTGTGTGAGAAAGGTACCTCCACAGAGAGAAGAAAAATTATTTAATGAGATTAGAAGAATCCCACTGAAACTGTGTCCTATTTATGCAGTGCATGTTGGTTTGCTTTATTTATGGAGCTGATCTAGTCTCCCACAGAGAAGAAAAATATTTGATCTTTTGTCCCCAGCTGTTTTCATTTTCCTCTTTTAAGTTTGCAGGATAATGCCACATTCCCTAAGCAGGGAGACTATAGATGGCTTGATCTTAGGCTTCCACCAAAGTGACTCTGTAACATGTTATTCTTTAACATTCCAGTTGCTAAACAACAAAACTGTTCGAACTGGATGGATGCATATAGTGACCTGGAATTCCCATAGGGACTCCAACCACTAACTTAGAGAAATTTTGATGGAAATCTTATAAAGGTATTCGACAGAAGATTTCCACTCATGCCTGAGCAAGCTCTTTGTTAGTCTGACTCTCCTCTTTCTCCATAGACCTGCAAATTTGCCCCCTTCAATTGTTTATCCAATTCCCTTTTGAAATTTATTATTGAATCTACTTACATCACCATTTCAGACATGCATTACAGATTGTGACAACTCACTGCTTAAAAAAAATGTTTGCTCATTTGCTATATGTTCTTTTGTCAATGCCTGTATCCTCTGATTATTGACCTTTTTGCAACTGTAAGCAGTTTCTTCTTCTTTCAAATCAGTTCATGGCCGGGATTTTCCGTGCCCATCGGCGTCAGGTATGTTCAGTAGCGTGAGCGGACAATATGGCGAGAAGGCCAGAAATCAGTTTCACAACGTCGTGAAACCAGTTTGCAATTGTTCGCTCTGCCCGCCAATGGTGGGTCGCATTCCCCGCCATTGGACGTCAGGAATCTCATTGTAATACATCAGCATATCATTATAACGCCAGCCCACCAGACTCATTCCACCCCGCTGGATCATCCGCCCACTGTGTCTTTCCACCGACGTATTTCACAACAGAATATATAAGGCGTGCACTTGGCGGGCTGCACTTTTCTCGGGACTTCAAGGTTTCTTTGCCTACCTCGCTTTGGTCAGCACTTGTAGTCACCAGCACCAGGCTTCACAGACAGCACCACAGCACTTCTAGGGGGGCACACGGGTAGGTCTCTACCTACCAGATCAGCCATATGTGGGTGACTTTTCAACAGCTGCAGGGCAAGGTCTTGCTTGGGGAAGACGGAGAAGTGGCTTCAGGTAAGGGAAGAGGCTGCAGGACAAGAGCAGTACTGGGGAAGAAGGGTATCCCAGGGTGTGTGAGGGGGCACATGTTGACCTGTGCTAGTGGCCTCAAGATGGTGTGGGCTGAGGAAGCATTCTCCAGAGGAGATGAGGCCAAATGGACATGTGAGAGTATGTGTGTGAGAATGGGTGGTGATGTCCCTCGAGTTGGCAATGAGTGAGATGTCAGTGAATGTGTGATGGGCTTAAGTGTGTGAGTTTATAGTGATGAGATGGTTGCCATATCCTGGCTGCACGGATGAGATCATTCATTCTCTATCTGCATTGGATGGCCAACCTCTTCTGTGCAACATTGGCACTGATCACCGGAGTGTGGCCAGAGCGGGGGTAGAGGACATCACAACGGGCCTCCAAGGCATCCAAAAGGTGCTCAAGGGCTGCAGACTTCTTGCCTTTAGGGGCCATGTCTTCTTTGCTGCAGTCCTGGGCTGGAAGCACTGAGCGCGGCTGTGCTTCAAATGTGTCTGGCATGATGAAGCAGCGAGGTGATGTCGTGGTGGTTGAATGAGAGCCCGCCAGCCATGGAAATGGCATGTTTCCCGGGAATGCATATGTAATGCGATGGGTTTGGGACAATACGGTGTGAAAATCAGCCATCCTGGCCGGTGGGTAAAACGTCACTTTATCTGCCGCTACCGCACTTAGTGCAAATCTGGGACGATCCCACCCCATGATTTTGAACACCTATTAAGTCTCACCTTAAGCTTTCTGCTCTAAGGATCACAACCTCAGTTACTCTAATCTCTCCATGTAACTGAAGTCTCTCAACTCTAGCATCCTGGTAGACTCCTCTGTACCCTCTGCAAGATCTTGACATCCTTCCTTGAGTGTGGTAACCAGGTTTGTAGACAGTACTTTAGATGAGGCCTATTAATGATTTGTAAAGGTTTAGCATAACTTCCTTGCTTTTGTATTCAATGCCCCCATTTACAAACCCAAGTATCCTGAATGCTTTCTTAACTGCTTTATCAACTTGTCCTTCAAGGATTTGTAGATATGCATCTCCAGGTCCCTCTGCTTTTGCATCCTCCTCAAAATACTACCATTTAAATTATACTGCCGATCTATGTGTTTCTCCCAAAGTATATCAGTTCACACTTATTCATATTAAATTGCACCTGCCTTGTCCCTTCCCATTTTACCAGTCTGTCTATGTCCTCCTGAAGTCTGCTACTATCCTGTTCACTATTTACTACATTGTCAAATTTTGTATCATCGGTAAACTTCAAAATTCTACTCACTATACCCAAGCCCAGGTAATTTATATATAAGAAAAGCAACACTTCTAATTCTGACTCCTGGGGCACCCCACTGCATACTTCCATTCAGTAATATGATTCACATAGCTATAATCTGACTCTTCCATCAAACTGACTGTAATGCTAAATTACAACTGACTTTATTTCAGCATATCATTGCATAAACAGATTATCTCATGTGAGAAACTGTTGTCAAGTATAAACATTTAATCTGGAGTGAGAAAAATTACACCTGTATGTTGTATAAGGCTGAAAGCAAAATACTAAGACCTCACAGAAGACAGTACTTTGCAAATGTGGCATTCACTTGTAAATGTGATCAGTTGAAAAATGGATTATGAGTTATAAATGAATTGTACAAAAACCTAGGAGACTTTGTACATGCAAACATCAAGTTTCCAACCAAGCAATCAACAAAGCCAATCAAATGTTGAAATATATAGTCAAAAGGGGTAGAATAAAAGTTAGAGAATTCATGATCAAACTTTAAAGTGCTCTGGCCATACCACCTCGACTACTGTGTCCATGTCCTCACTGAGATACAGGAGTCTTTCAAGAGCTGGAAACATAAAAAAGCCTCAAGGCTGATTTCCAGTCTTAGAGTTATGAGGAAGGACTAGCGTAACTTGGGCCTTTAGTCTTTAAAAGAGACATTTGATGATTAATTTTAATGAGTATACAAAATTATAAATTGTATGGAAATGATAAATCAAGAAAATTACTTTTCATCAAATGGGTCAAAAGGAGTGATGGGTTTAAATTAGTAAAAGGCAAATGTAGGACTGATATTGGGAAGTCCATCTTGAAATGGACTCCCAGAGGGAGTACTGGAAGCAAAAACTTGGAATAATTTAAACTCTGAGGTTTTGAGGTGGGAGGATAGTTTTACTGCCCTCCTTCATTTGTAATTACTTTGTGATCTTTGTAGTATAAAAGTCTGTATCATTCTAAATAAATTAATTTGTGTATTGCAGCATGAAAACAAAATTTTACCTACATTTTTCTTTGTACTTTATCTGCAGTGTGGCATTTGGAAACTGTAATGGTTTGGCTATTGTGGACTTTATGCAAAAGACCATTCTACTCAGCATGGGAACTATTGAACTTTATGGTACAAGTGACCCATTTCAAAGGCAGCTTAGATCTCCCCGAAAAAGCAAGCAGCTCAATGCAGGTAAAATCCAAATATTAGTTATGGTAGCTATCATTTGTTGTGATTGAATACACATTGCATGAAATTCTGCTTATTCACATTTATTTTGTGTTCTTACCTCTATCACTTGTGGTGTACATAAAATGCTGGTTGCTAATCTGTCAGGAAGTTTTATATATTTGAGGAAAGGCAGCATACCTAGATTACAACTGATGACTAGTGCAAAATATTGCAGTAGTTTTCTGTATTAATTGTATTGGTGTCTTAATTGTTTCTCTAAAATTGCTGAATTTAGAGATGTGACTATAAACCCAGATTTAATAGTATTTATATTATAACATATACCTGAATTTTCGAAGGCAGTGTCCCTTTCTGTTTAGACTCTGTGTTTTTATTGAAATTTTTATTTTTAAATACTAACTACTTATAAATCTGGGTTATTTTATTTAATAACAGTTCAGTGCTTAACTGAATTTTCACATTGTTACTTCACATATCAGTGATTTACTCGTACAACATTTTAAAAATTCATCCATAATTACTTATGCAAATCTTGTCTTGTGAATAAACAGGAAATAATTATAAGTGGTTCTGAGTTCTCAAAATGATCTTTGTTATGATGTGGCAGATGATGTGTGCCAGGCGGACCAAATCCATGAGGGAAACTTGGTCGCGCTGTCACAACGGTTTTGCAAGTTATATTTATTACAAGATGTGTGCACTGAATTCAGAAGTAATAAGCCCAACAAGACCCTGAGAGATTTTTAAAAAGTAAATTAAAAATATTTACTAACAAGGTAAAAGATTTTAAGCACATACATAAGACTACAATTACTACTATGATAGCTCCTAAAATTCCTAATTAACCTGACCCACAGTTACACTCCCTTTAAGGCAACTGTTCACAATAGATTTTAGATTTAAAATAAACTCAGCAAGTTGACACAATCCCCTGGACAGTGGAGTTCCAAATGGCTTTTCTCCAGCCTCAGTTTCGTAAAACAGCAGACTCGTGCACAAATGCTGGAGACTTCATTACTGCTATTTCACACTCTCCTGTTAGATCTTATATGGCCTTCTCCTGATACATAGCCTTTCATTCTCCTTTATATGTTTCTTTCTTTTTAATATGTAAATATTAAAATAATATAAAGTTCCATACATCTTTGAAACTGTATCTCCCTCAAAATATTAAAAAATTAATGTTTTCACGACATATTGTCAGTAACCTTTGGGAAAAATAAACACATTCCTTGGCCCTATTTAACTGGTTAGTTGTAAGCAGACTGAGATCCCTTTGAAAATCTCCCTTCATTTATCAAAAAATGCAAATTCCCTTCACACCTTACATGCTAAGCCAGCATCCATGTTTACTCATTAGCATGTCAAGCACCTAGCTTCTTTTGATGAGTTAAAGCTTACAGTCTACTTGACTCCAAATGTAATTAAATCACACACATACAGGCCCAACTATACCTACCCCCATAAACCTACTTCACAGTAAACCAGAAAAATATAATATACACAAATCCTTGGTATTAACAGAGGTCATTTCAGTCCAGTGTCCAGGTTTTAAATGTCCAATTTCCCTTTTGAGCATTAAACCCTCGAAAATGCATCTGCAATTAGATTTTCTCATCCAGCCACATGTATAATCTGTACATTAAATGGTTGCAGTAATAAACTCAATTTGAACAGCCTTGCAGTTTGGTCTCGAAGTCTGTCCAGAAATTATAAAGGATTATGGACTGTATAAACAATTGCTTCTGACGAATTGTTTGCAATGTAAACCTTGAAACGCTGCACGCTAACACCAGATCCAGTTTCCTTTTCAATCATTGAATATTTTCTCTGTTGTACATTCTGCTTTCATGAAACATACCATGTCAGTTTCTCAATTACAGTTTCATCTTATTGCAACAGTACAGCCCCAATGCTTATAACACTTCCGTCAATGGCCAACTTAAATTGCTTGGCATAATTGGGTATTGCCAAAACAGGTATTGTAGTCAATACAGTTTTTAAACTGTCACATGCCTTCTGACACTCCTGTGCCCATTGAAACTTCTTGTTTCTTTTTAATAGTTCAATGGAGCAACCACACTGTTAAAATTTGGTAAAAATTTCTGATAAAACCCATTCACACCCAGAAAACATCAAAACTTCTCGTTTTGTTGTAGGCACAGGGAAATCCACAATAGCTTTGACTTTCACACCTCCATGTCCAATGGTATGGCCTAGATATGTAACTTGCGCTTTTGCAAATTCATTTTTAGCCAAGTTCATCACCAAATTAGCTTCTTGCAGTCAATTAAATCATTCTTCCCGGTGTTGTAAATGCTCCCCCACGTTTGACTGAAAACTATCAAGTCGCCAATATAAACAGCACATTTGCTCAGTCCCGAAATTACTCTGTTTGTCAGTCTTTGAAATGTTGCAGGTGCATTTTTCATACCAAATGGCATGACCTTAAACTGACATAGTCCATCTGGTATCACAAAAGCCGATATCTCCTTTGCTCTCTCCAATAACGGTACTTGCCAACATCCTCTCAGCAAGTCAATCTTCTTGATAAACTTTGATTGCCCCACTTTCTCAATGCAATCTTCTAACTGTGTTATAGGATAGGAATCCGCTTTTGTCATTGCATTCCCCTCTCGACAGTCCTTACACAGTCTTTGTGTTCCATCCGGTTTCGATACCACCACAATAGATGAACACCAGTTACTGCAACTAGACTCAATGATGTCATTTTGAAGCATGAATTCAATTTCTTTCTGTACTTGTGATAAATTTGCTGGACTTAATCTATAAGGATGTTGCCTTACTGAAAATGAATTTCTTACAGTCACATCAAATGTATCTAAATTAGTCCTCCCCAGCTTATTCCCACAAGTAGCTTTGTGTGACTGCAATAGCTTCTCCAAATCACTTTGACACTTGTCTGGAAGGTAACTCAATATTACATTTAAATTTTTAAGTACCCTCTCATTATCCAATTTGATTGGAGGAAAATCAATTTCAGAATCCTTCATTTCTACCTCTTTCTCCTTATCAATCACCACTAATACCTCCTTTTGGTCATCTTCCCTGCCAGAGTACTTTTTAAGCATATTACATGACACACCTCTGCTTCTTTCTTCTATCTGGAGTATTTATTAAATAACTTACTTCACTCAGTTTCTTTTCAATCCTTTAAGGCCCACTAAACCTTACCTTTAACGGTTCATCCAATACTGATAACAAAACTAACACTTCTTCCCCAGCAACAAAACTACGAGCTGTGGCTCTCCTATTTGCCTTCACTTTCATCACTTGCTGTGATATCTTTAAATGTTCCCTAGCTAACTCACATGCTCTGTTTAATCTTTCTCTGAAGTTTGATACATAATCCAAAAGAGTAGTTTCTGAATTTTGACCCACCAATTTCTCATGAATTAACTTTCATGGTTCTCTTACCTCATGACTATAGATTAAATTCAAAAGGACCAAATCCAGTTGATGCATTAGGAGCACCCCTAATAGCAAATAACAAGAATGGAATTCCCCTATTCCAATCCTGTGGATAGTCCTGACTATAAGCCCTCATCATAGTATTAAAGTTTGATGCCATCTTTCCAAAGCCTTTTGTGATTCAGGATGATAAACTGTTGACTTAAACTGTTTAATCCCCAAACTGTTCATCACTTCCTTAAACAGTGGTGACATGAAATTTGAATACTGATCTGATTGTATTTCTTTTGGTAAATCATATCTTATAAATATTTAGTCAACTCTTCCACATTTCTCTTTGCTGTAATATTTCTTAAAGGTATTGCTTCCAGAAACCTTGTAGACACATCCATTATTGTCAGCAAGTACTGATTTCCATTTTTAGTCTTTGGGGGGGTCCTACACAATCAATTATGACCCTAGTAAAAGATTCCTCAAATGCTTGAATTGGAGTTAAAGGTGCCAGCTTAGTCACTGCTTGTGGTTTCCCTATCACCTGACATGTGTGATGTGTTCTACAGAATTTGACTGCATTGCTATGCAATCCAGACTAATAACAATGTTCCCTATTGGAATTTCAGGAGCTATTCTCAGTATCTCACTTCTATATCCAGATGGAATAGCAATCTGATGCACTCCCATCTATTTTTTTTCTGCTGAAACTTGATACGGTCACCATTTCCTCATTAACACATTACCCTTAAGTTAATAACATTTAAGAATGCATTCTGCCTCTGTTTCTGAGTAAGCTATCTGATATAACTGCTTTATTCATGGATCCTTTCACTGTAGATCCACTAACTGCCTTGAGCTAAACACGTCATCTACATTCTCTTCCATTCTCTCTTCCTGAACAATCTTATCAAAGATAGTGGGCAGAATTTTCCCAAATTTGCACCAAGTGTGGTAGTGGGCTGGCAAAATGGTGTTCCACCTGCCGACTGCGATGGCAGATTTTCACATCGTATAGTCTCAAACCCGCCACATTACTTATGCATTCCCAGAAAACACGCCATTTCCATGGCGGCCATTCTCACAAGTGACTGCTACTGGGGATTGTACAACGTGTGCAGTCCAACTGCTCTGTGGTCCAGTAAGGTGGTTGCGGACTCACAGTCTGTGCCGAGCAGGGGAGCGGAGGGGGGGGTGCGTGGGTGGTACGTGGGTGGGGCACAGGGGCTGTAAGGTCTGGAGTGCTTTGTGGCACTTTGGTGCCTCCACGTTGCTTGCATGGGCGGGCAGTCTAGGAGCCCGACCCCAATTATATCACTGTGGCTGCGCCTGAACTGTCTCAGTTGCAGAGGAATAGTCAGTTTATACAGGTGTCCCTACTGCATGGCCACTTCCCTCGCCTACCCTATCCCCCACCTCAATTTCTTGTGCGCAGGATCCAATGGCCAGGGCAGCAGTTGCCCCCCGCCCCCGCGACAACAGTCGCCTTCAAGGCTGGGCAGCAGTTGCCCCCGGACACCCCTCCGACAACAGTCGCCTCCGAGGCTCGTCAGCAGTTGGCACGGACTCCCCCCTGACAACAGTCGCCTCCAAGGTCGGGCAGCAGTTGCTCCCGGACACTCGCCCGGACAACAGTCGCCTCCAAGGCTGGGCAGCAATTGTCCCCGGACATCCCCTCAAAAACAGTCTCCTCCATATCAGGGCGGCACTTCACCCCGGCCTCTTGGCGGCCCGAAGCCTGCAAAGCAACAGGCGACCCTGGCGAGCTCTGCAGAACGATGCTGTTCACATACCTCCAGTTCCCCCAAAGTGAAGGCTGCCAAGTGCACATTGCGTGTGTGCTGTTGTGAAATACGTCAACGTGCTTTCCCGCCAATGAAGACGGACGATCCAACAAGGGTCCAAGAGCCTGGTGGGATGGCCTTTTAATGATATGCTTATGTATTACAATGAGTTCCCTGACGACCGTTGGCAGGAAGCGCGGCCTGCCGTTGGCCGGCTAAGCGGACGATCATGACATGTCTTCCTGCCGTCGTGAAATAGATCATGCCTTATTGTCCGCACATGCCACCTATCACGCCCGCCAGCAGCGGGCACGGAAAATTCCACTCAATGTCAGCTAATTGTACTTCAACACCTTTTCCCTGCCTTTTAAATTTCCTCTTCTTCATGTTTCCACCTGTGAGCTGGTGATCTCGTTGCAACACAATCTGGAAACAATCCAGGATGCTCCTTCTGCAACAATTCTGTTGAAAGCACCTCTACAAGCTGTTCAGCTACCATCAGTATCACCCACACCTGTGATCCAGCTATATCATTACCTTAAATAAATTGAACCGCTACAATGCGCAATTTTTCCACTACTCCAACAATCACCTCACCTGTTTTCCACTTACTCTTTAAATTTACCTTACACAATGGAATAAGTTTGGCATCTCCATGAACCCCACTTATTATTACCTGTTCCTGCAACACTCCATCTGAACAACAAATATCACTATCCCATAACATTAAGGATTGACTAGCCCCTATGGGCTGAATCTTTGGCTCGGCGAGCAGGGGCGGGGCCCACTCGCTGAGGGGTAAAATGATGCATGCTGATGTCGGGCGTGCGTCCTGATGTCACGGCGCGTCATTCAGACTTTCAGTTCGGCGGGTACGCACCCGAGTCAGCTGCGCGCCCGCTGAACTGTCAAAGGCCCATTAAGGCCATTTAACTGTCAATTAAAATAATTAATGGAGCTGTCCGTCCAACCTTACGATTGGCAGGCAGGCAAAGAGCCCAGGCGGCCTTCATATTTTTCATGGAACCTCATCCACAGGCGGGATGAGGTTTCATGAGTGATTTTAAATTTTGAAAAAAATTTTCATTGAAATTAATGCACATGTCCCAGCTCATGTGACAGTTTCACATGAGGGGACATGTCCGAATATATTTTTTTAAATTTTTTTTTCAATTTTTCACACTCAGATTAATCTCCCTGAGGCAGCTCTGTGCCTCCCCACGCCCCCTCCCCCCCCGGCCCGCACAGGGAGCACACAGCTCTTCCGGGTGTGCGTCGCACTGGCGGGCCTTAATTGGTCCGCCTACGTAAATTTGCGGCACGGACCCAATCGGGGGCACCAATCGGGTCTGCGCCCACCCACAGCCGCTCCCACACCGCCTGCCCGACAGGCAGAAAATTCTGCCCTATGTCTCTTAAAATTTTAATATCTTTACTTGCTCCACCCTGTACACATGGAAAGATTTCCCCTTCATATACAAAATCTTTAAATATTTCTGCAACTTGCTCTTTAGAACTCCCTTGGGTAAATTGTGAACACATTTTCACTTCTTTACCTATCACTGATTCTTTCTGCTTTACCTGTACACAAACCACTGGTTTTTCCTGTGCCTGGACGTCAGAACCCACAGTACTTTTACTTGCAATTATTGTGATGCAAGAAAGTTCTGCAACAGATTTTCCCTGTATTTTCCAACGCATTGACTTTGTGTGCCCAACTTTATTACAGTGAAAACCTCAATTTCAGAGTGTCACTTCTACCCTCAGCACCTTCATTTTTAGCCTGTTAGAAAAAAATCTTCCTGAGAATTTCCACCTACTCCCCGTCTTCCCTGACCACCTACCTTCCTTTCATCTTCCCACTTTCTATCCTTCTCTCATTTAAAAGTGTGATGAAGAAAGATTTAGATCTATGAATCAACTCACAATCATCAGTTATCTCTGCTGCTTGTCTTACCATTTTAATCCTCTGTTCCTTCACATGAGTTCTCATTACTGAAGGAATTGAATCTTTTCATTCTTCCAAAAAAGTTACTTCTCTAAGAGCTGCATATGTTGTCTCTACTTTTAATGCCCGTATCCACCGGTCAAAATTACTTTGTTTTACTCCCTCAAACTCAATATAAGTTTTCCCAGGCTGTTTCCTTATATTCTAAAATTTCTGCCTGTATGTCTCAGGAACCAACTCATACGCACAAATAGCCTTTTATACTGCATCATAATCCACCGACACTTCTTCTGACAATGAAGCATAAACTTCATGAGCTCTACCCACTAACCTAGACTGTAAAAGTGATGTCCAGTTTTATTGTGGCCATTTCGTCTGTTTAACTAGCTTCTTAAATGATACAAAGAACGCCTCAATATCCCTTTCTTTAAACTTCAGAAGAGCTTGCACAAATTTAAACATCTCCCCACTGGATTTTAGGTTGAAGGTTTTTCATCATTATAACCTTCCTCAGCATCTGAGGTCTTTTTTTAAAGTCCAGCTTTTTAAGTAGGTATTCTCTTTCTCTTTCCTTCTCCCTCTCCTCCATTGCTAACTTTTCCCTCTGGAGGTCAAGTTTTTGCATATCCATTTCTTTTTGAAATACTCTCTGTCTTTTTCTCTTTCTTTTCCTGTTGCCTCTAGTTCAAGTCTTTTTCATTTCCAATGCTTGTTCAAATTCAGGCTTCTTCATTTATAACTGAAGTCTCACGACCTCCAGCTGTGACTCACTAGTGTCAGGTATCACTTCCAATTTCAAATGCTGTGCTATCACTTCAACTATGCCTGCTATCTTTGCCTCTCCAGGTAACCTCAACTTCAACTTATCCACCTTATTCAACTTACCCGTAGGTACTTTTTGTAACCCAATCAGAGTTATACCTTCTGCTTCCAAAAAGGTTTTAGCCATGGATACAGCCATTTTTGCAGTCTCACCACTTTAAAAATCCCTCACACCAAATCCTGAATTCAATCTGCTTCTCACACTCGTAACCTTAAGATTCACCAACTCCAAACAAATCAAGGAACTTCAAATATTCCCGGACGTGCCCCCAATTTGTTATGACATGGCAGATGATGGCCAGGATTTCCCGGTCGGCGAGAGGGGGCGGGGCCCGCTCGCCAACACGTAAAATGACGCGGGATGACGTCAGGCAGAACTCCCGATGTCACCCCGCCTCATTTCAATTTTCAGGTCAGCGGGGGCTCAGCAGAATCAGCTGTACACCTACCGACCTGTCAATGGCCAATTGAGGCCATTGACAAAGTAGCTAAAGTAATTAATGGACCTGCCCGTCCAACCTTAAGATTGGCGGGCAGTCCGGGAGCCCTGGCGGGCTTAAGAAAAAACATGAAACCTCATCCACGGGCGGAATGAGGTTTCATGTAGGTTTTAACATTTTTAATGAAATTGTCAATGAAAGTGATGGACATGTCCCAACTCATGTGACAGTGTCACATGAGGGGACATGTCAGGGAAATTTATTTATTCTGTTTTTAAAATTTTTTCAGACAGGAGTCAATCTCCCTGAGGCAGCACTTAGCCTCAGGAAGATGAATGTGCTCTTTCACAGGCTCAGGGAATCCCCCCCACCCACACAGGGAGCGCATAGCGCTTCCTTGAGGACGTCACGCTGGGCGGGCCTTAATTGGCCTGCCCACGTAAAATGGCAGCACGCTCCCGATAGGAGGCGCCGATTGGAGGCGTGCTTTCACGCGCCCACTCCTGATCTTCCCCCCCAAAGGGGGTAAAATTCTGCCCAATGTGTGCCAGGCGGCCAAATCCATGAGGGAAACTTGGTCGCACTATCACAATGGTTTTGTGCTGTGTGCACTGAATTCAGAAGTAATAAGTCTACAAAGACCTTTAGAGATTTTTGAAAATTAAATTAAAATATTTATTAACAAAATAAAAGATTTCAAGCACATACATAGACTACAGTTACCACTATAATAACTCCTAAAATTCCGAATTAACTTGACTTCCAGTTACACTCCCTTCAAGGCCACTGTCCACAATAGATTTTAGATTTAAAACAAACTCAGCAAGTTATCACAATACCCTGGACAGTAGGATCCCAAATGGCTTTTCTCCAGCTTCAATTTCATAAGACAGCAGACTCAAACACAAATGCTGCAGGCTTCATTTTGGCCATTTCACACACTCCTGTTAAATCTTCGATGGCCTTCTCCTGACACATAGGGCAGAATTTTGCCCTTGGTGGGTGTACAGGCCCCACCAGCTCGGCGGCGGGCGGATAGCCGACCCCCGTCACCGAAATGGGGCCTGCTGCCATTTTGAGTGGGCAGGCCAATTAAGGCCTGCCCAGCGGCCTGCCCGACAGGAAGCTCTATGTGCTTCCTGTGCGGGGGGGGAGGGAATCCCCAGCTGTCAAAGTGCGCTCTTTCACGCATGCGTGCGAAAGAGCGCACTGCTCCCTGAGACAAAGTGCTGTCTCAGGGAAATTACTGACAGTGTACAAAAGTTAAAAAAATAGAGAAATAAAAATATTATTAACATGTCCCCCTCATGTGACAGTGTCACACGAGATGGGACATGTTAATAAATATCACATTATATTTATTAAAGTTTTTAAAAAGGAACATGAAACCTCATCCCGCCAGTGGATGAGGTTTCATGTATTATCAAAAGCCCGCTGGGGCTCCTGGCCTGCCCGCCCGCTTTAAGGTTGGACGGGCAGGGCCTTTAATTACTTTAATTACCCTGTCAATGGCCTCAATTGGCCATTGATAGGTCGGCGGGCGGACAGCTGATTTCGCTGTCTGCCTGCCTTCCTGAAAATTTAAAGGGAGCGGGATGACGTCGGAGGTTCCTCCCGATGTCATCCCACGTCATTTTCCAGTCGGCGAGTGGTCCCCGCCCCCAAATCGCCGATGGGAAAATCCTGGCCATAGCTTTTCATTCTCCTTTGTATATGTTTTCTCTTTTTAATATGTAAAATCTATTGTTCCATTCGTCTTTGAAACTGTATCTCCCTCATAATATAAAAAAAATGTTGTCACTATATATTGTCAGTCACCTTTGAGAAAATAAACACATTATTTGGCCTTGCTTATCTGGCTAGTTGTAAACAGACTGAGATCCCTTTGAAATCCAAATCTCCCTTCATTTATCTAAAAATGCAAATTCCCTTCACACCTTACATGCTAAGCCAGCATCCATGTTTACTCATTAGCATGTCAAGCACCTAGCTTCTTTTGATGAGTTAAAGCTTGCAGTCTACTTAAGTCACACACAGACAAACCCAACTGTACTTAAATAAAAACAAAAACCCCATCAATCTACTTCACAATAAACCACAGAAAAATATTATGAAAATTATTATACTTTCATGACATCTTTAATGTTTTAACAAGTAAGAGGTTTGCTCTAATCAATTGTAATTTAATGTTAATATAGTGTGCCATAGCATTGTTGCTGTTCTGCAACATGATAATCAAGCAGTCAAGTCTCGGGGATGCCTGAATCTCATTGTTCCAATATCCTTGGCAGTAGTCAACCAGGTTACTGGGCAGAGCATGTTGCACATAGAAACAGAAATTTATTTTATTCTTTTTCTGAAATGTATTAGCCAGAAATTTAGTTTATTAATCCATTCACTAAGTATAAGTGTGTTATGACATAGTGTTGTCACTAGGTCATTCACATAGCGAAAACATATTTCACCACATAGAGTCATCAATAGCAATTGAAAGAAAAAAATCCATCAACAGTGTAGTTTCTCACTGCGGTAAAGAAAGACTGATTTAACTCCTTCCTATATTTCTCTCTACGACAAACTTTTTTTGGATTTTGGCTTTTGGATAATCATGAAGCTGCATGGATCTGATCTTAAAAACATGCCTTTTTGGAGCCCCTCCTGGTTGAAGAAGATTGAAGACATATGTAGCTTTGTTAGGGGAGGGATAAATATTCATAAATGTTGAGAGCAAGTTTATGTTGCACATGGACTGCAGCAGTTCAAGATAGCGGCTCACCATCACCTTCTCAAGGGCAATTAGAATAGGCAATAAATGCTAGCCTAGTCAACAATGCCCATATCCTGTGACAGAATAAATTTTAAAAAGTAAGACCACTTGAACCATTGTATTTGTTTCAAAATTACAACTTTTTAAAATCAGGTTTTGAAATACCAAAGGAGTAAAGCCTTCATGAAATTTACTAAAATTCAGAAATGATCAAAGAGCTTTCTTTAAATAAAGCACCACTGACATTTATATGCGTTATTTCATGTGTGCATTCCTTTTCAATCATCCATGTTTTCTTCAATCCCTATATTTTTCTGCTGTACACCCACAGGAAATATGCATTGTCATTGTTACAGACAGGCTTTAGCACTGAACATTCTTGAGAACCAAACTCAAATATCTGGCTGAGAGGCATGTCCACATCAAACATTTGTGTAAATGAGTAATACTGAACATTATAGCATTGACATTGTAAAAACTTGTGATTCTCAGGATTCAATAAATGAATTAAAACATATAAATATCGTTACATAAATTATGTTTTAAAACCATTACTACATTCTCAAGTTTAAAATACAAGTCAGAAAAGAATTAGAGAGGTCATAGAAAAAAGTCAAACCTTTTCTACATTTCTATTAAGTATCAGGAACAGCCTGTGAATCATGGTTCACTCTGGATATTGTATAGCTTCAAGTTAGTTTTAACAGACAAGCAGAAGACATTAAGATAAAGCTAGATTAATCATTAGATAATATTAAGTGGTCAAATGACCAGTCTAAACTTATTGTCGCACTTGGTCAAGAAAGGTTAGATCAAGTTTAAAGATGACAAACACATCTACTGTGTATCAAACATACAGGCTAGATTTCTTAACTATTGATTACGAATGGTCAACAAATGCTGCTCATTGAAGCTTATGACTGGTTAACCATCAAGAATTCAGGGAATTTTTCATTATGTCCTTAATGTTTGACTTTTGGTGCACCTTTAGCAAAATTCTGTCTGTTAATTAGGGCACAGATTCAAATCACGGGGTAAATTTGAAAGCATTTGAAAACAGGTGCGGGGATCGCAATGTGCAACTAACCCGTACTCATTAATCTCAATGCAGGCTGCACACTAACTTTGTGCTGCCTGCTCATTTTAATGCTTTCAGCATCCAGTATGCAGCAACCCTGAAGTTGATTGGCTAGACACGTACATCAGCAGGGGGTAATATTGTGCGTGGCTAACACCACTTAAAGCTAACCTGCATGTGTTAAAGGGGCAGTGCATTGTGGCTGGAGCAGGTGCTGGCTGTCTTGCAGGAAGTGACTCTGATCTGGAAAACAACAGAATGGCACAACTTGGGAGAGAGCAGGCCCCAAGGCTTTCAAGTGCTGAAGTGGAGGCCTTGTGGAGTTGCTGGAGAGGTAGAGAGATGTCCTGGATCCACAGTGGACCAGAAGGCCTTCCAAACACACACTTATAAGGCATTGGGAGCAGATACCCATGCAGGTCAACAAGGGTTCTGCTTGAGAAAACTCAGAGGAGAATTTTGGACAGAAGAACACTGACGAGCATGCATGATAAAATATTTGGTGCATTGGGCAGCCTGCAGTCAATGTCAAGGAACATGGAAGAGTCCATATCCAACTTGGCACAAGATTTAGTGCAGAGTTTAGGGCCTATACTTTCCACCATGGAATAGGTAGCCAATTCAGTTAGCGTACTTTTCTACCTGATGTCTCAGCTTCCACCTTCGCAAGGGCAATTAGGGATGGGCAATAAATGCTGGCCTAGCCAGCAACACCCACATCCCATGAAATGAATTAAAAAAAAACAATAGTTACCCAACATCTGAGTAGCAGCTCAAACTGCTGTCATGCAAGATCAACTTGCTGCCATGCAAGCTCCGACTACTGCTATTATGTCTGTGGATTACAGTGCACAGAGGGGCTTGTAAGGTGTCACAGCAGTCCAGCAATCTGTCCTGTGACACATTACTAGAATTGCTATGGGCTATCTCAAGGCACTGGCTGAGGCTCAATGGAACATGAACCCATTGCCCTCTCTCAAGAAGACAGCATTCATGTTTCCACCATTGCCAATCCCCTATTGCCCTTGCTGTTGCCTGTCAGAAATCATCCCAAACTGCTGCCACATCTCAAGGTGGTGCGATCTGAAGCCAGGCATTCTAAGAATAAATAAGCCTTGCTACAATTGTACAGGGTTTTAGTGAGACCACATTTGGAATACTGTGTGCAGTTTTTGTCTCCACATTTAAGAAAGGATATACTTGAGGCAGTACAGTGAAGGTTCACTAAATTGGTCCATGGGATGGATTCTATGATGAAAGGCGAATTAAATTAGGGTTATATTCTCTGGAGTTTAGAAGAATAAGAAGCAATCTCATTAAAATCTACAAAATTCTGAAGGGGCTTGATAGGGTAGATGCTGAGAGATTGTTTCTGCTGGTTGGGGTCTAAAACACAGGGGCACAGTTTCGGGATAAGGGGTCGATCATTTAGGACTGAAATGAGGAGAAATTTCTTCACTCAAAGAGTTGTGAATCTTTGGAATTCTCTACCCCAGAGGGTTGTGGATGCTCCATTGTTGAATACATGTAAGGCTGAGACAGACAAATTTTTGGTCTCTCATGAAATTAAGGGATATGGGGAGCTAGCAAGAAAATGGAGTTGAAGCCCGAGGTCAGCCATGATCGTATTGAAAGGCAGAGCAGGCTCATTAGGCCATGTGCTCCTATTTCTTGTGTTCTATTTCTAGAGCTGCTTGAGCTCATCATCCAAGCCCATCTGCAGCCTCCTCTACTGAAAACAGCAGCCTTCCTCCAGCCATGCTGCAGCCACTGGGGTAACAATCCATTGAAGCACCAGGCAAACAAAGACATACAGAAGGGCATTAAGATAATTATATCAGGAAACGGCAGAGCATACTGGGTACAACAAAGGCTATAGACTCTGACAACATTCCGTTGTAGTGCTGAAGACATCTTCTCCAGAACTAGATGCACCTCTAGCCCAGCTCTTTCAGTACAGCAATAACACTGGCATCTACCCGACTATTTGAAAACTGCCTAGGCATATCTTGCCCAGAAAAAGCAGTTCAGCCATTTGCCACCACATCAGTTTACTCTCAATCATCAGCAAAGTGATTGAAGGTATCATAGACAGTACTATCAAATAGCACTTACTCAGCAATAACCTGCTCAACATTGTTCAATTTGGGTTCGGCCAGGACAACTAATCTCCAGACCTCATTAAAGCCTTGGCCTAAACATAGACAAAAGAGCTGAATTCCAGAGGTGAGGTGAGAGTGACTGCCCTTGACATCAAGACACCATTTGACCAAGTATCCCATCAAGGAATCCTAGTAAAATTGAAGTCAATCGGAATCAGAGGAAAATCTCCACTGGCTGGTGTCATACCTAGCACAAAGGAAGATGGTTATGGTTGTTTGAGGCCTATCATCTCAGCCCCAGGACATAGCTGCAGGAATTCCTCAATGTTGTCCTAAGCCCAACCATTTTCAGCCGCTTCATCAATGATCTTCCCTCCATCATAAAGTCAAATGAGGTGATGTTTCCAGATGATTGCACAATGTTCAGTTCCATTTGCAAATTCTTCAGGCACGGAATGCTTCATGACCTGGACAACATTCAGGCTCGGGCTGATAAGTGACAAGTAACATTCATGTCACAAAGTGCCAGACAATAACCATGTTCAAGAAAAGAGAGTCTAACCATCTCCCCTTGACATTCAAATGGATTGCATTCGCTGACTCCTCCACTACCAACATCCTGGTGGTCGCCATTGACCAGAAACTTAACTGGATAAGTCACATAAATACTGTGGTTACAATAGCAGATCAGAGGCTGGGTATTCTGTACGCCTCCTGACTCCCCAAAGCCTGCCCCTCATCTACAAGGCACAAGTCAGAAAATAGGAGCAAAAGTAGGCCATTCAGCCCATCATGGCTGATCATCCACTTCAATGTTTTTTTCCCACCGTACCCCCATATCCCTTTATGTTATTGGCATTTAGAAATCTGTTAATCTCTACTTTAAACATACTCAATGACTGAGCTTCCACAGCCCCCTGGGGTAATGAATTCCGAAGATTCACAAACCTCTAAGTAAAAAAAAATTTCTCCTCATCTCAGTTCTAATAGCTTCCCCCATATTTTGAAATTGTGTCCCCTGGTTCTAGACTCCCCAACCAGGGGAAACATCTTACCTATATCTGCAAACACCTTCGGTCTGTCCGCAAGCATGACCCAGACCTCCCTGTCGCTTGCCATTTCAACACTCCACCCTGCTCTCATGCCCACATGTCTGTCCTTGGCCTGCTACAATGTTCCAGTGAAGCTCAACACAAACTGGAGGAACAGCACCTCATCTTCCGACTAGGCACTTTACAGCCTTCCGGACTGAATATTGAGTTCAACAACTTTAGATCATGAACTCTCTCCTCCATCCCCACCCCCTTTCCGATCCCCCTTTTTTCCAATAATTTATATAGATTTTTCTTTTCCCACCTATTTCCATTATTTTTAAATGTATTTCCATCCATTGTTTTATCTCTACCTTTTAGCCTATTTCGATCACTTCCCCCCACCCCACCCCCACTAGGGCTATCTGTACCTTGCCCGTCCTGCTTTCTACCCTTAATGTCACCTATTAGCACATTTCTTAGCTAATATCACCACCGTCAACACCTCTTTGTCCTTTTGTCTATGACATCTTTTGGCAATCTCCACCTATCGCTGGCCCTCTATTCAGCTCTAATTGTCCCATCCCCCCTTAAACCAGCTTATATTTCACCTCTTTTCTATTTTTCTTTAGTTCTGTTGAAGAGTCATATGGACTCGAAACGTTAACTGTATTCCTCTCCACAGCTGCTTTTAGACCTGCTGAGTTTTTCCATGTATTTTTATTTTTGTTTTTGTTACCTACATCTACTCTGTCTATCCCTTTAAGTATTTTGTAGGTTTCAATAAGATCACCTCTCATTCTTCAAAACTCTAGAGAGTGCAGGCCCAGTTTCCCCAGTTTCCCCTTCATAGGACAGTCCCGCCATTCTGGGAACAAGCCTGGTGAACCTTGGCTGCACCCTCACTATGGCAATAATATCCTTCCTAAGGTAAGGGGACCAAAACTGCACACAGTACTCCAGGAGCAGTCTAACCAAGATTCTGTACGATTGAAGCAAGACTTCCCTCCTCCTGTACTCACACCCTCTTGCGATAAAGGCCAACATACCATTAGTTTTCCTAATTGCCTGCTGCACCTGCATGTTAGCATAATGACATATTGACGAGGACACCCTTCTAATCTCTTACCATTTAAGAAATACTTTGCGCATTGGTTCCTCCTACCAAAGTGGATGGCCATACATTTTATCACATCATATTCCATCTGCCATGTCCTTGCCCACTTACTAAGTCTGTCTAAATCCTTTTGAAAACGCCTTGCGTCTTCCCCACAACACACATTGCCACCTAGCTTTGTATAATCTGCAAACTTGGAAATATTACATTTGATCCCCACAGCCAAATCATTTATATATATTATGAACAGCTGGGGCCCGAGTACTGATCGCTGCGGTACCCCACTAGTAACAGCCTGCCAACTGTGATATAATACTGTCCACTTGCCTGGATGAGTGTAGTTCCAACAACACTCAAGAAGTTCACTGCCATCCTGGACAAAGCAGCCCACTTGACTGGTAATCGATTCACCACATTAAACATTCATTCTCACTATCCATGTACCATGGCAGCAGTGTGCATTATTTACAAGATACAGCAACTCATAAAAACTTCTTCAACAGCACTTTCCAAGCCCGCAACCTCTGTCACCCAGAAGAATGTGGGTAGTTGTGTATGGAAATACCACCGCCTGCAAATTCCCATCCAAGTCACACACCATCCAAACTTGAAAAAATATCGCTGTTTCTTCACCATCACTGGGTCAAAATTCTGGAACTCCCTCCTTAACAGCACTCTAGGTGTACCTACACCATAAGGATTGCAGCGGTTCGAGAAGGCGATTCATCACCACCTTCTTAAGGGCAATTAGGGATGGCCAATAAATGCCTTTGTTAGTGAGGCCCGCATCCCATGAATGAAGAAAAAGAAGTTGATGATCCCTTTTAATAGTGCCATTAGAGGATCCATCCTGCTGCTGAATATGTGTTAGCTGTGTGAGGTTAAGAGAGGGTGTTAGCTGAAGCATTGGACTCCAAAATGGCACTGTCACATCAGTGATGGATATCGTGATTTGCCTGCTCTGTATACTTCCAGCAGCCATTCACTCTGCATACACCTTCACCAATATGGCAGACAGCACAATTCACCCCAAAAGTGTTCACATGGCCATCATTTGGAGCTCTGAGGGCATTCAACATGTATGTGTAGATTCATCCAGATTTTCTAGCATTACTACTAATATACTGATCTGCACTAGAATGAAGTAGGCTGGATTTTCTGGCCCTGCTTGCGGTGGGAAAAGTTATGGGCATGATGGAAAATTTGGAGAGGCAGAGTCCATTGACTTTCACAGGAATTTCCTGGCCTTTATTCTTCCGTGGGATGTGGACACCATTGGCAAGGCCAGCATTTGTTGCTCATCCCTAATTGCCCTTGAACTGAGTGACTTGCTAGGCCATTTTAGATGGGCCACATTGCTGTGGGTCTGAAGTCACACCTGCAGGCTAAGCTTGGTCAGGACAGTAGATTTTAGTGAACCAAATGGTTACCATTACTGAGATTAGCTTTCAATTCCAGATTTTATTAATTGAATTTAAATTCCACTAACTGGCATGGTGGGATTTGAACCAATGTCCCCAGAGCATTAACCTAGGCCTTTGGATTACTAGTCCAGTAACATTACCACTATGCCACCAACTCCCCATTAAGTATATATATTTATAAACATATCCAAATAGATTGTATGGTTCTGTGTTGGTCATATTTAGTTTAACCTTCACATCACTGTTCCTAACTGCTAATGAATGGCTTTGTCTTCAGTCTGCATACAAAGAGTAACTTATTTTTCAGTTACCTGTTTCTCCTATGTGCCCCTGAATGAAGACTTGCTGTTTGACAGCTAGATGCCACTTCCTTTCACTTTAGCCTATGTTTGTTTTTCTCTCCTCTGCCTGCCTGCTGCTGGTGATGGTTTGGCATGCTGAAAGAAACTCTTTGCATGCGAGGCCTGTGTAGTTTATACTCACTGAAACGACTCCGTACATCTTATCAGAGTAAGTTATGCATGTCTGTAGACCATATTTTATTCTGTTTTTGACGGATGACTACTATTGCTTTGCCACACTTGAGTGTAACTGGCAGAATTAATATTTTGAGCTGCAACTTCCAAGAGAAGAGCTAATATGGTTTCTTGATGAATTCTCCTTTTAAAGCAATCATGATATTCCATAATAATTATTGGAAAAACATTGATTAAAATGTGTTGTAATGATGTTGTAATTTCTTTTTACTTTTCACATATGAATAATTGACACATACCAGCATTCTTCTGTGTGGCAACTAAGTTATCCATATATTAAAACAAAAAAAGTATGGTCTATAATGTGCCCAAACTTTGAGTAGGTTAAGAAAAAATTGGTACATTGGATTCTTGTAATTGTCATTTTTCCAGCTGAAAATGTTTCAGTAAGAATTATATGCCAGGGTAATATTTTGATTAAACATTTCACAGTAAAATCACTATAAATTTATGATCAGTTACTCTATGCTTTGAGTGCTGCCATCCTTTTGCAAAGGTTATAATTCCAGTTTAGAGATATCCACAGACATTCAATAGTTTGACAATTCTAATATACCTTCTCAGTAGCAAAAGGGCAACAGATATAAATACACAGAACAAATTGCATTTTGAATTTTGGAACAATTTAAATGACAATGCTGTATGTTAACTTAGTAATTAGAGTTGACATCAAGCAGAATCCACTGTACAGAGCAAGGTATCAGACTTGCCAGTGCTCTCCAACTTATTCAGCCCTCATGGTCAGCTGAGGTTTCTTTATGGTATAATAGCTGATAATATTGAAGATTCAATAATCAGAGTAGAAATGAAAATAATGTAAATTTGGTTATATTGGTCAGCTCCTTTCATGCAGAGTTTTTTTCTGTAACATGATTGGGGATCACAAAATACCAAGCTTTTATTTGTTCAGTTACTGCTGGTTGTGATTTCAGCAATTTAAATTTTAGCACATTCTTGGTACACAATGTTCCTGGAAAAGAAAGAAATTAAGTCCAGTCAATTTGGATTAAATGAAGCATAGCATTCAAACAAATGTCAATCAATACATTTATCTTTCCAGAATTTACATTCAAGTGCGCAGGTATGTTACTGAATCTGTGATCTTTAAATGATTTACAGATTTTATGAAAGAACATTGTGAATCACACACAAATTAATTGTTGTTCAGAGCAGGTCAAAAATCTGACTATGGGCCTCTGTTTGGAGACCACTGAGGGTAGATGCTTTGCAGTACTTTAAAGTGCAGCTACTGTGGGTACTCTCATAACTGAATGGGTCACTCAGCAAATATATTAATTAAATTAGAACTGGAGAAATTAGTGCATTTTCTTGTGGGCATCTCTCCCCTGAACTAGATACACATTTGATTTGGTCAGTAATGCTAATGGAAATGGAAACTGATCAGACTGACTGTGCTTTAGGAAATAATAGCACCCAATGAGAATGAGAAGCTAAGATCAAACTGAGCCAGAGAAAAACGTGTCACTGTGTTGGGTTCTATAGTGAACATATACTATTTGATCTACAACTTAACAATGTATGACTTTGTTTAATGTTTTACTTCAGAATGCAGTTTACTTTCCTCATGAATAAAATTAGTAATAATGATAGCCAATTGCTGTTGCCAATAATATTCAATAGGACACTTTTTTTTTCTTTAAGGTCATTGAGTTAGAATTTTTATCTGACCTTGTGTTTGAACTGCAGTGCAAAAAATTATATTTATGCCCAATTGCTAGCCACCAATTAATATAGTATATTGAAGTTAAATGTTTACCCAATTATCTTCTCCAGCAGTGCTGGACAGTAAGGCATCAAAAATAGGACAAAAGGTAAGTAGCCTAAATAAACATTAACATTCAATTTATTGTCAAAATTACATAGAAATAACCTGAAAATGCACTGACAGAGCATTCATTCCTTTTCCCAGTTACATTTTTGACTTTGCATTATGCTAACACCAGCTTTCAGCATGCAATATTACAGAAGCCTGTCTGCTTCTGTAGTGCCAAAACTCAGGCAGTCAATTTCTGAGTGCTGACTGGCCTGTCATCTTCATGCATAATGCTCAATTCCTAGCATTACTACTAATATACTCATCTGCACTAGAATGAAGTATCCACTTAAGTAAAAACATAAAATGCTGGAAATGCACAAGAGATCTGTCAGTCTCTGTAAAGAGAAAGGACAGGTTATTAACATTTCAGGTACGTACTGACACCGTTTAAAAATAAGGGGTCGCTCATTTAAGACAGAGATGAGGAGAATTTTTTTCTGTCAGAGGGTAGTGAGTCTTTGGCACTCTCTTCCTCAAAAGGCGATGGAATATTTTCAAGGCAGAGCTAGATAGATTCTTCACAGAATTGCAGAATGTTATGGCGCAGAAGGAGGCCATTCGGCCCATCATGCCTGCACCTGCTCTCCGAATGAGCATTATGACTTAGTGCCATTCTCCTGCCTTTTCCACATACCCTTGCACATTGTTTCTATTCAAATAATCATCTAATGCCCTCTCGAATGCCTCAATTGAACCTGCCTCCACCACACTTCCAGGCAGTGCATTCCAGACTCAAACCACTTGCTGTGTGAAAAAGTTTTTTCTCACATCACATTTGCTTCTTTTGCAAATCACTTTAAATCTGTGCCCTCTCGTTCTCAATCCTTTTACAAGTAGGAACAGTTTCTTCCTATCTACTCTATGCAGATCCCTCATGATTTCGAACATCTTTATCAAATGTCCCCTTAGCCTTCTCCTTTCCAAGGAGAACAGTGCCAACCTCTTCAATCTACCTTCATAACTGAAGTTTTGCATCCCTGGAACTATTCTTGTAAAGCTCTTCTGCACTCTTTCCAATGCGTTCACATCCTTCCTATAGTTTGGCGCCCAGAACTGTACACAATACTCCAGTTGTCTTTTAACTAGTGTCTTATATAAACTCAGCATAATCTCCCTGTTCTTGTACTCTATGCCCCTATTAATAAAGCCCAGGATACTGTATGCTTTATTAGCTGCTCTCTCCACCTGTCCTGCCACCTTCAATGATCTATACACATATACACCCAGGTCCCTCTGCTCCTGCACCCCCTTAAGAATTGTACCCCTTATTTTTTATTGTCTCTCCATGCTCTTCCTACCAAAATACATCACCTCATACTTTTCTGAATTGAACTTCATCTTCCATCTATCTGCCCACTCCACCAACTTGTCTATGTCCTTTTGAAGTTCTATACTATTCTTAATTAACAAGGGGATGAAAGGTTATCAGGAATAGGCAGGAACGTGGGGTTGAGGTTACAATCAGATCAGCCATGATCTTATTGAATGGCGGAGCAGGCTCAAGGGGCCAAGTGGCCTACTCCTGCTCCTAATTCATATGTACGCTTTCATCAGGTGAAGACTGAAAGAATAAACAGGCATTTAGTAGGGTTGGAAAAATTAAGAAAATGGAAAAGGATGAGATAGAATCATGGTATTGAGTTACCTTACGTAGAATATACACTATAGAAGTAAGTTGTTCACCTCAACTAGTCCCTGCTGGTGTTTATACTCCACACGAGTTTCCTCCCATTTCATCTACCTCATCTCAGCCTTTCTATTCTTTCTATTCCTTTGATTTCCTTTTATTTATTTACTTGCCTAATTTCATTTTGCAAACATCTAAACTATTTGGCCCAACCACTTTCTGTGGTAGCAAGTTCCACATTCCAACTACTCTCTAATTAAAAATACTTCTCCTCATTTCCCAATTAGATATATTAGTAACTATCTTGGATTCTCCCACGTGGAAACATCCTCTCAACATCTATGCTGTCCATAATTTTAAAGGCCTTTATCAGGTTTCCTCTAAGTCTCTTTTATAAAGAAAAAAGCTTCAGCTTGTTAAATTTTGTCTCAGAACCTTTCAATTCTGATCCTTATAAATTTTTTTATTGTACTTTCTCGTGTGTTTCTGTGGCCTGAATTTTACCTTTGGCAGGCTCGCATGATTGGCGGGCCCCGGAGCGATTGGGAAACGGGCCCCCGACCATGATTTCACACTGGCTGGCCAATTAATGGCATGCTGTAAAGCTCAGCGCTGCGGGGGTGGAGGCGGGAAGAGGGCGGGCGATGATGTTTGTGCAGGTGAGCGCTGCAAGAAAGCTCCCTGAAGGCAGGCAGCAGCGGGCGCACTTCCACTTTTGCGCACGCCTGCCCAGCGAAATATCGTGCGCAATGATGTCGGGACGCTCGCCGGACGTCTTCTCGCGCCGTTTTACACCCGATCGGGTTGGGCGCGCGCCTGCCGGAGGAATGTAAAATTCAGCCCTAGGTCCTTTTTATTGTTTGGAGATCAGAACAGTGCACAGTATTCCAAGAGTGACCTGACCAGGATCCTATACAAGTTTAATTTAACTTCACTACTTTTGAATTCTATACCCCTAGAGATAAATTCCAACGCTTTGTTAGCATTTTTAATTGTTTTGCTGATCTGCGATGCTGCTTTTAATGACTTATTTTCCCCTGTATTGCTAAATTCCATTGCTTTTCAACCCTATTCAGATAAGGCATGGATACTGGTCTTAGAAGATTCTCAAGCATCAGGACAATTTTTGGGTACTACCCTGATGGTGTCTGCATTCCTTCCACTTGTACAATTTTCCTAGAGGAGACTAATTAAGAGGCCACCTCCATGTTTGGGTTCCCAAGACTGCAATCCCAATCTAAGGGCCCAAAGATGTGAATCACCAACAGTCCCACTGGGAGCTGAAGCATGTATGAGACAGCAAGGGCACCTCAAGATGGAGACATTCTGTGAAGCCATATGGAAATTTAAAAATAAAGAACGGCAGGCCATCAATGCTGAGGGGGAGCCCCTCCACAGAATTCCTTGTGGCCACGACTGTGGCCCTATGATCCCCATCTGATTCCTGGAATGGGGGATTTAAAGGAGGCATTGATGGCTCCCAGCCTGCTGCCAGGAAGCCGTCCCCATATATCTGGCAGGATTCAGCCTCAGCAGGGCGGCCCTTCCAGCATCGGGAAGATCCTGGCGGCGGCATCATGCTCCCCAATTGGTCCCTCAAGTGACCATAATTGGCAACCTGCTGTTGCCGGGCGGTCAGCCACGAATGTTCAGAGAGGGAGGCACATTGGGAAGCTGACCCGACATGCGACTCTCTCGGAATTTTCTCCTGGTTCCTTCCGCCTTCAAACACCTCCATGTGGCCAGGAAGATACCACCTGAATATTTCCATCTTCCTGTCAAAGTGAATCACCCATATTTATCTATGTTAGTCAGTTTGCCACTTAACTGCCCAATCTGCAAGTTTGCTAATGCCTTCTTGTATTATGATGCTTTCTTCCTCAGTGTCAGGTATAACCCCAGCTTTCTATCGTAGGAATAAGAAACTCAATATCAAAATTTTCCAAAGTCCAGGTCGTTGATGTAAATTATAAATAACAGTGGTCCCAGTACTTATCCTTGTGAAACACAGGCTTGAATCTTCTGGTCCGCCTGCGGGGGCGGGCCCCGCTCGCTGACGCATAAAATGATGCGCAGTGACGTCGAGCATGCGTCCCAGCGTCACCACGCATCATTCCAATCTTCAGTTCGGCAGGCATGCACCGGAGTCGGCTGCGTGCCCGCCGAACTGTCAAAGGCCAATTAAATAATATTTGAAATAATTAACAAGGCTGCCTGTCCAACATTAAGGTTGGTGGGCAGGCGAAGAGCCCATGCGGCCTTCGCATTTTTCATGAAGCCTCATCCACAGGCAGGATGAGGTTTCATGAAGGGTTTATAAATGTAATAAAAATGTTTATTAAAATTCATTGACATGTCCCAGCTCATGTGACACTGTCACATGAGGGAACATGTCTGAATAAATTTTTTTCCTTTATTTCAATTTTTCATAAGCAAAGCAATTTCCCTGAGGCAGCTCCATGCCTCAGGGAGATTTCTGCGCTCTTTCACGCGCATTCGCGAAAGAGCACAGGCCCTGACCCTCCCTCCTCCCCCCGCCCACACAGGGAGCACTCAGTGCTTTCGGGTGTGCGTCATGCTGGGCGAACCTTAATTGGCCCGCCCACGTAAAATGGTGGCGCGCAGCCGATCGCAGGTGGCAATTGGCTGCACGCCCACCCACCCATGCCCACCCAACCCAGAGAAAATTCTCCCCACTTACTGCCTTTTTCCAATCTGAATAACTATCCTTTATCACTATTTTGCTTTCTATTTTCAGCCAATTTGCTATCAATGATCTATTCTGACTCTACATGCCCCACCTTTGTCATGATCCTACTATGTATTTTATCAAAAGGTACTTTGAAAATCCAATAATATAACAACTACTGCAATACCTATATGTACTCTTTCCTCTATTCCATCAAAGAATTCTATCAAGTTAGTCAAGTCTGACTTAGTCTCTTGGAATCCATGACTACTTTTTTTAAATTATATTTTCTGTTTCTAGATACTATTCTATCACTTCTTTTAGTATAGATTCCAGAATCTTTCCTGTCAATGATGTTAAGCTGACCAGTCTATAGTTACCAGCTTTTGTTCTATCTCCTTCTTTGTAAACAGAAACAATAATTGCTGCCTGCCAGTTCTCTGGCACTACTCCCTCTTCTCCTCCAGGTTCCATGCCCTAAGCGGGCATTGGTGACTGTGGACTTCCACTGGATGTGTCTATGATTATGCTTGGTAAAGTACTTGCCATGGTTTGCCATTGCCTTTTGCAAAATGGCTGACCAGGTAACTCTTCTACTCTTACCGCCTGCCATCAGGCATATTGGAAGGATTTACAGGCTGATAATCAACCTGGCCACGTTATGAATGCACCTTCCGTGGGCATCAAATGGGACTTAAACCCAGAGTTTCTGACCCAGAGGTAGGGATGCTACCACTGCGCCACAAGACCTAACCCACTCTTCTATGCAACTTTTGTATATATAACCTGCTGCCCCTGCTATCTCCTCCCTAGTTTTCTTGAGTATGCATGAGTATAGATCATCCAGAACTAGGATTTTATCCTCTTTCAGTTTTGCTAATTTGTCAATTATTTTCTCCTTTTCTATCCCAAATGTATTTTTTAAAGATCATCCTCTAGGTAACTGTCTATTAGTTGTTTGATAGTACAGAACTTGAGTATTGCTGAAAAAAAAAGACATGTCGAAGCTTCTTGTCTTGCGCTCATCAGGACACTTTTGGAAGAATACCAATACAAGGGGAAAACAACAATATATACTGTATGTGAAGAGACTGCTGATTGGTTGGAAAGTGGACTCTGAGATTGGTAGAGGTGTTGCCATGGAGAATGTACCAGTGATGGTGACTGATAGTTAACTGCCAAGCATTGTTTGAAATTTAAACCAGGCAGCTTGGCCCTGATAGGTCAAGGCATTGCCCTGAGGAATGAGTCATTGTGCCTGTTTCAGCTGAACAAAATAAGTGACAGCCATTCGTTGACTCATTCCTCAGGGCAATGCCTTGACCAATCTGGGTCAAGTTGCCAGATTTAAATTTCAAACCTAACTTGGCAGTTAACTGTCAGTCACTGTTACTGATACATTCTACATGGTAACACCTCTACCAATCAGAGTCCACTGGCCAACCAATCAGCACTCTCTTCACATACAGTACAAACTGTTGTTTTCCTCTTTGTATTTGCATTCTTGCAAAATGTCCTGATGAGCACAAGACGAAAAGCTTCAATGTCTGTTTTTTCAGCAATAATTGTCTATTGTTATCATTAGTAAAAGCTGAGGTGAAGTAGTCTTTCAATACCATTTCTCATATTATCTGTGATCTTATCTTGCTTATCCTTAGTGACCCCATCACAACTTTATTTTTCCTTTAGTTAGTCACCTGGTTATAGAACACTTCATTACTTCTTTTTATATTCCTTGACAACTTGATTTTGCAATTTCTCTTTACCTTACTGATGTTTTCCTTTAACTTCTCTCCTAAGTTCTTTGTATTCCTCTTTGATCTCTTCCCTTTCTATATATAAATACTTCCTATACACTGTTTTCTGATGTGTCCCTATACTGAATGAATTATCCAGTATTTGTTCCTCCTCCTTACGTGTCAGGGTGTCTCTTAATCGGACTCCAGCTCAATCACTCTGAGCCAGAGTGCCTTGAGACAAAGGTATTTCTTGCAGAAGTGGCAGTCAGGGACAGTTTCATTGTCTAAAATCTCCCACATACTACAATCCTGACAGACTACCTGCACGGCCATGTCTTTATAATTAATTAAATTATTTTTGTAAGTTAACTGTAGTTTATTTCTTGGACTAATTGGTCACTTGAAGTGTAGATTTATTAATTTGATGCACTTTGCTTGATGCTAAATAAATTAGTAATTAGATACTGTGATTAATTACACAGCTATTTAACAGTTATTAGCATCATTAAATGCAGTTAGAATCTAATCCATAAGTTTTTTTTCTTTGACTTACTTAATCACACTAATATTAAATCATTACTTACCCAAGCATAACACTAAATTAAAGATATTATGCACAAAGAGATATCTAAATACTTACCTATGTGTTTATTTTAATTTCCTCAGGTTCTGCCACCCCTCTCTGTTTGTTGATTCAGACATCTCTTATACTATTTCCACTGGTTGAATCGTTTACTTATTTGCTGTTGTATTTTCTATCACCCCTTAGTTAAAATTACTTCAGTATCTTCTTTCGCCTCTGCACCAAATTCCTATTGCAAGTCACTCCATTTAGTAGCTTCTCCCTATTAACGTTCTAGATAGCCAGGCAGTGAAAGATAGAACTGAAGCCTAATCCTTACACACTTATAAGCTTTTATTTATAGAAACACCTATTACAAACATGCACCTCAAAACTCAATAAACACAGTTTCAGTTTGCTCCTATATATGGAGCTCAAGTAAATCCCCAGTTAATGTCCACCGCCTGAATATAATTAAACACCCAATTAATATACAATTAACATTCCCAGCTCTCTGCCACAGAGCTCTTACAGCACAGAAGGAGTCCATTCATCCCAACATGCTTGTGCCGGTTTTTTAAAAGAGCTATCCAATTAGTCCTATTCCCCTATTCTGAGATGGGAGAGAATCAAAACCAAGACCAATCAGAAAAGGAGCAAATGGGTTGAATGACCTGTAAGCATTATATTGGAAGGCTGCTCTTTGTGCCTAATTTCCTGCAAGTCACTTAAATGATACATTGCTGTTTTTGCTCATTTTCTTTCTTTTTTTGCACTTTTGTTTTTGTAAGCTATTTCATAGGGTAAAAGTTCACAGGTGCGCATAGGGTACAGTATTCACTATCTGTGTGAAATGATGAGGAGAAACAGAGGTCAAGGAGGGAGATCGGAAGGTGGGAGTGGAAAGGGAGGTTGGGGAAACATTAGAAACCGTGTCAGGAGTGACAGTGGCTGAAAGAGTCAGAGTAGAACTCAGCCTGATTGTGGAATGACCTGTGTGTTTTTAAATGTGGGACAGGACAGAATTCTCCTGGCCCTCTTGGCTTCACATTCAGGTAAGTAAATTTTAAAACTTACCGTTTAGGTAACAGGTAATCCCAAAGTCTGGTTCTCCGAAGGTCGTGCTCACAAGATGCCCCAATCTGCATTTTGTCCCCCCCACAAAGTAGACAAGACCGCATCTTGAGCAGTGAATGCAGTAAACTAAATTGAAGGAAGTATTTTTTTTTGGTTTTGGACCGTAGCTGCTGGTGAAGACCTCTTCTTTTCCATTTACGCCACCTCTGACAACATCTTTTATTACTTGTTCCTATTGCCTTGAACTTTTAATCCCTTTCTTTTCATTTAATCTCTCCTGACTTCCACCCTATAACAAACCTTCCTGATTGATCTTTCCCCTCTCCCCTTTCGCTGCCTCTGTACTTGCTTAAAACCTGTTATATCTCTAACCTTTTCTAGTTCTGACAGAAGCCCATCAACCTGAAACATAAACTCTATTTTTCTCTTCTCAGATGTTGCCACACCTGCTGAGTCTTTCCAGCACTTTTAGTTTTCATTTCAAATTTCCAGCATCTACGGTATTTTGCTTTTGCTTGGAGGTGAAGGAACATCATTTGCTATGTAGGACAGACTATCAAAGTTTTAAGCAACTTGATAAAACATACCCCTGTAGCTCTGATGAAAAAGTTTTACATTCATTCTTGGGGAATGTGTATTATCCCACTTCGAAAAATAAATTAATTTTTAGATACTGGGTACAAGCAAGTGGATGATCCATCTCGGCCTCCTGCTGAGGTCCCCAGCATCACAGATGCCAGTCTTCAGCCAATTCGATTCACTCCACATGATATCAAGAAACAGCTGAAGACACTGGATACTGCAAAGGCTATGGGTTCTGACAACATTCCAGCCATAGTACTGAAGCCTTGTGCTCCAGAACTAGCTGCGCCTTTAGCCAAGTTGATCCAGTGCAGCTACAACACTGATTTCTACCTGACAATGTGGAAAATTTCCCAGGTATGCCCTGTACACAAAAAGCAGGACAAATACAACCCAGCCAATTACCACCCCATCAGTCTATACTCGATCATCAGCAAAGTTATGGAAAAGGTTGTCAACAGTGCTGTCAAGCGGCACTTACTCAGAAATAACCTGCTCACTGCCCAGTTTGGATTCCACCAGGGCCACTTGGCTCCTGAACTCATTACAGCCTTGGTCCAAACATGGAAAAAAGAGTTGAACTCAAGGGGTGAGGTGAGAGTGACTGCTCGTGACACCAAGGCAGCATTTGACTGAGTGTGGCATCAAGGAACCCTAGCAAAACCAGAGTCAATGGGAACCAGCAGAAAAACCTTCCACTGGTTAGAGTCATACCTAGCACAAAGGGAAATGGTTGTGACTATTGGAGGTTAATCATCTCAAACCCAGGGCATCGCTTCAGGAGGACCTCATGGTCATGTCTTAAGCCCGACCATCTGAAGCTGCTTCATCAATGACCTTCCCTCTATCATAAGGTCAGTAGTGGGGATGTTTGCTGATGATTGAATGGTGTTCAGCACCATTCGCGACAACTTGGATACTGAAGCAGTCCGTGTCCATATGCAGCAAGACCTTCGAACTTGGGCTGATAAGTGGCAAGTTACATTTGTGCCACACAAATGCCAGACAATGACCATCTCTAAGAAGAGAGAATCCAACCATCTCCCCGTGACATTCAATGGTATTCACACCACTGAATCTCCCCCTATCAACATCCTAGGGAGATTACCATTGACCAGAAACTGAACTGGACCAACCATATAAACACTGGTTACAGGAGTAGGTCAGAGGCTGGGAAATCTGTGGTGAGTAACTCATCACCTGACACCCCAAAGCCTGTCCACCATCTACAAGGCACAAGTCAGGAGTGTGATGGAAAATTCTCCACTTGTCTGGATGAGTGCAATACCAACAACACTCCAACTCAACACCATCTAGGACAATGCAGCCTACTTGACTGGCATCCCATTCACTACCTTCAACATTCAATCCCTCCACCACTGATGCACAGTGGCAGGAGTGTGTACTATCTACAAGATGCACAGCAGCAACTCACCAAGGCTCCTTTGAAGCACCTTCCAAACTCTCAACCTCTACCACCAAGAAGGAAAAAGTTAGCAGATACATGGGAACACCATCATCTGGAAGTTCCTCTCTGAGCCATGCATGATCCTGACTTGGAACTAATCGCTGTTCCTTCACTGTCGCTGAGCCAAAATCCTGGAACTCCCTTCCTAACAGCACTGTGGGTGTACCTACACCACAGGGAGTGCAGAGGTTCAAGAAGGCAGCTCACCACCACCTTCCCAAGGGCAATTAGGGATGGACAATCATGGCACTCACATGCTGTGAAAGAACAATAAAACACTGGGTACAGTGTGTGTTTCATTGGACCATTCCCATGATTTGCAGGGACCCATTTATTTCAGTGTTTTTCTCTCCCCTATCATGCATACCACATCCTTAAATGAGCTCCAATTATTTGGTAAACTGTACAGCCTGCAATTGAAACCAAATACTCCTGATGTGAAAAATTTAGTTGGTAGTATTTTATGCAATATCTATCAAGCTTTGCAACATATTTGAGCAGAAAGGTTCAGTTCCAGTGAGAGAATTTCAGTTTGTCATTCTCACTTTCACTAGACAAATAATGGATATAGAAATCTGGTTCAGTAATCACAAAGCTCAGTAAATTTGCAAAGAATTTATCAATGGTCATTTATAATCCATTTCAGTTCAGGTTCATGTTTTTTATTGGCCTTTGGGTTCATGCACAACATTTTTAGGAATAAGGCTAAATAACATACCTAAGAACTCCTTTAATAAAGATCATCTTTAATATTTGGTTTTTCTTTTTTTAAATTACATCATTTTCTTCACTGTCCAATTTGAAAAGCTGCTGTTACAGCATTAAGCCTTGGATGCTGTGAAGGTATGTTTGACATTTGCTTCCCTCTAGTTGTTTGCTGATGTGTATATGTATGTTGGAATGAATGAGGATCATGACATTGGATTTTTTAATCCTTTAAGTATGAATAATGCAAATAGCAACACAGTCCTCTGCAATGTGTTAAAGTCTAGGCATTAAATTCATCTTGTATTTAATTTTATACACCACAGCAAAACTGCATTACATTTTTCTGCCAATGTATTGTGAATAGCATAATGCAATATAATTTCAGTTTGTATCATGCCATATGATTTTACATAGATTATATGATAGATTAAGCAGGGTTTTTTTGTTTTTACACAATGCCAACTTAGTTCATTTTCATGGAAGTAGAAAAATTCTTCCAAAAGTAAATAAACTGTGAATTTATCCCAAATATAACATAACAGCTGTTCTCACTTTCTTTGAAGCCTTGTTGGAACACTCAAGAAAAAAATCCTTCTCTTCCAACATATTCTCTATACATGAGTAATCAATTAATAAAGGTCCAGCAAAAGTGTGTTATATTATTGACGTGCATCTTTCCAAATGGATCATAGGATGGTATGTTAATCGTATATATGGAGGGGCGAGTGATAAGCATATTACAATCTGATGTATTTAAAGCCAGAAAAAAAGGAAATGACCTTTTAACTCTCAAGAGGGTCTGAGGGCAAAAGCTTCATTCATATGGCAGAATTTTCTGACTGCCGGGCGGGCGGCCCGGACCCAATCTCTGGCAGGCGGGGAGATGATCCCTGCCAGAGAAGCGGGCCCCGCCGCCATTTTACGTGGGCAGACAAATTAAGGCCCGCCCAGCGTGATGCCTGGCGGGAAGTGCTATGCGCTTCCTGTGCGGGTGGGGGGGATTCCCCAAAAGCGAGAGTGCGCTTTTTCACACATGCGCATGCGCACGAAAGAGCACACATCTCCCTGAAGCCAAGTGCTGCCTCAGGGAGATCGCTTACACTTTGAAAAAGATTAAAAATAGAAAAAAAAAATTCCCTAACATGTCTCCCTCATGTGACAATGTCACATGAGTTGGGACATATTCATAAATTACAGTAAAACTTTATTAAACTTTTTAGAACCCTGCATGAAACCTCATCCCGCTGGTGGATGAGGTTTCATGTTTTTTCCATTTGCTGCCGATGCTCCTGGCCTGCCCATCAATCTTAAGGTTTAATTGTTTAAATGATCCTGTCAATGGCCTCAGTTGGCCATTGACAGGTTGGCGGGTGCACAGCTGATTTTGCTGTACCCCCGCCTTCCTGATATTTAAATGGGGCGGGATGAAGTCGGTATTGCCCAACGTCATCCCGCTTCATTTTACGTGTCGGCGAGCAGGCCCCACCCCCTGCTCGCCGACAGCAAAATTCTGCCCATAGTATGTTTGATGTTGTATCTGAATAATAGGAACATAGGGTTGTAGGTCATTCATCCCCAAGAGCCTGCTCTATTAGATCGTCACTGCTCTATACCTCAACTCTAATAAATTGCCTTAGCTCCATAGATCTTGATACCCTTACCTGACAAAAGTTTATCAATCTCAGTCTTAAAAATTCCAATAGTCGATATCCACAGCTGGTTGGGGGAGAAAATTCCAGATTTCTACTAACCTTTTTTTGAAAAAGCACCTCCTCATTTCCCTCATGAATGTCCGAGCTCTAATTTTGACTATGTACCCTCATCCTCGATTACCCCATCAGAGGAAATAGTTTCTCTGTATCTATCCTATTGAATCCTTCCGATATTTTAAACATCTCAATAAGATCTACCCTCAATCTTTTATATTCAGTGGAATACATGCCAAATTTATTCACCTGTTTTCATAATTTAATCCTCTAAGTCCCTTCTAAGTCATTGCCACTTATGGTATAAAAAAGTTCTTCCTCGCATCCTCCCCTTTATCTCTTGCCCAAAACCTTTAATCTGTATCCACTCGTTATCATCATCTAATGGGAACAGATTTTCTTTGTCTACCTTATCTAAGCCTGTCATAACCTTGTACATCTCTATCAAATCTCCCCTCAATAATCAGCAAATCATATGGGATCTTGGGTTTTATAAATAAAATCAGCATTATTCTGATGGATCTGCATTACCCTCTCACTAATATATTCTTCCTGTAGTACAGTACCCAAAATTTTACACAGTATTCCAGGTGGGGTCTAACCAATATTTAATAGAAATGAAGCATAACCTCCTCCCCTTTGTCATGCAGACCCCTCTTATAAACACCAACATTCCATAGACTCTTTAACTGCTTTTCGTACATGTCCACTAACTTTAAGTTATTTGTGTACTTAGACTCCCAAATCTCATTACTGCCTGACAGTTCTTCATTTCTGACCATTCAAAGTCTAAAGTGGATGACTTCATACTTTCCCACCTTAAACTCTATCTGCTTTAGATGTGCCCACTTACTTAATCATCTTTGCCCCTTTAAAACTTACTGCTCCCATCTGCAGTACTTACCTTCCCTCATAATTTGGTGCCATCTATAAACTTGGATATCCATCTCTCTATTCCTTTGTCTACCTGTTGTCCTTGTCCTTCTAGACGACAGAGGTCGCAGGTTTGGGAGCTGCTATCAAAGCAGCATTGATAGGTTGCTGCAATATATCTTGTAGTTGGTACACACTGCCACAGTGTGCTGGTTATTGAGGGACTGAATAGTTAAGGTGGTGGATGGCGTACTGATCAACCGTGCTGCTTTGTCTTGGATGGTGAACCTCGAATATTGTTGAAGCAGCATTCATCCAGACAGGTGGCCCATTTCCACATTGTCAGATAGATGCCAGTGCTGTAGCTGTTCTGGAACCTGGGGTTTATGTGCCTAGACCTTTGAAGGTGGCAGGACATGTTGAGAGCATAATCAGCAAATCACATGGGATCTTGGGTTTCATAAATAGAGTTATTGAGTACAAAGGCAGGGAAGTTATGCTGAACCAGAACTATGAAGTTCCGGTTAGGCCACAACTGGAGTATTGTGTCCAATTCTTTAGGAAAGACATGAGATTTCTTAGGAGGGTGCAGAGGAGATTTACAAGAATGGTTCCAGGGATGAGGTATTTTAGCTACAAGGTGCGGTGGAGAAGCTGGGGCTGTTTTCTTTGAAGCAAAAAAGATTGAGGGGAGATTTGATAGAGATGTACAAGATTATGACAGGTTCAGATAAGGTAGACAAAGAAAATCTGTTCCCATTAGATGATGATACGAGTGGATACAGATTTAAGGTTTTGGGCAAGAGATAAAGGGTAGGATGCAAGGAGGAACTTTTTTATACCATAAGTGGCAATGACTTAGAACTGTGAGGGTGGTGGAAGCAGAGATGATCACTGATTTCAAAAGGAAATTGTGTGGGCACTTTCGGGAAATAAACTTGCAGGGCCAAAGGGATAGAGCGGGGAATGCAACAGACTGGTTTGCTCTACAGATTCTGTGACTGCGTCTCCTTCAGTCAGTTGTTTAATTGGTTGGCTGCTTGGCTTGATGGTAATGTTAGAATGAGGGATATTCCAGGCTATGTGTTAGAGTACAATTCTGCTGCTGCTGGTAGCCTGGAGCACCTTGTGGATGCCCAGTTTTGAGTTGCTAGATCTGTTCTGAATCTATCCCATTTGGCACACAACCATGATGGAGGTGTCCTCAGTCTGTAAACTGTACAATGGCCACTCTTACCAATAACATAGATGTATCTGTGACAGTTTGGTGAGGATGAGGTTAAGTTTTTTTTTCTCATGTTGGCGCTCTCATCACCTGCTGTAAGCCCAGTCTAGCAGCTATGTCTTTCAGGACCCGGTCAGCTCAGTCAGTAGTGTTGCTACTGAGACATACCTGGTAATGAAAATTGATTTCCCCTGCCCAGAGTGCATTCTGTGCCCATGCAAACCTCAGTGCTTCTTCCAAGTGGTGTTAAACAGAGGAACTCTGACTGATCAGCTGTGGGAGGCTGACAGATGGTAAACAGTTGGCTGATAGGTATTATTATGTAGATATGACTATGTTAAACTGTTCCTTGACTAGCCTGTAGGATAGCTACCCAATTTTGACAAAATTCCCCAGGTGTTAATGAAGGTTGACTGTGTTGGGTGTACCTTTGTTGTGTCCGAATTTGTGGCCTATTTCAGTACTAGGTGATCCTCCAGTTTTAATGCAATTTTTTTGCAGTGGTTTGGTACAACTGAGTGGCTTCAGTGTCTCATTATAGTCCAGACCAGGTAAGGATGGTAGCTCTCCTTTCCAGTTGGGTTTTTGTGACAACTGACAGCTTCATTACTGCTACGAGCTTTTTATTCTGGATTATTTAATTAATTAATTATAAATAACAATTTATTTGATTAATCAAATTCACGAACTGCTGTTCTGGGATTTGAACTCTCATCTTCAGATTATTAGTACAGACCTCTGGATTACTAGTCCAAAAATATAACTCCTATGTTACCATACTATGAACTTTTGAGATACAAAAGCTTGAGGCAGAATTTTACCCTTGGCGTGCGAGATTGACGAGCGGGAGCGGTCAGGAAGCCGACCGCCACCTGCGATCGGCAGCGCTGTGCGATTTTATGTAGGCAGGTCAATTAAGACCCGCCCAGCGTGATACGCGAGTGGCAGCACTGAGCACTGCCTGTGCAAGTGGGGGGAGGAGGGCGAGCAAGCCTAGGATGAACTTCGGGCATGCACATGAGTGAGTGCAGAATAATCTCCCTGAGGCATGGTGCTGCCTCAGGGAGATGAATTTTTTTTTTAATAATAAAGAGCAGAAAAATGTAATGAAGCATGTTCCCTCATGTGACTATGTCACATGAGCAGGGACATAATTTATTTTATTTGTAACTAAAAACATTTACTTTTGAAAACCTCATCCCGCCTGTGGATGAGGTTTCCAAAAAAATGCAAAGGCTGCTTGGCCTTTTCGCCTGCCCGCCAACCATTAGGTTGAACTGGCAGTGAAAAATTAAAGTTAATCGTTAACTTAATGGCCTTAATAGGCCTTTTAATTGTTGTTGGGCACGCTGCTGGCTCCGATGCGCGCCCGCTGACCGAACTATCATGCAACTGTGCATTGACATCGGCACGCTCGGCCGACGTCATCGCACGTCATTTCACGCTCAGTCGGGTCGGGCGCATGCCCACCCTCCGAGCTAAAAATTCTGCCCTTAAATTATCTCAGGAGTTTGAACATACTTAGTTCTGTGTTTGCATCGACATTTCTTCTCTCCATAACCTCGCACAGCTTTTTTTTATTCTTTTATGGGATGTGAGCATCGCTGGCTAGGCCAGCATTTATTGCCCATTACTAATTATCCTTGAGAAGGAGGTGATGAACTGCTGTTCATGTGGTATAGGTACACCCACAGTGTTGTTAGAAAAGGAGTTCCAGGATTTTTACCTGAAGGAACAGCAATATAGTTCCAATTCAGGATGGTATGTAGTTTGAAGGGGAAACTCAGGTGGTGGTACTTCCATGCATCTGCTGCCTTGTCCTTCTAGGTGGCAGAGGTCACGTGTTTGGAAGATGCTGCTGAAGGAGCTTTGGTGAATTGTTGCAGGGCATCTTGTAGATGGTGCACACTGTGCATCAGTGGTGGAGGGAGTGAATTTTTGAAATGGTGGATGGGTTGCCAGTCAAGCAGACTGCTTTGTCCTGGATGGTGTCAAAGCTTCTCGAGTGTTGTTAGAGCTGCACTCATCTAGGCAAATGCAGAATATTCCATCACACTGTTGACTTAAACACAAATCTTTAACCCTTGGCACACAGAAACTGTAGAGGTATTCTGTCCTTGTACAAATGTCTATTGGAGGGATTGAGGCTTAATGCATTCATTACAGTCTTGTGTTACAGAACCAAGTTCTATTTGAAATGGTGGATTTTACCACATGGACTGATAGTTGCTTTTATGTGTAAGCTAAGGTGTTTGCATAAATTTAAGTCTATTCTCACATTGTCATTGGCAAGCTTGGATAGGTGACTTTCCATCCCATCATCCAAGCTATTAATAAATGCAATCAATAGTTGAGGCCCCATCACAGATCCTTGCAGAACACCACTAGTCATAGCCTGACAATCAGGCTCATTACTACTCATTAACCCTATTCTCCTTCTCTGACCACTCAGCCAATTTCCTAACCAGATCGATAATTTGACTTCAGTTCCATAAGCTTTAACTTCAGCTGTCGCTTATAAGGAACTTGCTAAAATGCCTTCTGGCAATCCATATAATTAACATCCAAAGACGATCCCCTGCCCACTACTTTAGTCATCTCTCCAAAAAATTCAGTCAGGTTCATCAGGCGGCATTATAAATCCAAGCCAGGTCCTTTTGATCAGTTGAAAATTTTTGAGATTTTCAGTCACTCTCTCCTTACTTATAGACTGTAGTAAATCCCTGACAACAGGTATCAGGCTATCTGGTCTATAATTCCATGGTTTCTCTGTGTCACCTTTCCTAAGTAGTGGAATGACTTGCGCTATTTTTCAATCTAAAGAAAAATTCCCAAATCAAGGGGAAATTATAGTTAGTAGGCCACTTCAGAAGGCAGTTAAGAATCAACAATCCAACACATTATTTCCAGCTTTTAAAAAAAACTGAATTCAAACTCTCGAATTGCCATGTTGAAATTTAAACCCACATTTTCATAGCATGTAAATGCAAAAAAAAGGATAAAAATTGAAACCTGCATTATACCTTTCAATTACAAGTAGAAACTGATCACATTTTTTGGGTATGTTCCTTAAATATGACAGTATCATCTGGCTCTCACCAATACTCCAGCTAGTGGAGGCTTCATCTGTGAACTTGGGAATTCCATATTGTAGTTTGATAGCCGATGCAGCCCTAACATCAGAGCCTATAACAAATTCCCACCTTACCACAATATCTACCAGCAGTATCTCCACAAATGGATCTGAAAACTTCAGTGCTGCAACATGCAAGACTGCTACTCCTTCAGTGTCTGAAACTACTAATGCAGCACGTGCTTCTAAGGGCTGCACCAGAACTTGATTTCCTTCATCACAAGAGGTAACATGTCAATAAAGGGCAGTTTTCTGACTTCCAGCTTGCTGTGCATGGCTAATGAGTGTTCAGGGAGGAAGTAACAGCAGTTTGGCAAAAGTTCACATTGTCAGATATTAGGATCGCCCCACCAGAAACCCATGAAAGGGTGGAGAATCCAAGTCCTTGATCCTTTTAATGTGATTTGTCATTAAGTTTGAGATTGTTTACCAATAAATAGGTTGTCAAAATGTTTTCGGGAAGAAAGTGACCTTTAAGTAACTAACCTATTTTCAGCAATGCACATTTTGGATGTTTGCCTGACTAGTTCTTTTAGTTCAGAAGGCCATTCAAAGTCTACAGGTTAGTGCAAACGTGTGTACTTTTCCTCTCCCATTTAATTTCCATGAGTTTTTGCATGAAAGTCGCTGTAAGTAGGAGATTAAAAGATTGCGGCGTCCTTTACAAGGCATGTAGGATCAGTATGAACAGGGCAAGCAATTATGATTCTTCTTAACCAGTCAGATTGAAAATTGTGCAGTATAAATCAGTCACTTCGAGTAGTGAAAGCAGTGTCAAATCAGATGCAGAAAGTGAAATGAAGAGAACAAAAGAAAGATTGGATTGAGAGTGAGGCAGAGCAAAAAAAAAGAAAAAGTTAAAAGCTGCATTTTTAAAAAATCTCCAACAATTAAAAGCTGAATGAATAAGACCTCCTCATTTGTAAAAGTTAATTTTCAGTGCCAGGGACGTTGTCTGACAATAATTAGAACTTATCATGCTATTAAAAGGATAATTAAACTGAAAGGGACAAACCTTAATTTTCTGTAACAAAAACAGAAAATGCTGGAAAAACTCAGCAGGCCTAACAGCATCTGTGGAGAGAAAAAAAAACAGAGTTAATGTTTCGAGTCCGTATGACTCTTCTTCAGAGTTAAAGAGAAGAAAAATGTGATGAAATTTATACTGTTTAAGGGGGTGGAGCAGGTGCAGCTGGATAAAAGGCCAGTGATAGGTGGAGGCAAGGGAGAGATTGCCAGAGATGCCATGCACAAAAGAACAAAGGGGTGTTAATGATAATGGTACTGGGTAAAGGAGATGCTGATGGTGGCATTAAGGCCAGAAAGCAGAATGTGATAATAGCAGGACAAGGGTAAGCACTTTGGAATGAACAACATGAGCAAGTGACAGATGGCCCTTGTGGGGATGAGGTAGGGGGAGGGGACGGTGGTGTGAAAAAAGATTGAAAATAGGATAAAAGGTGGGGATAAAACAATGAATAAAATGAAAATAAAAATAAGTGGATAAAAAATAAGAATTAAAAAATGAAAAATAAGAATTAAAAAATTAAAATGAATATTGAAAAAAGGGGAAATAAAAGGGGTGAAGATGGAGGGGAGAGCTCATGATCTGAAGCCTATAAACTCGATGTTAAGTCCGGAAGGCTGTAAAATGCCTAATCGGAAGATGAGGTGCTGTTCCTCCAATTTGTGTTGGGCTTCACTGGAACACTGCAGCAGGCCAAGGATGGACATGTGGGCATGAGAGCAGGATGGGGTGTTGAAATGGCAAGTGACAGAAAGTTCTGGGACCGCAAAGCGGTCACCCAGTCTGTGTTTGGTTTCTCCAATGTAGAGGAGACCGCATTGGAGCACCAAATGCAGTAGACCAAATTGAAGGAGGTGCAAGTGAAGTGCTGCTTCACCTAAAAGAAGTGTTTGGGCCCTTGGATGATGAGGAGGGAAGAGGTAAAGGGGAAGGTGTTGCATGATCTCCAGAGGAAATGAGGTCAGTGACAGTCCTGGAAACAATGGCTTGATGTTCAGCGGTGGGGTCATGGTCCAGGGAGAGGTCGGAGGAAGTGTCTGAGAGTTGGCGCTCAGCCTCTGCGAGGTAGAGGTCAGCACGACAGACAACAACAGCACCACCCTTGTCAACGGGTTTGATAACAAAGTCAGGGTTGGACCTGAGAGAATGGAGACAGGTTAGTGTGCGTGAGAGAAGCAGAGAAATTGAGACGGCTGATGTCACACAGACAGTTCTCAATGAAAAGATCAAGAGCAGGTAAGAGGCCAGAGGGAGGGGTCCAAGTGGAGGGAGAACACTGGAGGTGGGTGAAAGGATCCGTAGAACGGGGGGAGGACTCCTGCCCAAAGAAGTGAGCACGGAGACAAATGCGGCGGAAGAAGAGTTCAGCATCGTGCCAAGCCCGGAATTCATTTAGGTGGTGGGGTAAGGGTATGAAACTGAGTTCTTTGCTGAATACTGAACCTTCAGCATCAGAGAGGGGGAAGTCAGCGGGTATGGTGAATACAAGGCAAGGGCTGGGATTAGAAGACGGGATGGGGTCAGAGGGATGGGAAATGGTGGAGTATCTTGGATGAGCCTGATTTTCTTGTGTTGAGTTTTGTTCATATCTGTCATATAAGTATAGAACCTTTATGCCATTCAATATATTTGATGATGAGCTAGACAATGAGATGCCATTTTTAGGAAACTACTAATAGTGTAACAGCACATGAGAGATAGCAACTTCCAGATTTTCACATTTAACTATGTGTCTGCCATCATTTGAAGTTCTGCCTATTACTCAAATGAGTAATACAGTATATGAATTTCAGTGCCAGTGTGATGCTAGGTATGTAGGCCGTACATCCCAATGACTGGCAGGTGGTATCAAACAGCATGTCCCTTTAGCTGTTCGCAACAGGCAAAGTACTGAACATACCCAACCAACCTATGCTTGCAAAACTCAAAAAAGTGTCCAACATTAGGTGTGATTCCATGATTGGACAACATTTGCTAAACAACCCTGAGTGTGCTGAGAAGTACACTGATACCCAATTTAAGATTATCAGTCGGGCTCGCAGTGTGGCTCACTTAAACGTGCTAGAAGCTACATATATTAATACACAAGACCCCATCCTTTGCAGACAGAAGAAACATGTAGATGCATTGTGCCTTTTTCAACTAAACAAAATAGGTGACAGCCATTCCCTGGTTCATTCCCCAGAGCAATGTCTTGAACAATCACAGTCAACCTGCCTGATTTGAATTTAAACAAAGCTTAGCAGCTGACTGTCAGTCATCAGTGAACTGGTGCATTCTCCATGCCAACATCTCTACCAACTAGCGTCCACTTGTTAACCATTCAGCACTCTTTTCTCATGCAGCATAAATTGTTGTTCCCTTTACAGTTTGGTACTCTTGCGAATTGTCCTGATGAGTACAAGACGAAAAGCTTTGACAGCATGTGTCTTTTATCAGCAATGCTGAAGTAAAACTGCTTAAACAGACTGACTTAGAAATTCAGGCACACGCATTTTTGGGCATGTGGTACGGAGCAGGATATAATCCCTACACCAGAATGACCTCTGATATTGGCCCTCGGGGCTCGTTTGTATGCAGCAGTGCAGGGAAGAGTGGGCAATTGGACCAGGAAGAATGGGCGATCATACTGGTAAGAATGGGCAATCAATGGGAAGGGTGGGCAATTAGGCTGAAAGGCTGGACGATTAGGCTGAAGAGGATGGGCACTCAAGCCAGGATGGGTGGGCAATTGGGTAAGGAGGTGGCTGGTTGGGGAATGGACCTTCTTTTCAGGAGAAACATTTCAGGTCGGGAGGAACACTCTTACTCCTCCTAGTTTCACATTCAAGTAAGTACATTTTAAAATCTTGCCTGTTGGTTGCAGCCTAATGGGAAGTTCCTTTAGGACTACATGCTAGGCTGCATGTAGGCCTGATTTTCCTGAGTGCAGCTGGTTTTTGCTCAGGTTAAACCAGTCTTGCAGTGGGGGCCTCAAAGTGCTATTAGACTCTCCTGGGCCTCTTCTGGAGCATATCAGAACTGGTCACCAGTGCCACAAGCACCAGTTAAAATTATGTAGTATCCAGTTTTGCTAAAGACTGTTAAAAATCACTTATTTAGGACATCAGCACCTTGGAGGTACAAATGGTTTCAAGCTATTCTTTTCAAAGAAAGTGGATAATCTGCTGTATTGTAGACTTTATCCAATCCATTTAATTTCATGAGCAAAGACCCGGGAAGTTGCTCTAGCAGCCTCTAATTCCAATATGTTGTTGCTGAAGTACAGAACTCACTGTTGCCTCTAGAATATGTCTACGACTATTCTGGTTCTTGTAAATCATCCCCAAAAAAATCAATTCTTGCCTATAGTTGCAGAGGAATCAAAAGTATTAAACTTCCATTTATCTGAATTACCCTGGAGGTAGACAACTTGTGAGAAAAATCATTTGTTTCTTGCCAAAATTAAAGTGACAAGGCAACGTACCAGCCCCATCGTGCCAGGGGAAGAGCCATAAAATGCAGCAAGCAGTTCAAAAGTCCATTGACTTTGACGGGACCTTAAAATACTGCCGGAGTAAAATTCCACCCTTTGGTTCAGATCATCGAACTTTGGTTGATGTATAATTAAGGTTGTGCAGTTATAAATATTATCAATATTTCCTTATCCTGTTGGAATCATTGGGAAGAATTTTCCGGTCGGTGAGCGGAGGCGGGGCCTACTCACTGACACATAAAATGACGCGCAGTGACATCGGGTGGGCGTCCCGACGTCACAGCGCGTCACTTAGATTTTCAGTTGATTCGGCGGCGCGCCCGCCAAACTGGAAGAGGCCTGTTAAAACCTAATTAAAAGAGTCAAATGAGCTGCCCGTCCAACCTTAAGGTTGGCGGGCAGGTGAAGAGCCCAGGCAGCCTTCGCATTTTTCATGAAACCTCATCCACGGGAGGGTGAGGTTTCATTAAGTTTTTATAAATTAAAAAATGTTTTCCATTAATGTTTCTTGACATGTCCCAGCTCATGTGACACTGTCACATGAGGGGACATGTCTTATAATATTTTCTTTTCTGTATTTAGCTTTAACTAATCTCCCTGAGGCATGATTTCTGCGCACATGCGCGAAAGAGCGCAGGTCCCGACTCAGTGAACTCCACCCCCCCCTCCCCCCACCGGCCTGCACAGGAAGCGCTCAGCCCCCTCGACAGGGGGAAAGTTCAGCCCATTGTTTCAGAACCCTCCAACCATTTGTCAATATTGGTAATGGGATTTTAAAATGTTACGCTTTGATCATGTCCAGTAGCGTGATAATTATTTATTCCTGTTTTTTAGGTTTGACTGAACTTGTGGATAGCCCAATATCGCTGGATATTGAACGCTGCAAATCTCCCACATCAGGTAAAGGTAATCGGCTTCTATCCATCATTACTTGTGTTGTCTGTGGCCCAACATTGTTGTTTCATGCAAGATATCTATGCAAGATACTGTGCATGTATTACAGTAAGTATTAAATGCCTTTCAATAATTACTTCTTGTAGAACCTGCATTAGAAAGGAAGAATGTTGTAATATTTCAATAAAAAAACTCCTTGAGAAATTTGCACAAAGCCTGCTATTGGCAAGGATAATACACTCCATAGAATTAACTTAATCTGTATGGTAGAATCCAACTTCAGCGGGGTACAAAACAGGCATCAGTGGATCAGCTATCCATTATATAACCTTTCCATAATGGAAAGGAAAATTGTTCAGGGTGTATAACAGTCTACTACTGCCTTTTTATGCTCCCTCCTGAAACCCCAATAATGTCTATTTCTGTCAGGGCCAAACTGTGGCCACAAGATCAAATGAAAGTCCCAATAAAATTAGTGAAAGTATCGAGAACAAGAGGGCACAGACATGGAAAAAGAACCAAAAGCAACAATAACCATTCGCTGCATGACAAAGTTAAGGTCTGAAATGCACAGCCTGAGCATGTAGTGGAGACAGGTTCACTTGAAGCATTCAAAAGGGAATTAGACTGTTATCTGAAAAGGAAGAATGTGCAAGCTTATGGGGAGAAGACAAAGGAATGGAATAGGTGAAGACATAATGAGCTGAATGGCCTCCTTTTGCACTGTAGCATTTTTGTGGAAATTTACATTACAAGCAGACAACTTGTTTGATTGAATAATACTAGTATTACAGGGCTGTATGATTAAATTCACATTTAAATCCCAGAACTCAACTGCATGCTGCCAGTTAACTTCCTGCCCAAAACGGCTGAAAAGCGGCAGCTGGCAGGCAGGGGGTGAAATTTTGGGTGGTAGGAGACTGGCAATCAGCACCAAAGGTACAGTAGCCGTCAACAAGGTAAGTCACAATGAGGGATTTTCATAAGATGTTATGGGAAGGAAGGGAAAGCCCAAGCCGAGTGAGGCCCAATAGGCAAGTAAAAAAAAGTTAGCCTGTTGTACTCCTTTGCTGGTGCCTCTTCCTGCTGCCTTCTCCTGATTGAAATGCCAAAACATCATCTCTACTCAATCCACGGATGGCCCAGTAATCTCTTAGGTCGTTGATCTACATGTTTAAGAACATCCCAACTGGCTTAAGACTCATTGCCAGCTGCTCAGAAGAACAGGTCAAATTAGAAGACGGCAGGATTGGTGCAGGAAGTCAGTGAGTAAATCATCACACCAACCTTAACTATCTACCTACCTGCCAGGTTTCCACCAGATGGGTATGCGTAAAGTCGTCTCAAATATATTTGTTGCTTATTTGCATTTTTGGGATGTGTTAACGTTGTTGAAGTGCTACTGGACACTTTTCCAATAAGTGAAAGGTAGTAGTTATTGCACTTCAGCACCAGCTGCTGTTTCAATGCTTTGTGAAAGACCCTTTACAGGAGGGGTGTCCAAACTTTTTTTCTTGGTGGATTACATAGTTGCTTAAAGGAGTCCTGTATGTCACATATAAACAATTACTGTACAATATTGCTCAGTTTATGTTGGGAGTTGAAAACTCAGGCTTCACAGCTTGATGTCAGATGAACAGTCTAAATTGTGCCTAGTAGATAGTGGACAGGCTCTGGGGAGTCAGGAGATGAGTTACTTGCTGCAGAATTCCCAGCCTCTGACCTGCTCTTTATAACCACAGTATTTATATGGCCAGTCCAGTTCAGTTTCTGGTCAATGGTAACCCCCAGGATGTTAATATTGGGAGATTCAGTGATGGTAATGCCATTGAATGTCATGGGGAAATGGTTAGATTCTCTCTAGTTGGAGACGGTCATTGTCTGGCACCTGTTTGGCGTGAATGTTACTTGCCACATGGCACATGGGGTCTTACTTCTGGGGCACTTACTTTTGTGCATGCGGAGGTGTCATTTTTGAAGACCTTGGTTTTTGTGAGCATGGTCTTCCATTTTTTGTAAACATAAATGAGCTATTCTGGATTTTCCGTGGTTATCAGCCTCTAACTCTGAGGCTGCACATCCATTTTCTAGTACACAAATTCAGTATAGGCAACTGATGAATAATAATCTTACCTATAATCAGACACTTCTATACATAAGTTAGTTTGTTAAGGTAGATTTCCGTCAAACCAGGCAATCAGCTTGAGTTCAATGAAGAATGTAGAACAGCATGTCAGAAGCAACATCAGGCATAAAAATGAGTTGTCAACCTGCCGATGCTACAACATAGGAATAAACACTGATAGCAGCATGTTATAGACAGCTAAGTGATCCCCAATCACTGGATCAGTTCAAAGCTCTGCAGTCCTTCTACGTCCAGTGGTGAATGATGGTGGACAAGACTCCATAAACACCCCCATCTGCATTGATGGCAGATCCCATCATATAAGTGCAAAAGACAAATGCTTGAAGCATTTGCAACCATCTTCAACCAGAAATGCTGAGTGGATGATCCATCTCTGTCCCCTCCTATGGTCCCCACAATCACAGGCTTCAGCCAATTTGATTCACTCCACATAATATCCGGACACAGCTAAATGTACTGGATACAACAAAGGCTATGGGCCCTGACAACATCTGTGATGTTGAAGACTTGTGCTCCAGAACCAGCTGTGCCTCAGCCAAGCTGTTCCAGTACGGATGCACAATGGCATCTACCCAACAAAGTGAAAAACTGCTAGGTACGTCCTGCCTACAAAAAGGGCACACCAATCCTCCCAGTTATTGCTTCATCATGCTAGTCTCAATCGTCAGCAAAATGATGGAACGTGTGGTTGACAGTACTATCAAACGGCACTTACTCACTAATACCATGCTACTCAATGTCCAGTTGGGTTCTGTCTGGATCACTCGGCCTCCAGGTCACATTACAATCTTGGTCCAAACGTGGACAAAAGAGCTAAACTCCAGAGGTGAAGTGAGTGCAGTTGCCCTTGACATCAAAGCAGCATTTGACCAAGAAGCCCAAGCAAAATTGATGTCAATAGGGATCATTGGGTAAACTCTGACTGGTGCAATGCCTAACACAGAGGTAGATGGCTGTGGTTCTTGGAGGTCAATCATCTCAGCCCCATGACAATGTCCTCGGCCCAACCATCTTCTGTTCCTTTTTTTAAAATTCTCTCACAGGTTGTGGACGTCGCTGACTAGGACAGCATTTTTATTGCCCATTCCTAATTTCTCTTGAGAAGGCGGTGGTGAGCTGCTGCCTTGAAACGCAGTGCATGTGGTTTAGGTACACCTGCACTGCTGTTGGGAAGGAGTTCCAGGATTTTGACCCAGTGACAGTGACGGATCGGCGATATATTTCCAAGTCAGGATGGCATGTAGTGTGGAGGGGAACTTGCAAGTGGTGGTGTTCCCATGCATCTGCTACCCTTGCCCTTCTAGGTGGTAGAGGTCACAGGTTTGGAAGGTGCTTTCAAAGGATCCATCAGTGGTGGAGGGAATGAATGTTGAAGGTAGTGGATGGGGTGCCAATCAAGCAGGCTGCTTTGTCCTGGAAGGTGTTGAGCTTCGTGAATGTTGTTGGAGCTGCACTCATCCAGGTAAATGGAAAGTATTCCATCACACTCCTGACTTGTGCCTTGTAAATGGTGGACAGGCTCTGCTGCGTCATCAAATGAGTTACTCTCCACAGAACTCCCAGCCTCTGACAGGCTTTTGTAGCCAACATATTTATATGATAAAAGCAAAATACTGTGGATGCTGGAAATCTAGAACAAAAACAAAAATACCTGGAAAAACTCAGCATCTGCAGAGAGGGATACAGTTACAGGTATTTTTATTTGTGTAACATATTTATATGGCTGGTCCAGTTCAGTTTCTCATCAATGGTAACCCCCAGGATGTTAATAGTGCGGGATTCAATAATGGTAATGCCATTGAATGCCAAGGGGAGATGGTTGAATTCTCCCTTCTTGGAGATGGTCATTGCCTGGCACTTGTGTGGTACAGATGTTATTTGCCACTTATCAACGCAAGCCTGAATGTTGTCCAGGTCTTGCTGCATACGGGCACGGACCGCTTCAGTATCTGAGGAGTCATGAATGGTGCTGAACATTGTGCAATCATCAGTGAATATCCCCACTTCTGATCTATGATGGAGGGCAGGTTATTGGTGAAACAGCTGAAGATGGTTGGGCCTAAGACACTTCCCTGAGGAACTCCTGCAGTGGTGCCTGGGACTGGGATGATTGACCTCCAACAACCACAACCATCTTCCTTGCTGCTAGGTATGACTCCAGTCAGTGGAGAATTGTCCCCCTGATTCCTATTGACTCCAGTTTTGCTAGGGCCCCCCAATGCCACACTCAGTCAAATGCTGCATTGATGCCAAGAGCAGTCACTCTCACCTCACCTCTGGAGTTTCAGCTCTTTTGTCCATGTTTGAACCAAGGCTGTAACAAGGTCAGGAGCCGTGTGGCCCTGGCGGAACCCAAACTGAGCATCAGTAAGCATATTATTGCTGAGTAAATGCTACTTGATGGCACTATCAACGACATCTTCCATCACTTTGCTGATGACCGAGGGTAGGCTCATAGGGTGGCAATTGGCCAGTTTGGATTTGTCCTGCTTTTTATGAACAGGACATACCTGGGAAATTTTCCACATTGCTGGGTAGATGCCAGTGTTGTAGCTGTACTGGAACAGCTTGGCTAAGGGCGCGGCTAGTTCTGGAGCATAAGGCTTCAGTACTATTGCTGGAATTTTGTCAGGGCTGATAGTCTTTGCAGTATCCAGTGCCTTCAGCTGTTTCTTCATATTACATGGAATAAATCGAATTGGCTGAAAACTGGTATTTGTGATGCCTTGTTCGCCGGAAGGGGCTGAGATGGATCGTCCACTTGGCTCTTCTGGCTGAAGATGGTTACAATTCCTCAGCCTTGTCTTTTGCACTGATGTGCTGGGGTCCTCCATCGTTGAGGATGGGGATATTTGTGGAGCATCCTCCGGTGAGTTGTTTAATTGTCCACCACCATTCATGACTGGATGTGGCAGGATTGCAGAGCTTAGACCTGATCTGTTGGTTGTGGGATCGCTTAGCTCTGTCTATCGCATGCTGCTTTCGATATTTGGCATGCAAGTAATCCTGTGTTGTAGCTTCATCAGGTTGACACCTTATTTCTAATTATGCCTGGTGCTGCTCCTGACATGCCCTCCTGCACTCTTTCTTGAATCAGGGTTGAACCCTGGCTTAATGGTAATGTTAGAGTGGGGGATATGCTGTGCCATGAGGTTACAGATTGTGAGAGTGTGCAATTTTGCTGCTGCTGATAGCCCACAGCACCTCATGGATGCCCAGTTTTGAGTTGCAAGATCTGTTCGAAATCTATCTCATTTAGCACAGTTGTAGTGCCACACAACATGATGTATCCTCAATGTGAAGACGGGGCTTCGTCTCCACAAGGACTGTGCAGTCGACACTCCTACCAACACTGTCATAGACAGATGCATCTGTGACAGGTAGATTGGTGAGGATGAAGTCAAGTAGGTTTTTCCCTCTTATTGGTTCTCTCACCACCTTCTGCAGATGCACTCTAGCAGCTGTATCCTTTAATATGCGGCCAGCATGATCAGTCATGGTGCTACTGAGCCACTCTTGGAGATGAGCATTTAAGCCCCCCCACCCAGAGTACATTCTGCACCCTTGCCACCCCTCAGTACTTCTTTCAAGTGGTGTTCAACATGAAGGAGTACTAATTCATCAACTGAGGGGTAGGGCAGTGTTAAGTAGTAACCAGCAGGAGGTTTCCTTGCCCATGTTTGACCTGATGCCATGAAACTTCATGGGGTCAAAATCGATGTTGAAAACTCCCTGGACAACTCCCTCATAACTGCATACCACTGTGCTGCCACCTCTGATGGGCCTGTCCTGTCAGTGGGACAGGACATATCCAGTGATGGGGTGGTGTCTGGGACATTGTCTATAAGGTATGATCAGATGAGTATAACTATATAGGCTGTTGCTAGACTACTCTGTGGGATAGTTCTCCCAATTTTTGCACCCCCCCCCCCCACCGATGTTAGTAAGGAGGATTTTGCATAGCTGACAGGACTGGGTGTGCCATTGTCATTTCTGGCGCCTAGCTCAAGGCCAGATGATCTGTTCGGTTTCATTCCGTTTTGTAGGCTTTGTAGTGGTTTGATACAACTGAGTGCCCTGCTAGTGCATTTCAGAGAGTATTTAAGAGTCAACCATATTGCTGTGTGTATGGAGTCACATGCAGGCCAGACCAGGTAAGGATGGCAGATTTTCTTCCCTAAAGGGCATTAATGAACCAGATGGGGTTTTTAAGACAATTGGCAATGTTCCATGGTGACTATTACCAAGACTAGCTTTTAATTCCAGATTTATTGATTGAATTTAAATTACACCAGATGCTATGGTGGGTTTCGAATGTGTGACCCCAGAGTCTGTGCCTCTGGGTTGCTCGTCCAATGGCATTACCACTATACCATCGCATTCCCTCCATCATAAAGTTGGAAGTGTGAATGTTCATTAATGATTACACAGAGCTCAGTTCAATTTGCATTTCCTCAGATCAGAACACACCTGCAGCAAGACCTGCATAACATCCAGGCTTGGACTAATAAGTGACAAGTAAAATTTCCACCACATAAGTGCCAGGAAATGACCGTCTCCAACAAGACAGAGTCTAATTTCCTCTCCTTGACATTCAATGACATCACTGAACCCACACCATTAACATCATTGGGGGTCACCATTGATCAGAAACTTAACAGGACTAGCCATATAAATACTGTGGTTCCAAGAACAGATCAGAGGTTGAGTGACTCACCTCCTGACACCCCAAAGCCTTTCCACCATCTGCAACTCAGGAGTGATGAAATGCTCCCCATTTGTCTGGAAGGGTGCAGCTCCAACAACGCTCAAGAAGCTTGACATCATCCAGGACAAAGCAGCCTGTTTGACTGGCACCTGTCCACCACCTTAAACATCTAAAACCTCCCACAACAAGATGACTAGTGTGTGGCATGTACAAGATGTACTGTAGCACCAAGACTAACCTGTGACCTCTATCACCTAGAATGACAAGGGCAGTAGGCGCCGTCCTGACTTGGAAATATGTCAGTTACTTCAACATTGCAGATTCAAAATCCTGGAACTCCCTACCTAATGGAGCTAATGACTCATCATTACCTTCTCAAAGACAATTAGGGATGGGCAATATTGACTTTGCCACATCCTCTGAACATATTAAAAAAAATTTATCAACTGCACAAAATTATTGTAGCACAAAGTAGTATGGCAGGAGTTCAGCACCTGTAACTTCCAAAGGGCTTCTCTTGATCTCCCATCATGTATTTGTGGAGAAATAGTGTAAGTGACCACTTGTGCCACTTCTCCAGAGTTTCCACCAATCTTTGCCAAAGTCACGATGAGAGATCCTGAGAATTCTGGAAATGCTACCCTCTGTCTTAAACTGTCCTTTTATTTCTGGCAGAGTCAAATATATAACATTGGAGAATAAGAGCCATATGGAGTAATTAAATGAATTGCGAAAAAATAAATTCTGCTCAGGCAAAAAACCTGATTGGAATAATGATTCTGGGGCTGTAAGTGGGATGACCCTGCCACCTTTTTCACGATCAACCTAATAAAATTTTAGCTGCACTGCCTCTGATTGGAAGCTTACTTTGTGGGGCTGGGGGATGGTGGAATTACATGTTACAACAGTCTTTAAGGCCTTTAATCCTGTCTCTTCATTAGAAGGTAATCCTTCCCTCACTGACTTACATGCAATCACCCCACTCAAAGCCTCACACAAACTCCAATTGCATACTGCACAAAATTATCATAGTATTATGGTATGCTTGCTGGCACCTGGGTGTTGCTGATCTCATGAATTATTTTGTAACTTATTCAATTTTTTTGAAGGAGAAGCTAAACCATAATATTATAGTGTGAAATTCCCTCTCACCCCTACAAGGATGAATCACAGAAGCCCCAGAAGGAGGAGAAACTCATGAGTTGTCAATGATAGGGTAGCCACCAGCTTCAGGTTTGTTCAGACATTCTGCTCTTTTTGTATCTCATTCTATTGTACTTCACATCTATCAATAAATTAAATCATAAAATCCCCTATTTACTCCTTCTACTGAAAATGACAAACTCAGTTCATCAGTGACCCATTCTAAGTTATTTTTCTTCTCCAGATAAACCAGACAAACCAGAACCAGACACCATTGGACCCAGCCCTGCAAGCATGTTAGAGTTATGCTATCACTTACTCTTTCCTTCTTAAGCACCAGCTCAGAGACATCCATCCAAGAGAATTAGAGATTCAGGTACAGAGAATTACGCAGAATCAGGATGTAAAGCTGAGACTGGAAGATGAGGAAAACCCATTGCTGACCAGAGAGTCAGGAGATGTCACCCCTTGATTGAGGGCCTGGATACGCAGATCTCACAGTTCCTGCTTTGTAAAAGATGGATCTTTGCAGAGCACTGATGATGGTTTCTGAAAAGTTGCAGCAGATGCCAGGACAATTGATAGAGTAGACTACCAGCATTTACCATGTCATGATGGATGGATTTGAAAATTTACAGACCATCATGTGGCATGTAGTAGCTCTACAGCAGAGCCTCCTATAATAGAGGCCCAAAGGATGATGTTAGCTTTTGCTGGATATTGAATGGATATATGGCACAGAAACAGGTCATTTGGCACAACTAGTTCAGAAATTCAGACACCTGTTATAGAGGACCATCACTTCTGACCTCCAAGCAATTAGGGCATGGATGCTGGTTAGTATCTCTCCGAACTTCATTGATCTCATTAGTACCATTAGGTTTGCTTTCCCATTAATGAGTTGTCACACACTCTTACTGCCAGGTATGAATGGTATGACAGGCGTGCATTTAATGATGGCACTGCCTCTTAGTAGCAGCACTCGTGTAAGTTCCCAACATTCTATTGAAATGCCTGATATGTGGCAGAAAAGAGATAGGGTTAAGGTGCCCACAAAGCAACAAAGAGATGCAGTCAACAGAAGTTCCATCTTAAGCTAATCTCAGTTCTAAGAATCTTATCTTGACACACAGCAGCCAGAAACGTCATGCACCCCTGCCACACCTATAAAATTAGAAAGAGCACTAGATTAGTGTTATGAATTCACAAACCACATAACTGGTACCAACCGGAAATATACTGGAATGCAAATAACGTGCTCGAAGTAATATTGGTGTGCAGGTACATAATTTTGGTTGCAAGGTTTGTAAGATGACTTGAATGAAATCTGTGACTGAAATCCAAGGGAACGGTGTGAAGATGATAACATATTTTTGATGAAAAGACGAAGATATAAACAGGACTATTGAAAAATTGGCCAGATGTAGTGGCTAAGAGAAGGTTTTTTGATATGAGATTGGCCCAAGTGAGCCATAATGGACTTTAGATGCCTTCCCCCTTAGGCCCTTCATGAGGAGGAAAGGATTCTTGTAATCCAGGGTTTTGTAGCATTTAGCAAACAATCATACTCCTTGAGACCTTAACTGGACCATATTGCACAGAACCCCAAAGCTGATCTAGATAGCTGAAGAATGCTTTCAACACTCCAAATTTGCTGGCAATGATGACTCTGGTGGTAGAAAGAAGTTTTTTAGTGAGGTGCTCAGCTATTTTCCTGAAGTAAATCTTAAAAGCTGTTAGGCATCTTCATATTAATACCAACCTTTAATCAGTAGATTTTCTGTGGCATTGTCCATATTAAGTGGACAAGTGTTATATCACTTGTAGAGAATGTTTTTCTCTTCTAAGATGAGGTTGTATCCATGTGACACAACATATGCTATAAGACAATTGGTTTCTTATTGTTAGTTATCTATCCCTTACCTACTTTGATTCATAAGTCCCAAATTTAACCTAACCTGCCCAGTGGGGATGAGGCGTTATTGAGTCAGACGTCTGTTTTACACTCCTGATTTGATTCTCCGTTGTCTTCAGTATTAGTTCTTTAATATTACTGAGATAAAAAGGCCTTACTTTGCTAAATTACTTAAAGAATTAATGCTATATGTTGATAGAATATAATGAGTTTAAGTGCTTATAAAGTATTCCCTCTGTTGGAGCTCATTCAGCAGGCTCAAGGGAGAAAGAGTCATTACTAGTAAATTTGGGGAGTGGGGAAAAGGTGGAGGAATTGTAGGGTTGAGAGCTCAGGAGTCAAAGAGTTGGGTTGATAATGTGGATTCAGGCATGAAGCCTGAGGTGGTAGACTGGAGGACGGAACATTACCAGTGAAGAAAGCAAAGAACTCTGGAGGTGCGTACTGCCCAAAATAAGGCAGCCACAAAAAGGTCTGGCAGTGTCTTTGGAAAAGGAACAGAGTTAACATTTCACATTGTTGAATTCTGAGTTCTGACAACGCCATCAAACTAAAATGTTAACTCTGTTTCTCTCCCCACAGATGCTGCCAGACCTGTTGAGTATTTCCAGCATTTGTTGTTTATATTTCAAATTTGCATCATTCACAGTACATTTCTGTTGTATCAGCCACAAAAAGGGTTGGAAGTGGGGAGAGCGCCTTTCAAATGGGTTGCATGAGTAGCACAAGTCTGAGTGCCTTAAAGATTTAAGTGAAAGGTCCAAAATTCAAGCTTAAAATGGAATGAAAATGAATTCTAAAATTGGCATGTAATTCACTCTGTCAGATTAATGCCCAGGAGCTTAATACAAAAATTTATCCTTTTATGTCAACATTTGTGTTAAACTTTAAAATGGTAACTGCTGTATAAATATTTATAACAGGCCATCCTTATCTAAACATGCCAATATTTAAAAATGGAGAATCTATGCATAAATGTTTTACAATGATGTTTGTTTGATGAAGTAACTGAATTACCCTAATTGGGAACCAATTTTTGAAGCACAGGAGCAGGCTACCCCAGGTGTGTGGGGAAGCAGCTAGTGAATTTCATATCCACATTGCCTCAGTGAGCTCCTTCTGCCTCAGATTTAGTATCCACCCTCTCCCATTCCAACTAGTGCTCCTTGTTCTTTGTTGACTTCTTGTGAACTAACAATTATAGCACAAAATTTGGATATGTAACACCTTTTATTTTTGAGCATTTTATGAGAGAGGTCCAGAACAGCATCTGGGGCACGCACGTACGCATCTAGTGCAAATTGCTCTGCTTGCCATATGGATCAGGATGATAGCATTCACAAAGTGAGTGTCCTGCAGAAGTATGCAGAGTGGGCAGATATAAATGCTGATTTGATGCCAGCACTGCTATTTTGGAGCTCAACATACCAGTTAACGCCTTCTCTTAAACATGCACAGCTGAAGGCTCGTTCAGCAGGAGAATCGATCTCCCACCAATTCTATTTAAAAGGATCATCAATGTCTTACAGGTTAGTTGTTGATTGATTTCTACTGGATGTTGCTACAATGATGCAAGTATTTGGTGCTTTCTAGAGTTCTTTATAGTTGCTAAAGCCTACAGAGTGCCAGGAGCTGAAGGCCTTGGTCCTGAGTTCAAGGTTTCTGCATAAACTTGTTACCCCCAGACATGAGAGCAGGAGTATGAATTCCTCTTGGACTTGGGAAATAAGCAGAGGAAGGCAAGCTGCTAGAAGAGGGAGGAAGAATTGGGGGAGAAGGGCTTTCAGAAAGAGGCCATATCCTCCCAGATGTTCAAGGAGCAATTCTCCAACCTGGATCTCAGTGTGAGACATCTGCGCTTCACTAAGGATGTCCTCACTGAAATCTGCCACCTGCTGCAACCACAACTGCAAACTCAGGGCCAGATGAAGACTGCATCGCCAATAACTATGAAGTTAACTATGGCCATGAACTTCTATGCATCCGACTCCTTCTAGGATGTAACTGAACATATTTGCAATATCCATGGTTATCATCCACTGTTGCAAAAGTGAGGTCACTGATGCCCTCTGTTCACAGAAAGCTGACTACATTTCATCTCTCTGACCAGAGAGAATGAACACATGGCTTTGCAAGTATTGCAGGCTTCTCCATGGCCCAGGATGCCATTGCTCTGCGGATGCTATATGTCACCTGCCCTACAACTGGAGCCAAAAAGAATTCCATTCTGTGAATGTCTAGCTGGCATGACTGCATGGAGAGGAACATGCAGGTCAATGCTGCATATCCTGGAAGCCGTGCTGATGCCTTCATTCTACAGCAGTCCATTGTACCATCTCAACTTGAGCTATCATGGCAAACCAGAGGGTGACTACAGGGAGACAAGTGCTATCTGCTTATGTAATAGCACATTGCTCTGAAGTGCAACCCTTGCACACATAGGCAGTTGCATACAATAAAAGCCATGCTGCCACAGGAAATGTGATACAGAATCACAGAATTATTATGGTGTAGAAGGAGGCCATTCAGCCCATCATGTCTGCACCAGCTCTCTGAGTATTTTAACTTAGTGCCAATCTCCTGCCTTTTCCCCGTAACCCTGCACATAGTTTCTATTTAAATAATCATCCAATGCACTCTTGCCTCAATTGAACCTGCCTCTGCCACACTTCCAGGCAGTGCATTCCAAACCCTAACTACTCGCTGTGTGAAAAAGTTTTTTTCTCATCTCACCTTTGCTTCTTTAGCAAAGCACTCTAAAACCATGCCCTCTGGTTTTCGATTTGTTTATGAGCAGGAACAGTTTCTCCCTATCTACTCTGTCCAGGCCCCTCATTATTTTGAAAACTTTGATCAAGTCTCCTCTCAGCCTCTCCTCTCCGAGGAAAACAGTCCCAACTTCTCCAAACTTTCCTCTTAACTGAAGTGTCTCATCCCTGGAACCATTCTCGTAAACCTCTTCTGCACTCTCTCTAATGCGTTCACATCCTTCCTATAGTGTGGTGCCCAAAACTGTACATAATACCCCAGCTGAGGTCTAAACAGTGTCTTCCATAAGTTCATCATAACCTCCCTGCTCTTGTACTCTATACCCCTATTAACGAAGCCTAGAATACTGTATGCTTTAGAAACAGCTCTCTTTACCTGTCCTTCCACCTTTAATGACTTATGTACATAAACACCCAGGTCTCTCTGCTCCTGCACACCCTTTAGAATAGTATCCTTTATTTTATACTGTTTCTTCATACTCTTTGTACCAAAGTGTATCACTTCACACTTCTCCACATTGAACTCTGCCCACTCCACCAAAGTGTCAATGTCCTTTTGAAGTTCGACACTGTCCTCACAGTTTACAATCCTCCCAAGTTTGTGTTGCTCGCAAACTTTGAAATTGTCCCCTGCACACCAAGATTTAGATCATTTATATGTATCAACACCCAACTGCCCCAAAGTTCATTGGAAATTACCTTCACACTGATAGGAGGATTCTGAACTACGCCCGAAGATCTAAACCGGTTCTGAATCTATCCCATATAACACGGCAGTAGTGCCACACAACATGATGCATGGTGTCCCCAAAGACTGTGTGGTGGTCACTCTTATAAATTATGCCATGGAAAGAGGCATCTGTGACAGGTAGATTGGTGAAGACAAAGTCAAGTAGGTTTTTCCCTCTTATTGGCTTTCTCACCACCTGCCACAGGGTGAGTCAGGCAGATATGTTCTTCAGGACATGGTCAGCAGTGATGCTACCAAGCCATTCTTGGAGATGAACATAGGAGACTCTCACCCAGAATACACTCTGTACCCCTACAGTCCTCAGTGCCTCCTCCACATAGTGTTCAACATAGAGGAGCACTGATTTATCAGCTGACTGAGGACAATATGTGGTAATCAGCAGGAGATTTCCTTGTCCATGTTTGACCTGATGCCAAGAGACTTCCAGAGTCAATGTTGATGACTCCCAGGACCATTCCATCATGACTGTTCCTTCAGCTCTGGTGTATCTGTCCTGCCAGTGGAGCAGATAATGACAGAAGAGTCTGAGATATTGGCTGTAAAGTATGATTCCCTAAGTATGACTGTGTCAGGATGTTGCTGGACTAATCTTTGAGACAGCTCTCCCCAATTTTGGCACAAGCCCCCATATGTTAGTGAGGAGGACTTTGCAGGGATAACTGGGAAAGATGTGCCTTTGTTGTTTTCGGTACCTAGGTCAATGCCAGGTGGTCAGTACATTTTTATTCTTATTCAACTTTTCTGTAGCAAGTTGATATAACTGGCTTGCTAGGCCATTTCGAAGGGCAATTAAAAGTCAACCACATTGATGTTGGTCTGAGTCACATATAGTCCAGTCCTGGTAAGGGCAGCAGATTTCCTGCTCTGAAGGACACTAGTGAACCAAATGGGTTTTTATGACAGTTCAGTTTTTAATGATTATTATTGATGAGACTAGCATTTTATTCCAAATTTTTTAATAAGTGGTTGAATTTAAATTCCCTCAGCTGCCTTGGATTGAACTCATGTCTCTGGAGTATTAGTCTGAGCCTTTGGTTGGCAAGTCGACTAGTTAGCTGAGGTGTTGCCATGGAGAAACTAATGGGGAACAATAGGCACTTCAAGCTCCCGGTAATTAAAAAAAGGCACAAGGCTTGAACATATTTGGAGCATTAGTGGAGCACAGAAAGTGCAGGGTGGAGCTTAAGAAAGCAATTAGGAGAGCAAAGAGGGGATATGAGAGAGCTCTGGCTGGTAAAAGTAGGGAAAATCCCAAGACATTCTATAAGTATATCAATGGGAAGAAGATAGCCAGGGAAAGAGTAGGGCTCATTAGGGACTAAGGGGACAATCTATGAGTCAAGTCAAAGGACATCGGTAGAGTGTTGAACGAATACTTCACATCTGTCTTCACCCAAGAGAATGAGGATGGAGGTATCGAACTCGGGGAGAGAGACTGCGAGGTCCTTCAGCAAATTGATATAGGGAGTGACAAGGTATTGGAGGTGTTGGCAGTCTTAAAAGTGGACAAATCTCCAGGTCCGGATGATTTGTGTCCCAGACTGCTGAGGGAGGCAAGGGAGAAGATTGCAGGGGCTCTGACCCAAATTTTTAATTCCTCTCTGGCCACGGGGGAGGTGCCAGAGGACTGGAGAACTGCTAATGTGATTCCGCTATTTAAGAAGGGTTGTAGAGATAAGCCAGGGAACTACAGGCCAGTGAGTCTCACGTCAGTGATAGGGAAACTATTGGAGAAAATTCTGAAGGAGAGAATCTATCTCCTCTTGGAGAGGCAAGGTTTGATCAGGGATAGTCAGCATGTCTTTGTCAGAGGGAGGTCATGCCTAACAAATTTGATTGAATTTTTTGAGGAGGTGACCCGGTGTGTAGATGAGGGTAGTGCAGTTGATGTAGTTTATATGGATTTCAGCAAAACCTTTGACAAGGTCCCACATGGGAGATTTATAAAGAAGGCAAATGCACATGAGATACAGGGTAATTTGATAAGGTGAATTCAAAATTAGCTTAGTTGTAGGAGACAGAGGGTGATGACACAAGGATGCTTTTGTGACTGGAAGCCAGTGTCCAGTGGCATACTATAGGGATCTGTGCTGGGTCCTCTATTATTCGTCAATTATATAAACGACATAGATGACTATGTGGGGGGTAGGGTTAGTAAGTTTGCGGATGACACAAAGATTGGCTGGGTGGTTAACAGTGAGGTTGAGTGTCTTGGGCTACAGGAAGATATAGATGGGATGGTCAAATGGGCAGATAAGTGTCAGATGGAATTTAACCCTGAAAAGTGTGAGGTGATACTCTTTGGAAGGAGTAATTTGACAAGGAAGTATTCAATGAACGGCATGACACTAGAAAGTTCTGGGGAACAAAGGGACCTTGGCTATAGATCTCTGAAGGCAGAGGGGCATGTTAGTGGGGTGGTGAAAAAGGCATATGGGACACTTGCCTTTATCAATCGAGACATAGATTACAAAAGTAGGGAGGTCATGTTGGAGTTGTATAGAACCTTGGTGAGGCCACAGCTGGAGTACTGTGTGCAGTTCTGGTCGCCACATTATAGGAAGGATGTGATTGCACTGGAGGGGTTGCAGAGGAGATTCACCAGGATGTTGCCTGGGATGAAACATTTAAGTTATGAAGAGAGGTTGGATAGACTTGGGTTGTTTTTGTTGGAGCAGAGAAGATTGAGGGGCGACCTGATCGAGGTGTACAAGATTATGAGGGGCATGGACAGGGTGGATAGAGAGCAGCTGTTCCCTTTAGTTGAAGTGTCAGTCACGAGGGGACATAAGTTCAAGGTGAGGGGCAGGAGGTTTAGGGGGGATGCGAGGATAAACCTTTTTGCCCAGAGGGTGGTGACAGTCTGGAATGCGCTGCCTGGGAGGGTGGTGGAGGCAGGTAGCCTCACATCCTTTAAAAAGTACCTGCATGAGCACTTGGCATGTCATAACATTCAAGGCTATGGGTCAAATGCTGGTAAATGGGATTAGGTAGGTAGATAGGTCAGGTGTTTCTCACATGTTGGTACAGACTCGATGGGCCAAAGGGCCTCTTCTGCACTGTGATTCTGTGATATTCCTTTTGCTTGCAGAGAATGGGTCCCTGCATATGAACGTAAGTCACTTGTGGCAAGCATAAATGAGCCATGTTATAAATTTGACTATCGTAAATTAGTTGTTAGTGTAGCTATTAGTGTACTCAGGATTGTTCAGCAAGTGCTGCTCAATCGCAGAATCACATCTGACGTTAGGCATTATGTTCTGAGGTTTGCAAGTGTGGGCTGGTTGAATACGGTTTGTACTCGACTTATCAAGAACAATCGAAGGAACATGCTGGTTGAATCAATCAGCCAATTGTTGGGATGCGCAGCCTACATACCTGGCATCCCACCGGTGCTGAAATTCATACATAACATTGCTCAATTGTGTGATAGGCAGAGTGTCTTTTTGGACTGATAGCAGCATCCTGTTCGTGGAAAATACCACTCCCGTAGCACTGCATAGTAGTAGTATGGAACGGCTTGCTTATGTTGTTCATATTTTCGAGATACTGTGCTTTTCCATGGTAATTTGAAGTAGACCAGACACTTTTCAGGTCCAAAAGTGGCAATCTTTGGTCCATTTGCGAGTTTGCGCAATACACAGCAAACAATAATCTGATCAGAATAGCCATTGTCCTGCATAATAGCTTTGTGCTCAATTTTTGCGTCAAACTTGCAAGATAAGCAAATGGCTAGGGCCCTATTTACAAGGCCTAAATTATATCTTATGATTAGTCCATCAACGCATCAAGAATTCCATTGGACATACCCATAAGCCTTCTTCTGTAGCCCACCCTATCCTCTGCAGTAGAACTCCTCTCCCTCTGGCAAGCTAACAACCATGCTACGCTTGCCCCAGCTGTAGACCCATCATGTCCGGTCTCTCACCATACGCAGAACCTTCCTCTGTTCTTAAATTGTGCGTAGTGTCAATATCCAAGCTAGTGGCAGCAAATATTAAATTGAATGATAATGGGTTGAATAATATGGGGGGCGGATGGTGCACACACCACCCCACCTCCGGAAACCATGTTGACATGAAGCCAACATGCTCCACGCCAACCCGACCCACAGCCATAAAGCAAAGAAGGGCCAAGTGGAACTTCCACCTTTCATTGGGGAAATCCCGCCCCCTGAATCTGTCAGCCAATCTAATTGACTGGCAGCTGCATCAGTCCCGACAGCGCCAGGAAGTCATCAGCGGCAGCTGCTGGGGCTACAGGAGAAGAGGAAGATCAAGGCCCATGGATCCCCAGAGCTGGTAAGCCCAGGGTCTTGGGCCGAGAGGGTATGGGTGGGTTAGGGAGAGGGGTGGGGTGTGGAGGGGTGGGTAGGAAAGAAGAGGGAGATCGACCTAAGGGGGCTGCCCCGCAATCAGCAAAGGGAAGCCCCCAAAAAGTCATACCGCCCGCCCATTCCTCCCTGCTCTTTAAGCATTTGATTCAAAGAAACAGGCTTCCCAATCCTGCCCGGCTGCCCATGCCATACGTTTTGGGTGTAGGCAGCATATTATAAGGGTCAATTGGCTTGATAACAATTGACCCTTGGTTATCCATTTAAATATGGCAGTTTTGGGGCTCGCCTGTCCCCGTATTATGAGGGAGAGCTTGAGGGTGGGCAAGAAGGTGCTCCAGTGGGCGGCCGCCCTATTTTAAGTTCCACCCCCCTCCCCCCCCCCCCCCCCCAGCCCCTCCCTGCCCCCGGCGGTGAACACACCCGCTGGAGACAAGTAAAATTCAGCCCAATGTTTCTTCATCACTTTGTCGTTTATCTGCCACTGCTTGGCCGGGTGGCAGTATCTTAAAGAAGAAAGGCACAAGGGTAATGTTGTGTTGAGGGAAGGACAAAACAAAAACGTGTCTGCTTGCACCACCTGTAGCTTTTAAATCAGAAGACATTGGGTGGAATTTTCCATGCTCGCTGGCATCAGGCATGTTCGGCTGCGTGAGCGGACGATATGACGAGAAGGCCAAAAATCAGTTTCACAACGTCATGAAACCAGTTCCCAATCATCCGTTCAACCTGTTGCTGGCAGGCCGCATTTCCCACTGTTGGATGTCGGGAGCTTCATTGTAATACATCTGCATATCATTATAAGGCCAGTCCACCAGAATCATCCGCTGGATCGTCTGCCAACGTTGGCAGGAAAACATGCCGGTGCAGAACAAGCCTTGACAAGCGACGTGCAAAAGTCGGGACTTACTGCCAGGGCCTTGCACATATCGCAGACATCCAAGGAGCAGAAGATGCTGGAGCCCAACAGCAACGGGACCCTGGAGGAACATCCATGGCTTGCCGGGTGGATTCTCATGGACATGGCTCCACTGTGAAGCAGCTCACGGAAAGTGGAAAGTCATCATTGAGGGTCTACTCATAGTGGATGATGGTTGAGGGGATGGAAAGGAAGGGGTCCAGCTGCATTTGGGAGAGGAATATCCAGCTGTGTTTGGGAGAGGAAGATGTACCGGGAGTGGGAGAGGAAGTTCTAGGATCAACTGGGAGAGGAAGAGGTGTCGGCGGGTGAGGTTGGGAGGGGAGGAATGAAGGTATCGGGGGCGGGGGAGGTGAGGTTGGGGGGGGTGGAATGAAGGTGTTGGGGGAATGAAGTTGGGAGTGGGGGGGAACAAAGGTGTTGTGGGGGGCAGAGAACGGGGAGGAGATGGCAACTGGGGAGGCAGGGGTAAGGGACTGGAAGGTGTAAGGGAAGGAGTTCAGAAGGGGGAAGGATTGCGGAGAGTGGGGGGAGTCCAGGGGGAAGAAGGAGCTTTTGGTGGAGGTGTAAGAAGTAAGGGTGGAGGAAGGAGTGTGGAGAAGGGAGGGGGTAAGGGTGAAAGAAGAATTAAGGGTGTCTGAAGGAGGAAGGAGTTAGGCGAAGGAAGGAGGAGTTGGGAAGGGGGGAGTACTAAGGGGGGTGGGGTGGGGGGTGCGAGGAGTTCCGGAGGGAAGGAGTTCTGGGTGGGAAGGAGTCGGGGGTGTGGGGGGGCGGGGTGTGCCCAGGTGAACATGCAACGGAGGGGCTCTGATGAGTCCATGAATGTCTCCTGGGGAGAGAACTGAGGGTGGGTGTGGTAAGAGGGAATGGTGAGAATGACTGAGGACTGAGTGAAGTGGGAGGGTGAGGGTTCAACGGTATTGGTAGAAGGGACGGCAGGGGTGGTTGGTGGGGACTCGGAGGCAGACACAGACCCTGGGGGTGAGAAGGAGGTCAGGGAAGTTAATGTGGATGGGGCTGAGATTTTCGGGAGGGAAGGGAACGTGCACGTTCACCTGGACATCCCTGAGAAAAGAAGGTTGTGGCTCGTAAGTCACTGAGGGGAGGTGGAAGGTGATGCTGGGAGGGTCGACAGTGATCGGGGAAAGGAAATGGGTGACTGGCGGAGGGGAAAGGACAGGGAACAAAAGAAAAACTCTATTACCACCATTAAAAAAAACTAAGTTGTTTCTACAATCCTCTACATTGGAGAGACCAAACGCAAACTAGGCGACCGCTTTGCAGAACAACTGTGGTCTGTCCGCAAGAAAGACCCAAACCTCCCTGTCGCTTGCCATTTTAACACTCCACCCTGCTCTCTTGCCCACATGTCTGTCCTTGGCTTACTGCATTGTTCCAGTGAAGCCCAACGCAAACTGGAGGAACAGCACCTCATCTTCCGACTAGGCACTTTACAGCCTTCCGGGCTGAATATTGAATTCAACAACTTTAGATCTTAAACTCCCCCTCCCCCCATCCCCACCACGTTTCCTCCCCCTCCCTTTTGTTTTTTTTTGTTTTCAATAATTTATATAGATTTTTCTTTTCCCACCTATTTCCATTATTTTTAAATCTACCTTGTCAATCTTTCCACCCCACCCCCACTAGAGCTGTACCTTGAGTGTCCTGCCATCCATTCTTAATTAGCACTTTTCTTAGATAATATCACCACCTTCAACACCTCTTTGATCCTTTTGTCTCTGACATCTTTTGATTATCTGCTCCTATCACTGCTTGCTTGACCCTACAACCACCCCACCCTCAACTTCTCTCCCCCCGCCCCCCACCTTAAACCAGCTTATATTTCACCCCTCTCCTAACTATACTTCAGTTCTGTTGAAGGGTCGTGTGGACCCGAAACGTCGACTCTTTTCTTCTCCACCGATGCTGCCAGACCTGCTGAGTTTTTCCAGGTAATTCTGTTTTTGTTTCTATTACCACCATGCTGGCTAAATCGAAAGTGAAACAAGAGTCGTGGTGGGCAAGATCAGGTGCTGCATGGGAGTGTGATCATTAGGTGGGCAGAGATGCAGGTCAGCTCATATAGTCAACTGAAAGCGAATCCCAGCAGGCAGCATTGAAAATGCTCGGGATAGTGAGATAAGTGTAAAGCAGGAAGGATCTGCATGCATGGGAGTGTGCTTGCACGAGGCCTCGAAAGGCCCTGCCACACGCCCAGACATACACACTCTCTCTCTCTCTCTCTCTCTCTCTGTCTCTCTCTCTAACTCTCTCTCATACACAAACATTCCCCCCTGCTCCCCACCCTTCAAAATCACTTGTGGGCCGGCTGCGTGCAGCTGAACTGCTAGTTGGGGGCGGATGCAGTGGGAGAACTCGCAAAGCCTGTCAATGAAGCTGAAAGACACAGTTATACAGTACTCAGTGAAAGTGCTTATATTTCCAGATTGTGAAGTGACAAAATGTGTTCACCATGCAACCAACTGTGATCAGAATTTCTTAACTTGTGAACGCCTTAGACTTCTAGTTGCTGCCCTGACATCCACAGCAGGGGTGGAGACAGCCTGTGCAATGGTTGCCCATGTTCTGATGCCTTTGGCGTGGGTCTTTTGGAGAGCCGAGGCACTGGGGGCCCCGACTTGCCCTGGCTGTTCTCCTGTGGGCCAGCTGCTCCATCTTCGATGACAGAGGATGAGGTTGAGGGGGTCACAGGCAAAGGGGATTTGGAGGGAGAGGACAGCCTCTGAGATTCCCGAGTGGATGACCCAGGGGTCTAGCTGCCGCTCCTCCCTTCAGGCACCTGGGGGCCCCGACCTGGCTCCTTGAGGGGAAGGAGCACCTGGGGGACATCGAGGTGCCCGTTTCCCGCTAGCGTCGCCACTGCAGGAACTCACCCATGGCTCCTGTGATGGAGTGCAAGTCTGCACACATCTGCACATTCTGCTGGACCAGGGTCTCCATGGCGCCCACCATCCTTCCCACGGAGTCCTCCATATGAGCATATGAGGGCACTACTTCTTCAGAGGGCAAGCAGACTCACTCCTCCGACTCGCAAGCCACCCTGAGGGCTTCCAACAGCTGTGTGATGTTCCCCCTGCTTCTGCTTTCTCTCCAGAATCCAGAGGTTTGTTATCTGACTTGGACCTCACAGATGCCTCTTCCTCAGCTGTCCCCCAAGTGCCGGTGAACTTGGCCGAACCTGCCTCCTGCTGCGGACACGTGTCCAGGCGGTGACCACCAGATTGTGAACCTGAGCCTGCTCTTGATCTAGGTCCCACTGAGGTGTGTGTCTCTCTGCGCTGGTGGAGGGTGTGGGTAAGCGCTGTGACAGGCCTTCCAGGCTGCTTATTTCCAGCTCTTCAATGGAGGAGGTGTCTTCTTGGCTGGAGATGAGGACGTGGATGGAGCTGAGGGACTGGCTGGCTGAGGATGTCGGTCGCTTGGCAGAGTTCACTGTGAACCAAAGTAGAAATAATTAGTGCATGTCAGCACAGTCAAAAGTAGGAGAGAGAGCACTCACATTTGCTTTGAGAGAGGGATGATGTGGTTCAGGATCCTCATGAGGGTGTTCACCGCCAGCCTCACCGTCATCTCAGACATGGTCCATGTCCTCACCAGTCAGCACGATGGCACGCTCCTCAAAGTGAGTGGAGGTCCTAATGTGGGCCACTCCACCCCCGGTTTGGGACTTCTTCCTGCTGAGATGTGCAGGCTTCTCCTGCATGAAAACAGATGGAGAGAGTGTGAGCAGGACACATGGCACTGCATGGAATGTTTGTGTGGTGAGCAGAGACATGGACAGGATGAGGAAGAGAGCTCCAGAGGATATGAGTCTGAGGAAGATGTGAGGGTGTGTGTGAGAGTTAGTGGTGTTTTCCCTTGAGGTGCGAGATCCCTGGTGGAAGTGTGATGGGTTTGTGAGCGCGAGAGTTGAGAGTGATGAGAAGAGTGACTCACCCTGACGGAACAGAAGGGATCATTCATCCTTTTTCGGCACTGGGCGGCTCTCTCTTTTGCAGGGCATTGGCGCTGACCACCACTGCCACCGCCTCCCAAGCCAGATTGGTGATGTTGTTGCCTACCCTGTGGCCAGATTGGGGGTAGAGGACATCACGGCAGGCCTCCACTGTGTCCAAAAGGCGCTCAAGTCATTAAACCTGGTAGCTGCAGTTTTTTTGCCATTCGGGGCTATGTCTTCCGTACAGCAGTCTTGGGCTTGAAGCACTGAGAGGTATGCGCACGGCTGCTTTAAATATGGTGCCAGCGTGATGACGTGGTGGGATGATGGCGTGGCAGGTGAATGAGAGTCCACCTGCCATTGAAATGGCCTGTTTCCTGGGAATGTATAATTAATGTGGCGGGATTGGGACGATAGAACATGAGAAGCCGCCATTGTAGCTGGAGGGTAAAACGTTGTTTTCCCCGCCCGCTACCACACTTAGTGCAAATCTGGGACGATTCTGTACATTGAGGGGGATGTGGGATGTGAGAAGGAGGGTTAGGTAAAAGAAAACCATCACCTTGCACGGCTTAAATCAGACAGCTGGCCAAGGCATCAACAATGGTGTTTCTAATGATAGTAAGCATTGTCTTCTCCACGGGGGTAAGGACAGGTAGTTGTGTCTGTCCCTCCTGCTTAGCACCTGCTGCCTCCAGTTGTGTGGCAGCATATCCTGCAAGAGAGGGGCAGGCAGTTGTGTCAATTGGTGTAGTTCAATCTGTGCGGGTAATGTGCATTAACAACTTCTCATTCTCAATGATTTCAACCTCCATCCCAATTCATCATATGCTCTCCCTCTGGCTTCATTGCCCTCTTATCCCTAAATCTCTGCCTCCAGTTAAATTCCCTAACACATATTCATGGCCACTCCTTCACTTTACCACCTCACATGGTCTTGCTAGTCCTATTGTATTGATACAGATGAGGCCATCTCTGATTACTTCCTTGTATCACTCAACATCCATATGCCCCTTCCACACCCAAACCCTACAACCTTCTGTATCCATCTCTGGAAAAAAATGATCCCCCAATTCACTTACAACAGCACTTTCAAAATCCCAGCTGTCTGGCCTTTGGCCCTCTGTTTGCCACAACACTTCTGTAGCTACTGATTTGTTCAACCGCACCTTCTCCTTCATCTTTGATGCCCTAGTTTACAATAAAACCATTATTCTCTCCCATCATGGCCATTCAGTCTGCACGACCTATCTCTGTTTCCTTACATTCAAGGGACACAGACATCCCTGGATATAGAGTTTTCAGGCTGGATAGGGAGGGGGATAAAAAAGGTGGGGGTATAGCATTATTGGTTAAAGAATTAATTACAGTTGTGAGGAGGGTTGATGTACTAAATGAGGCATCAAATGAGGCCATATGGGTTGAGCTCAGAAATACAAAAGGGGCAGCCACACTGCTAGGAGCGTACTATAGACTCCCAAATAGTGGAAGGGAGTTAGAAGAGCAAATATGTAGGCAGATTTCTGAGTGCAAAAACAATAGGGCAGTAATCGTTGGGGACTTCAACTACCCTAATATCAATTGGGATGCAAATAGTTTGAAGGGCACAGAGAGTGCAAAATTCTTGAACTGCATTCAAGAGAACTTTTTTTAGCCAGCACATAATAAGCCCAATGAGAGGGGTCACAATTCTAGATTTAGTCTTAGGAAATGAAGCTAGGCAAGTGGATGAAGTAGCAGTGGGGGACCATTTTGAAAATTGTGGCCATAATGTAGTTAGTTTTAGCATCATTATGGAAAAGGACAAAGCTAGAACAGGTGTAAAGTTCTAAATTGGGAGAAGACAAATTTTACAAAGCTGAGAAGTGAGCTGGCAAGAGTGGACTGGGTACAGCTATTAGAAGGAAAAACTGTGTCAAATCAGTGGGAAGCATTCAAAGGAGAAATTCTACAGGCACAGTGTAGACATGTCCCCACAAAGAAAAATGGTGGTACTGCCAAATCTAGAATGCCCTGGTTATTCAGAAGCATACAGGTCAAGATGAAGCAGAAAAAAAAGCTTATGACAGTCACAAAAGACTTAATACTGTAGAAAGCCTATAGGAGTATAGAAAGTACAGGGGTGTAGTAAAAATGGAAATTAAGAAAGCAAAGAGAGGATACAAAAAATATTGGCAAGTAAAATCAAAGAAAATCCTGAAATGTTTACCAGTACATTAAGAGCAAGGGAATAACTAAGGAAAAGGTAAGGCCTATCAGAGATGTACATGGTGGGTTGATGCAGAAGATGTGGGCAGCGTTCTCAATGAGTACTTTATCTCTGTCTTCACTAAGGAGAAGGATGATGCAGACATTAGTTACAAAGGAGGAGTGTGAAATATTAGATATAATAAGCATAGTGAGAGAGGAAGTACTGGAGGGACTGGCATCCTTGAAGGTGGATAAATCACCAGGGCCAGATGGACTGTATCCCAGACTGTTGAAGGAAGCCGGGGAGGAAATAGCAGATGCTCTGAGGAACATTTTCCAATCCTCACTAGATACAGGTGAGATCCCAGGGGATTGGAGGTCTGCGAACGTTGTGCCATTATTTAAAAAGGGTGCGAGGGATAAGCCAGAAAATTATAGGCTGGTCAGCCTGACTTCAGTAATGGGAAAATTATTGGAAACAATTCTGAGACACAGGATAAACTGTCACTTAGAAAGGCACGGATTGATCAGGGATAGTCGGCATGGTTTTGTTAGGGGAAGATCATGTCTTACTAACTTAATAGAATTTGTTGAGGAAGTAACAAGGAGGATTGATAAGGATAAGAATATAGAACATAAGAAATAGGAAAAGGAGTAGACCATTCAGCCCCTCGAGCCTGCTCCGTCATTCAATAAGATCATGGCTGATCATCTTGTGTTTCGATTTCCACATTTCCATCTAACCCCGGTAACCTTTGATTCCCTTGCCTAACAAGAATCTATCAACCTCTACCTTAAAAATATTCAATGGCCTCTTAAAAATATTCAATGACCCCGCCTCCACTTCCTTCTGAGGCAGAGAGTTCCAAAGTCACACAACCCTCTGACAAAAACATTTTCCTCATCTGTCTTAAAAGGGCGATACCTAATCTTAAAATAGTGCCCCCTAGTTCTGGACTCACCCACTAGGAAACATCCTTTCGACATCTGCCTTGTCAAGGCCATTCAGGATCTTGTATACTTCAATCAAATCACCCCTCACTCTTCTAAACTCCAGAGAAGCCCAGTCTGTCCAACCTCTCCTCCTAAGACAGCCCACTCATTCCAGGTACCAATCTAGTAAATCTCCTTTGAACCACCTCCAATGTATTTACATCCTTCCTTAAATAAGGAGACCAAAACTGCACACCATATTCGAGATGTGGTCTCATCAAAGCCATGTATCACTGAAGCATAACATCCTTACTTTTATGTTCAATCCCCCTCGAAATAAAGGATAGACTAAAAGGAAATCTAAATATTAGAATATAAGAGCAGGGAAGTTATGCTAGAACTGTAGTGCAGTGGATGTTGCCTACATGGATTTCAGTAAGGCATGTGACAAGGTCCAACATGGCAGACTGGTCAAGAAAGTGAGATCTCGTGGGATACAGGTGGCAGATTGGATCCAAGATTTGCCCAGCAACAGGAGAAAAAGGGTAATGGTTGATGGATGTTTTTGCAAATGAAAAACGGTTTTCAGCGTCGTTCCACAGGGCTCAGTGTCAGGTCTCCCTTGTTGTTTGTTGTATATATTAATGATTTGGACTTAAATGTGGGACATGATTGGTAAATTTGCAGATTACACAAAAATTCGCTGTGTAGTTGATAGTGAAAAGTATAGCTGTTGTCTTCAAAATGATGTCAACAGTGTGGTTGAGTGAGCAGAAAAGTGGCAGATAGAATTCAATCCAGAGAAGCGTGAGGTAATGCATTTGAGGAGGACAAACAAAGGTAGGGAATACACAATAAATGGGAGGATTTTGAAAGGGGTAGAGGAAGTTGGACCTTGGAGTGCACGTCCACAGGTCCTGGAAGGTGGCATGACAGGTGGATAAGGCAGTAAATAAAGCATATAGAATGCTTTCCTTTATTGGATGAGGTGTAGAATACAAAAGCAGGGATGTAATGATGGAACTGTATAAAATGCTGGTTATGCCACAGCTAGAATTTTGTGTACAGTTCTGGTTGCCCCATTACAAGGAGGACATAATTGCTGTAGAGAGAGTACAGAGGAGATTTACAAAATTTTGCCAGGGCTTGAAAATTGTAGCTATGAGGAAAGATTAGATAGGCTGAGGTTGTTTTCCTTGGAACTGAGGAGACTGAGGGGTGACCCTTTTGAGGTGTACAAGATTGACTGATAGAGTAGACAGGGATGCCCTGTTTCCCCTAGCAGAGAGGTCAATTACCAGGGAGCATTGATTTAAGATGATTGGTAGAAGGATTAGAGGGGACCTGAGGAAAAACTTTTTCGCCCAGAAGGTGGTGAGCGTTTAGAATTTGCTGCCTGGTTTGGTAGTGGAGGCAAAAACTCTCAACTCATTTAAAAGGTACCTGGATCTGCACCTAAGGTGCTGGAACCTGCAAGACTACTGAAGGTGGGATTAGAATGGGTAGCTAGTTTTTTATTTTTTATTTTTCGGCTGATGCAGACACGATGGGCTGAATTGCCTCTTTCTGTGCCGTAACTTTTCTATGGTTTTATAAAATGACTAAGGATTTCACCTTAATATGAAGATCATGCTGCAAAACTGATCATCATCAACATTAGTTTATGATTTGTTCACAAGAAAGGATATTGTGACTAACGTATTGTAAAGTGGTCACAAATGCTTGTATTTGTTCGAGAAAAGATTATTGTGCAATATCATATTTTTTCACTACATCGCTGATCACTCTCAGAATACAGACATTCAGATGCGTGCTGCAGTGTGCCAACCGATTCTCTATTCAAATTCTGTATCTTTTATATTTGAAGGCCATTGAAGCATTACTGTGTTCTTTGTCTTTTCCCTTAGTTCCATAAAATCAAACAAGTGTACATTTTGAAGCTGTAACCTGAGTATTTTATTCTTTATGGGTTATTTTTCTTAACAAAAAAAGGTTTGCTTTGCTAACACTACAAAAATGGGACCAGTAACTATAAATTGAACATTTGAAATATTCAATCCTTATATTTTGGCATTTCTAAGGATTCCTGAATGAGAAAACAGCAAATGCATGAATGGTTTGAGATCCCATGTAAAATCTACTGTATGAATTCACTTACTAAAAGTCCAGCCTGTGGTCTTGAGCAATACAGTTTGCTGATTGATATGTTGAGCATCCACATCCCAGTTTGTCCAGTGCCGCTGCCTTTTTATCCAACATTACAATTTTAGTACACTTTTTTTCCACACTACCTTGCAAATTTTGTTTTCTAGTATTAACTGTTGCTTTTTGTTTTTCTTTCTGTTGTTTCAGTAAAAGGACCAAGAAAGTTAAGTCTGCCGACAGATCTTAAGACTGATCTCGGTACGGTAGGCGAAAGCTGACAGTTTGTTTTTTTTTCGGGTTACTTAGGTTGGGGATGAGCAAATTCCACCAAACTGAGGTGAACTAAACTGAACCAAACAAAGTAAATGGTTATATGGGGCTTCATAAAGGGCATACATTGCACAGAAATATATATTAATTTCAAAAGCCTAGACAATAAATGTCCCCTTAGAGCTCCACGCCATGTTTGTTTATGGTCAGATGGTTCTTTGCTCATCTCTAACTTTTTTTTCCCTTTTTCCCTCTTTATTTTTAATCTACTTGAATTTTGTGTTTTGTGTTTTGTATAAAAAAGTCACTTATTTTGACATCCTAGCCCAGAATTTATAACTAGCAAACTTTTAAAACCTGTAAATTAGTGTATTCCATCCATTCAACTTTGTTCTAAAGTACAACACATTTTAATATAGTAAAAATCCACATAGAGAGGAAAATAGAATCAGTGAAGTGCAGGCAGTTTCCCTTAGGAGAGTATAGAATGCTGCTTAACAAAATTTCTGTGTTACAGATATTAGCTTTTTCCTTGCTAATTTATTTTTCAGAAATGATTTGTGTGCGTATAACTCTAATTTAAAGATTTAGATAGTGTAATCTGCTCAACAGGAACATTGTAGGTTTTGCAACCATTTGTATCTGAACAGGCAGAGCACACTTTAGATGTGCTGTTTTCTATCCAGTGCCAGCATAGAGAGTTGTCAGGAAAATCGAGCCAAAGTGTTTGATAATATTCACAATTCTAGTGCTCTCATCTTCCTTAATCTCAGGTTAGAAAAAAGTATTCCCTTTATAAGGATCTAACTTCTTGTGAGAATTAAATGAAATTTTAAAAAGCACATTGCAGCTAACAGTCAGAGGGAGAGAAGTGAGTGTGGGGCCTTTGCAGGGAATATTAAAGTTGCCCTTGCTTGCCAATACAATGCCTGGGCTATTTTAACTCTTGAGCTTCATTTAAATACATAATTTCAGTCACTTTAGGCCTGCACTGGGGGTCAGGCAAGTGGGAATAGTCGACAACAGTCAGATAAGTGGTACAAGGAACTGGGGGGTACACCTGCTCCTACTGGCCTACAGGGAAACTTTTTAAAAATTTAAAGGCCAGAAGGCGATTAGAATGAGCTGAGTAACTTATTGGTTGTTTTTTAACACCACGTATTCCCGATTCTCGTCAGGCATGGGGTGGGTGGAGGGGATAAGTTAAAATTAGGCCTTAAATTTCTGTTAAGGAGAATAATTTTATTTATAGTTTAGTGTTTTCCACCTTATCATTTTGCTCCAACTCAAAAAAGAAACACCCTGCTGCTGCTGCTCTACTAATCATACTTAGTAACAGACTATGAAAAGAAAATTGCCCCATGGCGGCTCTCACTCTGAGTTTTTTTTTTATTCCTCATACAGTTTTGTTTTTCTAAAAAATATGCCTGTGTTACAAGGTTTCCTTGTAGTCTATATCATTAACGACTAATAGCCCATGCAACTAGAATTAGCTTCACTACCTATTTCATAAAAAATGAGAGGAATGTACCAACTTTCTGATTTCATGTGTAAAGGTTTTCACATTGATCTAAACAGATGTAATTTTAGTTCTTTGTTGCAATTGTGGTATACTGGCACTAACACATCCATTGCATACTGTGAGGGATAAGATACAAATTCATGTCCATGATATCCCACACAATGAGCACCTAATCACAGGTCAAGCCAAGGAGGGAACTACCAAGTGAGGACACTATACAGTCCCAAACAGAAGGACAGAAAATCATGTGGTTGGTCACTATGGGGTATTTGATTAGCAGCTGTTTACAAAATACATATTAGTAGAGAGTCACTTACCTGTTTCCGCAAGTGAAATGGCATGTGCCATTATAAGGATGAGAGAGAATATTATACTTTAGTTTATATTTTCGAATTATAGAAATTTACAACACAGGAGGAGGTAATTCGGCCCATTAAGTCAGTTCCAGCTGAGAAAAGCTGTCCAGCCTAATCTCACTTTGCAACTCCTGGTCCATGGCCTTTTATGTGATGACACTTCAAATGCTTATCCAAGTATTTTTTGAAATATAATGAGAGTTTCTTTCTCTAACATACTATCGAGCAGTGAATTCCAGATCCCCACCATCCTCTGAATGAAAAACATTCTCCTCAACTTCCTCCTAATTCTTCCAGCAATTACTTTAATTCTATGCTCCCTGGTTATTGACTTTTATGCTGAGTGGAATAAGTCTTTCCTAATTCACTCTATCTAGACCCCTCATAATTTAATGCACTTCGATTAAGTCTTCCGTCAGCCTTCCATGTTCCAAAGAAAGCAATCCCAGCCTATTCAGTCTTTCCTCATACCCCAAATTCTCCAGTCCTGGCAATATCCTTGTAAATCTTCTCTGTCCCCTCTCTAGTGCAATCATATCCGTCCTGTAATGCGGTGACCAGAATTGTCATGCAGTGCTCTATCTGTGACCTAACTAGTGTATTGTACAGTTCTAACATAACCTCCCTGCTCTTATATTCTAATATTTACTCTCCTTAAAACCAAATGGCTGTATATGAATAATTTTTGCATGTTTACATCAATTAGTAATAAATAAACTAGCAACAAGAATAATTTCAGCTTTCAGCAGTTTTTAGGCAGAAAATCCTACCTGCTCTTAAGAGGAGCTGACTACAGTAGAAATTATTGCATCATCTATCAGCACAGGCTTCAAAGTGATGTTAGGCGGGCCATGAATTGAAGTTCAAAATACTATGTATACAGTAACGCACTACTCAATTGGAATTGCCATAAGTTGGCACATGATTATACAGGCCAATATTGCACAGTGAAATGCTATTGGAAAAACTAGATACTATAACTTCTAGAACATATTGTTGTCATATTTGCTGATGAGTTTTGTGTTGCCTGTTTATCAACGCATGTAATACCTAATGTTTTCCATACTCATAACCATTTACATACATGCCAATATAAAAACTGAAAAGCTAACAGACCCCAAAATGCTGACAATTCAAAATGAATTATACAAGTGAAAAGCAGCCCTGAATAATTGCTGAATAAAAAATACAAGACAGAATAGATGCATTCCTTTTTATTGCATTTGTATTTCAGGATTTTTATTAATGTTTTTTGACAACATTCTGCAATTTATTTATTTTATCTGTAAAATACAAATGGTTCAATATGGCAAACAAAGCAGATACAATAGGAGTGCAGTGGGACATGAACTTGCCAACATTTAAGTTGCGCCTATATATAATATTCTATCAGTTATTGCATATTTCAGCTATTGAAGGAAGTTGAATTTTTTGAAACTTGTTTTGATAATTTCCCAGCAACAACAACTTGTATTTATGTAGCACCTTTAATGTGGTAAACATTCCAAGACACTTCACAGGAGCATTATCAAACAAAATTTGACACCAAGTCACATTACAAGATATTAGGGGAGATGACTAAAAGCTTGGTCAAAGAGGTAGGTTTTAAGCTGCTTCTTCAAGGAGGAAGGGAGGCAGAGCAGACCTTCCACATCTTAGGGCAGCTGAAGGCATGGCCACCAAAGGTGGAGTGATTAAAATCGACGCTGAAGAGGCCAGAATTGAAAGAGCATAGATATCTCAAAGGGCTGTGGGGCTAGAGGAGGTTATAGCAATAGGGAGGGATGATGCCATGGAGGGACTTGTAAACAAGGATGAAAATATTAAAATCAAGATGTTGCTCAATCAGGAGCCAATGTAGATCAGCAAGCACAGGAGTGATAGGTGAACAGAACTTGGTGCGAGTTAGGATATCCGTAGCAGAGTTTTGCATGACCTCAGTTTACAGAGGGTAGAAAGTGGAAGGCTAGCCAGGAATGCATTGGAATAGTCAACTGTAGAGGTAAATAAAAGTTTGGATGAGGGTTTCAGAAGCAGATTGTTCTAATGCGGAAAGCAAGTTGGTGAAGGATGATATGGAAGCAGTCTTGTATTTATTTACAGAGTGAGACATTATATGCATATGCTTCCTAACTCAACCACACCACAGTTTCAGGAGGTGTCTCTATGGGCTCTAGTGAAAACCCAATAAATGTCCTCCATCCACATATAATTAAACATAATTGATATACAATTATGACAGCTAAGCTGTGGCAGGGAGGGAATTGGGCAATATTACTGAGGTGGAAATAGATGGTCTTAATGATTGTGTAGGTATATAGTTGGAAGCTCATAGACATTTACTGCACAGAATGAGGCCATTCGTCCCATCATGTCCACGCTGGCCAACAGAAATCTGGCTACACTAATCTCATTTTCCAGCGCTTGGCCCATAGTCCTGGCGGCTATGGCAACGCATGTGAATATCTAAATACTTCTTAAATGTTACGAGAGTTTCTGACTCAACCAGCCTTTCAGGCAGTGAGTTCCAGGCTCCCACCACCCTCTGGGTGAAAACATTTCTCCTCAACTCCCCACTTATCCTTCTACCTCTTGCCTTAAATCTATGCCCCCTGGTTATTGGCCCCTCTACTAATGGAAAAAGTGACTTCCTATCCACCCTATCTATGCCCCTCATAATCTTATACACCCCTGTCAGTTCCCCTCTCAGCCTTCGCTGCTCCAAGGAAAACAGCCCCAGTCTATCCAAAACAAAAACAAAAATACCTGGAAAAACTCAGCAGGTCTGACAGCATCTGCGGAGAGGGATACAGTTAACGTTAACATTAAATGTTAACAGTGATTGCACTGGAGACGGTGCAGAGGAGATTCACCAGGATATTGCCTGGGCTGGAGCATTTCAGCTATGAAGAGAGACTGGATAGGCTAGGGTTGTTTTCCTCAGAGCAGAGAAGGCTGAGGGGGACCTGATAGAGTCCTGAATTGGGGGAAGGCCGATTTCAATATGATAAGACAGGATCTGGCCAAAGTGGACCGGGAGCAGCTACATGTAGGAAAGTCTACATCAGACCAGAGGGAGTCATTCAAAAAGGAAATAGTGAGAGTTCTTTATTTCCGGTCCATCTTTGTCCTTTTCCATAACTACCTTAAATCTTGGAGTCATGGTCACTATCCCCGAAATGCTCCACTATTGACACTTCTACCACTTGCCCAGCTTCATTCCCTAAGATTAGGTCCAGTACCGCCCCTTCTCTTGTAGGACTTCCTACGTGCTGGCTTCAAAAGCTCTCCTGTATGTATTTTAAGAATTCCGCCCCCTCTAAACCTTTTATACTAAGACTATCCCTGTTAATATTGGGGAAGTTGAAATCCCCTACTATTATTACCCTATTATTTTTACACTTCTCTGAGATTTGCCTACATATCTGCTCCTCTGCCTACCCCTGACTGTTTGGAGGCATATAGTACACTCCCAGCAAAGTGATTTCCCGCTTTTTGTTTTTAGGTTCTACCCATATGGCCTCATTTGAGGAACCTTCTAAGATACCATCCCTCCTTACTACAATAATTGACTCCTTGTGCAATGCCATCTCCACTTTTACACCCCACCCCCCGTCACGCCTAAAGATTCTATACCCTGGAATATTGAGCTGCCAGTCCTCCCCTTCCCTCAACCTTGCCTCTGTGATAGCAACTATATCATATTCCCATGTGTTAATCAATGCCCTCAGTTCATCTGTCTTACTTCGCCAGAAACAGACCAAGTGATCCAGGAAACTAAAGCCCTCCTTCCTGCATCATCTGTTCAGTCACACATTCATCCTCTCTATCCTCCTATTTCTATACTCACTAGCAGGTGGCACAGGGAGTAATCCAAAGGTTACAACCTTTGATGTCTTGCTTTTTAATCTGCTACCTAGCTCCCTAAATGCTTGTTGCAGGACCTCATCCCTCTTTCTACCTATGTTGTTGGTACCAACGTGAACCGCAACCTCTGACTGTTCGCCCTCCCTCTTCAGAATGCCTTGCAGTCGTTCTGTGACATCCTTGACCCTGGCACCAGGGAGGCAACACACCATCCTGGAGTCACGTCTATGGCCACAGAAGTACCTGTCTGTACCCCTCACTATTGAGTCTCCTACCATGATTGCCTTACACTCTTACTCCGTCCCCCTTGTGCAACTGAGCCACCCACAGTGCTGTGAACTTGGCTCTGGCTGCGCTCTCCAGAGGAACCTTCACCCTCACCATTTTCCAAAACAGAAAAAGGGTTCTTGAGTGAGATGCACACTGGGGCTTTCCTGACTACCTGCCTTCCTCCCTTCTTCTGACTTGTGGTCACCCACTCTTTCTCTGACTGCACGTGCTTAAGCTGCGGCGTGACCACAATTAAAAACGTGTTATCCATGTAACCCTCAGTCTCGTGGATACACTGCTGTGTCTCCAGCTAACGCTCAAGCTCCAAAACCCATTGCTCAATCTGGTCAAGCCAGTGGCACTTCCTGCACATGTGGTCATCCAGACTGCAAGGAGTGTCTAAGAATTCCCACATGCTGCAGGCCATACAACACACAGGACTGAGTTCCCTTGCCATACTTTTTGTTTGTTTTTAGTTAAAAGACTATTTCCTTAAATTTAAGCCCCGCTCTGCTCACTGAAGTCTTGCTCTTTACAGTCCCGCTCTGCTCCACTACCTCCAAAATGCTCCCCTACTAATATACCTGCCACCTGCCCAGGCTCATTTCCAAATATTAGGTCCAGAACTGCCCCCTCCCTTGGGCTTTCTATGTACTGGCTAAAAAAGTTCTCCTGGATGCAACTTAAGAATTTTGCTCCCTCCCTACTTTGCACACTAAAACTGTCCCAGTTAATATTTGGGTAGTTAAAATCCCCTACTATTGCTGCCTTATTATTCTTGCACTTCTCTGAAATTTAATTACATATCTGACCCTCTATCTCTCCCTGACTGGGGGCCGATAGTACACACCCAACAATGTGTTTGCCCCTTTTTGTGTTTTTTACTTCTACCCATATGGTCTCATTTGATGATCCTTCCAAGATATCATCCCTCCTCACTGCTACAATTGACTCCTTGATCAATATTGTGACCCCCCCTCCTCTTCTATCCCCCTCTCTATCTCGTCTGAATACCCTATAACCAGGAATTGAGCTGCCAATCCTGCCCTTTTAGCCAAATCTCGATCATAGCTATGATATCATACTCCCACATGCCTATCTGTGCCCTCAGCTCATCTGTCTTATTCATCAGACTCCTTGCATTAAAATATATTCCATTTGGCCTTGCTAAGCTCACTTCTTTCTTATCTAGCCTATGTTTCCTCTGCCCCCCAGACTCATTTACTAGCGTTTTAACTTCTAATTTCATCTCTGCTTCTCTCCCCTCTGAACTACTTTTCAGGATCCCATTCCCCTGCCAATTTAGTTTAAATCCGCCCCAGCAGCATTAGCAAACCTCCCCGCGAGGATGTTGGTCCCGTTCCTGTTCAGATGTAACCCGTCCAACTTGTACAGATCCCACCTCCCCCAGAAACGGTCCCAATGCCCCTGGAATCTAAAGCCCTCCCTCCTGCACCATCTCTCCAGCCATGCATTCATCTGCTCTATCCTTCTCTTCCTATACTCACTACTTTGTGGCACCAGCAATAATCCGGAGATTACTACCTTTGAAGTCCTGCTTTCCAATTTCTGACCTAACTCCCTAAAGTCTGTTTGCAGGACCTCATTTCTCTTTCTTCCTATGTCTTTGGTCCCAACATGAACCATGACCTCTGGCTATTCAACCTTTCCTTAATAATGCCTTGCAGCCATTCCATGACATCCTTGACCCTGGCACCCGGGAGGCAACATACCATCCTGGAGTCACATCTATGGCCGCAGAAGTGCCTGTCTACTCTCCTCACTAAAGAATCCCCTACCACTATTGCCCTTCCACACTTCTTCCTCCCCCACTGAGCAGTTGGACCACCCACAGTGCCATGGCCTTGGCTCTGGTTGGCCTCCACAGAGGAACTCTCACTGTTTTCCAAGGCCGAAAAACGGTTTGCAGGCGAGATGCACTCGGGGGATGCTCTCACTACCTGCCTGGTCTCTTCCTTCTGTCTGGTGGTCACCATTCCCTCTCTGCTTGCACTTCCTTAAGCTGCAGGGTGACCACATCCTGAAACGTACTATCCACGAACCTCTCAGCCTCGTGAATACACCATAGTGCCCCCAGCTGCCGCTCAAGCTCCAAAACCTGGAGCTCAAGTTGCTCCAGTCGGAGGCACCTCCTGCACACATGATAATCCAAAGCACCAGGAGCGTCTAGGATTTCCCACGTAGTGCAAGATGTGCAAATCACAGGACTGAGCTCCCCAGACATATCTTAACTGAATAGAATATGGATCCTTGCTTTTATTTTACCCTTACTCCTACTTGAGTCTCGCTGTTTTAACCTCTCTCTCCTGAAGTCGAACTGAAGTCCCTGCCGCTCTTCAAGTCCTTTTTAAACTGAAGGCCCTGCCGCTCTCTGCTCCCTTTTCAAATTGAAGTCCCCGCTCATCTAGGTCAAATATGACACCGGAGTTGTGAGCAGTTTGGTTAATTGTGATGGGTGCTATGACTTAACATTTGATAGTAAATTAATTTATTTATAATGGTAATTATTATTATAACATTTCTGATTCTGTTGCAACATAATTTCAGTGCTTAACTACAGGCTGTCTTTGGAATCACCATTGGTTGCATTATACAGTCAGAATTTTCCCCAAAATTACAGAAACTGACTCTCAGTTCCTCAATTTGCATTTAGTGGAATGGAGCCCGATAAAATTCCACATAGTTTTATTACTGCATTTGTAGTTTTGTTATTGAATTTGCTGGATTTCTTATTTGGGCATCATTAAGACTGAGACTTACCTTCATTTACCATCATCAACATGTCTGACATTCCTCAAGGAAAGGATTGCTGCAGTGCCATGCAGTAGACAAAGAATCACATTAAGAATTCTCAGAATAACTTTAAGATTAGTTGATTGACTAGTTACTTAGCGATTTAACTTTAGGTGGAGTGTACCTGAAGTTAATGAGTCATTTAACTTTCTGACAACACAACCCACACATATTTAAATATACAATATTTATTTATTGTAATAATCGTCAATAAAGTAAGGCATGGTTGCACCAAGTGAATTTTTGAACATTTTTAACAGTCACACTCGCATCTGATCTCCATTGTCCCAGTTAACAGGAACACACTGCCCTGCAGACACATTTCATACAGAACCCCATTCAATTCCCCAACTATTCACAGAAACACTACCTTCTCTAGCCTTCCCATTTAATACCACCACTCTTCTCCCTCCTTTATCAATCCAAGCTGGTGCTCCACCCTGCCACCCCCGCCCCTGAACAACACAAGTTGCTTCCCAGTTCATGTTGCATGCTGGCAATTTCTTTCTCCCCACCCAAAAATACAGCTGCCATATTTTGCACCTTTCTATCTCACCTTACCATCCGTTTTTCCTTCCTTTTTATAGCCATTCATTTAACTCCTGCAATACAATTGATTTTTCCATTCCTCTTGCACTCCTCTGTCTCCCCACCCTACTCATTCTACTTTACCATGCAATTTACCTTCTCCCTTAGTCATGCGCTCTATCCCTACCCCTCTATTCCCTTGCATTTTGACCCCACCCCTCTCCTGGCCTTTTCTCTCCCTGAATTCTTCCTTCTCCTTTTCCCTTGCATTCTCCTCCACCTCTCTTGCCATAATTCCCTCCTCCCTCCAACTTTACAACTATTTTTCCCCACACACTCCCGCCCCAGTTCCTTGGTCCTGTACTCTGGACTCCTTTTTGCACCCTACTTGCTTGAATTGGGGTCTCTGTATGCTAGAAGTGAAAACTTCCATTCTTGCAAGAGAATTCTTACCTTCAGGATACAAAGCACTAACATTAACACTAGAAACACTAGCCAAGGAGGAGTGGGGCTTGCGGAGCATGTAAGCCATCAGAGGCAAGAGGAGAAGGACTGAGGAGAGCAATTCCAACTCCACTAATTTCTTAGCACAAGCACAGACAGCATGAGCAGGGTTGCCAATGTTGACTATCCATGTTAAAAAGGGACAATTGGCATGTATGCATTTGTCATGCTTCATCATACTTGGACATCAATTTGTATGTGGTGTGGTTAGTGCACAATAATGATACAGAACCACAATAAATCTTTAATGATTTTAAGGAGATATGTCAACAATGAGATACCATAATCCAACTGAATAACGTATTGCTATTGTATATTTTAAATGACAAGAGCTTGGCAGCCTACCCATAGAGTTAATAATGTAGTACACTACTAATCAAAGCACCCTATTACCTGACACTGACAGAGTTTTGCCAATTCCCAGGAAGCCCGATAGACACAGTGAAACATGCCCCATTTTGAATGGAAGGGGGAAAACTGAGATTTTTTTTCACTGCAAACATGCCTTCTAATGGCTATTCAGAAAGTGGAATTGGTGATATTTGTGGACAACGATATCATTCAAACCATATGGCTCTAGTAAGAGGATGAAATGCAATTAATTGCTAGTGTGAGGCATTCTCAGAGGAGGGAAAAGAGATGGGAATCAGGGTAAAATACCATTGTTTAAAAACAGCATTCAATGCTTAGCAAAATAACTGGAAGGAATGTTTTATCTTCAGTACTACGTGAATGTGACTGTAAAAAGGTTCAGTCAAAAGATTTAAGTTTTACTTCAGGAATCAGTTACCATCTTGCTCTCTAGGGTCTGTGAAAAGTTCCTGTGTAGAAGGGAAAACAACTGTTTCAAGGAACTCAGTGAAAACTTTTGAGAAGACTAGAACCATTTATGAAGGTATGTTATGAGGCATTGGTTTATGAAATTTTTGAATTAAAACAAAAGTAATTGATCAAAATGGAAAATTGCTTTAATTATGTAATGCACAGATATCTGAGACATAAATCAGAGTTAACTTGAAGTTGGTAGGTTGGGTTATGCATGGCCTCATCTCCTTAAAATGGTCATATTTAGTCCATTTTACACACAGAATTATTTGAACTAAAACAAGAATGGATTAGAAAATGTGGAGCTGAGACAAAATTATATGTGGGCATTTTTGATCCCAATTTTATTAATCCTGATTTAACTTGATAGATTTATGTTTGTTTATTAAAAGTTGAACCAATTTACACATCCTTTATTCTGATGAACATATTTGGCTCTAATTTATTCAATACTCAAGAGTAACTGTTCCCAACATATATCACATGCGTGCTTAATCTTAGTTTCTTTAATAGCAGTTTTCTAATAATAGTAAACAATGGCCCAAAATTTCTGATGGAATTGATGACATTTGCTATAATTTCTCCACTAAAACTGTCAGCAATATCGGGAGTCTATGGATGTACAGAATAATGCACAAATCCAGTCGTTGCTGTCAGTGATTCTATGCTTCTCCAGAGGGTGCACTATTGAGGTATCCCTAGATTGCAATAATAGGAAATCATATGAATTGACAAGAACTTCCACTCTTACGCTGTTGACCTTGCTGTGAGAACACTTGAAACAGTTACACCTTGTTAAATGAGGTGTAACTGAGTTTTTAGCGTACTAAGCTACACAATTGCTGCTGAACATCCTCACTGGCCCTAAGAAGTTAATTTTCTGTTTGTGGAATGTCAAATTTCTCCATAATAAATTTACAACTTTTAAAAAATTAATCTTGTTTATCTTTATTTTTGCTTCAATCTGAATCCAATCACTGCCACTTTTTGAAAATATAAATTGAAAATATTAAGTCATTATAACTACTTGGTTTGTTATGTGTTATGCAAGCTTACCTGCTTGCTGTCTTCACTGTTGCTACATGGCAAGAGATCCCCTTGACTTGACGCTAGATTTAAACTGACGACAGGAAAGGGGAAAACCGTGCCACATATTTTGTCAGATCTTTGTAGGCAGCTTTCTTCGAGATCAACAGCAAGTGCCATTGGTCCAAATTTTGCAGGCAGCAGTGAAGCAATATATCTTTGTCAGCAAAATATCACCTATAAAAAGTTTAAAGCACAATATTTTACAGTCTTGTAAATATTGGCCGGAATATAATGGAGCCCGCCAGAGCAGGCTCACCTCCTCTGCGATCTCTAGGTGGGAAGGTCTTCAGTTCTCATTCCTGGGGAGGTACACCTCCCGCCATACCCAGAAGACCTAGAGGAGAGCCTGCAGGGAGGCATCGCTGAACCATTGGGCTACTCTTTGTCTGCAGACATGTTGCTGAGTGGCAGGTAGCTTGGGGGTCCAAGACGCTGATTTGCAGGATGAAAGAGAAAAGTGATGGGGGTCCGAGACAATGATTTGCTGGATAGAAGGGGGCATGATGGGTATCCAAGACAATGGCAGGATTTTGCCCTCATCGGGCGGGCTTGGTGAGGGAAAGCGGGAGCGGCCGAGAAGTCGACTGCTGCCCATGATTGGGCCCCAACCGCGATTTCATGCTGATGGGCACAAAGCTGCCTCAGGGAGATGAAGACTTTTGAAAATTAAAAATAAAGAATTCCGAAATGTCAAAAAACATGTCCCCTCCTGTGATTCTGTCACATGAGCACGGACATGTCATGAATGAAATGTTAAAATTTTAAATTAATTTTTAATTGCTATTGGAAATCTCATTCCGCCCATGGATGAGGTTTCCTAAAAAATCCAAAGGCCACTTGGCCTTTTTGCCTGCCCGCCAACCGTAAGGTTGGACGGGCAGGAAGAAATTTAATTCAATTAGATCTTTAATGGCCTTAATAGGCCTGTTAATTGTCAACGGGTGTGCTGCTGACCCCCACGCGTGCCTGCCGACTGAAGTATCGAGCGAGTGCGCGATGATATCAGGACACTCTTGCCCGACGTCATCGCGCGTCACTTTATGCTCATTCGGGTCGGGTGCGAAAAATTCTAGCCAATGATGGCCGTTCCTGTACTGAAGGTGAGGTCGGCAGTGCTCTACCAAGTGAGGATCCAGCAGCGCAACATCCATCAGACAACCATGCTGTGAGTGATGTGCCCTGTTTCACAGGCCACTACCATGCCAGGCCATGACATTACAATTTGTGGTTGTGTACAATTCTCCTGTTGCTGATAGCCCACAGCACTTCATGGACGCCCAGTCTTGAGTTGCTAGATCTGTTCGAAATCTATCCCATTTAGTACGTTGGTAGTGCCACACAACACAGTGGAGGGTATCCTCAGTGTGAAGCCGGGACTTCACCTCCACAATGACTGTGCAGTGGTCACTCCTACTGTAACTGCCATGGACAGGTGCACCAGCGGCAGATAGGAGGATGAAGTCAAGTATGTTTTTCCCTCTTGTTGGTCCTCTCACCACCTGCCACAGATCCAGTCTAGCAGCTATGTCCTTTAGGACTCGGCCAGTTCGGTCAGTAGTGGTGCTACATTGAAGTCCCCCAACCAGAGTACGTTCTGTGCCCTTGCCACCCTCAGTGCTTCCTCCAAGTGGCGTTTAACATTCATCAGCTGAGGGAGGGCAGTACATGGTGATCAGCAGGAGGTTTCCTTGCCATGTTTGACCTGATGCCATGAGACCTCGTGGGGTCCGGAGTCGATGTTGAGGACTCCCAGGGCAACTCCCTCCCAACTGTATACCACTGTGCTACCACCTCTGCTGGTGGATGGTGATGGTGTTATCTGGAACATTATCTGTAAGATATAATTTGTGAGGATGACTATGTCAGGCTGTTGCTTGACTAGTCTGTGAGACAGTTCTCCTAATTTTGGCATGAAGTCCCAGATGTGAGTAAGGAGGGCTTTGCCAGGTCGACAGGGCTACGACTGCTGTTGTTTCTGATGCCGGGTGGTCCGTCCGGTTTCATCTTTGTCATGGCTTGTTACAACTGAGTGGCTTGCTAGGCCATTTCAGAGGGCATTTAAGAGTCAACCACATTGCTGTGGGTCTGGAGTCACGTGTAGGCCAGATTTCCTTCCCTAAAGGACATTAGTGAGTCAGATGGTCTTTTACAACAGTCGGCAATGGTTTCATGGTCATCATTAGACTTTTAATTCCAGATTTTTATTGAATTCAAATCCCCCCATCTGCCGTGATGGGATTCGAACCCAGGTCCCCAGAACATTACCCGGGGTCTCTAGATCACTTGTCCAGCAACAATAACACTACGCCATCACTTCCCCAAACTCTGAACAAGAGCAACTGGGGATGGGCAATAAATGCTGGCCTAGCGAATGACGCCCGCAGGGGTGGCAGGCACTAAATTTTATGTGCTCCTGCCTTCAAATCTGGCAGTGGAAATAACCTCCTAAGCAATGCCACTCTCCTCCTCCTCACTCCTCTGGCAGCTGTTCCTCTCTGTGATTTCTTCCTGGCTGCTCCTCATACTCAAGCTCAAGGGCACTCTCCTCCTCCTCACTCCTCTGGCAGCTGTTCCTCTCTGTGATTTCTTCCTGGCTGCTCCTCATACTCAAGCTCAAGGGCAGCTCTAGAAAGAGACCACTCATGTCGGCAGGCAACCTATGAGGCAAGCAACAACAGCAGTATGTAACCAACAAAATCTTTTTCTGTGTAGAAAAAGTGAACTATATAGAGTGATAAAACATACAAAAAAAGACCACAAGTCAAGCAGTCAGAATAATAAACCAGCAACTAACCTTTAAGTACTGCATGATCCTTTTAAACTGTACTGGTGAGAGGGCCTTCTTGCCAGTTAGCACCTCAATGTACCCTACGAATTCAGCATGTGGCATGTGAAGTTTGGAACATTCAAAAATTGAAAATGGGAGCTGCAAGATGTTCATTTATTCATTCATTCACGTGTGCTCTGCCCAAGGGCAGGATCTTGGCTCACTGTCCGCCGATGCTTCAACCTGAGCTATTTTCTAGGCAGTTTCTGTCAGTGGTTGTTTGCCATTGCCTTCAACTTTCAGTGGCAGGGTGGGAGTCAGGTGACAAGTTTACTGCAGCCAGAACATGAATCAAAACTGCACTGTTGACGTTGATCTGAACCATACGTTAGCTATTTAGCCAATTGAGCTAACCAGCCCCACTGCAAGATGTACAGGATCCTAATTTGATAAATTCTGCACTTAAAATGTTCCCAATGGGTGGTGCACTTCAGAAATTTGCACGTTTCCAGTCTTGCACATTGGAAACATAGAAGACCATTTAACGTCCGAGAAACAGGCAATGTATAGCTGAATTTCTGCGCCATGGTTTTGGATAATCATCCAAATGATCTTGGGGGGAAAAAAAACCATCCAAAACCTAGGTTTTGAAAAAAGGTAAAGACCTTGAAGTAAATTTCTTTCAAAGGCATCCAGTGACACAAAAGGCAAATTGAACACGTAAATTTAATCACGTTATTATAAAATATGAAATTCTTTATTTTTTTAAAATCCTGTTTAAAACTTATTTTCTATATTAGAAATTTTAGTTGGAGAATGAAATGGCAGACATTTAATGCAATCTAATTAGTTCATCAACATGCATGTGGACAAAATGTTTATATACATTTTCTCAATTAAAGTGGTGATCTTTGAAGGCTCTTTTCATTGTGTATGCTATGTAGTTAGTTTCTATTTTAAATGTTTGCATAAATATTGACTGCAAATTGTTACAGAAAGTATTGCTTGTGGGCAGGAAGTGCATGGTATATTTTTAGTAGCATACAGATACGTAACCCACCCTATTATTTGAGTCTTGAAGATGCTATGATTGACTTCATTTTTACAGGCTGTTTGTATTCCTGGACTTAAAAATTCCTGGTGATTTCTTTCCCTGTCCAAACTGCCTCATATACTTTAGAGTGGTGTATATTTTAGCCTTTTGATGCAAAAAATGCTTCATCTTGTTTATATAACAACAGGGTCCTATTATGGAGTCACAACATATTGGTGTAAATTCAAAAAAGTGAAGTATTCATGCTTCCACGTTATCCTATAATATGTTGGAAAATTGGAAATGCCTTACTGTGTTAGTGGTAATGGATATAAAACAAAATACATTTGAGAGATAAATATAATTTTAGCAGAAAATATTTGGCACAAAATCTCTTATACAATTCGGTGTCTATTTACCACTTGGCACAACACTATTGCTTGAAGAATAGTACCCAATTACTGGGAATACAGAATAATAATGCAGTTCAGTTTATCATTTACCCAATAGAAACTATTATTAGTAGCAGCTGTATATAAATGTTATTATCCCATTTTGACCAAATTTTCATCTCAATTCCATATAAATCATTATAAAGCAAGCAAATATGCTTCACAAGCATTATTAATCAAAATTTTATACTAAGCTACAAAAAGAGGTATCAGAACATAGGGCCAAAAACTTGGTTAAAGAGGTAAGTTTTAAGGAGTGTTTTCAAAAGGGTGAGAGAAGTCGGGAGGCAAAGAACTTTGGGGAAGAAATTTCAAAGCTTAGAGCCTTGGCAGCTGAAAGCACAATTAAAGTCAGGGATGTACAAGATGCCAGAATTGGAGGAACACGGAGATCTTAAAGCCTTGTAGAACAGGAGGTGATTACAGAGATAGGGAGGAGTGTGGCCATGAAAGGATTCGGAAACAAAGATGAGAATTTTAAAATTGAGTCTTTGCCAGGCAACAATGTAGATTAGTGAACACTGGAGTGATGGGTGAATAGGACTTGGTGAGAGATGATACATGGGCAGCAGAGCTTTTGTGAGCACAAATTTAAATAGGGTGGAAGATAGGAGGCCTGCCAGGAGAACTTTGGAGTAATCAAGTTTAGATGTTTCAAAGGCATGGATAAGAGTTTCAGCAGCAGATGATCTGAGGCAGGGTAGATACGGGCAATATTAGAGAGGTGGAACTAGGCCGTTTTGGTGTTAGAACAGATGTGTGATAGAAAGCTTATTGCAGGGTCAAACACAACACCAAGGTTGTGAACAATCTGGTTCTGCCAGGGAGAGGGATGAAATTAGTGGCCAGGGAACAGAGTTTGTGGTGGGGACTGAAAACAACGGCTTCAGTCTCCTCAATAGTTAGAGGAAGTTTCTGTTGATCCAGTACAGGGATGTCAAACTAGCAACTAGACAAATCAGGGACAATGGAGGAGGTCAGGTGACGTGAAGTAGAGCTGAGTGTCGTCAACATGCATGTGCAATCTGACATGTTTTCGGATGATGTTGCTGAGGGGCAGTACGTAAGTGAGAAGTAAAAGGGGGCCAAGGAATAGATCCACAGGGAACTCCAGAGGTAATAATTTGAGAGTGGGAAGAGAAGCCTTTGCAGGTGATTCTCTGATTACAATTGAAAAAATAAGAATGAAACCGGGTTGGGTGGGGGACAATCCCTCCGGCTAATGACAGAAGAGAGGTGTTGTAGGAGAATGGTGTGACCAGCTGTGTTGAAGACTGCAGACAGATTGAGAAGGATGAGGAGAAAATGGTTCATCATGGTCACAGTCACATGGAATGCTATTTTTGACTTTGATAAGGACAATTTCAGTACTGTGACAATTTCAGTACTGATTGTAAGGAATCAGATATGGAATTACAAGAAAGGTGGGATTGGATTTGGGATGCAACAAAATATTCAAGGACTTTAGAAAGAAAAGTGATTTTGGAGATGGGGGCGGTAGTCTGCAAGGACAGTGGTTTTTGAAGACTGCAGATTTAAAGGGGAGGGAAACAGTACCTTGGTTGAGGCAAACATTAGCAACACCAGCTTACAAGGATAACAGGAAGGGAAGTTCGGTGGTCAGCATTTTATTGGGAATAGAGTCAGCGCAGCAGAAAGTGGGTCTCATAGACAAGGTGAACTTGGAGAGAGCATTTGGGAGATCAGAAAGAATCAAGAGAAAGATGCAAAATGAGGGTTAGGACAATGTCCCAGCTTATACCAGGAGACAAAATGCTTTCAAAACTCTCAAACAACTAAATTGTTGCTTGACATTAAAATAATTTTCACAGGTAATCTAAACTAGGTTATTCTTCAGTTTCTCACTTTATTCTACATTTAGCCATTTGGTTGCACAGAACTTGAGTATTGCTGAAAAAAAGAGAATTTTTTGTCGAACCTTTTCGTCTTGCTACCTACCTCCAGGCCACATGCAAGACCATTGGCTTCCCAACCCTCGATGCTGCATTTTGTTACTCCAAGTTTTCATGCAGCTCATTAAAAAAACTGTAGCTGGGAACGACTATAATTGCCCCACCTGCAGCACTGAAACAACATGGAACACTGCCTATTTAAATGTATTCGGTTGACTGTGAACTCTACCATTTGTTACACTTATTTCAGATCACGTCAATGGAGTCTGCACAAGCCCTATTTCCCAACCATGCAATACCGGGAAGCGCCTCTCCATTGCTGATACTTCAAAGCTGAACCGCCGCGGACCAGGCCGACCGCCTTTTCGAAAAGCACAATCAGCTGCCTGCATGGAAGTCTCATTGCCTGTCACCCACACAGAAGGTGTGTGTGAGTGTATGTGTGTGTGTGTATATATATTATATATATGTGCATGTGTCTTTAAGTGTTCTCAGTTGACTGCAGTGACCTCAGATCCGGGAACAGCAAATACGTTGCTATCAAATAGGAACGAGCAGCTGGAAACAATATGACTGCTAACACTGATGATATAGTTACTAGTTTAGCCATCTAGTGACAGCACAGATGCTCTGGCCATCAGGTACTGCATGCCCCAAAGAGTGATTCCACTTGTTCTTGTGCACTTATGTAGAATTGGAGGTTATACCACCAGTGAAAATTCTTTCTTTTCTTAAAATAACTTTAAAATCTAAGCCTATAGACTAACATCAGAGTGGTTTAAGTCAAAATCTTTTCTGCTGTCACTGAAATAGATACCTCAAATGGAGTACTGCCAAGAAAACTCAGCTCTACTTACAAAATCATACTTTTCAGAACTTTGCTCTTCAACATGACCCTCTACCATGCTTTTCTTGTGAGTTTTTTAGGTTGGACAAATATGTTTTATTATCATAATTTTTCATCTTGGGGAAAGAGTCATTACTGCTGAGAAAATCGGATTTAATCTTAGTTATGTTTATCAATTTATATTTTAAAATATAAATTGCAAGCATCATTTAGAATATTTCAATGAAAGAAACTACCATATTGTTTCTGAGGGCAGAATTATCCCAGATTTGCACTAAGTGCAGTAGTGAGTGGGAAGAAGAACATTTTACATGCCGGCCACAATGGCAGCTTTTCAAACTGTATCATCCCAATCCCACCTCAGTAATCATGCATTCCCGGGAAACACCCTGTTTCCATGGCGGGCGAGCCCTCATTCACTGCCACGCTATCACTTTGTCACTTCATCACGCCAGGCACCATATTTAGAGTGCAGTCATGCACACACCTCTCAATGCTTCCAGCCCAGGACTGCTGCAAAGAAGACATGGCCCAGATAGGCAAAAAGACTGTGATGCATTCCTCGAGCGCCTTTTGGACGCTGTCGATGCCTGCCATGATGTCCTTTGCTCCCACTCTGGTCGCAGGAGGGGCAGCAACATCACCAATCCAGCATGGGAGGCGGTGGTCAGTGCCAACACCCTGTGAAAGAGTACAGCCACCTATTGCCGAAAGAGGATGAATGATCCCCTCCATACCGCCAAGGTAGGTCACTCTTCTCATCACTCTCAACTCACACACTCACAAACCCATCACACATCCACAGGGATCTCACTCACTGCCAGTTCAAGGGACATCACCATTCACTCTCTCACACGCACCTTCATTGTCCTCATCTTGCCCATGGGACCACACATGTCACTGCGCTCACCCACACCCTCCACCATCGCAGAGACACACGCCTCGGTGGGATCTAGTTCTGGAGTAGATTCAGGATCACAATCTGGTGAGTACATTACAGTCTGATCCACAGCAGGTGGTGGCAGGGACTCCCCAGGTTTCCGGCACTCGGAGGACTGCTGGAGGCCAGAAATCTGCTGAGTCCGAGTCAGATGATGAGCCTCTGGATTCGGTCATACCTTAGTTGCTGGAGCTGAAAAAGCAAGCTCAGGAACATCAGAAATGGATGTCTGCTGCACCCCTCAGATTGCAAAGTACAATGGAGCAGTCTGTCCACCTTCATGCTGAGGTGATAACACCAGCATGCCAATGCGCCGGAGTCAACACAGGTAGGATGGCGGCTGCCATGGAGATCTTAGTCCGGAACATCGGTCCTGCACGAGCTGAACTCCATCACTAACGCCATAGTTGGCCTCCAGCAGTGTCAACGCAAGAGGGATGCGGAGCAGCTCAATCTCACTCCAGCTTTCTTTTCTCCTCAAGAAGACAACCAGGGGCCTTCAGGCACCCATAGGGAGGAAGATCAGCAGGTGCACACCTTGGGGCCATCTACCCAGTGACCCCGGGGGTGTCTGGCCCATCCAAATCCCCTTATCATGTGACCTAAGCAGCTCCAGCTCCGCAGGCCGAGGAGGAAGCCACTGCCGCACAGCATGACCCCGAAAGCAGGCCAGGGCCCTCCAGAAGACGCCTGTCAAGATCAGCACAGACAGGGTGTAGCAGTCAGCAGGCTGCCTCCACCTCCACTGTAGATGTCAGGGGAGCACCAAGACATAGTGGCAGGGTTAAGAAGATGTTGTTGCACAGCCTGGGCATGGGTGTTAATCACGTGCATATAATGTTCACTATTATGAATAAACTCCCAAGAATGTCTCCCTGCCTATGGCTCCTTGTTTTGACGAGCAGTGTTTGCGTCACTCAGAAGTGAAACCTTGGTTCCTGCACAAGATAAAGGCAGGTGTTTCAGTCCAGGGCCTCATCCCTGTGCTTCGTGCAGCATTCAGACAAAAATGATGGTCTGGCTTCACACTCATTGGATACATTACTGATGCCTACACCACAAGGGAGCATGTCGTTGCTGCCAGGTGGGCAGGCATCACAGAGCTCTGTCATTCTCCTTGTGTGCTCTCAGCAACGTTGAGGTAGGGCTGGCCCCCCATCTTGGCAGCATCTGTGACCGGTGATGCTGTCCCCCTGAAGGAATGAGGTGCTGAAGGCTGACAAAGTATCAGATGCATTTAAAGTTTCATGGTTGCGCCTCTATGACCTTGATCACAGAGCGCAAGCGAGCTGCCCTCAGCCAGACATGAGTCAGACATTCACAGAGGCTATGTGAAGTTCTATGGAGTGGCCTCACTGCATGTCATTATCATCTTCCTGGAATTGAGCGACTGTTAGGGCCTCTGCTGCGTCTCCATGATGGGAGCCTTACCACAAAGAGTATGTGCGCTGCCATCAGCCAGACTGGAGTCAAACGTTTGCAGATGCAATGTGAGGGTCTATGATATCTCCTCACTGCATGTCGTCATTATCCTCCATAAATCTAGCAGCTGTGAGGGCCTCCAGAGCCCACCTGCCTCTCCTGGCCAGTGCGAGGGCCTCATCGTCATCGTCGTTGCCTTCTTGGACCTCCTCACCCTCATCCCCATTGATGTCGTCCTCATTGGAGGAGTTGTGCAACTCCTCAATCTCCTCCTCAGCCAGCCCCTCTCCCCATTACAGCGCCAGGTTTTAAAAGACACAGCAGGCGACAACGATGCGTGACACCCTCTGTGGACTGTATTGCAGGGCTCCACTAGACTGGTCCAGGCACGCAACCTCATTTTCAGCATCCCAATGGTTTGCTCCACCAAGATGCGAGTTGCAGCATGAGTCTTGTTGCACATTCTTTCTGCTGCACCCTGATGCCGCCGCACGGGTGTCATCAGTCACATCCTCTGGAGGTAGCCCTTGGTCCCCAAAGAGCCATCCCTGCAGCCTCTGTGGACCCTAGAAGATGTCAGGGATCTGAGACCGAACGAGAATGTAAGAGTCTTGGATGCTCCCTGGGAACTGAACACAGACCTGCAGGATACGTTTGTGGTGGTCACACACCAGCTGAACGTTCAGCGAGTGGAAGCCCTTGCAGTTGACATAGTTAACTGCTTTTTGCCACAGAGATCTGAACGCCATGTGAGTGTAGTCGATGGCATCCTGCACCTGTGGAAAACCTGAGATATGGGCAAATCCCTGCGCTCTTGCATCCTGGCTTTCCTGGTCCCAGGTGTGTGCCTTCGCGAATATGGCGTCTGTCACCTCATGGATACATGTGTGCATGGAGGCTTGCAATATCCCACAGAGGTCACCTGTGAAGCCTTGAAAGGAGCCACTGGTGTAAAAATTGAGCACCACAGTCATTTTCATGGCCAGTGGCAGTGGATGCCCTCCATGTCCCCATGGAGCATATCCTGCAGCAGGTGGCAGATGTGACCGACCAGTTCCTTGGACATGCACAGCCTTCGGCGACACTGGTTCTCAGACATCTGCAGGAATGAAAGGCAGCATCTGTAGGCCCTGGGTCTAGCTAGACGCCAACCAGTGACAGCTCGCTGTGGCTCTTCGGTGGCGTGTGCAGGAGCGCCAGCTGCTCCTTATTCCTGAGGGTGCTGCCCCTCCCTCTGCCCAGCCCGGCAGCTGCATCGCTCACTTCTCTTTCATCTCTGTTCTCTGTAAGCCACAAGGCATACAGCTAGGTCACCAGGCTCAATGCTTCTGATGTATTCCTCCTGCAGAATGAAAGAGAGAGACATGTGGGTTAGCTTGGGTGTTCCAAGAACCTCTCTCTTGGTTAAGTCTGAAGGCCCTTTAATGCATCCCAGAGGGTGATAGCCACCACTTGGTTGACCAGATTTAGTATGCTGCATGGCTCCCCGAGACCCCACCCACCTCCGCCCCACTCCACCTGACTGATTGGCAGCAACTTCATCCACTGGACTACATGCTGTGCTCTCAGCTCAGGCACAGGCATTCTCCTAACCTGCATTGCAAGGCTGCACTGTTAGCTTGAACTATGGGGGAGACTGGTCCAAACCTGAATGATGACATTGCAAGGGGCTGTGAGCACCTCCACCAGTGACTGCTCCATGGCCAGTTTTCACATGGAGATTGTACAACTTGCTCAGTTGTCCAATTGTTCTGCAATCCCCTAAAACGCTCATTAGTTTGCAGTCTGTGCCCGAGGGGTGAAAAGCTGTGGAGCACTTGGTGGCACTTTCATGCCTCTACATTGCTTGAGTGGGCAAATAAGCTTGAGGCCCGACTCCAAGCATGTCAGTGTGGTTGCATCTGAAATGTCTCAGCTGCGGAGGAATGGTCACTTTATACAAGGTTTCCCTAATGTGTTGCCGCTTTCATCCCCTACCTTGCATGTGTTTGTGCACTACCATCAACCACAGTACAGCCCTTGTGTCCCACCAAGTCGCCTCCACCGCAATGCATCCCTTGCCCCTCCCCAAGTCACCTCAACCACAGTGCAGCTCTTGCCCCCCCCCCACAACTCGCATTGACCACAGGGCAGTCCCTTGCTTCCACCCTCCTCCCCCCCAACCCTTCCCCCCGCCTCAACTGCAGGGCAGCCCTTGCTCCAGCACCACACTGTCAGCCACCCGGGAAAAAGCAACTTTACTGTGACCTTGGCTGAATGTGCAGCGCCTCAACCTTGAAGTCCAACAGGCGACCCTCTCGAGAGCTGCACTCGCCTCCGAGTCCCCCTCAAAGTGCAGCTCACCAGGTGCAGGCCTTATATATGCTATTGTGAAACATGCCGATGTGCTCGGATGATCCAGCATGTGGGGATGATTCTGGTGAGCTGGGCTTATAATGCTATGCAAATGTATTATAATGAAGTTCCCGAAGGCGGGAAATGCAGCCCGCCATTGACAGGCAGAGCAGGCGATTGCCAACTGGTTTCCCGGCATCGTGAAACCAATTTTTGGCCTTCTCACTATATTGTCCGCTTAGGCTACCAAACACACCCTCCACCAACAGGCACTGAAAATTCTGCCCTTAGTTGCATAGATAATACCCTGGTATGATTGATTCTACAATTAAACAACCAGTGGGACTGATAGCTTAGCTCTTAATAGTGAAGTCATTATTACGTTACAACCAACAATTCAATTCGATTCAATTTCACTTTATTGTCTGTACAGAAATTCATTTTTGGTACATTGCTCATTCAATCAAAAATTACATATAAATTAAGAAAAACAATAAAAGAAAGAAAATTACCCTATCACAGAGGTCTAACTTTAATTAAAATATATTTAAACTATTCCGGTGAGTCCTATAATGAGTGCATATCCTCATCCATTCAACCAACTCCTGTTAAAAGTTCACGTAGAGAAGGGCACAAACAGGTCCAAGAGCCGATTTGTTCTCCATCTGGGGGATTGTAGCCTTTTCCCTAAATGTACCCAACAGTCATACTGAGATAAGGAATGATTCTCATTGTTCCTGACACTCAAAAGACCATGGCCAGAATTTTGTATCCCCCAGGAGGTGGGATGGCAGGTGGGAGGGGGGTGGTGTTGGGGATGGAAAATTGGGCAACATGCCAGAAGCACTGTTCCCAATTGATGGCCACTTAAAGACCCTCCTACCACTGCCACTGGGATTTTGCCCGTGGCTAGGGAGGCCGGTGCCAAGTGCCCAGCCCACCAGGTGAACTGGTGGACAGGCATGCGGGGGGTGGTGCCTCCTTTTAAGGTCTCCTTTACCCATCGGAAGCCCCCCTAAAGTATTCCCCTCACCCCCGCCCACCCATGTTCTACCCATCTTTCCATCCCTCTTAATGGAGCCTGCCAACCTGGCCCCAGCAAGACCCAGGACATACCTTCATCCAGGTTCCATCACAGCTTGGTACTACCTGCAATCTCAGTAGTGGTGATGCTGAGACCAGAGAGCTGCCAGCCTGTTGATTGGTCAGCAGCTGTTGGAGGCAGGACTTCCTCCCTCATGGCAGCATAGGGCCCATCTCAAGCCATTTAATGGCTCCGGGGCAAGCCTATCAAGCGTAGATGGGCTTGTCCCTGACTTTTATGCTGGGGTTGGGACCCTGCTCCCCAGCGTAAAATTTAGCTCCATGAGTTGTGTTATGCAGGTGTTATATCACCCTAAGGCCTGAATGATATTTAATTTATATAATAATTGACTGATATTTGCCAAAATTCCAATATCATTATTATAAATGAAGAAAATTGAAGTAACTGGTGAACTTAATTCATTTATGTGCAATGCCCTGAAGGAATATCATACTTTTGTGTGAAAATTCTATTAATAGTCTAACAGTAATGCATTCATATGTTGAACTTTGTTTAAATATTTTTGTGTTTGGATAGTTATCATTGAGGTTTAAGTGATATTTCTCCACTTTGAAATTTGACCTTCGAGGAGAATGATGGTAAAATATTGTCAAGTATTGCAGCTCATGGTGGTCAAAAGAAACTCTGAAAAATTAAAATACTCATGTTAAGGCACTTCTAAAAACCATAAATATTGCAGAAATCAACATTTTTCAAATTAATTCTGTATCTGACTTACACAGTTTAAAAATAAGGAATCTTCCATTTAAGATGGAGATGAGAATGAACTTCTTCTCTCTGAGGGTCGTTAGTCTGTGGAATTTCTTTTCACATAGAGCAGTGGAGGCTGGGTCATTGAATATATTGATGGCTGAGTTAGACAGATTTTGATTTGACAAGGGAGTCAAGGGTTATGGGTAGGCAGGAAGGAAAGTGGAGCTAAGGTGACAATCAGATCAGCCATGATCCTGTTGAACGGTGGAGATGCTCGAGGGGTAAAATGACCTACTGTTCCTATTTCTTATATTCTTATTTTTTGTAATTGGTAGTTCTCAATGGAACTGAGTCAGCATGTCGTACAAATAGAAATGCCCTTTTGGTTAAAATTAAAAGTTGACTATGTCTATAGGGATGGATGTGTGAAAGAAGCAGCTTGTAGTTCTTTTCATATTCATAACCTGTCTGTGAATTACATTTGAAGTGTATGCATTGTGCAGATAAATTGTATGTCAGGGGTCTATGTTGATGAAACCATTAATATGTTACTAAACAGGTGAATTATCTAAATGCTGATAGGTAAATAATAAATGCCACTACAGCATTTATTTTTGTTTTTTTTAATACTTTTTCATGAAAAAGGCAAATTCTGAAAAAAGTATCAATATACTTCTGACAAAATGTAATCTCTGCTTAATCTTTCTCTCATCCATGCCTGGCTGATGTAAAACAGTACTAACTTCTCAAAGGCTGATTATTCTTAATAATTGAATCAGTTGTATTTTTACCTAGGAAGTTTTACTGGTGGCATAGCCTATTTATTATTCCACACCTTTATCCTTTTTTTATTGCACAATTGCTGTTTTCCACTCAGAAAGCGTGAATGTTACTGCTAGTCTTTTGAGATGCACTATTATTTGTATACTGAAAGTAGCTTTTATACTGATCACATTTTCATACAGGAACTCAAGAGAGTTTTTTAGGTTCTTTATTCTACTAGCCGATGGAGGTTTTCTGTTTCGTACATTATTTGTTTCCCATCTTGTTCTATAAGCAATGGTGTCATTATTTCCATAGCTGAGAGGCTCTCCTGTCAAATTTAGTCAAGTATGAGTTCCAAAAGATATTTTACTAAAATGAGTTGTCAAGGTTTACACCATGTTTGCTTGAAAGAAAATATTGTATTTCATGTTATTGAATGTAAGTACAATACAAACCTACCTTATAATGTAATATTGCTACTTAAGTTTGATAGTGAGCAAGAGATTTAAACTCTACAATTTAAAATAGAACATAACCTCTGCTTAATTGATTACATCCTAATTTATTACAGGTGTTGGTTGAGAACACAACCCAAAGATCCTTCTTGTAGTTGAGGAACTCTGTGTTCTTTAATGGTCAATTTTGCCAAAACGCTGGACTGAGTAATACATGCAGTCACGGTGGGCCGGACTCACACTCAAAAGTGGGCAGCTTTCCAACTTCCTCCCCTCCCCCGCTGTCAAAGTACACCATATAAAACAGCAATTATACAAACTTGGGCCACGGGCCGGGTTTCCAGCCCGTGAGGCCCAAAGTGAGTGTGCAGTCCGCCCAATTGGCACTGGAGGGAAGGATGCCCAGCATCCGAAATGTTGGCCACGGCCTGGAAGGAAGTCACAGCCACTCATTTAAAGGGCCAACTTGCATGGGGCAGTGTCAGGTGTCCCAGCAAATATGTGCCTTCTACATAGATCTGGAGATTTTTTATCGAGGATATAGTATCAGGCTTCATTTGAGGTCAGTGTAAGTGTTTTTAATATTTCTCTGAAATGTCCGTAGTCTAAGTTGTTTCTTGCCACTGACCACAGGTGACATTCAATGTGAATATGAACATATTTTCAAGATTTTAACAGGAGTTATCTGGTTGGAGCATGTTTTCCTCCATAGATGGCTCCAAGGAAGCAAGGGGAGAGGCAGGGAATAAGGGCAAAAGCAGCCCTGAGGTTTGATGTAGAATCTCTCCTTGCCTTCCTCCAGGCTGTGTCCACCAGGCGTGAACAACTAATGCCAGCTGATGGGAAGAGGAGAGCTCCATCATTCAGACTTGCAACCTTGGTGGAGTTTGCAGCGGAGGTCAGCAGCATAGGGCTAGTGCCTCGCACTTGGGCACAATGCCAGAAGGGGTTCTATTATGTGTATTCCTGTGCCAGGAAGCTGCAGGGTAGTCTCAATAATGCTGGAGACTTGTGCGGTGTTCTGAGGACCAGGCAGCATTATACTACAAAGACACTGGTCTTAGCGCCAATGCCTCTGTGGACTTATCATTTTGGTTCAGTGGGGGGAGGAGCCTGTATACACGAGGAAGGTGCAAAGCATCTTGGCTGCCTTGCATTGTGCTGATCATGCATTTCTCTGGAGGTGGGATGACATCAATTAACCTAACTGTGTTAGTCTTTGAAATGTTATACCCACTTCCAGAAGAAGTGTGCCCACAATGCCAGGGAGAGAGGCAGAACTGGAGGTGCTGTCCCAGAGCTGGCCATCCTGATGCCACACAAGGAGGTTCTCCTGCTCTCCTCAGCTGATTCTTCAAGGTCAATTGACAAAGGCAAGATTAGAGGAAGGCGTGGATCTGTTGAGATAACAAGAGGCTGAAGCAAGGCACAGGGGGAGAGTGCAAGCGGGAGGGGGACTGATGCTTGATATGATTCAACGAATGTAAAAATTGTCATCTCAGTGCTAAAAGCCAGGGAAGCTTCCTGGTGGAAGGCTTGTGGTGTTGCTGCAAGTGTGCTATAATGATTGCCTTGTGTCATATCTCATATTTTGCACATGACTGTAATGGTGCTGAGCATTGTGACCTTGCTACAGCCATTGAAAGGTTTCCAGTGCCAACTAACGCCCTTTTTTTCTCTGTCTCCTGCACGGGTGAAGCCTCTTCTGTTGTCCACGATATCGATGCCAGCCCAACAATTCCCTCCGAGGATGAAAAAGCACCCTTGGAGGAAGCACTGTCACATCCTCTGTCTGCACCAAGCACCAGTGCAGATACTGCCACCTCAGCAGGGATTGGTGCATTGGGGCAAGGGCAGGCACAATCTGGTGAGAGCACTTAACATGTACAGCAGGCGGACAGAGTGATGGAGCAGGCCTCAGGCAGTCATGGGAGTGTCCGAGATGATCCAGAGACTGATTCCAAGTTAGGCAATGTGCTTCTGAGTTGTCCATAAGGCAGCAGATGTTGGACGTTCAGTACAAGGTGTGTGGAGATTTGGTGGGTAGACCAGAAGGTTTGCATGCTCTGGCTCAGACTGTGGTCGTGCCCATCCAGGCCATGTGTACTGTGATCACCCACTCTTCGGAACGCCAAGCATGGACAGACTGGCGACTATCCTTGAGGGGCAAACCAAGCGCATTGCGGATGCAGTCATGGGTATGTGATCCAACCTGCACACCATCCCCCGGCTCTGAGCTCAGGGGCCCAGGGCCAGGGGGACTGGGAGCCAGGACCCTAAGCCAGCTCCTGAACCTCACGGCAAAGCAGGGATGACCAAGTGGTCCTGGTGGCGAAGGATGATCTGCTGCTGCCGCCATCTGGAAGCAGACTTCGGGCTACTTCTGGGGGTAGCTCCTCCTCCACCCATCTGCCATTGACACATTCCTTGTCTATTGCCACGGTGATAAAAGCTCCTCCTGCTACTCTGCAAGAGCCTTCTACTGTGGTGGGGCCCTCAAGTTCTCAGCCACACAGAGGACACCCGCCAATGTCATCCAGGGTAATGGGGGAGTAGGTAAGGAGCCTCTCTCTGGTGCAGCAGCAAGCGAGGAGGGAGCACTGCACCGGAGCATGAGGAAATGCTTTAAGAAAACTCCACACTGGTCACCAAGCAGGTCACATGGGTATGTTTAGTCTGGTTGTTCATGATATGTCTCATCTTGCTTGTGTGAATAAACCCTAACTTTACAATTCCTCATGCAGAGGTTATTTCAATATGTCATTACCATTGAATTTCTTTTGGGAGATAAGCATGAGCTTTAATAATTGGGGACGGGACAGGCTGCATGAAGTATCAAGGACTGGTCATGGTAAGTGTGCTGACAGGACAGTGACTTGAATCTCACATTCCGCATGGAATGACATTTGAGACACATGCAGTGCACGCATCTCTGAGGCCTGGACTTCATAACCTATTGGAACCTCTGCCTTATCAAGGCATCAGGTCCAGGGCCTTTCACCTCTATTACGGGGGGCTCCCTCACCTCGTCTTCCCCTTCATCCTCAGATGAATGCCCGCTATCTAGTGACACCTCTTACTCAAGGGCGATCTTACGGAGGGCGCAACATACTACGACCATAAATAACTCTCAGGAGAAGCATACTTCAGTGCCCCTCCTGATCTGTCAAGGCATCTGAACCTCATCTTCAGTAGCCCAATTGTCTGCTCTACAATGGCCCTGGTGTTTCCATGGCGGTAGTTGTAGCTCCCCTCCGTGTCTGTTCTGGGGCCCTCACTGGAGCCATGAGCCATCTCTTCATGACCCTTGTCATCTTGAAGCCAACTATCCAGAGCACCAGGGCTGCTGAACAGGTCTGGCCCCTGAGAGTTATGCAGAAAACATGAGCCTCGTCTGCTGCCTGGGTACCTCACGCATACCTGCGTAATCCGTCGATTGTGATCACAGACCAGCTGGACATTCAATGAGTGAAATCCCTTCCTGTTTATAAATATATGTGGCTGGCCAGCTGGAGCTTTCACGGGGGCGTGTACATTCAATCACTCCCTGGACCCTGGGGAAACCTGTGATTGCTGCAAACCCTCACCCCTCAAGCTCTTTCAAGTTGATTATGACAGTCCATTGAGAACAAAATGTAATTACCTGCCCTTCTGAACATTGTGTCTGTGAAAACCTTGTTATAGTGGTTTGCGACAGGCTGCATAATGCCACAGAGGTCTCCACATGTTGCCTGAAAGGCTCCTGTTGTAAAGAAATTCAGCACAACAGTTACCGGCATTGGGTGACCACCAACGCAGCTGGACGAGATCTACCCTGCCAACATGTCGCAATGAGAGGTGACTGTGGCTCTTGAGAGCCTGAACACCCTTTGGCATTATGTCTCGGTCATCTGAAGGTAGCTTAGTCTCGGCCTATATATTCCAGGGGCTGCATAAGTCCTTCTGCGCCTTCATTGATGATTCATGATGGCTTCATCATGTTCTTGGTCTGGTGCAGCTCTGCCACCCTCATGCACCATCTGTGCATCCTGGACCTCTCGATCTACCTTTCTTTCTCTCTCAATCTCCTCCTCCTCTCCTCGCTGGAGGATGTGTCTCCCACAGAGACAACTATTCCCATGTTTTCCTTAGTAAGAAGGCTGAGGTGCTGGTGAAGGTCAAAACTGACCTTTCAGCAGGAAGAATAAGGCCTCGAAATAAGAGAAGTGCAAAATGGAAACTCTGCCTTTTTTATAAAGCACTGCCAGCAGTCATAGCACCCTGAACTACTGAGTTCAAACTCAGGACTCAGCTGGAGACTTTAAACCTGTCCTAACAAGCTAACTGTTTTAAAAAAAAAAGAGAAGCACACTTAGCATGAAACACGCTCTCCAAGCATTTTATTGTTCACACCACATATTATTGGAATCAATTGGGACATTAACGAACTTAATTATCCCATTTGATTAAATTTGAATAACACTAGCGGGGTCCTGATTTCCAATCCCGCCTGCTTGCCATATTATCCAGATCGGGCGTGATGACATTGGGAATGCAGCCCTACGTTATCACTCTCAATAATACATCACCATTTTCGCAATGTATTATTCAGCCCACTGTGTCTTGTTACAACATATATGAAACTATCTGAGTATCATTTAAAGCACAGATAATACACAAACATTTTTTCTCCAAGTTGGTCAACTTTACATATGTTTGAGACAATATGGCTGTCATCATTCAGCAATCTGCACATTGACCTGGGCTTTTTAAAAAAGATAGAATATGTCTCACAAACCAAGGCTTTCAATTATGCCAATTGCAGGTGTGGAATAATAATATGTTCTTTTATCCACAGTTTGTGCAATGAAAGACCAAACTGGCTAGTGGCCTTGCAAAGCTTTATCATGCATTTACATATGAATCTTAACCTTAAAGGTCATTACTATATTTTACAACTTGTGGAACATTTTTTTTCAGCAGCTAAATAGATTGTTTATTGGAAAGTTCTGTGTTTGAGGTTTCCATTCTAATTATCTTTAATGTATCAATGTCTTGAGTGAATGGCCCTTTCTGTCCCTCCCCATCCCTTAATGGCAATTTTAGAAATACAGAACAGTAACCACTAACTGTTTGCTTCAACTTTACCAGCTGCAATTTAAATACTTCTTGGCTACCCCAGTGACTCAGCAAATTACCTATTAAGTTGCTGATGCATCTAGACCAGAAAATTCATGATTTACTTTACAGTCTATGGTTATTTAGTTAATCCCAATAGGGGTATCTAGAAGAGCTGCAAATAACTGCAGCAACCATGTGCTAGGGAGGAGAAACATCAGCCAGTTTTCCCAATCCAGATCAATTGAAACCAACTCCTTGCTAGAGATCTGTGCTTGGATGAGGACAGGATCAGGCTCGGCTATGATGCATGATTAATCATCCTACTTGCATTCTTTGTCAAGGGTCACAAATGAATAATGACTGAGATATTAAAGGTAAACTATGCAACAATGCCAGATCAAGGAAAGGGGAAGAGAAATAGGGAAAAAACTTTGTGATGGATATTTGCTATTTTAATAGTATAATTGTAACTTGGTTTATTTTCCATACTCCTGGCACAGGCCAAATGCCAGCATGCATCAATCCGCCTGAGTTGGAGATGACCTAGACAGTGAACACTTCCATGATTTAGTTCAGTGATTGGCCTACATGAGTTATAATCCAAGTGAGGGAAGGTTTGGCAATTACTGAATACAAAATATTCACTCTTGCACTGAATTCCCCCATATTCCCTCCAGCCACTGTTGGACATTCAGCCTGAAACACTGAATAAACACACTTAGTCAAAGTAATCATAAGAATGCCCATGGCATCAAAAGACCACAAACAAAATTCTTTGTACCGCTGGACAATTGTGCTGCTGAGAAATTTGACTTCCTTCTGAAACAGGACATACAAATTGAGTAATGTCTCTTCATGCCATTCCGTGTCTGCCTGAAGCCTAAGCAAATTTAGTTTCAGGTCATTTTAAATGAACACCATGAAGCAGATTTTGGAACATGAGAAACAGAAATTGGGTGTTGTTATGCTGAGTATCTGGGAGGAAAGCTGATCCATTAGAGGAATGGGGTCTTAAACATCCCAGTGGTGGGTCAGAGATTTTTTATGGGTTCAGAAGGCCCACCAAAATAATATATTTTTCTACATTGTGTTATGCTGCATTAATAGGAGAAGGCTGCAGACATTGCAGTGACATGAATTGTGATGCCTATTATGATCAGTCACAGCATATATCGTCTTTACCTGGGAGGGAGAGATGTTTATTTTGATTTATCAGTTTTTAGGGTGGCTGCATATAGGATCCCTAACAGTGGCAGAATATCTTATTTGAGTAAAAAGAAAATTACATTGGCCAACTTTTTTTATAAAAGGATTTCTGCAGAATTTGAAGTAGCAATTATGTTCAAGTTTGCAAATCATTTACTGTCCCAATTGATAGACCTTATGTAAGAGCCTGAGTTAAAAGATCAAAGAAAATTATAAATTTTGCACAGAAAATTACTGTCAGTAGTTTTTCTGAGATGACATTTGCTTCTGAGTGACAGTAATGAGCCCAATCCTTCCAGGTGCCCTATAACATGTAAGCTTTTGAAGGTAATTATGCAGAAATAGGACCATTGCATTAGAAACAAGATAATGTAAAAACATCAAAATATCTGTCTAATATTTTTAGCCTACATCTTACTGTCTAAAAGTATTTCCTTACACATTTTGTGAAGGCATTTTTAAAAGCCTAAATTTATTACCTTTTTCCTGTACACAGAATGAAAGTTTGAAAATTGTTATGTTTGCCATGAGGTTGGTATCCTAGGATAAAAACTTAAAGACTGAAATTCCATGCATTACGACACACTTCCACCATAGCCCCAGTGTGAGTGTAGTGGAAAGGCTGCAAATTAGGTCTGGATTTGGACATGTCGGGACACAGTCTAGACTCAGAGCTTTCTAACCGTTTAGGAACGGAGCCTTCACTGATGTCAAACAATGCCATTAGGCAGTGGGAGTTGCCAGCATTGTGGACTCCCAACATTGAAAATTCCAGCATCCCCAGCCCAACCAAGGAAGATTGATAGGGATATGCTGAATATTGACCTCATCTGGTGGTCCATGCTTGGTTCATGCCTTTGACTCCTGATGAAAATAAGTAGGATTTTCAAAATAAAATAAATGTGGCCACTGGAGGAAGGCGGGAGCCACTAATTTACCTTACCACCTAAACATTGTCAGTTCCAATGCTGGAGGTCCCTAGTGGGCATATCCCAGCATTTTAATGTTGCTCTCCACTAGGGATTTTCAAATTCTTAAATTCTGAGTCCAGTACCCTAACTAGCACTAGCGTCATCACGACATATTTGTCACAACAGGCTTGAGTCCTAAAACCACATTTTATCTAACTTAGCTATATGCCTAATGTTGAATTCTTGTTCTCAGAAGGGCCATGAGGCATGCTCCTCATGTGGAGGAAAACTCACTTGATAATTTTACCTATTTACACATCCTGCTGACTAATTATAGAGTTGAATTCACTCAGCTGCAGGAGATTGTATGTAGATACTAATTGTGGAGGAGGGAGGGTAAATTTGATCTCTAGCACAACTATAGGGAGGAATCAGTCAATTGCCTGAGATGGCCAGATATTATTTAGGGAAGAAAGCACGCTGGAGTGGAGCAATCCAGCCTATCAGTGAGTTGTTGTCCAAGATTCTGTTGGTCTATATGTATTGAAATTATATCTGCTACATTAATCCAATATGTTTTGCATTATCTGGAAGTGTTTTCTATGTACTTACATCATCAAAATTGTGTGATAATGAAATCAATGTTTTATGATGGTTTTAATGTTAGTCTTTTTTTAAACAGACAGTATCCCAGTTGATCCATCTGGTTTGAAATTTTAAAATCTTTGCAAAAAAAATTCTAATAATTAGTTCATTTAAATGTGCTCCAACCTTTTCAAAATAGAAAAGGATTTAATGAACAATAAAGATGCAGATTTAATCATAGCATTGAGAAGGGTCAGATAAAAGAATATGGGCTAGTCAATCATGAATATTGAAAGAAAATTGTACAAAAATAAGCAACAAAGTAGTCTAGCCAGTTTTTAAAAAATGAACCAATTTGTTTTTTGAGCACTTGGACATGTAGAAAATGCCACTTTAAAATCAAATAAAACATGAGATTAAGAACAGTTCATGGCATCATAGTATCCATTTTTTGATCTAAGTAGCTGCTACACTAGTTCACAGTGGCATCTAGTGGCAGAAATAGTTTTGCAATAGAACAATACTAAGGCCTGGACTTAGAGGCAGGACATTGCCCGGGTCCTCGAAACCAACCTTGGAAAAAGCAGCCCAGAAGTTTGGATTTCCGTCCTGGAGCGCGGGCTGAAACGGGAGTCAGGCCTGCTACTCCCAGAACGAATGTGGAGGCTGCTGGGTGCAAAGGCAGGCTTGTCCAGAAGGCCCGCCTCTGTACTCTTGCAATGTGTGAAAGATAGAAAAAAAATTTTTTTAAATCCCTCCAGCCCTCGACCCTCACCACCCCCGCTCCACATACTCCCATACCCTCCCATGCCACCTCATGTCCCTGTACCCATCCCATAACCTCCCATACCTTTCAAGCCAACATATGCCTCTCTACCCAGCCCCATAACCCCCATACTCTCCAACCCATGCCCCTATACCCATACCAAGCAATTTTATTTAATGCTCCAGACATTTTTTTCAGAAGTTTAAAGGACAGGTCTTTTAAATACTGTGACAGCTTGACAGCTCCCTTCAATAGTTGCTTTTGACAGGTCCTCTTCACAGTTCTAACAGATCATCTTGACAGTCTTGACTAATCCTCTTGGCAGGTTCTCTTGACAGTATTGTCAGATCATCTTGACAACTCTGACAGGTCTTCTTGACATTTCTGACAGATGATCTTGACAGATCATCTTGACTCTCTTGACAGTTCTGACAGGTCCCTTTGACAGGTGTTTCTGACAGTTTTGACACAGTTCCAATGAGCTTGACAGTAATGAGTGTACGCACCTTTTATGTACATTTGTGCCTACCTTTAACACTTCTAGACAGTACCTGACCGACCCCAAAGGGCACCTGACCTCCAACAAAGGGCACCTTGCCTACCCAAAGGTGCCCTGGGAACAGATCCAAAGCAGCACCTTACTCTCCAAAGGGGTACCCTGGCTATCCAAATGAATCTACCAAGTTCAGACCAGCTCTTACCTGCTCTAATCTACGCACATCAGGCAGAATTTTACATTTGGTGTGCGGGTGCGCACCCAACACACCAGAATATAAAATGACGCGTAATGACATCAGGAATGCGTCCCGACGTCACCACACACAGTTGCAATATTTCGTTCAGCGGGCGCACGGCCAAGTTGGCTATGCACCCGCCGATAATTGAAAGGCCTATTAAGGCCATTAACAGGGTAATTGAATTGAAGTTTACACAGACGAAAAGGCCAAGCGGCCTTTACATGTTTTAGGAAACCTCATCCACAAGCGGGATAAGGTTTCCTAAAGCTATTACAAATTAAATAAAAACTTTCTTTTGATATTAAAAACATGTCCCATCTCATGTGACACAGAGAGATTGAAGCGCTTTTTGAAAAAATTAATAAATACAGTAAAAGTTCAATGAAATATGTTCCCCATGTGACACAGTCACATGAGGGAACATATTTCATTGAATTTTTACTGTATTTATTAATTTTTTCAAAAAGCGCTTCAATCTCTCTGAGGCAGCTCAGTGCCTCGGGGAGATTGAAGCGCTCTTGTACGCGCATGTACAAACTGGACGCCAGGCCTGCTCTCCCTCCTTCCCACTGCCCGCCCATGTGAAATTGTGATGAGGAGCCGATTGTGGGTGGCGGTCAGCTTCCCAACCACTCCCGCTGATCCCACCCGACGCGGGAAAAATTCAGGCCATTGGATTTCACACTCCTGGCCTATCAAAATCCCACTTCATTGAGGCATCTGATGATTTAAATGGCCAACTGCCTCTAAACCACACATGCGCGAACCCCAGCCTGACTCTATTCCCGCCCCTGCGAAAATAGGAAGTGCAGTGTTCGGGGGCAGGACTTAGGATTCCCGCGGTGAAAAGCCAGGCCTAAGTGAATCAAGACCTAGAGATTTTGCACTGGTAATACTACACAAAATATACATTATACATTTTCTACATCCCTTCTAAAAGAAGGTTTAAGATCTGGTCCTCCTAACAGTCATTTAATGAATTTTGTCACTTCTCAGCTAGGCTTGCAAGATATGTGCAGAAGTGGCAACAATTACAATGTAGGAGATCTCATCTCAATGATGCCCCCATCAAACATGACATAAACGTGAAATCATGGGCAGAATTTTCTGCCTGTCGGGTGGGCGGTGCAGGAGCGGGTGAAGGCAGACCTGAACGGCGCCCCTGATCAGGTCCACACCGTCATTTTACGTGGGTGGGCCAATTAAGGCCCACCCACCGTGACGCGCACCCAAAAGCGCTGTGCGCTCCCTGTGCGGGCGGAGGGGTGGTTGCCTGAATCAGGAGTGCGCTCTTTTGCGCATGCGTGAGAAAGAGTGCAGAAATCTCCCTGAGGCACAGAGCTGCCTCAGGGAGATTAATTTGAGTGTGAAAGAAGGAAAAAAAAATTTTTTAAAAATATTCGGACATGTCCCCTCATGTGAAACTATTACATGAGCTGGGACATGTGCACTAATTTCAATAAAACATTTTTTCAAAATTTACAATCATTGATGAAACCTCATCCCGCCCGTAGATGAGGTTCCATGAAAAATGCCAAGGCCGCCTGGGCTCTTTGCCTGCCCGCCAACCTTAAGGTTGGACAGGCAGCTCTGTTAGTTATTTTAATTGACAGTTAAATGGCCTTAATAGGCCTTTGACAGTTCAGCGGGTGCGTGCCCGCCGAACTGAAAGTCTGAATGATGCACCGTGACGTCGGGATGCATGCCCGACGTCGCCACATGTCATTTTACGCCTTGGCGAGCAGGCCCCGCCCCCGCTCGCCGAGCCAAAGATTCAGCCCCATGTTACACAATGTCAATTAAATTTCCTGTGTTTAGGTATTTATACATTAAATCACTTTTTAATAAATCTTACTTCAATGCCATTCATATTAATTAGCTGTTATTAATTAGCGGGATTGGACCAGGCTGCACATGTATATTTTTATGGACAGAACTAAGTAGAAATCTACAATTTTCATGCTGTTTCTTTGACACCTGAGCAAATCAACAAACAAGAGGCATATTAAAGGATTGATATACATCAATTAGAATCATTAAAGATTTAAGTTATATGATCTTTAGACCCTATTTGAATAATCTAGGTAGATCTTTTTCCCCCTTTTTGAAGCATTTCCTTGAATAAAGCATCTACTTCTCCTTTAAATCACCAGCATTGCATTTTTGAAAATAGGTATCTGAATAGCAACAGTCGAATTACAAGAATGGTGACACTGCTAAAAAGGACAAAAATTAATGGATACATTTTCTTAAATACATATTTTGGAGAAGGCCGGAGTGACTTTATTGCAAAATAATTTTGTTTTTGAAGGTCCAAGTTGCAAATTGCTGACTTAGATTTATAGGGTATTGGTTATAAAGAATACAGCTTCTCTTGGGCTTTGTTTTGGGGGAAAATACATCTTAAGATGTTTTTCAGCAGAATTTTCTATTCTAATCTTAGACGAGGACAGGTTTAGCTGCGATTTCTGAAAACTTTGCTTTGTCATTTTAACCCACATGGTTGTTTTTTCTCCTCTGTATAAACAATCTGAAAATTGAAGAATAACAATGAACCGGCCATACTGTTAACAATTGCTGTAAAATTTTGCTATTCTGGTAACTCTAGAACATTGTGAGGAGAAACATATTAACTGCAGAAAGTGTTCAAAAATCACATTCCTGTATCTCAAAATCTTTTAAGTTTTGAGAGACAAGAGAGTGTGTTCCCTTTACAGCCTTCTCCAAAATATGTATTTAAGAAAATGTATCCTTTAATTTTTGTCCTTTTTAGCAGAACCACCATTCTTTTAATTAATCTGCTCGGATATCTATTTTCAAAAATGCAATGCTGGTGCTTTAAAGGAGAAGTAGATGCTTTATTTAAGGAGACAAGACAGTACGTTCCCTTTACAGCTCATCCTTTTACTACAACTCATTTTGAATCACAGTATGCTTGTCAAGCTCATTTGGGAAGAAGAGGATCTGTCTCTTTAAACTGTCTTCCTTGAATGTGTGCACCTCATATCCTTATTCTTTCAAACCTCTGCTACTGAAGCATTGCCCGTTGTTGATGCCGATGTCTTTGTCCATGTCAAATCCTGTCAGTATTTGGATTTTACTCAATTTCATCATTCAGTCATAAAACCAGATATAAGTAAGTGAGCAATTTTAGCATGCATTAGTGTTTATATACATTTTCTTGTTGTATGACTGATATCAAATTTTATAGATACTATTAACACTGATGCTCTTAGTAGTGGCATCAGCTGTTACTAATGCTGTGAAAGCTTCATTTTTGTAAAAGAGACTCAAAACCCAAATTGATCACACCCAGCATTCAAATTTACAGATTGATAATATAAATATTTAGTAGATTAATTAGTTGTTATTGTAGTTGACTAAAATAATCTAATTAACCAATAAAATAGACCCAATGTGTGATAAAACCTACTTTCTGAGGAAAAGGTATAGCAGGCCAAACTCTATACAACATAGAATCTTAAACTGTTGGCTTGTGTTTTATTTTGTGTCTCACTGCATTGTTTATCATGTTCTCCTTAGATGGTTAATCTGGTTAACCCCAGTATATATTGTTAGGGGAAATATTCATTACAGCTTTGTCTACAAATGGTTACAGTGAAAGGAGTGGTAATTGAACCTCTGAATTTGTGTTCTGAAGTCTTAAAAACAACTCATCCTGAACTGAAAAGTAATTTAAAAGAATTGTGATCATTTAATCTTTTTTGTCAGGGAGTGATTAAACAGATGCTTTTATCATGATAAAAACTTGTATTTATGTAACATATTTAATGTAGAAAAACTGCCACATCACTTTATAGAGCTAATCAGACAAAAATGAATGGTGAGACCAAAGAGATATTAGGAAGGGCAACCAAAAAAGGTAGGTTTTATGGAGGACCTTAAGGAGCAGGGAAGACAGGGAGGTTTGGAGAGGGTATTCCAGAGAATAGGACCTAGATGCTGAAGTGTCGGCCACCAATGGTGGCATGAAAGGAAGGGAGATGTACAAGAAGCCAAAGTTGGAGTGATGTAAAGTTAAGTAGGGGAGGGGTTGTAGTGCTGGAGGAGGTTACTAAGATAGATTGTGACTATTCTACTTTAATGATTTATTTCTGTTCATTATGCTGCACATTCAACAAAAAGGTCACCTGGCCAACTGAAATGAAAAATGGTCCCTTTGCTTTAAAAGTGTTGAAACCGAACCCTGTAATCCTTCACTTCCTATGGTACATGAAGCTACTCATTCAGTTTTTTTTCCCCACCGTTGGTATCAACCAAGCTGCATCAGTACAATTGCAGGGAATATCTTTCATTCAGCTTTACTGCTGACTGGCCTTTCAACTGAAGATGAGTTTTCTTTAGCTACTTGTGATAGGTTTACAGAAGTCAGGTTTCCTGTTTTGCATTGTTTTGTAACAATCTCTTTTAAATTCTTTTTAAATAACATGCACACAACTGATATGTACATTGCTACATGACATAATTTCCTATCTCCTATTCCTTTATCACATTTACACTAAACTGCTGATCACACAATTTCACTTCCAGGCCCCAATGCTGGTTGGCATTGAACATTAGAAATAGGAGCAAGAGTAGACCACAAGGCCCATCAAGCCTGTTCCGCCGTTCAATACAATCATGGCTGATCTTGGGCTTCAACTCCATTTCCCTGCCCATTCCCCACATCCCTTAATTCCATGAGAGACCAAAAATCTGTCTATCCCAGCCTTAAATGTATTCACCGATGGAGCATCCATAACCCTCTAGGGTAGAGAATTCCAAACAGTCACAACCCTTAGAGTGAAGAAATTTCTCCTAATCCCAGTCCTAAATGATCAGCCCCTTATCCAGAGACTTTGCCCCTGTGTTTTAGATTCCTGGACCAATGGGAACAATCTTTGTGTCCACCCCATCAAGCCCTTTCAGAATTTTGTAGGTTTCAGTGAGATGGCCTCTCATTCTTCTAAACTCCAGAGAATATAAGTCCATTTTACTCAGCATCTCATCAAAGGACAACCTCCTCATCCCAGGGACCAATTTAGTGAACCTTCGCTGTACTGCCTCCGATGCAAATAAATCCTTTATCAAATGTGGAGACCAAAACTGACCACACTACTCCAGATGCGGTCTCACCAAATCCCTATACCTTCCTTTCAAAACTATCATCATCATTACCCTCCTCAAAAACCCACCCTGACATTGTTCAAAACATTTGATTGTTTAATTTCATTTTTTTATTAATAATGTAATAGTGCCTAAATATACTTGCCTTAATATTGAAAATGCCTTTCTCAATTTTTCTGATCTACTGGTTCTGTTCAGCTAACACCTTACATCTTAAAATGTAGAGGAAGTATCTTTCATCTTTTGGGGGAAGGAATATTTTTCTCCATCTGCCATACATACACATTACCTGGAAGAGAATCTGTCAATCAGCTACCATTTCTCATAATTTATTCATTGTGCTTTGAACTATCAAGCATAGTGCACTCAAGATTGGGAACACGTATCCTATAACTCTACAGCACTACTCATTGATGCAGCAACATATAATGGAACCATGTCACTCACCTCTTGGAGGATGGTAGTTAGCCATAGTACAAGAGGGACTATAGGCATTTATCTCTGTTAGAGAGTGGTTATATAGCTTTAGGGACATCATTCTGCATTATGCATGGGGCAAGACAAGGATGCAGCCCTCCATGAACTACCACAGCTGGTACAGGAATTGAACCCACACATTTGGTGTCATTCTGTATCACACTCTAGCCATCTAGACTAACTGACCCCTGCCCTCTTTGAAAAGGCTTTCTCAATGTAAGGTAATGACGAAGGATGATGCAACTACAGTAGAAACTTTTGCTATTTGACAGCATGTCAGAATCATTGATGTAATCTTGTAGCAATGGTGCTTTCACAGTGAAAAAGATGACATTAAAACTGTTGCCTAGATGCTCAAGGACAGAATTTGAGGAGTGTGGATATCTCAGAGCTGGACAAGATTACAGAGTTAGGGAAGGGGTGAGACCATGGAGGGATTTGAAATTTAGGATGAGAATTTTAAAATCAACATATTGTTTAACCAGGAACCAATATAAATCAGCAAGTACAGAGGTAATAGGTGCATGGGACTTGGTATGAGTTAGGACATGGGCAGCAGAGTTTTGGATGACCCAAAGCTACAATGCCTTAATTTTTCAAATTTTGGGTATTATTTCTAAGGTCAGTCATTATAAATTAAGAATACCAATTTATGTCAACCCTGCATCAAAATCTATTAATTCATGGGATGTGTATGGCGCTGGCAAGTCCAGCATGTATTGCCTACTTGTAATTCTCTTAACTGAGCAACTTTCTAAGCCATTTCAAAAGGAATTTAAGAGTCAATCGCATTAGTGAAGGACAGATGGCTTTGTACAACAATTCAATAGCTTCATGGACAGGATTCCTAGTGCTAGCTTTTTGTTCAAAATTTATTTAATTAACTGAATTTAAATTCCCCAGCAATCATGGTGGGACTTTAATTCATGTTTCCAGCGCACTGGTTGAGACCTCTGAATTACTAGCTGAGTAACATAACCACTATGCTAATGTTGACAAAGAAAAGCAAGTTGGAACTTCTGTAAATTTACACACAACCTAAAATATCCAATAATTATATATAAAAAGTAATTGAAGCTACCATATTAAAAACAGACATTATGCAATGACATTATATGTCACATTAAATGAAATAAAAGAACCAAAATTGCATTCTACTTTCCCATATAAAAAATGAAGTTATTTACTCAGCATTAGTATCAGTATTGCTATCAGTTACTTGCTTTTAAAGTAAACATTTTAATTGTGCATGTCTGCATGTTATTCTAAACAAGGGTGAACAAATCTCAGACTAAGCTGGATTAATATAAAATGTGACAGAATTTGATGTAAGAGAATCTATTGTGTATGGAGGGACCAATGTCACATTTTCATCAGTCAAGCTTAAAAGAGGTTACATTTTCCTACAGTGCCTGAGTGTGTCTCCTGATTATGATGGAATTTGCATGCTAGCAGATGTTTTTGTAGGCAGTTTTTGTTTTGACTGACTGCTATATAGTAAATGTCCCTTTTGCCCGCCTTTTGGGACAATAGGCCACACTTCCAGACGGGCAATGCTTCAGCAATTGCACGGCATCAGTATTTTCTCTCACGATGAGCACCATTCTTCCTCATATTCATGGAGTGAAAAAGGTAAGACTGAGTTGCATTAGTAAGTGATGAATGGCTTAGCCCTGAAGCTAGCCTCCAAGCAAAATAACAATCTTTTTAAAAGCGATTCCTTATTAAAATGATATTGTTTTAAACGTATAAATATATCATATTTTATTGCCAACTTTATATTGTTTGACCTATGATTAATGAACTGAAAGGATAAATATTTTAGGTTTTTGTCAAATTTGAACTTAGAGACTTGGAAATTTCAACAATGTATTGGTAGAGCAGACCAGCACATAAGAACTAATAATCTCGCCACAAGATGTCCAAGGTTTGTTTGCACACCTGTTATCCTAGATTTGGCTAATCAAATGTGTAATTCAAACATTTAACCACAGCCTTATCAATACATATAGTTAATGTAGCAGGGCTTCTATGGCATCTGCTAGTAATTAGACTTGTTCATGCACATTTAAGCTTTTAATGTTTTGCACCACATTTTTCTGGAATCACAAGCAGATCATGTTGTAGAGAGAGAATAGGGCATCATGAAACTGAATGACAGCAACCAACTGTATATCTCCCTAACAATAACACTTGCATTTATACAGTGTCCTTATCATAGTAAAATGTTATTTTTTAAATCTCCAATTAATATCTGAAGAAATAAGACTCCACATATGTAATAATTAATTTTCAGTGCCAGAGAAATTGATTGGCAGTAACTAACAATTTTCATTTTGTTAAAAGGGTGCTTATGCTTGTAATGATGAGGCTTAAATTTCTGTTTAGTTTAGTTCGTACCTACCATGCAAATATAGCAACTTCATGGCATTCATTGGCAGTGATGATGCAAACAATGAAATGCAGTTTCATGATGCTAACAGTGGAGCAGCGCAATTCGCACAGAAACTTTTGAGTACTGGCATTTAACCACATTTTTGCTTCTTGTCTAAAGTTGTTATCACATTTACACAAAAGTAACAGCAATAGCCACTAGTCACACCATTATTTTGAGAGAAAATTCTAGACCAATGAGATTGTCAGAATTGAAGCTCTCCAAAACTCCCCAGTCCACCTCGACACTCTAAACCAGAAAAGAGCACAGACATGTGTCTATCTTGATGCTGCAAAGGATTTGCTTAATCCTTTTCCAAATAACTAGGGATTTTTTTCTCTTGGTATCTTTTCAGCTCCATTTTTAATTCTTTTAAACTTATGTTTAGTCACTATTTGCCAAATAGCAGAATAGGAAATATTGCCCCACACCTTTATTAATTGAGCCATGGGCTATTGCTTTATCCTTTAGAAGTGTGCAAGGACAGTCTGCGGGCAGCTCTGCTTCTGATTTCCCCACTGCACTGGGGCCTTTGTTTGCAATTCTATCTGATAGCAAAGTTTGGAAACTCTTTATCCCTTGGCATGGTGCCTGACGGCCACCTTTATTATAAACTAGATTCCAAATTAAAATGCTCTCAATTGAGACCAAGTTCATCCCTGTGAACAAACAATGCCTAAATTCAGACCACTTAAGGTTTCCAATTCAGTCAGCATTCATTCACAATGTAATGTAGTACCAATGACGTTGTAAATTTATTTTCGACCATTATCTGATAAATTTGACAAACAAGATATAATAATACTACAAGATGAAAGGTCATTTTAAGATTCTTTCTCAAGCATTGAGTTTTAATAAAGAACCCTTTAAAAAAAATACACTTCTAAGAATTGAGTCCTGTGGGCATTCAATTTATTAATCTCTATTCCCCTTATTTTTGGTCTCAAATGGCAGTTTTACTTGGAAGGAGAGGTGAGAGCAGGTTCTTGATTTCTCCGTAATGCCATACAATCAGGGTAGGTATATTCCAGCAGGATAAAACAAATTCTAAGCATCTCATTAATATAAATGAGTCTCTACTTAGTGGTCATCACAGTTGTAAGCTGCACTGCTCTGTGAAAATGTCTGTGTAGGTTGAAATATGGATCTGTCCCAGGAGTATTTTTTACTGTTCTTATTCCAAACAACTCATGGCAAGACTTACCTTTTTATTTCAAAATAAGATAGTGTTAATTGCAATAAACATTTTATTTGTATTCTATGAATGTTATCAATGTATAAATAGTATACACCAGTGATAGAAAGTGACTAATTTTACTGAGCCATTCAAACATGGTATGATTATTCTGCCTCAGCTGACAAAGACCTCATAGTAAAGGATCCTCTAGGAAGCAGTGATCATAGATAGTATGATAGAATTTCACATTCAGTTTGAGAGTGAGAAATGTTGGTCCATAACTAATGCCTTAAATATAAATAAAGCCACTTAAATGTGTATGAAGACAAAATTGGCTAAAGTGTTTGGCTAAGTAGGTTGAGAGGGAAGATGGTAAAGAAGCAGCAGCAGACATTTAAGGAAATATTTCATAACTCTCAAAAAGAGATATTCCATTCAGGAAGAAAGACTCCATCAGAAGGGTGCACCATCCATGGCCAACTAAGGAAGTTAATGGTGGTATCAAATTGAAAAAAAGTGTACAATTCTGCGAGGATTTGTGGTAGACCAGCAGATTGGAAAAGTTTTAGAAACTAGCAAACAATGACTAAATAAAATAGAGGGAGAAATTAGAGTATCACAAGAAATATCAAAACAGACAGTAAAAACTTCTGCAAGTATATAAAAAGGGATAAGAGCAGCTAAAGTGATCATTGGTCCCTTAGAGGGTGAGACTGGGGAATTAATAATAGGAAACGAAGTAGCAGAGGCTTTGAACAAGTATTTTTGTACCTGTCTTGACAGTAGAAGGCACAAAAGGCATTCCAAAAAAAGTAAAAAATCAAGAGGCCAAGGAAGAGAGGAACTTAAAACAATCACTACCACTGAGAAAAAGTAACGGGAAGCCTAATGGAACTTAAGGCTGACAAGTTCCCTGGACCTGATGGCCTGCATCCTAGGGTCTTAAAATAAGTGGCTACAGAGATAGTGGATGCATTGGTTGTAATCTTCCAAAATTCCCCAGTACCTAGAAAGGTCCCAGCAGATTGGAAAACTGCAAATGTAACAATTCTGTTCTAGAAAGAAGGGAGGCAGAAAGCAGGAAAGTATAGGCCAGTTAGCCTAACATCTGTCATTAGGAAAATTATAGAATCTGTTATAAAGGAAGTCGCAGGAGGACATTTAGAAAAATCAATACTATCAGGCAGAGTCAACATGGTTTTGTGAAACAGAAATCGTGTTTGACAAATCTAATAAACTTCTTTGAGGATGTAACAAGTGGGGTGGATAAAGGGGAACCAGTAGATGTAGTGTATTTGGATTTCCAAAAGGCATTTGATAAGGTGCCACATAAAAGGTTCCTACACAAGATAAGAGCTTATGGTGTTGAGGGTGATATATGTATGGATAGAGGATTAGCTAACTAACAGGAAACAGAGTCGGGAGAAATGGGTCATTTTCAGGATGGCAAACCGTAACAAGTGGAGTGCCACAGGAATAAATGCTGGGGCCTAAACTATTTATAATCTATATTAATGATTTGAATGAAGGGACAAACTATTGTAGCCAAATTTGCTGCTGAAATGAAGTTAGGTAGGAGAGCAAGTTGTAAAGAGGATACAAAGATTCTGCAGAGGGATATAAATAGCTTAAATGTGTGGCCAAAAATTTGGCAGATGGAGCATAATGTGAGGTTGTCCATTTTGGCAGGAAGAATAGAAAAGCAGAATATTATTTAAATGGAGAGAGGATATAGAATGCTGCAGCAGAGAGGGATCAGGGTGTCTCCTTTTACATTAATCACAAAAAATCAACATGCAGGTACAGCAAATAATTAGGAAGGTAAATGGAATGTTGTCCTTTATTGCAAGGGAAATGGAGTATAAAAGTAGGGAAACCTTGGTACGACTGTATAGGGCATTGATGAGACCACATCTAGAGCACTGTAAACGGTTTAGGTCACCTTACTTAAGGAGGGACAAACTTACATTGGAAGTAGTTCAGAGAAGGCTCACTAGGCTGGTTACTGGGATGAGGGGTTTATCTTATGAAGGTTGAGCAGGTTGGGCCTATACTCATAGAAGAATGAGAGAATCTTATTAAAACATATAAGATTCTGAGGCGGCTTGACAGGAAGATGCTGAGAGGATGTTTCCCTTTGTGGGGAATCTAGACTTAGGGGACACTGTTTAGAAATTAGAGGTCTCCCATTTAATACTGAATGAGAAGGAATTTCTTCTCTTGAGGGCCTTTAGTGTTTAGAATTCTCTTCCCCAACGAGCAGCGGAGGCTGGGTGATTGAATATATTCAAGGCTGAGTTGGACAGATTATTGATTGACCACAGAGTCAAGGTTTATGGAGGGCAGGCAGGAAAGTGGAGTTAAGGGCACAATCACATCAGCCATGATCTTACTGAATGGCAGAGCAGGCTCAAGGGGCCAAATGATCTACTCCTGCTCCTATTTCTTACGTTCTGTTTGTATTGATCTAATAGCAACAAATCCTAGTATGTAACTAGCAAACAATTCAGAAACTTGGGTTACAGTGTACTAAAAATTCTGGAAGTATATGCCCATCAAGCCCTACAACACTTAAGAACATTAATACCGAGAAGAATTGCCTATGTTATCTTTTTAATTGTTCCTTGACCTGAGTTGATTTTATTACTCACTGGTTTTATGCAGAAAGTAAAGAAAATTCTTTTAACCGGTCCCGAAGTTCCAGTGTCTCCAGCATTGACAAAGAATCAAAGGAAGCTATAACTGCTCTATACTTTATGGAGTCCTTCGGCCGAAAGATGGACTCTACCCTCTCACCATGCCTATGGGTTGGTACCAGTTTGGGTACAGTGTTAGTCATCTCCTTGAACATTCCTCCAGAGGAACAAAGGCACTCTGAACCACTCATGGTTTCTCCCAGCGGTAAGATTTTGTCTGTATTTAACTTACAAAATGGCTTCCCTTTATAGCAAAGTACATTTTAGGTAAGTTCAAATTATATTCCTTGATCTTGCCATACAGCAATAACAAAAACAACTTTGTATTTATGTAACATTTTTAACATAGTCAGAGTGGACTGAGTGACACATTGGCCTTTCGCATGTTGCACTGATGGAAATAAGATAGGTGTGCATTTCTACCTTGCCCCAAGAGCCTCCCCTAACACCAGCAGAATTTCCCCTGAAACTGGCAGTAAGTCCTTGAATATTAGCATAGAGAAAGCAGGCTCCTTGTTGGGAATTGTGCCAATCTAGACAGGAGAATCTATGCAGAAATATTCTCAGAAGCCTACTGTACCGCAAGTACTGAAGAAGCATAATATTTCAGTGTACATTTATCACTTGGTTATATACAAGGAGCATTCTGGCAAGATTCGTGTTATAACTTGAAATATTTTATGTTTGGATCAGGAATATACATTGGTCCGTAACTTCCGTGCTCCCCAGCATCGGATTGGGGGGGTACCCCAGAGATGCGCTGGGGAATCCCTCTGGCAAATTCCCAGGTAAGGGTTTGCACGGCAATTGCCCAGAAGTGCACACTTCCTCTGGACAATTGCACTGCGTGGGAACCATCTGAAAATGTGATTTAAATCACAAACTTCGGACGGTCCCACCAGGGTTGTACCAATAGTTACCCAGAAAAAGTTAGAAGAATTAAAACCTCTTCTAACTTCTGGGTAGCTATTGTAAAGACCCAGACCGACCCCATGGACTCCCCCCATTCCCCCCCCAACATCAGATTCCTGCCCCCGACCTCGGACCACCCACCCCGCCTTCGGACCCCCCCACCCACCCCCAACCTCCAGACACCACCACCCCCTGACCTCCGGACCTACTCCCCCAACCTCTAGACCCTCCCCTGGCCTCCGGACCCAGTCCACCCCACCGCCCCCCACCCTCACTCCTCCCCCAATCTCTGGAACCCCGGACACCCCCAACCCTCCCTCTCCAAACACCCCCAACCCTCCCCTGAGCACCCCCAAATCCCAATTCCTATCTACTTACCTTAGATACTTACCTTCCCCTGGCCTGTCAATTTCCCTGGCCCTTTAAACTTATCTCTTTACGGCAGCAAGTGCTGTAAAAAAGGGGGCATGGCCTCCTTGTATATGCTGGATCTGCATTTGGCTGGGGCCTGCAAGGATTCTTTCGCTGCAGGCGCCAAGCAGCTCTGGCGAACGGAAGTGGCAATGCAATTTTCAAGACCAGGTAAGTATGTACTACTTCTAATTTCTGCGGGCCAGCACTTTACGACGCTAGTCAGAAGTTACGGCCCATTATAATGCTTTCAATCATGGATTCGTTATAGTGAAGTTGCCAAATTAGAATTCTTTGCAAAGTATAAATACAAGTCTTTTTTCACAAGCAAAGTTGAAATTAAAACAGTATTACATGTGACATTGTCTACATTCCATTTGATATACACGTAACATTAGAACGGTTATTTCAGGTCACTATGTCAAAGTATGATCAGATGTAAATATTATATATTCACATTGGTGAAATACTGGTATTGAATTTCACTAGTAATATTGGTTCTAATAGGCACTACATATAGTTTTTTGATTTTTTTTCAGGAACAGTGTTAATGTTGAAAGGAGCACTACTAACATTTTCCTCCTTGGATTCTCTGGGTGGTTTAATACACCCCCCATATGAGGTGTGGAGGGATCCAAACAGTGAAGATAAAGATGATAAAGGACGGAAAAGAAAACTAGTAACATTTTCACCATCTTCATCTCATGAGATGGGGGATCACCAGTATGTAATCCTGTGCTCAGAGAAACAGGCCAAAGTCTATTCCCTTCCTTCACAAAGCTGTCTGTATGTACACAATATCACGGAGACTTCCTTTGTGTTACGAGCAGATGTCGTATCTATGTGCAACAGCATCTGCCTGGCCTGCTTCTGTGCTAATGGACATATAATGACCCTAAGGTAACTTTCATGCACTCTAAATAGTACACTTGATTTCCCTTCTATAAGTTCTTAATTTTATTTCAACTATTTAATATTGTGAATTTATATTTTTGAAACTTTTCCATTAAAATTTATATTCTACATTTTTATGTAATTTCTCCCCTTTTTGCATTCATCCATTTCCAATCACCTGAAACTATGAATCGGGTGTTTGGGAAATCAGGGAACATGGTTCCAGACATCCATTTTTTTTCTCGAGTCTAACCCTAGTGCATGCAAATAGCAATTTACCATTCACTGTCTCTTCAACCCTTAATCTCTTTTACAAAGCTTTCGGTCACCCCTGGTTCTGGCATCTCCTAATCTTTGCTTGGCTTTTCCCCCCCAGCAGTATGGTTGACATCACTAGTTCAACTGTGTGAAGAGCTCTCATGACCCTGCACTACTCCATGCTGCTGTATATTTAATTGAGTTTAAATTCAATTAATAAATTTGGAGTTAAAAGATAGTTTCAGTAATGGTGACCATGAAACCATTGTCAATTGTCATAAAAACCCATCTAGTTCAGTAATGTCCTTTAGGGAAGGAAATCTGCCATCTTTACTTGGTCTGACCTACATGTGAGTCTGGACCCACAGCAATGCGGTTGACTCTTAAACACCATCTGAAAGGGCCTAGCAAGCCACTCAGTTGTATCAAACTGCTACAAAGTCTAAAAGGAATGAAACCGGATGGACCATCAGGCATTGACCTAGACACCAGAAAACAGCAAACCCAGTCCTGCAAAGTCCTCCTTACTAACATCTGGGAGAGCAGTTAAGCAACAGCTTAACATAGTCATAATCATGAAATCATACCTTCCAGATAATGACCCAAACACCACCATCACCATCCTTGGGCATGTGTGTCCTACTGGCAGGACAGACCCAGCAAAGATGGCGGCACAGTGGTATACAGTCGGGAGGGAGGTGCCCTGGGAGTCCTCAACATCAATTCTGGACTCCATGAAGACTCATGGCATTAGTTCAAACATGGGCAAGAAAACCCCCTGCTGATTACCACGTACCGTACCCCCTCAGCTGATGAATCAGTACTCCTCCATGGTGAACACCACTTCGAGGAAGCGCTGAGGGTGGCAAGGTCGTAGAATGTACTGTGGATGGGGGACTTCAATGTCCATCACCAGGAGTGGCTCGATAGCACCACTACAGACCGAGCTGGCCAAGTCGCAAAGGACATAGCTGCTAGACTAGTTCTGCAGCAGGTTCTGAGGGAACCAACAAGAGGGAAAAACATACTTGACCCCATCCTCACCAACCTGCCTGCCGCAGGTGCATCTGTTCATGGCAGTGACCACCACACAGTCCTTGTGGAGATGAAGTCCCGACTTCACATTGAGTATACCCTCCATCATGTTGTGTGGCATTACCACCATGCTAAATGGGACAGATTTCAAACAGATCTAGCAACTCAAGACTGGGCACCCACGAAGCGCTGTGGGCTATCAGCAGCAGGAGAATTGTATTCAACCACAAATTGTAATGTCATGGCCTGGCATGTCCCCCACTCTACCATTACCACCAAGCCAGGGGATCAACTGTGGTTCAATAAAGAGTGCAGGAGGGCATGCCAAGAGCAGCACCAAATATACCTAAAAATGGGGTGTCAACCTGGTGACGCTACAACACAGGACTACTTGCATGCCAAACAGCATAAACAGCAAGTAATAGACAGGGCTAAGTGATTCCACAACCAACAGATCAGATCTAAGCTCTGCAGTCCTGCCTCATCCAGTCAAGAATGGTGGTGGACAATTAATCAACTCTTTGGAGGAGGAGGCTGCACAAATATCCCCATCCTTAATGATGGGGGAGCCCAGCACATCAGTTCAAAAGATAAGGCTGAAGCATTTGCAACAATCTTCAGCCAGAAATGCTGAGTTGATGATCCATCTCAGCCTCCTCCGGAGGACCTCAGCATCACAGATGCCAGTCTGTGACATCAAGAAACAGCTGAAGGCACTGAATACTGCAAACATTATGGGCCCTGACAATATTCTGGCAATAGTACTGAAGGCTTGTGCTCCAGAACTTGCCATACTCCTAGCTATGCTGTTCCAGTACAACTACAACACTGGCATCTACCCGGCAATGTGGAAAATTTCCCAGGCGTATCCTGTACACAAAAAGCAGGACAAATCCAACCAGGCCAATTACCACCCAACCAGTCTACTTTCGGTCATCAGTAAAATGATGGAAGGTGTCATCAACAGTGCCATCAGGTGGCACTTGCTTAGCAATAACCTGCTCACTGACACTCAGTGTGGGTTCCATCAGGGTTATTCAGTTCCTGACCTCATTATAGCCTTGGTTCAAATGTGGACAGAAGAGCTGAACTCCCGAGGTGAGCTAAGAGTGACTGCCCTTGACATCAAGGCAGCATTTGACCGAGTGTGGCATCAAGGAGCCCTGGCAAAACTGGAATCGGTAGGAATCAGGGGGAAAACTCTATGCTGCTTGGAGTCATACCTAGCACAAAGGATGGTGGTTGTAGTTGTTGGAGGTCAATCATATCAGTTCCAGGACATCACTGGAGAAGTTCCTCAGGGTAATGTCCTAGGCCCAACCATCTTCAACTACTTCATCAATGACCTTCCTTCCATCATAAGGTCAGAAGTGGTATGTTCGCTGATAACCGCACAATGTTCAGCACCGTTCATGACTCCTCAGATACTGAAGCAGTCCATGTCCAAATGCATCAAGACCTGGACAATATCCAGGCTTGAGCTGACAAGTAGCATGTAAAATTCATGCCACATACAAGTGGCAGGCAATGACAATCTGCAACATGAGTGAGTTTAACCATCATCTCTTGACATTCAGTGGCATTACCATCGCTGAATTCCCCACTATCAACATCCTGGGGTTACCACTGACCAGAAATTGAACTGGACTAACCAAATAAATACTGTGGTTACAAGAGCAGGTCAGAGGCTAGGAATCCTGTGATGCGCAAGTCCTGATTTCCCAAATCCTGTGCACCACCTACAAGTCAGGGGCATGATGGAATACTGTCCACTTGCCTGGATGAGTGCAGAACCAACAACACTCAAGAAGCTTGACACCATCCAGGACAAAGTGGCCTGCTTGATTGGCACCCTATCCACAAACATTCACTCACTCCACCACCGATGCACGGAGGCAGCAGTGTGTACCATCTACAAGATGCACTTCAGGAACTCACCAAGGCTCCTTAGACAGCACCTTCCAAACTCACGACCTCTACCATCTAGAAGGACAAGAGCAGCAGACACATGGGAACACCACTACCTGGAAGTTCCCCAACAAGCCACCTGGCATCCTGACTTGGAAAACCAGCATGCTGTTTCTTCACTGTCGCTGGGTCAAAATCCTGGAACTCCCTCCCTAACAGCACTGTGGGTGTACCTACACCACATGGACTGCAGCAGTTCAAGAAGGCAGCTCACTAACACCTACTCGAGGGCAATTAGGGATGAGCAATAAATGCTCGCCTAGCCAATGACACTCACATCCCATGAATTAATTTTTAAAAATCCAGTCGTGAATGGTGGTGGACCACTAGACAATTAACTAGAAGAGGAGGCTCCACAATATCCCCATCCTCAATGATGAGGGAGGCCAGCACAACATTGCAAAAAGTAAGGCTGAAGCATTTACAACCATCTTCAGCCAGAAGTGCTGAGTGGATGATACATCTCAACTTCCTCTGTTAACTGGATGCACGCTGGTTGGTGGAGTCAAAATTAAGGCACAGAACCTTTCCTTGCTGACAAAGTTTATTGACTTTATTCAGTGTCAACACTTCTCACATCCACCCAGTGACCCAGCTAACCCCCTATTTATATGTGTTCAATTACCCATCACCTGCTTCCCTAATGTAAATGACCTTAACAATGTGATTGCTAAGACGTTGACATCCTCCTGAGGACCCCAGAATCATAGATGCCAGCCTTCAGCTAATTTGATTCACTCCACTTGATATCAAGAAACAGCTGAAGGTACTGGATACTGCAAAGGCTAGGGGCCCTGACAACATTCCAGCAATTCCAGCAAACTGAAGACTTGTGTACCAGAATTAGCTGGCCCTAGCCAAGCTGTTCCAATATAGCTACAAAACTGGCATCAACCCAGGTCTGTCCTGTCCACAAAATATGGGACAGATCCAACCGGCCAGTTACCACCCCGTCGGTTTACTACCAATCGTCAGCAAAGTGATGGAAAGGTTCATCAACAGTGCTCTCAAGTGGCACTTCCTCAACAATAATCTGCTCACTGGTGCTCAGTTTGGATTTTGCCAGGGTCACTCCACTCCTGACCTCGTTGCATTCTTGAAACAAACATGGTCAATGGAGCTGAACTCAAGAGGTGAGGTGAGAGTGACTGCCCTTGACATCAATGCAGAATTTGACCAAGTGTGGCATCAAGGAGCCCTAGTAAAACTGAAGTCAATGGGAATTAAGGGAAAAAAGGAAGTCCTACCTAGCACAAAGGAAAACGATTGTGGTTGTTGGTGATCATCTCAGTCCCGGGACATCATTGCAGGAATTCCTCAGGGTAGTATCCTAGGCCCAACAATCTTCAGCTGCTTCATCATTAACCTTCCTCCATCATAAGATCAGAAGTGGGGATGTTCGCTGATGATTGCACAATGTTCAGCACCATTCGCAACTCCTCAGATACTGAAACAGTCTGTGTCTATATGCAGCAAGACCTGAAAATATTCAGGCTTGGGCTGATTAGTGACAAGTAGCATTCATGCCATCCAAAACCACGACCTCTACCACCCAGAATGACAGGGGCAGCAAATGCATGGGAACACCATTAAGTCGCACACCATCCTGACTTGGAACTATATTGCAGTTCCTTCACTGTCGCTGGGTCAAAATCCTGGAACTCCCTTCCTAACAGCACTGTAGGTGTACCCACACCACATGGACTGCAGCGTTTCAGGAAGGCAGCTCGCCACCTCCTTCTCAAGGGCCATTAGGGATGGACAATTAATGCTGGCTTTGCCAGCAACACCCACATCCCACGAACGAATAAATAAAAATTGAAGCTCCGATCATGCATTACAAGATCATTTAGGATGCAGATCCTTTTGGGCAGAGTTTTATGTCCCACATGGGGCACGCACCCGACCTATCGGGAGTAAAATAATGCGCAATGATGTCAGGCGAGTGTCCTGATGTCATCGCGCACTCGCACAATATTTTGGTCGGCAGGCATGTGCTAAAGTCGGCAGCGCACCCGCCGACAATTAAGAGGCCATTAATCAACTAATTTAATCCTATTTTTCATTGCCCGTCCAACCTTACGGTTGGCAGGAGGGTGAATAGGTCAGGTGGCCTTAGTATTTTTGAGGAAACCTCATCCACGGGCAGATGAGGTTTCCAACAGTAATTTTTTTTAAATTAAATTTTGAAACATCATTTTTAATATGTCTCTGTTCATGTGACTGAGTCACATGTGGCAACATGTTTCCCTTATTCTTAAAATCTTTATTTTTCATTTTAAAATTCTTCAGCTCCCTGAGGCAGCTCTGTGCCTTCAGGGAGCTTTCAGTGTGTGCTCCCCTGCACATGCGCAGACTTCAGCACTTGCGCTCTTCCCGCCCCCACCCCGTCAGTGCTGAGGCTCTCAGCACGCGTTTCACGCTGGCTGGCCATTAATTAGCAAGCCAGAGTGAAATCGTGGTTGGAGCCCGATCGTGGGCAGCGGTCCATTTCACGGCCGTTCCCACCCGACGAATGGAAATCCTGCCCTGTTGCCACTTATTTAATGTCGTTATGCATCACAAATTATATTGTTGTTCTTAGTTACAATCCTTATTAAATCTGAAGCTAAGCTAAAAACAATTGGGTGGAAATTTTTATGCCTATGATTTAGTCTTTTAGTACATTATTCACTGAACCCCATGTGCCTAAATACCATTCGCATCTAATTCTTCACTAAAACTTTCATTACCATCACTAGTTTCCCTTGTTAAAAAATATTTCTGCTGCTATCTCTTTTAGAGTGCTTTATCTTTCTTATTGTACACTTTGCTCTCTTTTCATACTACCATTAATTTCCATGTTTTTCTCTCCATTTATGAATGGGATGTGATTTAATCCCAAATAAATATAATTGGTGAATGGCCATTATAAAGTTTCATGGAATATATTGAGATTATGTTTAGCATGTCTTATAAATTATATTGTGTTCATCAAAAGCAAATTTACAAACTCATTTGGTGGAACAGAATTTGAGTGTTGCTGAACAGACATGCTGTCAAAGCTTTTTGTCTTGCAGTTAACAGGATGGAAGCTACATCAGGATCTGTCCTCTGCAGGCAAAAGGAATATATCCAAACATTGCACCTTTTTTGAATAAACAAAAGCATGGGGGACAATAGTGCCCTGGTGCATTCGCCATGGCAACGTCTTGATCAATCAGAGCCAACTCATCCAGCGTAAATTGTTGTTCCCTTTGAAATTTGGCATTTTTGCATCTGTCCTGATGAGTCCAAGATGAAAAGCTTTAACAGCATGTCTCCTTTTTCAGCAAAAAACTCACTCTTTATTGCTTGTCACCCCTTATAAAATGAAGATGTTCTTTGGCGTGTTAAATTGAAACAAATATTCTCAGCATTGTTTACATTCTTTAAACCATAGCTTGCCAAGTCTTCGCCCATTGTTGGATGTAAACTACCTGCCTTTAACTGATATGAGAATAGCACGGACTTTCTGTTTTACAAATGGTGGGCAAGCCCTGTATCTAAGCTCCCCGACAGAAATTCAGCGAATTACTTACAGCCAAGAGATGTGCGAAAACCTTCAGGTAGGGCTGCTGTTCCATTTGGGAATTCTTGCCAGAAATAGTGAATTTTAATTAGTCTTTCATGTGTGTCCCATAATTTAGGAGGTGAGCAAGCAAGAGTAATATAGGGTGTTTTTATTTTGAAAATAAAGAAAAATTGAAAGCACAGCGCCACTTGGAATATTTTCATTATTTTGCATGAACAGATGTACTGAATTTTGAATATTTTCAGAACATGATAGATAGCTTAGTATATGTTGTTTAACAGATGTTTTAACCAACAGTTATTTTAACTGAAATCAAATGATTTAGTACATTGTGATGGTGCTTGGAGATTCATAGTCTGCATCACATTCAAATAAGCAGCAATAAAATACCTTTCACCTGAATAAATCTTTATGATCATAGCCTTAAATGTCAACTAACTTATCTAGGAGAACTGAAAGAAATACCAAATTATAAGTTTGCTTAATGTATAAAGCAACATTGAAGTTACCAAAACATTTCTCATAAAAAATTATATTTCATGCCTTTGCCTAGACTCCTTTCTTTTTGACTGCCCTATGTAAAAAAATTACAACAGTTTTCAGCAGAAAATTAAAGATCAAACTGCTGTGTCTGGCTTTGCCCCAATTATGAATTGCAGCAGTTTTATGGACTGCACCAGCTAGAATGACACTCCATGCTCCCACTTGGTACCCACTATACATTGCAGCAGTTCCAGTATGCAGAGCTTTATCTGCTTTCATCAGACTTATTGTTTATTAGGAGTGATAACTACTCATTTCAGTTTATGACTATGACTTATTATGGTGCATTTTGTTACTGATAATACGTAAAGCTCCATATATTTAAATATAGTTGTAATATATATATATCCATTTATATTGGTTTAAATGTTGTGAGCCGTTTGCCTAATGTACAAATCGAGTAGGAGAAAAGGAGTTCACTATATTATAAGCAGCTACTGAAGCACATTGGTAATCCCAGTAAGGTTTCATTACATTGCTGTTTCCAGCCCTGCAACCGGAGCCCACAGTAACAATTGTGGTCAACTTGCTCCTTATTGCTGCTTCCATAACTAGATTTAATTGTGTTACTTTCATTAAGCTGATTCAATTGTTACATCGCTGCTAAAATAATCTTTACTATTTAATACTATTTCTCCAGCTGCCTTCTTGTCCATGAGTCTTGATATTATTGACTATCTGTACATTTACTTTTTCAGGAAATGCTTGGAGATTTGTTTATTCCCATTGAAACCCCAGAAGCCCAAAACAGAGGCTTCTTAAAGGGGCTATTTGGAGGAAGTGGACAAACTTTTGATAGAGAAGAGCTATGTAAGTTAATGAGAAAGACACCATAACTTGTCATCACTTACGTTTCACAATTATCATCATTTAGATATTCCTTTACACTCAGTTTTGGTCAGGCACAAATAGATTCACGAGATTAAAATATTCAATGTGATAAATGCAAAATATGAAAGGTATGTAGATATGTTCAAATTCGTGCTTTATAATATCATGATGGAAAGGTGATTTTCCTCACCATTTTTGTGCCAATTTGTCTTCCTCCCCTGTTCTGAAGTGTACCAAAGAAAAGAAAAAGTAATATTTTTTAAAAAGTGAGTTACGTGGTTTTTTAAAATAATATACTACTGTGCAATAAGAGAATGCTATATGTTTCAATATCCATGCACGTGCTAAGGAACACAAAAAGTTAGCAATCAGGTACAGCAAGCAATTAGGAAAACAAATGGCATGTTGGCCTTTATCGCAAGGAGTTTTGATCACAAAGATAAGTCCTGCTGCAATTGTTCAGGGCTTTTGTGAGACCTTACCTGGAATACTATGTGCAATTTTAGCTTCCATATTTAAGGAAGGAAATACTTGCATCAGAAGCAGTACAACGAAGGTTCACTAGATTGGTCCCTGGGAAGATTGGGCTGTCCTATGATGAGAGGCTGAAAAAATAGGGTCTATATTCTCTGGAGTTTAGAGGAATAAGAGGTGCTCTCTTTGAAACATTTAAGAAAATGAAGGGGCTTGACATGGTAGATACTGAGATATTGCTTCCTCTGGCTGAGGAATTAGAACAAGGGGCTACAGTGTCAGGATAGAAGCCAATCATTTAGGACTGAAATGAGAAGAAATTTCTTCATTCAAAGGATTGTGAATCTTTGAAACTCTCTACCCCAGAAGGTTGTGGATATGCCATTATTGAATATATTTAAGACTGAGATTGGCATTTTTGATCCCTTGGGAAGCAAGGGATACAGGGAGCAGGCAAGAAAGTGGAGTTAAAGCCCAAGATAAACCATGGTCACACTGAATGGCAGAGCAGACCTGTCCCATATGGGACAGGATTTTTAGGTCGGCGGGCGGGCGCAATTGGCAGGCCAGGGAACGGACCACTGACCGCAATTGGCCCCCGATTGCGATTTCACGCTGGCTGGTCAATTAACAGCCAGCCAGTGTGAAGCACACACTGAAATGCTTAGCACTGCTGGGGTGAGGGCAGGAGGAGGGCAGACACTGACATAAGCGCAGGCATGGGCAAACATTGAATGGAAGCTCCCTGATGGCAGAGAGCTGCCTCAGGGAGCTGAAGACTTTAAAACCAATAAATAAAGTTTTTAAAATCAGGAAAAAAAAGTCCATGCATCACAATCAGTCACCTGAACATATACATGATAAAATGCTGTCCATAGATTTTTATTTTTTTAATTTAATAATGGAAACCTCATCCCGCCCTTGGATGAGGTTTAATGAAAAATGCAAAGTACGCCTGGCCGATTTGCCCATCCACCAACCATAACATTGGACGGACCTCAAAAAATCGGAGACAATTACAACTTTAATTAGACTAAATGGCCTCTTAATTGTTAGCAGGCGCGCTTCCGACTTTTGCGAGTCCTCGTCAGTCCTTGTCGACTGAAGTATCGCGCGAGTGCGGGATGATGTTGAAACGCTCACCCGACGTCATCTCGCGCAATTTCACATCTGATCTGGTTGAGCGTGCACCCGCACGCCAACCAAAACATTCTGCCCGTGGTCTTCTCCTGCTCCCATTTCTTGTGTTCTTACGGTCAATCTAACAGACTGCAAGAGTAATCTAGTCTAATTGTTTAGAAGGATTTTTAAAAATTTGTTCATGGGATTCGGTCTTCACTGGCAAGGCAGAAGGCAGTTTGCAGTTAGCTTAGGAGCAGTCAGCTTGGAATACGTAGAGAGAAAGCATCTTTGTTGCAATTTTAATTGTCCTTAAAAGGTGATGATGTTATGCTCCTGTTAGAGACCATTAACATTTAAAGAGAAATCTGAACACACAGTAATTAACTGAAAAATATATACCACAAGATTTCACATTTTTAAACAAAAAACTACTTTATTAAAAGAATTAAACAAAGCGAGCACAATTAACTTAATACTATAGTTTATAATTACTTAAGCTATGAAATCAGTTCTATTTTTTACTCCCACCACCAACCCCCACCCAAGAATTCTCTAATATGTTACACAAATCTTGATGGTTCATTCACTTCTTTGGGGACCAGCTCACAAGGTATGACACAGCACTCCAAATTCACTTTAATTTTCTTCAGTGTTCCAGAAATTCTCAGATATGAAATTTCATGGGGTTCCTTCCATTAGGTTTTGGCTAAGTGATCCACAAATTCTCTTCAAAGCCTTAAGACTGTGGACTTCTTAGCTCAAACCTAGTCTTCACTGCATTCATGGGGACTTAAACATCAGGAACACCTCTGTTTCTTAATAAACCTCTATGCTCCCACAGCTTCTGTACATCTGCTGGTCCCACAGCTGATTCCCAGCTCCTGGCAGATGCTTTCTCTCTACCTATTCCAAGCTGACTGCCCCTAAACTAACTGCGAACTGCCTTCTGCCTCAAGGCTTTGTGAGGACCCTGTAGATCTTCCTCTAGCTTCGAGCTAGGCAAATCTTCCAGCTTATTTTCCCCTCATGAATTCCAAACTGAGCTCACGCCTCACCCACATCCCTTGCAATGAACAGTGAAGTTAGTATTTTCTCTGCTTAAGATGCAGATCTGACCAACAGTTATTTCCTCTGACTCTCCCAACTCCAATGAGCTGCAGTCTACAGCAAACCAAAACTGCAATTGTCTTTTTTCTGAGCAAATATCCAGATAACTTAAACAAAATAACCTCCTACCCCCACAGCCCATCTCTATGACAATGTGGCATGCTTAGGGATGTCCTCAAACAGAAATGTAAATTAAATATTTTACCTGCAACATAAATTGTTGACTCTGTAACCCACATGAATAATTTATATTTCTAATGAATGTAATTGCCTCTCTTCAGACCCTCTGGATCCATGAAGAAATCCCTATGTTTACAAAGTTGCTTTCAGCTTTTATTGAGATAACGATAGATACCCTGGCTCTACCAAGAGGTCCAGAGATGGGTCTTCCATGGTACAAGTAGTCTACCTTCTAAGTCTGACCTCATTAAACAAACACTTTGAATTATAATTACCGCAGGTCTATATGAATTGCACTTACTTCAGGGTTGCTTATCAGTTTCTCAATCAGATGTTTCCATTTAGCATACATGGAGCACTTTGACATCCAACCTGAAACGTTATATCCCTAAAACTAAAAGTTATATTCTAAAACATATCAATTACAAACCAGATTTTCACAACAGTGGTAAGATGCCACCTTGAACTGCTGCAGGTACACTCACAACGCTGTTAGGGAGGGGTTTCCAAGTTTTTAACCCAGCAACAATGAAGGTTATAGTTCCAAGTCAGGATGGTCTGTGGTTTGGAGTGGAAACTGCAGGTGGTGATGCTCCCATATGTCTGCTGCCTTGTCCTTCTGGGTGATGGAGGTTATGGGTTTGGAAGATGCTGACTAATGAAATTTGGTTAGGTATTCAGTACATCTTATAGGCAGTATAGACCACTGGCACTGTGCACTGGTGGCGGAGAGAGTGGTGGATGGGATGATGTTCAAGCGGGCTGCTTTGTCCTGGATGGAGTTAAGCTTTAGAACTGTTGGAGCATTACCCAACAATGCAAGTGGAGATTTTCCTATATTCCATGTGCCTTGTAGATGGTGGACATATTTTGGGAAGTCAGGAGATGAGTTACTTGCATTAAAACTTCCAGCCTCTGTCCTGCTCTTTGTAGCCACTGTATTTATATAGCTGATCCAGTTAGGTTTCTAGGCAATGGGACTGCTGGAGCTTCTTGATGCCACACTCTAATGCCATCTTGATATCAAGGGCAATCACTCTCAGCTCACCTCTGGAATTCAGCTTTTTTGTCCATGTATGGACCAAGGCTGTAATGAGGTCAGGAGCTGAGTACCCCTGGCAGAACCCAAACTAAGTATCGGTGAGCAGGTTATTGCTGAGTAAGTGTCACTTAATAGCACCATCAGTGTCACCTTCCATCACATTACTGATGATTGAGGGTATTGATGGGGTAGTAATTGGCCTGATAGGATTTGTCCTGCTTTTTGTGGTCAGAACATATCTAGGCAATTTTCCACTTTATCAGGAAGATGCCAGTATTACTGTTGTTGAACTGGAACAGCTTGGCTAGGGGCACAGCTAGTTCTGGAGCACAAGTCTTTAGTTCTACAGCCTGGAAGTTGTTGGGGCCCATAGTTTTTTGCTGCATCCAGTGCCTTCAGGTGTTTCTTGATACCACATGAAGTGAATTGAATAGGCTGAAGCCTGGCATTTGTGATATTGGGTTCCTCAGCAGGAGGCCGAGATAATCATCCACTCAGCACTTGTGTTGAAGATTCTTGCAAATGTTTCAGCTCGAATGGTTTTTGCGAAATTCCAACAGTTTCATGTTCACTGTTACTGAGGCTACCTTTTTATTCCAAATTTATTAATTAATTGAATTTGAATTCCACCAGTTGCCATGCTGAGATTTGAACTCATGGGCAGAATTTTGCCCTTGGCGTGCGGGATCAGCGGGGACAGTCGGGAATCCGACTGTCGCTCGCAATCGACAGTGCTCCACGATTTTATGCAGGCAAGCCAATTAAGGCCCACCCAGCGTGATAAGTGGCCTGGAATATGCGCGAAGGGATGGGTGGGGGCAGGGTTGGGGGCATGATGTCCGCTGGGTCCAGTGGCGAACTGGTGGCCGATTCAGATGCAGCTTTGGCAGCCCCTGGAAGGCTGCCACCGAAGGACGCGGAAGTGTTGACAATGGAGACCGTACAGGTAGACACGGCATGCAGGAGGGCAGGCCGACGGGATAGTTGGCCCCCCATTTTTCGGACGAGTGCCTCGCAGCCCTCCTGGAGGATGTGGCAGTGAGGAAAGAAACCTTTGTCCCCAGGAACGGGAGGAGGAACCCCCCCCACCCTGCCTGCCACCTCACCAAAAAAGCCTGGGAGGAGGTGGCATCCAGGGTCAGCAGCCACGACGAAGTGAGGTGCACATCGGTCCAGTCCTGGAAGTGCTTGAACGATCTGCTGCGATTGGGAAGGGTGAGTACCATGTTGGCATGGGTCACTTTGCAGAACAGTTAAGAGCTGCTAATCCCCTGTAGACCTCAGAGATGTTAGATTGTGAGTGTCATACATCAATGACGCAGGAGCTGGCCAAGGGGTTGGGCCCTGGCTGCTTGGACTGAGTACCTTGCGGCTCCAGGGTCATGAATCAGCTGAGCCCTGCGAGGTGCTTCTCAGTTGGGATTGGCCAGGCTGCAATGGCGCTGCAGCTAGAGAGTGGACTAATCAATGCTCCCCTGCCCTTTCGGGAGAAAATATCCCATAACAATGCTGAGAGGTCGTGGACTAGCGGGGTACCCCCACACCACCTTATCCTCTCACAATACGAGCAAGAGCCCCTGGAACTGGAGAGGCGCCATGCACCTCGGTCAAGCGGCTGTGGTGAGGTTGGGATGCCAGAGGAAGGTAAGAGTGCAGTGCACTGAGGTGAGAATGTTGGTTATTGCTACCATTCCAGTGCTGTCTCTATATTGATGTGAGCCAGGAACCTGGAATTCCCATTGAAAATCGAAAGACGAGGGCACCATGATGCATATCTCTGTCTCACCAGGGTGCCAGGCATTTACAGTGACAGTTTCATGACTTAAACTAATGACATGTCCTTCTTCTTCCTTTTAAGCTCACCAGCAGTTTGTTATGAGGAGCTTGAAGGCACCCCCCACCCCGACCCCTGAGAACCACCATGCTCACCACGCACCTGCATCACACCCTCTCTGTCAAGCAGGCACCAGCACACATACCAGCACCTCGGTGGGCATAACATCGCCATGTGGTCTATCGGTGCACATTGGTGAGGGCACTTCACACTCGCTTGAGGTGCAGGCGGAGGCAGAGAGTGCCCAGGGTGTCGGCAGTAGGAGGACTACTGGGGGCCAGGACAATGCTTAGTCAATGGCTGATGATGGGTCTCTGGAGTCGTCCCTGAGGCAACAGATGCTGGATCTCCAGCAGAGTGTGTGGGAGGATCTGGCAGAGATACATGAGGGTATGTGTGCCATGGTGTCCGTTGAGGAGGAGTCCCTGCGGAGCATAAGCACCGTGTTGACCCTCATGGCCCAGCGCAATGCTTCCTCCATGGAGAGAGTGGCGATTCTCATGGAGAGGCTCCTCCAGGGACTCAATTAGGGGTTCCTGGGGATGCGCTCAGACCTGCACGCCCTCACACCAGTAATGACCTCAGCTGGTCAATGTCAGTGTAGGAGATGGATTGGGCGCCCAGTATCCCAGCTATGTGCCCATCCATCAATGGTGAGCAGGGAGCTCCAAAGCAACCTGACTTTGACGCATGAGCTGCCTTTCGTCCCTGCGGGCTCCTCTCAGGGCGCTCTAGATGATGGCAGCAGCTCCTCCTCCCCACTGGCAGTGACCGTCGCATTTGATGCGGCTGCAGAGACTGGGGAGATGCCAGCCATAGCATTGGCTGTTCCATCCCAGGTAGGGCCAGCATAGGTTCCATGGGCCAGAGGATGCCTGCCATGGTCACCAAGGCCAACAAGACAGCAGAGTGAGCAGGATGTCTCCAATGCTGGTGCCAGCGAGCGGGGAGCACCTAGACGTAGCACCTGCAAGTGAAAACTTAAAGCATCTTAAGCACAACACAGGCGACAATTGGTTCCCCCATTTTTCTTCATTTTTTAATGGTGCGATGGAAAACACCAGTTCATGTTAATTTCTGCTACTTTTAACATTCACAAGTAAATGATATGTTATTTTGTGCAACTGGCTTCTGTATGCTTCACTTGTTCTGTAGATGCAGGGTAGACCATGATGTTATGATGGATGTGTGTCTCCTGAAACTTTATTGCAAAGGCACATAATTTATGTTATTGACCAAGGAACAGGTCCTGTCAGAGATTGAGTATGTAGCCTGCAGCCCTGGCATGTGGAGGTGATTCTTATTTGGTAGTCTAGCTGAAGGATCAAAGCTGAAGGGTGTCCCTGCCTCCCTGTAAGTTACCTAGGTTGGTGTCTATGCCATCAGTGTTTTCCCCACTGTGCTCGTCCTTGGACTCACTACTGGACTCATCATCTGTTGCCTGTGCAGCTGCGTCAAGATCTTCTTCCTCCACTGCATCCCCACTTGTGGAGAGCGCAACATGCAACCATTATCAGTGATACACGATCTGGGGGGGTATTGGGGTGCACCCCCTGAATGGTCCAGGCATCAGAAGCGCACCTTGAGAAGATCTATGGTTCTCTCTACCATTGCCCTTGTGGAGGCATGGCTCCTGCTATACCGCTGCTCAGCCTCTGTTCTTGGATGGCGGAAAGCCGTCATGAGCCACCTTTTGAGGGGATGGCCCTTGTCGCCCTGCAGCCATCCATCCAGTCGGGCTGGAGCACTGAAGAGCCCCGGCACCTGGGAGTGTCTGAGGATGTAGGCGTCGTGGGAGCTGTCAGGGTACCTTGCACACGCTTGCAGAATCTGCATCTCGTGATCACACACTATCTGCACGCTCATGGAGTGGAATCCCTTCCTGTTGACGAAGGCTCCCGGCTCACCCACTGGTGCCTTGATGGCCACATGTGTGCAGCTGACTGCACCCTGGATGCGGGGGAACCTAGCAATCATTGCGAAGACTCTGGCTCGCTCTGCCTGGCTGGCCTCATCCGTACAATAATGAATGAAAGTAAATGCATGCCTGAACAGAGCATCTGTTACCAGTTTGACACAACTATGGACAGCTGATTGGGACACTCCACAAAGATACCCCTGGAAAGAGCCAGAGGCATAGAAGTTGAGGGCCACGATGACCTTCAGCGCCACTGGCATGGGGTGTCCACCCACACAGTCGGAGCTAATCTCTAACAGATGGAGGTCACTGTCTCCCGTGAGAGATGGAGCCTCCGTCGGCATTGCATCTCAGACACATTGAGGTAGCTGCATCGCCATCTGTAAACCCTGGCAGCAGGATAGTGATGTCTTCTGTGGCCCCTTCCACCTTGGACTTCCTGTTGGCCCTGCATCCCTTGCGCATGCGCCTCCCCTCCCACAGGTCGCTCCCCTGGAAGCTGAATAGGGACACCTGGCCTCCTCCTGCTTCTGGCCCTCTCTTCCTCCTCAGAGGAGGTGCCTCCAGCGGAGACCACAATCTCCATTACCAGGGTAAGCGAAGGCTCTCTGATACCCAAGTAGTGTGAATCCTCCAGTGGCCTGGAAAACAACAGTTGAGTCCTGCACTGAAGCCTCTGAAATATCTGAACGCAGCTCTGAAGCAAGATGAAGTTGTCCTGTTCACAGAAGCAACTATCAGCAAGTAATATCCTGCACTCCTCACTAATCACTTTGACAAGGCAACTGACCCCTCTTATCCCGCCCATGGATGAGGTTTTGCAAATTGTGGGCTGCCCGTTTTGCCCATGTGATGGCCTAAAAATTGCACGGGCTATGTAAAGTTGGAGACAATTGGTGTCTTGAGGGACTTAACTGGCCACTTAATTAATGGTGGGCGCGCCTCTGTCTTCATCTCACGCCTGCCTAGCAAAAGATCGCGACAGTGCGCGTTGACGTTGGCACGCTCGTCCAACATCAACACGCTTTATTTATCGCTCGAGCGGGTCGGGCACACACCCGCCCGCTCGCCAAGCTAAAAATTCTGCCTCATGTCTCCAGAGCATTAGTCCAACCTCTGAATTACTAATCCATTCACATTAACACTACACTACCATTCCAGTAAATGAACTGTTGTTTAAACAGCTGAAATCTGTAGCATTTCTTGCTGATGATACTCCATTGTCACAGTAGGCATGAAAACAGCCTGAGAAGCAATGTTGGCTACTGTTTCCAGCACCAAGATATAAAACTATATGAAATGTTCGTTTAGCTGTTTAAACCCTTGTGAGTTTCCTAAAGACCTGCTGACACCACTCTACTGAAAAAATTGACACAATCTGAAGACCAGCTGCAAGCTTTACCACTCTCTGGTCAAAAAATGTGGATAATTATTTATTTTCTGGAATATTAAAAACACAATAGTAAATTATAATTATGATTTTCTTAATCTTTTTCTGTTTTTTTTCTTTTAAGTTGGTGAGGCTTCAGCAGGCAAAGCATCTCGGACTCTTGCCCAGCACATCCCTGGACCTGGTGGACTTGAGGGAGTTAAGGGTGCGGCATCTGGAGTTGTGGGTGATCTAGCTCGTGCTCGGATTGCTTTGGATGAACGTGGGCAGAGGCTGGGCGAACTGGAAGACCGAACCGCAGCCATGATGGCAAGTGCAGAGACATTCTCTAAACATGCACATGAGGTAAAAAGTGTTTCTTGTTTAAATAATTTTCACCTTTGCAGTAAATGGCCATAAAGTATAAGGTTATCTACCTTTGTAGAGCTGTGCATTGTGTTACAATCCACATAGAGAACGATGACTTTTAAAATGATATTTGAATTTCCAGGGACTGACTGGAAAGGATCACATGACAAGATTTCAAGTTTTAAGACTTCTACTGTAACAAACTAAAGGGAACATTAACTAAACACTATTTTTAAGCAACTTATTCTCTAAACTATGGCAAATTTCCCCATGTAATTTTTAAAATAATTGATAATCCCATGCCATGGTTATGCTTTACTCTGTCCCTTATGTGGACGCTTTATTCTCCCAGAACCAGTCCAAAGCTTTTCTCCACTCCCTATGGCCACTTTTCTTTATCACTTTCACAGCACTGACTTCCACTGTAAGGGTTACACTGGAGATCCCCTCCAACCCCCAAACTAGGTGAAATTTCCAGCTTCCTTTAAATCCTCACAAACTCAGTCTCTTCAATCTGAGTGTGAGCTCCCATTAACGTTCTGCATGGTGAACAATAGGGTCAGCATTTTCTCTGCTTCAGGTACAGGATTGGCTGCCTCAGTTTCGTGCTCTCTCTCTCTCTCTCTCTCTGATTCCTACAGACTGACTTGTTTCTGTGAGGTTCAGTGACATCTTAAGAAACCCTATAACCCGATACTACAATGGTTTGCTATGGACTCTTCCCCTCTCAAACCCCATCTCCAGGAGCCTTATATCCAGGTACAAATGCTAATTAGCTAACTTCTAGATCCCAATTCCATTATAGCTTGAAATTAATTGGATAGTTTAAAGTATAACCATTTATAAAACCTGACATTCCTAACACCTCCTTTCACACTTGGAGACTAACAGTCTACCCACAGTCAGCACAGATGCTCTTGCCACAGGTGTGAACATCTTGCACCTTCTGAGCATGTCTCTTGACTTGGGTCCCTCTTGTCCTCATAGCAAATAAGCCATCCAGGACTGTTGTCAAGCAGAATTCAGAGCAGGTCACATGAACCCTGCCTTCCAACATTTTACCTTAAATCAAAGAGACAGTCCCAAAACATAACCACCTTAAACTTTGTATATGTAACAACTGTTCGAAAACTAGGACACAAGTTTTTGCCCTTATCTTTCACACAGTAAGTTATTCTCTGAGCAGATTCACTGGAATGAGTTTGTTTACATGCTAACGCAGGGGGAATAAGAGAGTCTGATAGCACATGAAAACCCGAAGTCTAGGTTTTACCTGCAGAACTCCACAGCATTTGACTTTTGGCCTCAACAAGTTCCCTGCTGGGAAGTCAGCCTGATTGACAGACTTGGCTTCCGTTGAGTTGCGGAGAAATCCGGAATAGGCCGCAGGACCAAGCAGGTCTGATCACCAACCTGATAGGGGGTGTCTGAACTCCAATCCCGGAGGGGATGTTCAATCTAAGGGGCATCTGATCCCACCTTTGGGGGAGGGGTCTGATCCGGAGGGTGGGGGGTCAGATTCCTAAACCCAGCCAGGGTGTACAGTCACTGGCTCCAGGGGAGTCCAATCCCAGCAGTGAATTTGGATGGGAGATTTCTGATAATGGGAAAGTTTGGGGGGCCTGGAGCAAGCACTGCTGCTCCCCCTGACCCACAAGGTGTACTGTGAAGGCACTTGCTTTCTTTCTGAGGCTGTCTTTGTCTCACCGTAGCTGCTTGGGAAACCCGGTCAGCCACAGTTAAACCTGAAAAGCATGTTAAATCTGAGGCTTCCAGCCTCGTTAACATAATTAAATGCCAAGCGACCTCCTGGGAGTGGGTTGGCTCTCCACCCCTTGTCTCGTCTCAGGAAAGCCTAGAAGTCATGCTGGAGCCAGCTCCCAATGTGCTTGGAGTTTTTGCCCAGCTAAGCCCCAGCCATACCCATCCCACCCATGTTAAAATTCCACCAGTTATGTAGGCACAATAAATGCGAAGTCAGGTTCTTCCTCCCCATGGAGAGAAAATTATTCCATGCTGTTATTATAACTTCTCATCTGCTGGTTTCAGAATTTCATTGGCAGAAGCTTGATTGCAAGTCACAAGAGGATGGCTTGTGGCAGGAGGAGTCTCAAAAAAAAAAGGGAACGGGGAGAAAATATCCTGAGGGCTAAATTTTATATTGATCGGGTGGGCGCGCGCGCACCCAACCTGATCGAGCGTGAAATTAAGCGAAATGACATCAGGCGAACATCCTGACGTCATTGCACACTCACGCAATATTACATTCTGTGGGCACACGCAAAAGTTGGAAGCGCGCCCGCCAACAATTAAGAGGGCAATTAACCCCATTAACGGTGCAATTGTCTGCTATTTTTCATCGCCTATCCAACCTTACAGTTAGCGGACGGGTGAATCGGCAAGGTGGCCTTTACATTTTTCAAGAAACCTCATCCAAGGGCAGGATGAGGTTTCCATTATGAAATAAAATTAAATTAAAAATCTGTGGGCTGCATTTTTATCACCTATATTTTCAGGTGCCTGATTGTGATGCTTGGACATTATTTTTTTGCTTTTTAAAACTTTATTGGAACATTTTCGGGTCTGCAGCTCCCTGAGGCAGCTCTCTGCCTTAGGGAGCTTTCTCTCAGCGCTCGCCTGCACCCATGTTGACGTCATCACCCACCGTCCTCCCGCCCCACCCCGGCAGCACTGAGCTTTTCAACACACACTTTGCACTGACTGGCATTAGGGTTAGAGGGCTGATCGTGGTCAGCGGTTAAGGATTGCAATTTTATAAAAGGTGCATAATCCTTTTCTCTTCGACCTGAATTTTTAGCTCAGTGAGCAGGCTCGATCGGCAGGGCAGGGATCGGCTGGATAACGGACCACCGATCGTGCCCACCTGCCGAGCTAAAAATTCAGGCCTCAAATAAAAGGATTATTCACCTTTTATAAAATTGTAATCCTTAAAAAATCCCCACCTTTGTGAATGAAATGCTGAGGTTACAATCCCTTAATGTATTTATAACCTACACTACAAACTCACCAGCCTTTTTAGCATTCTCACAATGACACATCCTACTCCAGCTTGAAACTATAAGCCATTCAATGATAGGCCTGCAGATACCATGGTTAGATGACCACATTTTCCCCTATAATTAAACAAAGTGGCAGCATTCTCTACGATGCTGGGCTACGAACTTAAAAACATCCAGTTAAGGCAAATAAATTAGAGTGACAGGGACTCGGATTCATAAACAGGACTTTTCTGATTCAGAAACCCAATGGCCTGGAATTTGCTGCTAGCGGTGAAGGAACAGCTTTCACTATTCACCTTGCAGCAGGCTTGTCAGCAGAGATTTCTAGTAATCTGGCATCTATTTGAATTCAACACAGCTGTGAGCGGGGAGGTTCTGTTGAAGGGTCATGTTGGACTCGAAACGTCAACTCTTCTCCACTAATGCTGCCAGACCTGCTGAGTTTTTCCAGGTAATTCTGTTTTTGTTTTGGATTTCCAGCATCCGCAGTAGCTTTTTGTTTTTATCTCTGTGAGCAGGGAGGCTATTCAACCAATCAGACTGAAGAATGGTCACTGAGACACATAGGCAGAAAACCAGGAAGTAAAAACAGCAAATATAAAATACATTCAAATCATTGTACAAGAAGCAAAAATAAAGATTGGGATATATACATGGAATTAATGGAAAGACATAAAAAGCAGAAAAACTATATTTTAAAATATTATTTCAATTTTTTATGTTTCTAAAAATCTGCAACATTAATTTTCTTCTGAGCGGATGAGAATCCACATTTGTAAAATTATTTTTTCAGGTACAGATAGATTGTTTAGCAGTAATTATCACATAATACACCACTGAAAACTCAGTTACTCCTGGTTAAACAAGCCATTTTAGAGGGAGAATTAACCTAAGTCCACACCATGACAGTGAACTCCTTGCAGACTCCATCAGTGAATACTGCAACTGCACAGTTTATGAAGGAGCAGGGTATCACTGATAGCAGCTTTAGGATATGTGGGTTTAATTGCGCATGGTTGGACGCCAAAAATTGCCGTCAATTTTAATCAGGCAAGCCTTGACATTATTTTTACTGCAAAATTTAGGCCAATAAAATCAGTGGGGTGTGAGTTTGCATCTATTCATTTATCCCACCATTGGCCAAACCTCCTGCAAAGTATAGCCTTTAGAATGATCGCAAGTGTAGCCCAAGTGACTTGCTCATTATGGGCAATCGCTTAGGCCTGAATTTTCAGCTCGGTGAGTGGGTGCAATCGGCAAGCCCAGGAGGGGTTAGGAAACGGATCACCAACTGCAATCAGCCCCTGACCGTGATTTCACACTGGCTGGCCAAATAACGGCCAAGCCAGCGTGAAGCGCACACTGATACAATCAGCGCTGCCTGGGTTGGGGGCAGGAGGAGAGAGTGCTGAAGTCAGCGTGGGTGCGGGGGAGCACGTAATGAAAGCACCCTGAAGGCAGAGAGCTGCCTCAGGGAGCTGAAGAATTTAAATACAAAAAATAAAGACTTTAAAAACCGGGGAAAAAATGCCCACACGTCAGAAACAGTCACCTGAACATATACAACATAAAAATTCTGTCCAAACATTTTTGTTCTAATTTAATGACGGAAACCTCATTCCGTCCTTGGATGAGGTTTCCTGAAAAATGGAAAGGCCGCCTGGCTGATTCGCCCACCCACCAACCGTAAGGTTGGACGGGCAGCGAAAAGTCCCAGTTAATTGCATCGTTAATAGGCCTAATTACCCTCTTTACTGTCAGCGAGCGTGCTTCTAAGTTTAGCACACACACCCACTGACCGAAATATCGCACAAGTGTACGATGATGTTGGGACACTCACTGACGTCATCGCGCGGTATTTTATGCTCGAGTGTGTGCCGAGCAAAAAATTCTGCTCTTTCTGCGGTTTGGCATCCATCACAATGAAACAATCATCTGGTGGAGAATCTGAGGGACAAACATGTCCTACTTATATTGTTATGAACCAGTTAGGAACCAGTAAGTTTTTGTTTAAAGCAGACAAAGTTTGAAATCCCAATTACCCACTAGGAAAATAAAGCCACAATATTCCACGATTATAAACAAAGAAAAACTTTACGATGCAAAGTCAGAAAAGGAAAACAATTTGCAATATCTACCTTATACTCTAACATTCAGAATTAACATGAGTTAAATATGAATTAACAAGCAAACTGTGGTCGAACACACCACACTTCACATTAAATGGTAAATGCGACCAAGACAGATCTTAGGATTTCTAAACAACCCACCCAGATGTCAATGACCACTGAGAATCAAAATCTCCTTAAAAATCTGTCTCTCTCACAAGGAATTTCACCTCCTCACTTTCAAAGATCTAGCTTATAAATTTCCTCATAGGCCGCTCCAACTCGGACTGCCTCAATGACTGCTCCCTCCCAATGGTTCAATCTCTTATGAGACTGCGTTTCCCCAGGATTCCCAAAGCTGCCCTCATGCCTCTCATTACCAGCATGATTCCAACTCTTTCGCAGACCACTAGCTTCATTAAGCTGGCACTGCCGCTGGGTTTCTCCGAATTCCAGCTGCACTAGCTATACATGGCTCCCGAGGGCTTCTCTAAGCCCTAACTGCCTGGCACGAAACCAGCAACCTTCTATCACCTTCTCAGTTCCCCAGGACTTTGCTGAGCCCTAACTGCCTGTAGCCTGCTAACAGCTCCCAGGGCTTCTCTGGGGGCTGCAAAACACACAAAGTCTAAACTGCAACCAACAGCTGCACCAATGGCTCCCAGGACTTCTTTGAGCCTGTAGCCCGCTAACCACAGCACCCTTTAAAATTATCCCAGCAAACACACAGATAAATTGAAACCAGTGAACCTTCTTAAGCTCCACCTGTCTCAATGATGATGTAGCCTCTTAAGGTTCACTGGATGCTTTAAACTAATTTAGCTCTAACTCCCAAAACAAAACATCTTTCTGGACTACTCGTCTATGAAAGCAGAATATAAGAGATATAAGACATCACATCTCCAGTTCTTCAGCTCAGTAAGCCCACCTGCCGTTTTATGGCTCTATCTCTTATATTCTGACTCTGTTAAATAAACATGGGTAACCTTCTGAACTGCTGCTTTCTTTTAGAGTGTTCTGGCAATCTCTAAAGCCCAGCATTTTAGTTACCTTAGGGTTTCCAACTGTGATTAAATGTATTCATGGAGGTTTCATCGAATGACTTGACCCCATGCTCCAGTCAACACATCCATCCTTGTGACACACTGCCTACCTGTGCCAATTGGAAAGCAAATAGACACATTACCAAATTGGATGATGCTTGACCATCAGCCAAACAGTCTTTCCTCCCCACCCTATTTTCAATATTTTTATATCTGGTAAAGAGAAATGTTCAAAGAAAATGACAAAAAAAAAATCTTTTTTAATTTCCCAATGCTTTTTCTCCAGAGTTGCACTGTGTCCTGGAATTTTATCTTCAATTCCTGGAGACTGTAGATCAATCCTGGAGACTATAGATCAATCCTGGAAGGTTGGCAATCCAATGACCAGGATTTTCCCCTTGGTGATTTGGGGGCGGGGGCGGGGCCCGCTCGCCGAGGGGAAAATGATGCGGGATGACGTTGAATATTCACGAAGGCAGGCAAACAGCGAAATCAGCTGTCCGCCCGCTGACCTGTCAATGGCCAATTAAGGCCATTGACAGGCTAATTAACCTTATTAAACACTCTGCCCGGCCAACCTTAAGGCTTAAGGCCAGGAGCCCCAGCTGGCGGGATGAAGTTTCATGTCCGTTTTTTAAAAATTTAGTAAATTTTATGTGTTTATTATTAACATGTCCCATCTCGGGTGACATTGTCACATGAGGGGGACATGTTAATAATTTTAATATTTATCTATTTTTAGAGTTTGCTTACTTCTCATGAATCTCCCTGAGACTTGACTTTGCCTCAGGGAGCAGTGCGCTCTTTCGCATGCATGCCTAATTGGCCCGCCCACTCAAAATGGCAGCGGGCCCTGTTTCGGCAGCGGGGTTCGGCTGTCCGCCCGCCGCCGAGCCGGTGGGGTCCGCCCGCCAGCCAAGGGCTAAATTCTGCCCTAAGTTACCTTGCGTTCACAATAATAACCTTACCAGAATGAAACATTACCTCTAAAATATTAACATGAAGCATGAATGAGGTATTTGCAACAATTTAAGTAGCTCAGTATGATTACACAACATCAGTCATTCATTGAGGCATTTCTCACAGTGTAATCTATTTTTCTGTTATGTATAGATAGATGTTTAAATAAGGAGAGTTAACAAAGTGAGCATTGGTCTATAGAAAGTGAGTCTGGGAATTAATAATGGAAAACAAGGAGATGGCAGATGAACAGGTATTATGCATTTATTTTCACTATAGAGGATATGAGTACAATCCCAGAAATAGCTATAAATCAGGAAATGGAAGGGGGGAGGAACTCAGGAAAATTACAATCACCAGAGAAGTGGTATTGAGCAAATTGTTGGAGCTGCGGGCTGACAAGTGCCCGGGTCCTGATGGACTTCATTCCCAGGTCTTGCAAGAAGTGGCTAGTGAAAGAGTTGATGCGTTTGTTTTAATTTTCCAAAATTCCCTAGATTTGGGGAAGGTTCCATTAGATTGGAAAATAATAAATGTAACTCCTTTATTCAAAAAGGGAGGGAGATAGAAAGCAGGAAACTACAAGCCAGTTGGTTTAACAGCTGTCATAGGAAAAATGTTAGAAGCTATTATTAAGGATGTTATAGCAGGGCACTTAAAGTTTAAAACAGTCAGGCAGAGTCAACATGGTTTTGTGAAAGGGAAATCATGTTTAACCAATTTATTGGAATTCTTTGAAGGAGTCACATGTGCTGTGGATAAAGGAGAACTGCTGGATGTACTGTAGTTAGGTTTCCAGAAGGCATTTGATAAGGTGCCACATCAAAGGCTATTGCAGAAAATAAAAGCTCATGGTGTGGGGGTTAATATATTGGCATGGATAGAAGATTGGCTAGCTAACAGGAAACAGAGGGTGGCTATAAATGGGTCTTTTTCTGGTTGGCAGGATGTAATGAGTGGTGTGCCACAGGAAACAGTGCTGGGGCCTCAACTTTTTACAATTTATGTAAATGACTTGGATGAAGGGGCAGATGGTATGGTTGCTAAATTTTCTGATGACACAAAGATAGGTAGGAAAGTAAGTTGTGAGGAGGACGTAAGGAGGCTACAAAGTAACATAGATACGTTGTGAGTGGGCAAAGATCTGGCAAATGGAGTATAATGTGGGCAAATGTGAAATTGTCCATTTTGGCAGGAAGAATAAAAAAGAAGCATATCATTTAAATGGTGAGAGGGTGCAGCGGGATCTGGGTGTTCTAGTGCACGAATTGCAAAAGGCTAATATGCAGGTACAGCAGGTAATTAGGAAAGCCAATAGAATGTTATCATTTATTGCGAGGGAAATTGAATACAAAAGTAGTGAGGTTATGCTTCAGTTGTACAGGGCACAGGTGAGATCACATCTGGAGTACCATGTACAGTATTGGTCTCCTTATTTAAGGAAAGATGTAAATGCTTTAGAAGCAGTTCAGAGAAGGTTTACTAGACTAATACCAGGAATGGGTGGGTTGTCTTATGAGGAAAGGTTGCACAGGTTAGGCTTGAGTTTAGAATAGTAAAAGGTGACTTGATCAAAACCTTTAAGATCCTGAGGATTCTTGACAGGGTGGATGTGGAGAGGATGTTTCCCCTTGTGAGAGAATCTAGATCTAAGGGTCACGGTTTTAAAATAAGGGGTCACTCATTTAAGGCAGAGATAAGAGAAATTTTTTCTCAGAGGGTCGTGTGTCTTTGGAAGTCTCTTGCTCAAAAGACCGTGGAAGCAGAGTCTTTGATTATTTTTAAGGTAGAACTAAATAGATTCTTGATTAACAAGGGGATGAAAGGTTATTGGGGGATAGGTGGAAGGTTGCAATCAGATCAGGCATGATCTTATTGAATGGTGGAGCAGGCTTGAAGGGCCAAGTGGCCTACTCCTGCTGCTAGTTTGTATGCTCATGTGTTAGGGATAAAGGAATTACTCAGATTTGATTGTACTGACCAAGCTAATTTCTTTAATTTACCTTGGTCTAAAACAACTTACTAAAACATCAAGGAAATTTCTGGTATTTATATTATTCTCTCCTATAAAAAGCAGTGTATGTTGAGCAGAACTTGACCTTTCTTCCCTTTTAAGTATATAGCATCAGGTTCTGTTTATCGACAAAAGATTATTACAACAGTCAGTAACATCTGTAAAATGTTGCTGAATACATATTCTGCATGTTCAGTCCAGACATAATTCAATATATTTTTCCCTTAAAAATGTGAATTGTCCAATAATTTAAATGAAACAATGTTGATAACACAGGAAAGTAATGTTAGCACTAAAAATGAATTATTAGATAATTTGAGTTAAGCACCCTTTAATAAAAAGGATAGATTCTACATGACTTGAAAATATATCTTTAAACTGCATGTAGCAGCTGGTCTTTGTGCCAATTATGTACAAAACACAGGCTGAGTATTCTTGAAAGCAATAAATCTCTTTAATACTATTTTTGTCAATATCATATGGTATCATTAGAATTGTGAATGCCATTATCCATCAAAGGCATGCTGCATACTAACAGCTGCTGCCAGCATGAAAAAATTAACAGATGAAAGTTAAAGTGCCACCAATACAAAAAATCCTAACCAAGGCAGGATTACCATCCTGTTACATCCCTGTTCAAGAAAGGGGAGCTGATTAGCTAGGAAGTTACAGGCCTTCGTAGTCCTACCTTGAATTATTGTCCTTTCCTTTACACTTGGGCAATTCCTATTCCCTAGGCCAAAACAGAGGAAAATAAGATGGACATCCATAAAGCTCAGCCCTTAGCAATGCTTGAGTCCTTTGAATCCCTGAGAGTGCAGCACACCTGCAGCAGGTGTAAGTACTTAACATAATACTAATCTGATGGAAGTGATATCACAATGCCGCTGCCTCATTTTCTTAGGTCTCCACTTCTCACAAGCTGAAATGTAAGGTTGTATTATTCATAATAGCTTTATTCCTTGAATCCAGCCCACTCAGTTGGAGTATCTGAGAAGGACCCAGGTACAAAGTTTTTGGGCAAGTCTGAAAGTAACTGTATTCTTTTCGCAGGATGAGAAGGTGAGACCCATGGGGTGAAGGCCTTATAGTTGATATTTATGGACTGTGGTTGGCTCCCTTCCTCCAGGCACAAGCCCCTGCCGATAGGTGTTTCTGCACCAGGGCTATGTTAGGAAAATGGAAATGGAAACCAGAAATATACATTGATTCAGTTCAGGTTAAGTGGAATAAACCTAAACCTTACATACCCAGACAGAAGGGCAAAGGAAATTAATCCCTCTAACACAGTTTGAAATTAGTGAACATTTACAGATCTCTGTACTGAAACCATTTTTTTTGTGCAATTAATGTTACTGAGGCTGTTTATGTCATTGGGTTCTTTCTGATAGCCTCTCACTTGGACTTTTTATTTCTCCTTTCCAGTTGATGCTGAAATGCAGAGATAAGAAGTGGTATCAGTTCTGAAGACTTCAAGAGCTCTTGACAATGTATTAATTCAATAATGCCATTCAGGGAAATGGATGTTGTCTCCTTCCACTGGTCGCTGGAAAGGAAATGGCTTTTCTCCAAAACCCCCATTCACAAAAATGGTTTGAAAAATAAATCAAGACCTTCTGATTACATTACAGAATGTTTGAGCTAAAGCTTAACATAAGATCTCAGACTACCATTTTACTAGGATTTTATCCTAGAAGCTTATGTTTCCAGATTACTGAACTACAACAGTGGATATGTTTTGTTTAAGTAAAATTTTTCACTTTCAGAATGGGGAAAGGCAATCTGGAAGTAACCGATACAGGTTTAAATGATAATGCTCCTATAGAAAGCTAGACCTAATTTAAAACTTTGCATGAAAATACACCACCCTTATGATGAAAAACAAAAGCATGTTATTATGGACGGGAAGGGGATGGAATTCATTAGGCAGAATATTTAAAAAAAATCAAAATATTTCTATTTTTAAACCTGCATAGCAAAGCCAAAATGGGCACGTGAACTGTAATAGAGGATTGACTAATTGATGGGCTGATTTGAATGGGTGACTGGATGTGTTGTTTGGCAAACTGGTAACCATGTCAAATAACAAAAAAACCTGGCAATGAATCTTTCACTTTCATTAAAGCTTCCCTTAGCTACAGATTCTACTTGGAATTAGCATATTGCCCTGGTATTGATTTTTTAAAAATATGCTACAAGGTTGGTGTTAATGACAATTAAGCAGAAGGTCAGACCATCAGATTTGCTTTTTGGTTACTCTGTTAGAGTGTAACTGATGCATTTCTTTCTTTAACAGAACTAGGCAAGCTGATGAAAATCAGCCAACCTAATCAAACTGGCTAATATCTTATTCTGCATGGATTTCTATGGGAAGCAATCATCATTCAGATTACAGAAGATTATATATTTTAGGAGTTGGATAATGCACTTGCCTGTAGGTGCCCAGACATTCTGTGCCATCCTGCTCTGATTATGTTTGGTTTGGTCGGCAATTTTCCCATTTTTTCCATTTTGCTTTATTACCTTAATACTGTGTCAGCTTACTTCACTTCCACCCATTCTGAAATGTGATGGGTAAAAGAAAAACAAGACACAAAATCTCAATAAATCAGAATCTCTGTAGTATAACTTCATGCATGCTTCAAATGTTGCTCATATATCCAAGATGAAACTAATACTATCCACTCTACATTTTGTTACTATTAACGTACTGATCAATAGAACAAAAAAGCAAATTACTACAGCTGTTGGAAATCTGAAATAAAAACAGAAAAAGGTTGGAATGTTTTCAGCATTTTCTGTTTTAATTACTGCTACATAAATGTTAGTACGATGACATCAGGCTTACATCATTTTGCTGCAAGAACTCTGACTACTTGTCAGTATATCAAACCAATGGAGCATTAATATTTTTTCACATTCAGAATGACAGGCATGAAACCCATCTCTGTTGCTACACTTCCAAAGTACAAGGTTCAACAGAGTTCATATTATTGTATTTTCTCCAGGATTAATTTGGCAATATAATACATCCTAGGCATTGAAGAGTTGGAAAGTACATTACTGCCATATTGCTCTGTAATCTGATGTATCCCAGACATTGCTTGACCTATTTCCTATTCTTGATACTTCATTTACAATGAAAATCCTGTGCCGATATCAGTCAGTTAACAAGGAGTCTGGCTATTAAGATTATGCATTGAGTCATGAATTATCTACTGTATACATGGGGATTTTTGTTTACTTAATGTCAAACTATCCATTCCAACTTGATCTGGATCTCCAAAATTGCAGCTCAGACATACGAAGTAGAAAGTTGGGATTTATACTGCATTGTGCCCTTTTGCTGGATGTTACAATGGCTTGATTTTTTGAAGTGCATAAACTGCAGGTTTACATCATGATGGTTAAAGTGTTCGGGCGAAGCCACGTGTTGCAGTATTGTACCCCTCATTTCTAGCACATGGGTATGCATACAGAAATGATTTCAATTCTGTAACAATTATTAAGAATTACAAGTGAAGCAAATTTGAGCCATCTGACCCAGTTCATAGCAGAACATTTCCACAGCACTTCAGATCCCCTTTATTATTTGGCACTGCTTCAGCAGTCTTATTCTTATACTCTGTACTAATAAATGATGGATCAGAACAGCACAAGTCTTATTCCACTGTCGCCTGACCATATTCTGTAAAGCACCCTTTATCATTCGTCTAGGAAAAGGTAGTCAGTGTAATTTGCACTATCAATTATGAATCAGAGCCTGCCAGAAAAGATATGCTCCAGCTTACAAATTTTAGTGTATTGTGGGGCATGCAAAGAGTGAAATATGGAGAAAAATTGTGATATTGGAGCATTGGAGAGTATTTTCCTAGTGTACTGTGATTTTTTTGTTACCTATATCATCAGTCTATTCAATGATCCTACATAGTCCAATCTCAGAACTACTACAAAAGTGAAATACTGCTGATGCTAGAAATCTGAAATAAAAACAGAAAAAGCAAGAAATACTCAGGCAGCATCAGTGGTGAGAAACAGAGTTAACGTTTACCTGAAATGTTATCTCTGTTTCTCTCCACAGTGGTTCAAACCTTATGATAGGTAATGAATCAATTGTTTATATTTCATTCCTCGCCAAATTTTCATCTTCAAAGTCCATTGCCTCCACAATATTTTGCTTTTGTAGTAGTTCTAACTGAGATTAGACTATGTAGCAGCATTGAATAGACTGGTAATAAAAAATCTCAGTACACTAGGAAAGCACTCTCCAATGCTCCAATATCATAATTTTTCTCCACACTCTATTCTTTGAATGCCCCACAATGCACGAAAATTTGTAAGCTAAAAGAACAGGTTGATGCTGACCATGGAGTGTCCCATAGTGCCACTCTATGAACCTGTAGGTGAACTTGTGGAACATGACAGACAATGTCAGTTATTTTTTCTTCACAAGCTATCAGGTGGATAGTCAAACAGCTGCAAAGTGTTCCACTTGGTCTCGAAAGTGAGAAAACTCCTATCGCTAGGTTAACCAAACTGAGAGTTTTTTGTGTGTTTTTTTCTCTTCCTATTTATATTATTATTAAGAAAGGAAACATGAACAGCTAATTAGTAGTATGATCAATCAAATCTAAATCATGCTACTAATAATTTGTTCTTCTATTATTTACTACCATCTTTATACAAGAAATTAACTGCCAACTTATTTTTTACATTTTATTTTATATTTAAAAGAATTTTGACTTATCACAAGATTGCAATCTGTTCACTCCAGTGAAGATATTGGTGCTAGAGATCATATTAATATAACTGTTGCACAAATACCCTTTGTATTATAGACTCAGGTACCCAAAAGTAAGGATGGAAAATACCTATCAGATATGAATTTGTCTTTTATGAGCTAAGTAATTTGATTTAGCTGCTTTGATTTTCTTTCCCAAACAGAATTCATTTTTTTTACAAGACAGGTACAAATGTTTCTTGATATTTTGTATTGCTTTCATACAGTAATAATCATAGAATTGTCACAACACAGAAGGAAGCTATTGGGCCCATTGTGTCTGTGCCAGCGCTCTACAAGACCACTCAGTTAGCCTCATTCTTCTACCTTTTCCCCATAGCCCAGCAAATTTTTCTCTTCAGTTAATTATCCAATTCCCTCTTGAAAACCATGATTGAATCTGCACCACACTCTCAAGCACTCCAGATCCTAACCACTTGCTGCGTAAAAAGATTTTCTTCATGTCGTCTTTGGATCTTTTGCCATACACCCTTAACTCAGTGCCCTTCAGTTCTCGACCTTTCCACCAATGGGAACAGTTTCTCCCTATCTGCTCTGTCCATGATTTTGAACATCTCTTTCAAATCTCCTCCCAACCTTCACTGTTCCTAAAGTGAACAAGCCCATCTTCTCCAATCTATCCAAATAACTGTAGTCCTTCATCCCTGGCACCATTCCTGTAAATCTTTTCTGCACCCTCTCTCAAGCCTTCATATCCTTCCTAAGGTGAGGTGCCAGAATTGGACACAATACTGTGGTTGAGACCTAACTAGAATCTTTTATTAAGAGTCACCAAAACTAACATGCTTCATGCTTCTGCACTTTATGGCTCTATTGATAAAGCTCAGGATCCCACATGCTTTATTGACTGTTTTCTCAATCTGCCCTAACACCTTCAATAATTTGCGCATATATACCACAGGTATCTCTGCTCCTGCACCCCTTTTAGAATTGTAACCTTTATTTATATTGCCACTCCTCATCTTCCTATCAAAATGTATCACTTCACAATTCTCTGCATTAAATTTCATCTTCTGCATGTCCGCCCATTCCACCAGCCTGCTGTGTCCTCTTGAAGTCTACCATATCCTCCTCACAGTCCACAATACTTCCAAGTTTTGTGTCATCAACAAATTTTGAAGTTATGCCCTGCACACCCAAAGCAAGGTCATTAATATATATCTAGAAAAGCAGTGGTCCCAATACTGACTCCTGGGTATACACCATATCATACTATATACCTTCCTCCATTCTAAATAACAACTGTTCAACACTACTCTGTTTCCTGTTACTCGGCCAACTTCTTATTCATACCACCACTGTCCCTTTTATCCCATGGGCTTTAACTTTGCTGACAAGCTCATTATGTGGCACTTTATCAATCACCTTTTGGAAGTTCATGTATACCACATCAACCACGTTACCCTCATTAACCCTCTCTGTTACCGATCAAAAACTCAATCAACTTTGCCCTTAACAAATCTGTTGTGGTTTTTCTTCTTTAATCAACTTTTGTCCAAGGGACTTGTAATTTTGTTTCAGATTATTGTTTCTAAAAGCTTTTCCACTACCAAGGCTAAACTGACTGATCTGTAATTATTGGGTTTATCCTTACACCCTTTGTTGAATAACAGTATGACATTTGCAGTTTTCCAGTCCTCTGGCACCAGCCCTGTATCTAAAGAGGATTGGAAGATTATAGCCAGTGCCTCCACAATTTCCACCTTTGCTTACCTCCATATCCTCAGATGAATCCGATGCAGTCTTGGTGATCTATCAACTCTAGGCATTTGCCAGTCTTTTTAATAGCTCCTTTTTATCAATTTTTAGCCCATCCAGTGTCTCAACTATCTCCTTTTTCCCTGACTTTGGCAGCATGTCTTCCTTTGTAAAGACAGATACAAAATACTTATTCAGTACTTCAGCCAGGCCCTCTGTCTCCATACATAAATTACCTTCTTGGTCCCTAATCAGCCCCACTTCTTTTACTATTTATATGCCTATTTTGACTTTTGATTCACTTTTATATTAGCTGTTTATTTCTTCCCATACTCTTAGCTTCTCTCTTTTCTTTATTCATATCTCCTCTGAATTTCCTATATTCAGCCTGGTTCTGTGTATTACTAGTGTACTAATATTAGCCTATTATCAACCGGACACCTGTCATATGCACCCCTTTTTCTTCTTCATCTTACTCTCTATCTCTCATCATAAGGGAGCTCTGGTTTAGTTTATCCTACCTTTCCCCCTTGAGGGAATATACCTCAAATGTACCCAATCTATTAACCTCTTTAAAGGCAATCCATTGTTACAATTTTGCCTGCCAATCTTTGTTTCCAACCTATCTGGGCCAGATCCATTCTCATATCACTGTTATTAGCCCTCTCTCAATTAATTATTTTTCACTCTAGATTGCTCCTTGTCCTTTTCCATAGCTAACCTAAACCTTATGATACTATGATCACTGTCCCTTAAATGTTTCCCAATTGACACTTGATCCACTTGACCCATTTATTCAGCAGAACCAGATCCAGCAATGCCTCCTTCCTAATTGGAAAGGAAACATACTGATCTTGAAAATCCTCCTGAACACACTTCAGAAACTCTTCCCCTCTCTGCCCTTTACACTATTACTATCCCAGTCTGTATTAGAGTCACAGAATGGTTACAGCATAGAAGGAAGCCATTCAGCACGTTGTGTTAGTGCTGGCTTTCCTAAGGAGCAATTCACCCAGTGCCACTCCCCTGCCTTCTCCCCGTAGCCACACACATTCTTCCATTTCAGATAAGAATCCCAGGATAACTTAAGTCCCCCATTATACCTACTCTATAGCATTTTCACTTTTCTGTAATTTCAAATTTGCTCCCCCTTCTCCTTCCCACTAATTGGTACCCGTAGAATGCAGCCTGTTGTGCATTGGTACATCTATTGTTTCTCACTTCTCTATTGTTAATCACTTTCATGTGAATAAGTGAAAACAAGTCTGATGAAACTGCAGCCTGCAGTTTGGCTGGAGGAATCATAGGCTCAGACTAAATACGCTGAAAAGGGATAAATAAAATCTAAACTCATCTTTGTATTTTGATCATAGATAATAACTTGTACTGTTTATGGTTCCTTGAAAGTATTTCATAGCTCTTTAATGATCTGCGAACCAAATAGTTGAAGAATCCTAGATGATAATCAGCAAGAAAAGCACTTTATTATAGTGCCCCTATCACTGCAACATATTTTTCTTATGATTATGGCTGCCAAAGACTCAGATAATAGCTCACGGGTGACAGTGAGTTACTTGCGTTCTTTCATGCATGTGAAAGCCCCATACCAGTGAGTTATGAATGCCTTGTACAGGTGAAAGAATGCTTATCGATCACTGTCATCTGTGATGCATCATGTTTATTCTCTGCAAATGAACAATCTTTTGAATCCTACCATATATTAGTTTAGCAGAATTGCTTGCCAACAATTATGATCATTTGCATACATTTATCATTTCACTGGGATCAGGATTATCATTGCCCTAAACAATACACTTTACTCCTTGGGAATAAAGCAAGGTGTAGCTACCGAAATTTGTTTAACTAAATGCTCTGTAATTAAATATAAGTATTGTGTGTGGAAAGTGTGCCAGAAATTCGATACATGGAATACACTTTCAAATTTGTTCTATTGATTCTTGCAATGTGCAATTCAATATTAATTTATGAACAAATCAAGGAAACTTGATCAGCAAACACCAGTCCATTAACACGTACCTCAGTCTTGCTTCAATATGTCACTAAAATACATGTAAGTTTAAACAATAGGAAGGAAGGCTTAAATGTTCATTTTTTTCTTCTTTAATGATTGATTAGTCATGCTGATGGGTTAGAGAGAAATCAAAACACTGAACCATCATCAAGGTGAGAGTAATGCAAGCTTTCAGAGCAGTGAAGGTTTCTCCGTCAGGTAAAGCATGGAATGTCTTTTTAAATATAGAAGTATGTATACTGATACAATATTCATGTAATTTTGTAAGGATGATAAAATAGATGGAAATAAAAAGTCGTCAAGTTAAACGTCAATCTACATTTGATTACAAAAATATAAACAGCAAAGGGGTAGATAGTTGATATGCCTGTGTAGAATTATACAGTTATTATTTATTGGCTTACATACACAGCAACTATCTTTCACTAGATACACCAAATTGCTGAATGTGCAGGATTAAGTATGTTTTTTGTCCATGTAAGTGATAACCTGAATACCTGGTCAATTTGACCCCTCTTTCCTAATTATTTAATTTTCTGTCCTTAAACATTTTTTAATGAGGAGAATGCAGTGTTTTGATAAAAGTTATTGGAGACAATTTTTCTGCTGAATGTTAATCAGGCGCACATAATGGCCACCTGAAGTGGTCAACATGCAGCCTATTTGATTTTGGTGCTACTACTATTTTCGTGTGACAGGAGAAGTTTAATGAGATGTCTGGTTCAGCTATCCATTTGATGGCCTCCTGAGATGCCAAGTGAAAAAATGAAGTGCCCCCCCCCATAACAGACGTTAGTGGGCAGGTTGATATGATGTGTTCCATAATCTTAAACTTATGGCCACAATTACATTTTGGGTTGTCCCTTATCTTCTATTTATGGAGCATGTGGCTGCAAATCTATGCCCTGTGCAGATTTGGTTGAGCATTGTTCACAGTCTTCGAGGAAGGTCAAAACCAGGGACCTTTGATACTGGATTGGTGATGAGGTGATTTTTTTATGCTGTATGCTGCCCATGATTCCAAAAAATGGGTTGATAGCAGCTGCATGAATATTAGCTGATGTTTCTCACAAATGGCCAGCATGATTTTAAGTGCTTTCTTTGGAGATTTTTGGTCTTTGTGAATGGGAAGATTGGCATTATTCAGGACTTCTTCCATCTCATGGTGCACAATGGCATTGCGGCAACAGCATCTGGGACAATGTGGGGGCAGTATTAGAAACCATTCGGAGTAGATTTAAGCATCCCTGACACTGTCCTCATGATGGCATTGAGCTGCATGATTTTGTGCAGCAGCTGCAGCACCACAAGGCAGAGCAGCATTCTGCAACAAGGTAGGTTAGGCCACTGTTGCAGTGCAAAGTGATCTGGATGGGCTCCCCCTTGACTGTTCAGTGGGTTTCCAGACAAGGTTCACCTTGGTTTTTACTTTATGTCCAGTATGGAAGAGATGAAGCTGATCAGTGAGAGACCTGTGCAGGATGACACCCAGGTACTTTGGGCGGGGCTTCTAGTTAAGTTGCCATCCACAGAAGGAAACATTGGCCCAGATCTTCCAGATGGTTGGAGACCAGATGTACCCCCGCATCTCCCCAAGTTGTGCTATTAAAACCCCTCAGAAGTCCCAATGCACTGATTCCTGCTCTTCAGGGCCCTCAAAAAAGTCTTCAACTCCCGTTAGAGTCATAGATTTTGGGCAGTTCTGACTTGCTCACCTGGATAGTTACTCAGGAAACGTTAGACAGGAAAAAACCTAGTCTAACTCCTGGGTAACTAAACAACTGACCACCCCTCCTCCCCAAGTCACACACACTCATGTCCCCCCCACAACACAACCTGACCCAACCCACCACCCAACTAGCCCCCCAACCCACCAACATCCCTCCCTGACTACTCCCCCGACCCTCTAACTCCCCTGACCTGACTCACCCCCCACCCAACCTGACTCAAGCTCACACCTGACTTCCCCCCCTCCAACCCAACCTGACTTCACTGCCCCACCCAGCTGCCACCTTCACCCAGCCTACCTTCCCCACTCTGCCCCCTTACCCATCCTACCCCCTTAAACACTTACCTGCTCTCCATCGCTTTTCAAAGAAGCTTTGAGACATTTTAACTCTTTACATACCAGAATACAGCAGCTAGTGCTGATAAAAGTAGCATGGCTTCAGAGCGGATTCCCTTTGCTGATGTCTTCAAGGTTTCCTCCGCTGAGTCAGTTTGGAAGGATCCTTCATAGGAAGATTACCCAGAAAAATCGGAGGAAGGTAAGTGGGTAATTTTTTGTCTGATCAGGGTCGGAAATATGGGATCCAATCCCGATCGGAAGGTTTGGGCCGTGGATTTCTTTTCCCAACAGCATCATTGTTCAAATGGAATGCCAACACAACTGGATTGGGAAGAGGTGCCAGAGTCTGGAAGTAGCATTTTAGTAGGCTCAGGCCTCTGGTAAGCATCTTACTTGCTTTGTCTAATGGCGATGCCTGCATCAGTAATGCTATGTCATCGACATAGACAAACTTCCGGAATCTGGCGCTAAGTATGTCTACTATATGGACGTTGAAAAGGGCTTGAGCAGACCATTATTGAACATCCTTGTCAGGCTAATTTTGTCACCTAGATAAATGTGCAACTTGTGGTTGCTCATTAGGGCATTGATAAACCTGGGAGTTTTATGGCATTGAATGATTGTTGAAAGCTTCAGTTGCAGGTATTTGCACCAGACAGTACCATAAGCTGATGACAGGTCTCTGAAGGCAGCCCCAGTCTTCAGCTGCTTCTGGAACCTGACTCAATTGATTGTGAGTGCAAGGACCCTGGTTATAGCAGTTTTTTCCTTCTCCAAAGCCCACTGTTCATTTTAGAGAGCAGCTTTTAAAACTGGTTTTATCTAGTTAAGGACAAGCCATTCAAACACCTTGTGGACCATAGACAGAAGGGCAATGGGAATTCATTATAATCTAGTCAAATTGCCAGCTTGAAAGGTAGGGTGGAATTGTCCCAGATTTGCACTAAGTGCGGTAGCAGGTGGATAAAAACAATGTTTTACCCACTACCACAATGGCAGCTTTTCACACTGTATCGTCCCAAACCCGCTGCATTAATTATGCATCCCAGGAAACACAACGTTTCCATAGTGCGCAGGCTTTCATTTGCCAGCCACACCATCACCTCGCCATTTCATCACACTGGGCACCATATTTAAAGTCCAGTCGCGCGCATACCGCTCAGTGCTTCCAGCGTACGACTGCTGCCCTGAAAGGCAAGAAGACTGTAGCCCCCAGGTTCAATGATGCATCCCTCAAGCGCCATTTGGATGCAGTGGAGGCACACTGTGATATCCTGTACCCCCACTCTGGCCACAGGATGGGCAGCAACCTCACTAATCTGACTTGGGAGGCGGTGGTCAACGCAAGCACCCTGCAAAAGAGGACAGCCACCCAATGCCACAAGAGGATGAATGATGATCTCCATTCTGCCAGGGTAAGTCACTCCTCTCATCACTCTCAGCTCACACGCTCACAAACCCAACACACATCCACAGGGCCCTCACTCACTGCCAGTTCAAGGGACATCATCATACACTCTCTCATACACATCTTCATTGTCCTCATCGCGTCCATGGGACGACTCACCACCCACACATGCCAGGCAAACTTATCATCTGGCCTGGCAAACGTCCTGCTTACACTCTCTCCATCTCTATTCAAGCAGGACAAGCTGGCACACAACAAAAGGGAGAGGTCGCTTACCAGCAGAGGAATGCCTGAAATCAAGGTACTCACGCACTTTGAAAACAGTCATCCAGCTGGCCAGCAAGAATTTGGACTGTTCCTGTGCTGATGGTGAGGTCGTCGGTGCTCTACCAAGTGAGGATCTAGCAATGCAACATCCATCAGACAACCATGCTGTGCGTGATGTGTCCTGTTGCACAGGCCACTGCCATGCACTAATTATCTCTCCTTGCTTTTACAGGCACATCTGCCAGACAGCCGACAGAGTCTCTCCTGCTTGTCATCATCATCCTCCACAAATCTAGCAGCCATGAGGGCCTCCCGAGTGCACCTGCCTCGCCTGACCAGTACAAGGAACTCCTCACCCTCATCACCGGCGACGTCCTCCTCTTTGGAGAACGCCTCCAGCTCCTGTGTCTCCTCCTCGGCCAGCTCCTCTCCCCATTGCAGCACCAGGTTGTAAAGGGCGAAGCAGGCGACAACGATGCATGACAGCCTCTGTGGATTATATTGCAGGGCTCCATCAGACCAGTCCAGGCACCAGAACCTTATTTTCAGCATCCCAATGGTTTGCTCCACCAAGTTGCAAGTTGCAGCATAAGCCTCATTACACCTTTACTCTGCTGCAGTCTGAGGCCACCGCAC